>NC_142639.1:29887500-30512500 GCF_053813885.1 Theobroma cacao | reverse complement strand
AATCATGCTTGTGCTTACTTGATCATAATATTCTTTTACATGATTACAACAAGCGCAAAATGCCTTGACAATGCTTCATTGATAATGATATTTTCTTAATGAGAAAACTTCTCCTTGAATTAATAGTCTTATACATATTTTGGAGAACACTTATCGAAATGCTTTTGTGAAAATATTGGGGAAAAGAGATTACCAAAAAGGGATAAATGATGACATTTTCATGATGACATGTTATTGTTGAGATAATTCTCTCTCAAATTGTTATTCTTATATATATTATAGAATTTCCTTAAAATGGTTGATTGATTGTGCTTGGGCAATGCATGATTGAAAAATATGCTTAATGAAAAATGATATCTTGAACATGCATTGGAGTTAATGTGCATACACTTCTTGAAATTATGAGTATTTGAAGCATGGATTGAATATTTATTTAAATACTCATACCTTGTTCCTTGAATATATGAGTTTGAGATTGATATGTTAAACATTCTATTTAAATGCTCATTTATAATATGATCATTGCTTATCCCCCATATTTACCTCATGATGCTTTTAATGGAAGTTAAAATTATGCTTTAATGCGATTAACCATTTAATCCCTTCTCCTTGTTGGAATTGATTTAATGAATGCTTAAGGGGGAGTTAATCGTTGATATTGTCCTATGATTTTTGAGCACTTGAAATCTTCAATAATGAGCTTGGAAAATCTCAACAAGTGGTGTTCATCTCTATTAGTAACATCTCTTAAACACCATATTAACTTTGTGCTTAATAATGTTTTATATTTGTTCTTAAAAGATGATAGCCATACTCCTTACTATACTTAGTTGTGTATAAATTTGTGAATACATTTGCACAATTGATTGTATCTTTAATTTGCTTCCTCAATGATAGCTTACTTTCTCTTGTTAGTTGATTATTTGTTTGAATGAATATGTGAACATATTAGTTGCACACGTATCACTAAATCATGTTCACATTATATGAAGTCTATGAATGTTTCATGCTTAACTATGCATATCCAACTTGAACGTAAAGGATAAAATGCTATACTTTGCTTATAAATTTATATCTATATGTGGCATTCTTGATGATGACATATATTGTGCCTATAATTACAATGGTTGAATATATTTCTTCATGTTTTAATTGAATATCTTGAGTAGAAATGTATTATGACTTACTTATACACAATGCTCCTTGGATATGCTATATGAATATATTTCCTCTATGCTTTGATTGAATACATACTAATTAGAACTATATCTTGATTTAACTGTAAAACCCGACCCTATAAATACATGTCATGACATACATGCATTGAGTAGCATGTTATTACGCTAGAAAAGCACTTAAGAATAAACGAAACCTGATATTGTACCTAACGGTACACTTAAATTTATTTAACCTCGAACTAGTTCAAATAGGAATTGTAGGATGAAATTTAATATTTTATAGTCCATGAATGACTAAAAATGATTGTTCGGAGTTCGAGGGTTCATTTGGGGTAAAATTAGAAATTTTGATATTCAAGGGCAAAATCGTCATTTTGCCACCTAAGATAATAATTTGATCATGGAGTGAAATTTTTGACCAAGATTAACTATTTGGAGTATAATTTAATGATAGGAAGTGAAAAAAGTTTAATTCTGGTGATTTTTGGAGTGTAGGGGAAAAATCGTAATTTTACCACCCATGGACAAAATTTGAGATTTTGAGAGAATTTTGATCAAATTTGACAAATTGGAGAATGGTATGAGTATAAGGGATGAAAAATATGTCTATGGGCAATTTTTCAATTTTTGGGGCAAAAATGTAATTTTTGACTTTTACGGGGGCAAAAGTGTAAATTGCAAAAATTACTCCACCGAGACTTTGGATGAGTCTGAGAATTTTATCTAAGCTATGAATATATGAGACAAGTGTATGGTGAAAATTTGGAAACAAATGGATGAAATTTTAAAAATGGGCCAATGGGAAAGTGACACATGGCATTTTTTAATGAAATAATATTATTTTAATGAAAAGTCAGCCATTTAAACCCAAATTTTGAGTGCTGGCCGGCCATAAGGAAGAAAAACAGAGGAAATAGAGAGGAAAGGAAGAAGAAAAGAAAAACCAAAGAGAAACAAGAAAATTCAAAGAGAAATTCGCGGTTTTCGACCGTTTACGCGTCTAACGGTAAGATTTTTCGATTTTAGCTTGATTTCTACCTTTCCTATGCCTTTATTTCCATTTAGCATGCTTGAGGAGAGAGATCAAAAAGTGATATCAAGGGCTGGACGAAATTCTAGGAGAGAGAAATTGAAATTTTTAGGTTTTGATTTTTAGTTAAATTGATAGTTTTAGTTAGTTAAATGTGTTTAGAAATTAAATTGGGCAAGAAATCAGTAAATTTTCACAATACCCACTCTTGGCTGGATGCTCAATGCTGTACAATGATGATGAATTGATTTCATTCTAAGGAAAATGAAGAGAAATGATGAAAAACGATTAAACGTGATAGAAAAACAAAGTAGAAAATTTACCGAGTTAATGTCCCATTTTTGGCCGAATTTTCCAAGGAAGGGAGTGAGCTGATTTTGTTGTTTTTAGAAGGTTATTGGCTGATATTTGATGGTTAGAAATGTTGGAGAGAGAATGGGATGATTTAGAGCTAAAATGGAGCGCGTTAGCAATTTATCGGGCAAAGTGCCAAAAATAGGTTAATACCGCATTTAAGTCGTTTTAGGCTATTGCATTTCATACCATGCATTAGTATAGGATTTAAGTTAATTATATAGTGATTTAGCATCAATGTGATGAATTGTGTAAATTTTTGTAATGTGTCTAGGAGGAGAGCCTTCCGGAAAAGGCAAAGAAGTCGTACCCGACGAGTAGTGATCGGGGCGCTTGAAAGCTTTTATTTTGTACAAACGGTGAGTAAACTTATTATTATTGTAAATTATCTAGAGTTTATTTTTAAATGCCCTTTATGTATTTTATGAAATGAAAACGAGATTAAAACGAGATTTTTGATGTTTTAGGAATAAATGTGATAAATAAAAATATATTGTATTGATTATGAAATTGAGTAATTGGAGGTTACAAATTGACTTGAAAAATATATATTTTCCTAGGAATGGCTTATGAGAAATGAGTATATGTGGTTATATTTTGTGAATGCATTGGGAAATTTATGTAAGTTGTTTTACTATGCAGGCTGGATAAATAAATAAAAGCCACGTTATATTGTCGAAATTTTATTAAAATTGGTGGGTTAGTCACTGCAGTGACGGGTTTCCGTGGACTGCCTATTAGAGGGGCACGGTAAACCCAGTTATATAGTTACTCCGGTTGTAGAGGCGAGGAGGGTAACTCCCGGGGTAGTATTAGAGTTCACTTCACGTCGAACCCCCACGTGAATGTGTAACTCGGCCAACGCCAAGGAACGGCTGGTTTTAAAAATAAAAATGTGTTTCACGTGTGAATATTTTAACACCCTTGGCGGACTCGGTTAGATGCCTCGGCCAAGGTATCCCCGAGGATTAGTTTTGGCTTGAGCCTTGTTTTTATAAAAGACATAAGCCTTAACAATTGTTTTGGTAAATTACAAATATTTTATGGTTTAAGAAATAAATTGAAAACATTATGAAATGGGTTGAAATTTATTGTTTAAACTTGCCTCCATTTTACTCGCCTTTAGATATTTATGATAATGTCTGTTTACTCATTGGGATTGCAAAATCTCACCCAACTCCTTTCCACCCATTTCAGGTTCAGTATAGACTGTAGATAGCTGATCTCATCGAGGACTACTATTGGATCTGCATTTTCCAAATCGTAGGTTCACAGTCCTCTTTACTTTTGTTTATTCGGGGGCCCTCTGGTTATTGTAAATTAAATTAAATATTTTGGCTTACTGTATTTCAGTATGTATAAATTTATTTAGCTTTTACGCTATAAAAATTATTCACGTATAACTTTATAAATATTGTTTTATAAGAAAATAGAATATTTCCCTTAATATTTCTTTTATTTTCTTATTTTATTCAAATAATCGTAATTTCGTTTTAAATGAAGATTTTAGACTTTTAAACTCATTTTGAATATGAATTATGTATTTTGTACTTGTATATTACGTTTTAGCCAGTTTTGAAATTTTTGAGAAAAAAATGACCAAAATACCCCTATGTGGCGAAAATTTTATTTTGATTGTTTTTTTATCTAAAATAGTATATATTCTCTAAAGACTCGATATCTAACAATGATTGCTCACAAGAAAGGAAAGAAACTGATATGTAAGCCTTGCGGGGTTCCGGTTGGCATTCCGGATAATGAGTGTCAATCGGGACGTCGCGGCGATTGTCATGGGCCTGAGGGAGGTTCCGGGTCGTGACAATTCTATTGGTATCAGAGCTTTTGGTTTTAAAGATCAAAATTTTTAGTTTTAAAGTTGTTTTAAAAATTTACAATATCAGTGTGGCCCCGGATTAAGTTAAGTTAGGTTAGGTTGAATAGGATGCATGCATCTGCATATAGAGCCTAAGGTTACCTAAACTTGCTCGTATTTTTATAGATTACAATGCCTCCTCGACGCGGACGCCCACCTCTCACTAGATCGGTTGGGAGGGGAAGAGGTCGTTCCCAACGTCATCAGCCAAATACCATAGAGGACGAATCAGCTGCATCTACCCTTCGAGCAGCACCTGCTGCTGAGCAGGCCGATAGTCCTCCACATCCTCCATCTCCTCAGCCACCTACGGGTATTCCCGCCATGCCTACTGAGGCAGCACAAGCATTGGCAGCTTTCTTTGCAGCAATGGCTGGTCAAGCTCAGACTGGTCAAGTTCCACCTGTAGTGCCTCCAACTACTCCTTTAGTTCCACCACCAGTACAGGATGTATCCATTTCCAAGAAGCTGAAGGAGGCTAGGCAATTGGGTTGTGTATCTTTCACGGGTGAGTTGGATGCCACTGTGGCAAAGGACTGGATTAATCAGGTTTTAGAGACACTCTCTGATATGAGATTAGACGACGACATGAAGCTGATGGTGGCTACGAGATTATTAGAGAAGAGGGCTCGTACTTGGTGGAATTCGGTGAAGTCCCGTTCCGCTACTCCTCAGACATGGTCTGATTTTCTCAGGGAATTCGATGGTCAGTATTTCACTTATTTCCATCAGAAAGAAAAGAAGAGAGAATTTCTGAGTTTGAAACAGGGAAATCTAACTGTAGAGGAGTACGAGACTCGTTTTAACGAGTTGATGTTATATGTGCCGGATCTGGTGAAATCTGAGCAGGATCAGGCCAGTTATTTCGAGGAAGGGCTCCGTAATGAGATTAGAGAGCGAATGACAGTGACTGGTAAGGAGCCACATAAGGAGGTGGTACAGATGGCTTTACGGGCTGAGAAGCTCGCGACTGAGAATAGGAGGATTCGAACTGAGTTTGCAAAAAGGAGGAATCCTGGTATGTCTTCTAGTCATCCAGTAAAAAGAGGCAAGGACTCAACGACTTCAGGGAGCACTACTTCTGTTTCCGTGACATCTCCTCGACCTCCATTTCCACCATCACAGCAGAGACTTTCGAGGTTTAGCAGATCTGCTATGACTGGTTCTGGGAAGAGTTTCGGAGGTTCTGACAGATGCAGAAATTGTGGGAATTATCATAGTGGGCTATGTAGAGAGCCAACAAGATGTTTCCAATGTGGACAGACGGGTCATATTAGGAGTAATTGCCCACGGTTAGGACGAGCCACGGTAATTGCATCATCTTCACCAGCTCGCACTGATATACAGAGGAGAGATTCTTCTGGGTTGCCACCGAGACAGGGAGTAGCCATACGGTCCGGTGTGGAGAGTAATACCCCGGCACATCCACCTTCGAGACCACAGACTCGTACCTCGACAAGAGTTTTCGCTGTGACGGAAGATGAGGCACAAGTCCGACCTGGAGCAGTGACAGGTACTATGTCTTTATTTGATAAAGATGCTTATGTTTTGATAGATTCTGGCTCAGATAGGTCTTATGTGAGCACCACATTTGCATCAATTGCTGATAGAAACTTGTCACCATTAGAGGAAGAAATTGTAATTCACACCCCTTTAGGAGAAAAGCTAGTTAGAAATAGTTGTTATAGAGACTGTGGGGTAAGGGTAGGCGAGGAAGAATTTAGGGGTGACTTAATTCCTCTAGAGATCCTAGATTTTGATCTAATATTGGGTATGGACTGGTTAACTGCACATCGAGCGAACGTGGATTGTTTCCGAAAGGAAGTTGTTCTTCGAAATTCGGAGGGAGCAGAGATTGTGTTTGTAGGGAAACGTCGAGTATTACCGTCCTGTGTAATCTCGGCCATCAAAGCTTCAAAATTAGTGCAGAAAGGGTATCCGACTTATTTGGCATACGTAATTGATACTTCAAAGGGGGAACCTAAGTTAGAGGATGTCCCGATAGTAAGTGAGTTTCCTGATGTATTTCCTGATGATTTACCGGGACTGCCTCCTGATCGAGAGCTTGAGTTCCCTATTGATTTACTTCCAGGTACCGCACCTATTTCTATCCCTCCATATAGAATGGCTCCAGCAGAGTTGAAGGAGTTGAAAGTACAATTGCAAGAGTTGGTGGACAAGGGTTTTATACGCCCTAGTATATCTCCATGGGGAGCACCGGTTTTATTTGTGAAAAAGAAAGACGGTACACTTCGGTTATGTATCGATTACCGACAGCTTAACAGAATGACCATTAAGAACAAGTATCCGTTACCGAGGATTGATGATCTTTTCGATCAATTACAGGGAGCTACAGTGTTTTCCAAGGTTGATCTAAGGTCTGGGTATCATCAGTTGAGGATTAAAGAACAAGATGTACCCAAGACAGCGTTCAGGACTCAGTACGGTCATTATGAGTTCTTGGTCATGCCTTTCGGGTTAACTAACGCACCGGCAGCTTTTATGGATCTCATGAATAGGGTGTTCCACCCTTACCTGGACAAGTTTGTTATTGTGTTCATTGATGACATACTGGTTTACTCGAGAGATAATGATGAGCACGCTGCCCACTTGCGTATAGTATTACAAACTTTGAGGGAAAGACAGTTGTATGCAAAGTTTTCGAAGTGTGAGTTTTGGTTACAGGAAGTGGTATTCTTGGGACACGTAGTATCGAGAACTGGAATATATGTTGATCCTAAGAAAGTAGAGGCAATTTTACAATGGGAGCAACCTAAGACAGTGACGGAGATTCGTAGTTTCCTCGGATTAGCCGGTTATTATCGGAGGTTTGTTCAGGGGTTTTCCTTAATAGCAGCTCCTTTGACCCGTCTAACTCGTAAGGGAGTTAAGTTTGTGTGGGATGATGTTTGTGAGAATCGATTTCAGGAGCTAAAGAACCGGTTAACCTCCGCTCCCGTTTTAACACTTCCTGTTAATGGTAAGGGATTTGTAGTATATAGTGATGCCTCAAAGTTGGGGTTAGGGTGCGTATTGATGCAGGATGAAAAAGTTGTGGCTTATGCTTCTAGACAGCTAAAGAGACATGAAGCAAATTACCCTACCCATGATTTAGAGTTAGCAGCAGTGGTGTTTGCTTTAAAAATCTGGAGGCATTACTTGTATGGTGAGCATTGTCGGATATTTACGGATCATAAGAGTTTAAAATATTTGCTCACCCAAAAGGAGCTTAATTTGAGGCAAAGGCGATGGTTGGAGTTGATAAAAGATTATGACTTGGTGATAGACTATCATCCGGGAAAGGCGAACGTTGTAGCTGATGCCTTAAGTCGTAAGTCTTCATCGTCTTTAGCAGCACTTCAGAGTTGTTATTTTTCAGCATTAATGGAGATGAAATCTCTTGGGGTCCAGTTGAAAAATGGTGAGGATGGATCCTTATTGGCAAACTTCATTGTGCGACCTTCGTTACTTAATCAGATCAAGGACATTCAGAGGTCTGATGATGAGTTAAGAAAAGAAATTCAAAAACTGACCGATGGGGGAGTTAGTGAGTTCAGATTTGGAGAGGATAACGTCTTGATGTTTAAATATCGAGTTTGTGTTCCTGAGGGAAACCAGTTGAGACAAGCGATCATGGAAGAAGCCCATTCATCTGCCTATGCATTGCATCCCGGAAGCACCAAGATGTATAGGACTATCAGGGAGAATTATTGGTGGCCGGGTATGAAGCGAGACGTAGCAGAATTCGTAGCAAAGTGTCTCGTATGTCAGCAAGTTAAGGCGGAGCATCAGAGGCCAGCAGGTACACTTCAGTCTTTACCTGTTCCCGAGTGGAAATGGGAGCATGTAACTATGGATTTTGTTTTGGGATTGCCGCGGACACAGAGGGGAAAGGATGCGATTTGGGTGATCGTAGATCGGTTGACTAAGTCCGCTCACTTTTTAGCTGTCCATAGTACATACTCTATTGAGAAGCTGGCTCAACTCTATATAGATGAGATTGTGAGGCTACATGGAGTTCCCGTTTCTATAGTGTCAGATCGAGATCCTCGATTCACTTCTCGATTCTGGCCGAAATTTCAAGAAGCTCTTGGAACCAAATTGAAATTTAGCACTGCTTTTCACCCACAGACGGATGGTCAGTCAGAAAGGACTATCCAGACCTTGGAGGATATGTTACGGGCTTGTGTCATTGACTTTATTGGGAGTTGGGTCAGACATTTGCCATTGGTGGAGTTCGCGTATAATAACAGTTTTCAGTCTAGTATTGGGATGGCACCATACGAAGCTTTATATGGAAGGAAATGTCGTACTCCACTTTGTTGGGATGAAGTGGGTGAAAGAAAGTTAGTGAGTGTGGAATTGATCGAGCTAACTAATGACAAGATCAAGGTTATACGAGAGAGGCTAAAGGTAGCCCAGGATAGGCAGAAGAGCTATGCAGATAAACGGAGAAAAGACTTGGAGTTTGAGATCGATGATAAAGTTTTTCTTAAGGTTTCTCCTTGGAAAGGTAATAATTTGAATACTTTGAAGTATTAAATCTTATTGATTATACTATCATGATAAATTATGGTGTTTTATTGGATAATGAAAGGTGTGATTCGATTTGCGAAGAGGGGAAAGCTCAACCCGAGATATATTGGACCATTCCGAATCATTGAAAGGATTGGACCAGTGGCTTATCGGTTAGAATTACCTCCGGAGTTAGATCGGATCCACAACGTTTTCCATGTCTCCATGCTTAAGAAATATGTACCAGATCCCTCTCACGTCCTCGAAGCACCTTCGATCGAGTTGCATGACGATTTGAAGTTCGAGGTACAACCTGTGAGTATCTTGGATCGAAAGGATCGAGTATTGAGAAACAAGAGTATTTCAATGGTCAAAGTATTGTGGAAAAATGCTCGAATGGAGGAAATGACATGGGAAGTAGAGCATCAGATGAAGAACCAATACCCGCATCTATTTGTCGAATCTGGTAAGTGAAATTTTGAGGTCAAAATTTTATTTTAAGGGAGGTAGAATTGTAAAACCCGACCCTATAAATACATGTCATGACATACATGCATTGAGTAGCATGTTATTACGCTAGAAAAGCACTTAAGAATAAACGAAACCTGATATTGTACCTAACGGTACACTTAAATTTATTTAACCTCGAACTAGTTCAAATAGGAATTGTAGGATGAAATTTAATATTTTATAGTCCATGAATGACTAAAAATGATTGTTCGGAGTTCGAGGGTTCATTTGGGGTAAAATTAGAAATTTTGATATTCAAGGGCAAAATCGTCATTTTGCCACCTAAGATAATAATTTGATCATGGAGTGAAATTTTTGACCAAGATTAACTATTTGGAGTATAATTTAATGATAGGAAGTGAAAAAAGTTTAATTCTGGTGATTTTTGGAGTGTAGGGGAAAAATCGTAATTTTACCACCCATGGACAAAATTTGAGATTTTGAGAGAATTTTGATCAAATTTGACAAATTGGAGAATGGTATGAGTATAAGGGATGAAAAATATGTCTATGGGCAATTTTTCAATTTTTGGGGCAAAAATGTAATTTTTGACTTTTACGGGGGCAAAAGTGTAAATTGCAAAAATTACTCCACCGAGACTTTGGATGAGTCTGAGAATTTTATCTAAGCTATGAATATATGAGACAAGTGTATGGTGAAAATTTGGAAACAAATGGATGAAATTTTAAAAATGGGCCAATGGGAAAGTGACACATGGCATTTTTTAATGAAATAATATTATTTTAATGAAAAGTCAGCCATTTAAACCCAAATTTTGAGTGCTGGCCGGCCATAAGGAAGAAAAACAGAGGAAATAGAGAGGAAAGGAAGAAGAAAAGAAAAACCAAAGAGAAACAAGAAAATTCAAAGAGAAATTCGCGGTTTTCGACCGTTTACGCGTCTAACGGTAAGATTTTTCGATTTTAGCTTGATTTCTACCTTTCCTATGCCTTTATTTCCATTTAGCATGCTTGAGGAGAGAGATCAAAAAGTGATATCAAGGGCTGGACGAAATTCTAGGAGAGAGAAATTGAAATTTTTAGGTTTTGATTTTTAGTTAAATTGATAGTTTTAGTTAGTTAAATGTGTTTAGAAATTAAATTGGGCAAGAAATCAGTAAATTTTCACAATACCCACTCTTGGCTGGATGCTCAATGCTGTACAATGATGATGAATTGATTTCATTCTAAGGAAAATGAAGAGAAATGATGAAAAACGATTAAACGTGATAGAAAAACAAAGTAGAAAATTTACCGAGTTAATGTCCCATTTTTGGCCGAATTTTCCAAGGAAGGGAGTGAGCTGATTTTGTTGTTTTTAGAAGGTTATTGGCTGATATTTGATGGTTAGAAATGTTGGAGAGAGAATGGGATGATTTAGAGCTAAAATGGAGCGCGTTAGCAATTTATCGGGCAAAGTGCCAAAAATAGGTTAATACCGCATTTAAGTCGTTTTAGGCTATTGCATTTCATACCATGCATTAGTATAGGATTTAAGTTAATTATATAGTGATTTAGCATCAATGTGATGAATTGTGTAAATTTTTGTAATGTGTCTAGGAGGAGAGCCTTCCGGAAAAGGCAAAGAAGTCGTACCCGACGAGTAGTGATCGGGGCGCTTGAAAGCTTTTATTTTGTACAAACGGTGAGTAAACTTATTATTATTGTAAATTATCTAGAGTTTATTTTTAAATGCCCTTTATGTATTTTATGAAATGAAAACGAGATTAAAACGAGATTTTTGATGTTTTAGGAATAAATGTGATAAATAAAAATATATTGTATTGATTATGAAATTGAGTAATTGGAGGTTACAAATTGACTTGAAAAATATATATTTTCCTAGGAATGGCTTATGAGAAATGAGTATATGTGGTTATATTTTGTGAATGCATTGGGAAATTTATGTAAGTTGTTTTACTATGCAGGCTGGATAAATAAATAAAAGCCACGTTATATTGTCGAAATTTTATTAAAATTGGTGGGTTAGTCACTGCAGTGACGGGTTTCCGTGGACTGCCTATTAGAGGGGCACGGTAAACCCAGTTATATAGTTACTCCGGTTGTAGAGGCGAGGAGGGTAACTCCCGGGGTAGTATTAGAGTTCACTTCACGTCGAACCCCCACGTGAATGTGTAACTCGGCCAACGCCAAGGAACGGCTGGTTTTAAAAATAAAAATGTGTTTCACGTGTGAATATTTTAACACCCTTGGCGGACTCGGTTAGATGCCTCGGCCAAGGTATCCCCGAGGATTAGTTTTGGCTTGAGCCTTGTTTTTATAAAAGACATAAGCCTTAACAATTGTTTTGGTAAATTACAAATATTTTATGGTTTAAGAAATAAATTGAAAACATTATGAAATGGGTTGAAATTTATTGTTTAAACTTGCCTCCATTTTACTCGCCTTTAGATATTTATGATAATGTCTGTTTACTCATTGGGATTGCAAAATCTCACCCAACTCCTTTCCACCCATTTCAGGTTCAGTATAGACTGTAGATAGCTGATCTCATCGAGGACTACTATTGGATCTGCATTTTCCAAATCGTAGGTTCACAGTCCTCTTTACTTTTGTTTATTCGGGGGCCCTCTGGTTATTGTAAATTAAATTAAATATTTTGGCTTACTGTATTTCAGTATGTATAAATTTATTTAGCTTTTACGCTATAAAAATTATTCACGTATAACTTTATAAATATTGTTTTATAAGAAAATAGAATATTTCCCTTAATATTTCTTTTATTTTCTTATTTTATTCAAATAATCGTAATTTCGTTTTAAATGAAGATTTTAGACTTTTAAACTCATTTTGAATATGAATTATGTATTTTGTACTTGTATATTACGTTTTAGCCAGTTTTGAAATTTTTGAGAAAAAAATGACCAAAATACCCCTATGTGGCGAAAATTTTATTTTGATTGTTTTTTTATCTAAAATAGTATATATTCTCTAAAGACTCGATATCTAACAATGATTGCTCACAAGAAAGGAAAGAAACTGATATGTAAGCCTTGCGGGGTTCCGGTTGGCATTCCGGATAATGAGTGTCAATCGGGACGTCGCGGCGATTGTCATGGGCCTGAGGGAGGTTCCGGGTCGTG
Organism: Theobroma cacao; assembly: GCF_053813885.1. Lineage (NCBI taxonomy): Eukaryota > Viridiplantae > Streptophyta > Magnoliopsida > Malvales > Malvaceae > Theobroma > Theobroma cacao. The sequence goes on along the minus strand of NC_142639.1, from coordinate 30,499,937 downwards.
ACATTAACACTTTCAAATTATGATGAATGGATATATTTATTTATCTCTTAATTGAATATTTTGCATGAAAATATATTTCATTGTTTTGATTTGACGGTTAGAGAAGATTATTGGACTTAATGTTTATTTATGCTTATTGATTATCACTAATCGTTGTCTCTTGAGTTTATACGTTTAAAGCTCATACTTCTATTCCATTTTAATATAACAAAAGGGGGAGAAGGTTTATGAGCACATTGAAATGCTCTTATATTAGCTAATTTTTTTATAAACATTTTTGAACTTCATACATAAATTGAGGGGGAGAATTTTCAAAGGTCATATTCACCTCTTTTATTCTTCTCACTTACATTTAAATGTTTCCAATAAGGGCATAGAGACTAATTAAGTTAAGAGGAGGTTTCAAGAAATTTTAAATGCAATATCCTCATGTTTTTGTCATATCAAAAAGGGAAAGATTGTTAACCTTGAGTTACATCATGTTTTGATTTGACAAAAATTATATGTTATCTTGAACTTAATGTCAAGCATTTAAAATTGTCTCAAATATTTTTTTAATCCCCTAAGGTCACATAATTGTTCGAAAAGCCATGCATTATTAGAAAATATCACAAAAGCTTTCAAATAATGCATATTCAACTAATAAAACAAGGGCAAACATGTCTTGAACTACTATTTGATTACAAGAACAAGGTAAGGAAGAAATAGCTGAAGGGAGGAGCGCAAAAACTAAGGAAACCACAAGACATGAGTTAAGAATCAATTTTAGAGATGCTCAAGTCGATCCAAAGGTAGAAAGAGAGAAAACTTGAAGTATACAAAGCCATAGTCGACCCTATAGTGGTTATAGTTGATCTTGATCTAGAAAGCTCAAAAATTAGAAGACAACACAGACATAGTCGACCTTGGCTACTCTGATGCATGAAAAAGGAAGAAATCAAGAGACATAGTCGACCATAGTAATGGCATAGTTGACCATATCAGCTCAAACTTACAAAAATCACGCTCTCGAGAATTGGATCGAGTGGAGGAAGATTACACTCGACTATGGAGCCTTAATTGCAAAAATTTGAAGAACATAGTAGGCCCTAGGACCATTATAGTCAACCCTCAAGCTTCAGCAATGGTCAAATTTGATTCAAACTTGTGTCTAACAGTTCCAAACTTCACACTAGTTATAAAGAGTCACCTTTGAGCCATTGAAAGTAAAAGAAGACCTAAGATAAAGTTTCAAACCATAGAGAGACCACCAAAAACTCATCCTAACTCTCTAGCTTCATCTTAGTCTTTCACCAAGCTTTGAAAAGTTCTATACTTGCTTCATTTGAGCTTATATTTCTTCTCTCACTACACTTAAGCTTAAACTCCTAACACTCAGCCTTTATGGGTTTATTGTTGATCTCATAAAAAGTATTGTGAGGGTTTTGCTAGATCTTGTAAAAAAACTACTATGAAGGTTTCGCTTGATCTCGTAAAAAGCATTATGAGGTTTCACTTGATCTCATAAAAAGCTATTATGAGGGTTTCAATTGATCCGATAAAAAGCCCATTGCCCTTAGTGGATTTGAAATTCTTTAGCATTTCAAGGGAATGGATGTAGGCACAAGAAAAGCCAAACCACTATAAAATCTTGTGTCTTATTTTTAATTTTCCACATTGTAATTTATTGCTTGCATTTAGCTTAGGAAAATATTTTACCTTGATTCATTGTTTTTGCTTAGTAAAATATTTTATCTTGATTCATTATTATTGCTTGCATTTGAGTTAGGAAAATATTTTTACTTTGATTTATTATTTATTCATTACTTGACTTTGGAAAAATATTTTTGCTTTGATTTATCATTTGTTCATTACTTTACGTATGAGAATATCCTTACTTTGATTTATTATTTGTTCATTTCAATTTATTATTGAAAATTTATTTAGAAAGATCACACATTTTATTTTTGACATAAAAAAAGATTTTTTATTGCAAAAGTTTTTATTTTTATACTTAGTCTTCAAAAGAATTTTTAAATACCAATTCACCCCCTATTGGTATATTGCTTATTGAGACTTCTACACTAACAATATTGATGTCTTTTAAGCTTGCTTAAAATTAAAAGTTGGCCTACACATAAAAAACGTGATAGTCATTAATCTTCATGTGGTTCAATTTATATCTCTAAATTTATTTGATTAATATTTGGTCTTATATATTATTGTGCACCTCTCTCTCCCTTGTTCATATAGTCCATTCCAAGATGCTAAAGTTTATTTGACAATTAAAAAAGTTCTATAAAGTTATTGAATTTCAAAGGTAAGAATATTAATTTTGAAAAGAATTAAATACTAATAATTAAAATACAAATTATATTTGTAATATGCTATGTGTATATATATATATATATATATATATATATATATGCATTATGATTGAGTATAATTATAAATAAATGTAAGCAAATAAGATGGATCGAGAAGTTAGCTTTTTAAAAGTGTTCAATCGCACCCATAAACGTATTTATATTCGGATTTAGATACTTTTTTAACATACATACAATAGAACATTTAAGTTTATGTTCATATTTATTTAACATTTTAAGATATTGCATGTTTATGATAATTTTTAATTGCATCAACTTTACTTTGAATGTCATATTTTAATGCGCATTTTAATTATGAATTTTAAATATCAGTTGTGAGTTATGAAGGGTGATTATTATGATTTTTATTAATTTCGTTGGCAATTACTAATAAAATTCCATTGGTAATGATTAAATTACCGACGGAATTCTATTGGTAATACTAAAAGAATTATGTTCATAATGATTAAATTATTGACAAATTCCATTAGTAATTTCAACGAAAATCCGTAACTAATGATTAAATTACCGACAGGATTTTATTGATAATTTTCAATAGAAATCTATAGGTAATGAATAAATCACCCACAAAATTTCATTGGTAATTTTCAACAGAAATTCGTAGATAATGACTATAGCACCAATGGAACTAGGTAGATAAATACTTATGACATTTCGTAGGTACTGATGAAATTACCAATGAAAAATTCCATCAGTAATTTTCAACGAAAAGTGCTACTAGTAATTACCTACAGAATTCTATTGGAACAAAATAACCAACGGAAAATTCTGTTGGCAATTTTAGTTTTTTTTTGACAAATTGGTATTAAAATAATCGAAAATATTGTAATTTTTTTTTACAAAATTTTGTAACTTTTTCCAACAAGAGTTTTTCATCGAAAATTTTTGATAAATTTTCAACAACAAACAATACCATCGGCCTTTTTAGCGACAGAGTTTTCAACGAAATTTCCATTAAAAATCCATTGAAAAGGCCAATTCTGACGAAACTTTGACTTTCAACAAAATTTTTGGTAGGAATTAGTAGGATTTTTTTGTAATTAACAGTAGATTGTTCACGTACGCATGTATTAACTCGACTGAGCAGCATTATATTGTTTACTCACATATGCATCCTGCATATAACACCAACTAGCAATCTAGCATTTTAATTTTATGATACAGTTAAAGTAATTTTGTCATCAGTGTAATGTTCTAAAAAAAGTTTATCGATGAAGTTGAAGATGAAAGGAATGTTGCCAGCACAATGCAAAGAAGTTGATTATTTTCTAAGGAAAGGGCGTGGTTTGATCCGTAAAAACTTCCGTGTTGAATTCGGTCTAAACAAGGGCTTTGTATATGTAATTAATGATGTAAGGGTATTGGTATTTGAAGCAGTTCGTTGCAAGTTTTGCTTAAGACTAGGAACCTTTCGGCTGGACAAAACAACTTGACTGAGGAGTGTAGCAGATACATAAAATCTTTGTCAAGTTTGCATCATTTGAGCTTAATTTTGATAATAATTTAGCTTAGTTCTTGTAGTAATGCATAGAAATTAGCATATTTTATTTATTTATTTTAAATTAGTTATTTTAGGTGAGTCTGTCACGACCTGGTACTCTCTTCGAGCCCGTGACAACCACCGCGATATCCCCAATAGACAAACCTTTCTCAGAATGTCAACCGAAACCTCTCAAGGCTTTAGCATCAGTTTTCCACCTCCCCTGTGAGCAACAGTTACAAAATATCATGTTTTAAAGGAATATAGATGATTTTTCAAATCAAAGATAATCAAAAAGTAATTTCTACAACACATGGCTATTTTGGTCATTTTACTTGAAAATTTCGAAACTTGCTAAAAATACAGTATATGAATGAAAAATATACATTTCATATAAAAAAATAAATCTAGGTGTCTAAATCATCTTTTTAAAGTGAATTTATAACTAATAGAACTAAATAAAAATATTGGATAAAATATTTCATTTTTATATAAAACAATATTTATAAAATTCTACGTAAACAATTACTGTAGCGTAATAACAAACTAAATTCATATACATAATAGCACACAGCTCAAGGGTATACAAAAATATTTTACAATGACATGTGAGCCCCAAAATAACAAAAATAAATAGGACTGTAGACCTACGATTTCTAAGGGTGCAAATCCAAAAGCAAACCCTCGACAAAATCAACTGTCTACAGACTACTCTGAACCTGAAATGGGTGAAAAGAAGGGGGTGAGTTTTTATAAACCCGGTGAGTAAGCAAAGTTCATCTATAACATCTAAAGCCGAGTAAATGGAAACAATTAAAACATCTCTTCATAATATAATTCATAACATTAAAACTCATTTCAACCATATAAAACAATTACATTTCATCAAAAATAATTAGCAAGGCTTATGACTCTCTTAAAACATGGCTCGTGCCAAAACTCGTACTCGATGACACATTGCGTTGGGCATCCAACCGAGTCCGCCAAGGCCGTTAAAATAACATACACACATAAAATATGTTTTTTTTTTTTTACGTTTAAAAACATATTCGTTCCTTGGCGTTGGCTGAGTTTCACCCTCAAGTGGTGGTTCGGCGTGAAGTGAACTCTGAACTACCTTAAAAGATACCTTCCGCGCCTCTCATACTAAGGTAAAATATGACAGGGTTTATCGTGCCCCTCTAATAGGTCGGTCCATAGAAACCCACCCACTGCCGTAAGCTAATCAATTACCCCACCAAATCAATAAAAATTTCGACAGCATGACATGGCTAATGTGATATTACCCAAGGATAAAACAAAACAGTTCATATATTCCACACAAACACAAAACCAGCCATTCATGCCATCACATTGTCATAAGCCATCAATTCAAACCATATGTCAATTACAAATCCCGTTATGCCAATATATTTATTACAAAGCAGGGTCGGCATAACTAACAATAGTCAAAACATATATATAACACAAGTATATAGTCTCCACTTACTCAATTTCCAAAACCAAGATTCAATTTCAAACCAAATTATGAATCTCATTTCATTTAACCAACACTTTAGTTATAAAACATAATAGTTTACAATTTAAGTTCATTAGTCTTTAAAATCATAAAAAACGAGTATAAACTACTTTAGATAGTTAAGATGATCGTCTGATTACTCACTATAACAGGAGTACTCCTACTCCTTGTCCTCGGGTACGATATCCTTACCCTTACCAGAGGGCTCACCACCTATACATAATACATAACAAGTAATTCAATATATTTATGCCAAACTGTTATAAAAGTATTTCAAGCTCTTTATGAATGTATGAAATTGAATGAGAATTGTTCGAATAATCACTTAAAGATTGTGTTCTATGTAGGTTCAATTGTTGTTGGACTGAAATGGTATTTGACCTAACTCACACTATACACTGTTTAATTAGCCAAAACATTCAATTCAACTCCAAATAGATTCATTGCACTTTCGGTACTCCAATAAGTCGGTATACCTCATTAGAAATCAATTCTAAGTCCATTTACTATAATTTTCTCATTATCGTTCAATTCATTTACTAAAGGAACTATACTTTTCGATAACCGTTTTCGATACCGAATATCACAAAACACTAAAAACGCTTAGATAACATAAGATCTAGCAAAACCCATCCTCAAAACCTTCCCCCCTTGATTCGGCCAGCATGCTTCCATCATGAAAACTTGAGTTTCAACCATAGAAAATGAAAAAGAAAGCATGGGTAAAATAGATCTTAAGCTAAATCGTGAAATCTTACCTTCGATCACTTCGTTTTTCGGAAATCTAATGAATTTCTCTTGAATTTTTCCTCCTTAGGGTTTTTCTATTATTTCCCCCTTTGTTCTTTGGCTTTCATGGCAATGAAGACTGAATTAGGAAAGGTTTATGCTAGTTTATAAAGGAAATTATAAAAAAATTCAAACTTGACAAGTGTCGCCACTTGATTGGTCCATGGTTAAAACTTAACAATTAAGCATTCTCTTACCACCACATATAATCCCATAATTATCCAAAGTATAAAATGATAATAGGTGAAATTCATAGGCTTGACAAGTATCATGGTGGTGTAAAATTTAAAAAATTTCAATTACGTTCTCATGGGCATGTGGAATGATCAATTTGCCCTTATGCTCGGAAAAATGTTAAAATTGAAATTTTTCACTTCTCAAATTCAAATTATGCTCCAATTAGTCAAACTTGGTCAAAAATCTTGTCCAACATTCCAATTTTGCCCTCGGATGGCAAAATGACCATTTTGCCCCTACGTTATAAAAATTCCCGATTGGACTCCAAATCAATCTTTGAACTCCAAATCACCATATTAAGACATTCTAAGGTTCAATAACTCTCAAATACATCCTAAAATCTCTATTTGGACTAGTTTGAAGCTTTAATCAACTTAATTGTACAACTAGGTACGATACCGACTTTCAACAATTTTTAAAGGCATCTAAGTATGTAGACATCCTATCAAGTATATGAATCACATAGCAAGTATGTTATAGAGCTGGGCTTGGTAGCACTGCCCCCCTTAAAATAAAATTTTGACCTCAAAATTTTACTTACCGGACTCGGAGAAAAGATGTGGGTATTGGCTTCTCATCTGATGCTCAACTTCCCACGTCATCTCCTCCATCCAAGCATTCTTCCACAACACCTTAACCATTGCGATGCTCTTATTCCTCAACACTTGATCCTTTTGATCTAGAATATGTACAAGCTGTACCTCAAACTTCAAATCTTCCTACAACTCAATCGGAGGTGTCACAAGGATATGGGAGGGATCAGGTACATACTTCTTCAACATTGAGACGTGGAAGACATTGTGAATCTGATCCAACTCTAGGGGTAATTCTAGTCTATATGCCACTGGCCCAATCCTTTCAATGACACGAAAGGGTCCAATGTATCTCGGATTGAGTTTTCCCCATTTTGCAAACCGAATCACACCTTTCATTATCCAACAAGATACCACAATTTATTGCAACAGTATAATCAAATAAGACTTAATACCTCAAAGTATTCAAATCATTACCTTTTCAAGGAGAAACCTTAAGAAAAACTCTATCATCAACTTCAAATTCCAAGTCTTTTCTCTGTCTATCAGAGTAACTTTTCTGCCTGTCTTGAGCTGTCTTTAATCGTTCTCAGATAACCTTGATCTTGTCATTAGTCAGATCAATCAGCTATACATTAAACAATTTCCTCTCACCCACTTCATCCCAGCAGAGTAGAGTTCGGCACTTTTTTCCATACAGAGCCTCATATGGTGCCATCCCAATACTTGACTGAAAACTGTTGTTATACACGAACTCCACCAACGACAAGTGTCTGTCCCAACTCCCAATAAAGTCAATGACACAAGCCTGTAGCATATCCTCCAAAGTCTGAATGGTCCTTTCAGACTGACCATCTGTTTGTAGATGAAAGGCAATGCTAAATCTCAAATTATTTTCAAGAGCTTCCTAAAATTTTGACCAAAATCGGGAAGTGAACCGGGGGTCTCGATCTGACATGATAGAAACTGGGACTCCATGTAATCTCACTATCTCATCTATATAAAGCTTAGCTAGTTTCTCAATGGAATACGTGCTATGGATAACCAAGAAATGGGCAGACTTAGTCAATTTATCCACAATCACCCAAATAGCATCATTCCCATTCTGAGTCCGTGGTAAACCCAATACAAAGTCCATAGCCACGTGCTCCCACGTCCATTCAGGGATAGGTAGAGGCTGAAGAGTACTCAATGGTTTCTAATGTTCTGCCTTGATTTGCTGGCATGTGAGACATTTCATCACAAACTCTGCGATGTCTCGTTTCATACCTGGCCACCAATAACTTTCCTTGATAGTCCTATACATTTTGGTGCTTCCAAGATGTAAAACATAGGCAGAAGAATGAGCTTCCTCCAAAATAGCCCGTCTTAGCTGATCATCCTTAGGGACATAAACTCGGTCTCCAAGCATCAAGATACCATCATCACCTAGTCTGAACTCACTAGTTTCTCCATTGCGTAACTTTTGTACTTCTTGTTTCAACTCATCATCAAACTTCTGCAATTCCCTGATTTGATTCAACAATGAGGGCCTCATAACAAAACTAGCTAGTAAGGTTCCATCCTCGCCATTACTCAACTGGATCCCTAGAGATTTTATCTCAAGTAGCATCAGAAGATAAGAATTTCGAAGTGACGCTAATAAAGATGAGGATTTACGACTCAAGGCATCGCTACAACATTTGCCTTCCCCGGATGATAATCAATCAATAAGTCATAATCCTTAATCAACTCTAACCATCGTCTTTGTCTCAGGTTGATTTTTTTCTGGGTGAGCAAGTATTTCAAGCTTTTGTGGTCGATAAAGATCCGACAATGCTCACCGTATAAGTAATGCCTCCAGATCTTCAATGTAAAGACTACTACTGTCAACTCTAAATCGTGGGTAGGGTAATTCATCTCATGTTTCTTCAACTGCCAAGAAGCATAAGCTACTACTTTCTCATCTTGCATCAACACGCACCCTAATCCCAATTTAGAGGCATCATTGTATACCACAAATTCTTTCCCACTAACAGAAAGTGTCAAAACTAGAGCGGAGGTCAACCAGTTCTTTAGCTCCTGAAACCGACTCTCACAGACATCATCCCACTCAAACTTGATTCCTTTACGAGTCAGACGAGTCAGAGAAGCAGCTATCAATGAGAACCCTTGAATGAACTTCCTATAATAACCGACTAAACCGAGGAAACTCCGAATCTCTGTCACGATTTTTGGTTGCTCCCACTATAAGATTGCCTCACTCTTCTTGGGATAGACATAAATTCCAACTCCAGACACAGCATGTCCTAAGAAAATCACTTCCTTCAACCAGAACTCACATTTGAAAAACTTCGCATAGAGTTGTCTCTCGCGCAAGGTTTGTAGCACAATGCGCAAATGGGCAGCATGTTCATCATCATCCTTCGAATACACTAGAATGTCATATATGAATACTATCACGAACTTATCCAAGTATGGGTGGAACATCTTATTCATAAGGTCAATAAAAGCTGTCGGGGCATTAGTCAGACCAAAAAGCATAACCAGAAACTCGTAATGCCCATAACGAGTCCTGAAAGCAGTCTTAGGCACGACCTGCTCCTTGATTTTCAATTGGTGATACCTAGACCTCAGATCAATCTTAGAAAACATTGTAGCACCACGTAACTGATCAAAAAGATCATCAATCCATGGTAGAGGGTATTTATTCTTGATGGTCACTCGGTTCAGCTGACGGTAGTCAATACATAGCTGAAGAGTGCCATCCTTTTTCTTTACAAACAGGACTGGTGCACCCCAAGGAGAAGTACTAGGGTGAATAAAACCCTTATCTACCAAGTCTTGCAGTTGGACTTTCAACTCCTTTAATTTCGTCGAAGCCATCCGATACGGAGGAATGGAAATAGGTGAGGTTCCCGAAAGTGAATCAATAGAGAACTCAAGCTTTCAATCAGGAGGTAGTCCCATTAACTCATCCGAAAACACATCAGAAAACTCATTTACTATTGAAACATCCTCTAACTTAGTTTTCCTCTTTGAGGTATCAATCACATGTGCTAGATAAGCCGAATGTCCATTCTGCACTAGTTTCAAAGCTTTGATAGTCGAGATTACACAATATGGTAATACTCGACGTTTTCCTACAAATACAACTTCTACTCTCTCAGAATTCTAAAGTACAACTTCCTTCCTAAAACAATCCACATTCGCCCGATGTGTAGTCAACCAATCCATACCCAATATCAAATCAAAATCTCAGATTTCTAGGGGAATTAAATCAGCCCTGAATTCTTCCTCACCAACCCTTATTCCACAGTCTCTATAACAGGTGTTTCTAACCAACTGCTCTCCTAGAGGGGTATGAACTACTATTTCCTCCTCTAAAGGTGACCAGTTTCTATTAGAAAAGGATGCAAATGTCGTGCTCACATAAGATCTATAAGAAGAAACAGAACGGGTTTAGACAACTTCAGGTCCTATATGCAGATGCCTACATTCAACTCAATCTAACTTAACTTAGGGTCACACTGACACTGTAGTTTTTAAAATAACTTTAAAATCAATGGCTCTGATACCAATCGAATTGTCAGGACCCGGTACTCTCTTCGAGCCTATGACAACTACCGCGATGTCCCGATAGACAAACATTACCCAAAATTTCAATCGAAACCTCGCAAGGCTCAACATCAATTTTCCACCTCCTTATGAGCAACAGTTACAAAATATCATGTTTTAAAGGAATATAGACAATTTTTCAAATCAAAGACAATCAAAAAGTAATTTTTACAGCACAGAGGTATTTTGATCATTTTACCCAAAAATTTCGAAACTTGCTAAAAATACAGTATATGAATGAAAAATATACATTTCATATAAAAAATAAATCTAGGTGTCTAAATCATCTTTTCAAAGTGAATTTATAACTAATAGAACAAAATAAAAATATTGGATAAAATATTCCATTTTTATATAAAACAATATTTATAAAATTCTATGTAAACAATTATTGTATCGTAATAACAAAATAAATTCATATACATAATAGCACACAGCGCCAAGGTATACAAAAATATTTTACAATGACATGTGAGCCCCAAAATAACAAAAATAAATAGGACTGTAGACCTACGATTTCTAAGGGTGCAAATCCAAAAGCAAACCCTCAACAAAATCGACTGTCTACAAACTGCTCTGAACCTGAAATGGGTGAAAAGAAGGGGGTGAGTTTTTATAAACCCAGTGAGTAAGCAAAGTTCATCTATAACATCTAAAGCCGAGTAAATAGAGACAATTAAAACATCTCTTCATAATATAATTCATAACATTAAAACTCATTTCAACCATATAAAACAATTGCATTTCATCAAAAATAATCAACAAGGCTTATGACTCCCTTAAAACTTGACTCGTGCCAAAACTCGTATTCGATGACACATTGCACCGGGCTTCCAACCGAGTCCGCCAAGGCTGTTAAAATAACATACACACATAAAACATGTTTTTTTTTTTACTTTAAAAACATAGCCGTTCCTTGGCGTTGGCTGAGTTTCACTCTCACGTGGTGGTTCGGCATGAAGTGAACTCTAAACTACCTTAGGAGATACCCTTCGCGCCTCTCATACTAAGGTAAAATATGACGGGATTTACCGTGCCCCTCTAATAAGCCGATCCACGAAAACTCACCCACTGCAGTAAGCTAATCAATTACCCCACCAAATCAATAAAAATTTCGGCAACATGACATGGTTGATGTGATATTACCCAGCCTATCAGTGTAAAACAAAACAGTTCATATATTCCACACAAACACAAAACCAGCCATTCATGTCATCACATTGTCATAAGCCATCAATTCAAACCATATGTCAATTACAAATCCCGTTATGCCGATACATTTATTACAAAGCAAGGTCGGCATAACTAACAATAGTCAAAACATATATATATAACACAAGTATATAGTCTCCACTTACTCAATTTCCAAAACCAGGATTCAATTTCAAACCAAATTATGAATCTCATTTCATTTAACCAACATTTTAGTTATAAAACATAATAGTTTACAATTTAAGTTATTATTCTTTAAAATCATAAAAAACGAGTATAAACTACTTTAGATAGTTAAGATGATCGTCTAATTACTCACTATAATGGGAGTACTCCTACTCTTAGTCCTCGGGTACGATATCCTTACCCTTACTAAAGGGCTCACTACCTATACATAATACGTAACAAGTAATTCAATATATTTGTGCCAAAATGTTATAAAACTATTTTAGGCTCTTTATGAATGTATGAAATTGAATGCGAAGTGTTCGAATAATCACTTAAAGATGGTGTTCTACGTAGGTTCAACTGTTGTTGGACTGAAATGGTATTCAACCTAACTCGCACTATACACTGTTTAATTAGCCAAAACATCCATTTCAACTCTAAATAGATTCATTGCACTTTTGGTACTCCAATAAGTGTGTATACCTCATTAGAAATCAATTCTAAGTCCATTTACTATAATTTTCTCATTATCGTTCAATTCGTTTACTAAAGGAACTATACTTTTCGATAACCGTTTTCGATATCCAACATCACGAATCATCAAATACGAGCTAGATAACATGAAATATGACAAAATTCATCTTCAAAATATTCCCTATAGAATTCGGCCAGTTAGGGTTTGATAAAGAACATGTTATTTTCTTGCTTGTTTTTCATACCAAATATCACAAAACTCTAAAAACGCCTAGCTAACATGAGATCTAGCAAAACCCATCCTCAAAACCTTCCCCCCTTGATTCGGCCAGCATGCTTCCATCATGAAAACTTGAGTTTCAACCATAGAAAATGAAAAAGAAAGCATGGGTAAGATAGATCTTAAGTTAGATCACGAAATCTTACCTTCAATCGCTTCTTTTTTCTAAAATCTAATGAATTTCTTTTGAATTTTTCCTCCTTAGGGTTTTTCTACTCTTTCCCCCTTTGTTGTTTGGCTTTCACGACAATGAAGAGTGAATTAGGAAAGGTTTATGCTGGTTTATAAAGGAAATTATAAAAAAATTAAAACTTGACACGTGTCGCCACTCGATTGGTTCATGGTTAAAACTTAATAATTAAGCATTCTCTTACCACCACATATAATCCCATAATTATCCAAAGTATAAATTGATAATAGGTGAAATTCATGGGCTTGACAAGTGTCATGGTGGTGTAAAATTTAAAAAATTTCAATTACGTCCTCATGGGCACGTGGAATGATCGATTTGCCCTTATGCTCGAAAAAATGTCAAAATTGAAATTTTTCACTTCTCAAATTCAAATTATGCTCTAATTAGTCAAACTTGGTCAAAAATCTTGTCCAACATTCCAATTTTACCCTCGAGTGGTAAAATGACCATTTTACCCCTACATTATAAAAATTCCCGATTAGACTCAAATCACCATATTAAGACATTTTAAGGTTCAATAACTCGCAAATACATCCTAAAATCTCTATTTGGACTAGTTTGAGGCTTTAATAAACTTAATTGTACCACTAGGTATGATACCGACTTTTAACAATTTTCCTAGGCATCCAAGTATGCAGACATGCTATCAAGTACATGAATGACATGGCAAGTATATTATAGAGCTGGGCTTGACAGAGTCAATCTAATCTTAGTTAATTTTATGCTTAATTTTGTGTTAATGTGGTTAAGATAGGTTGTTATTGATTTATTGTGCTTTTGTAGATGTTTGAAAGAAGAATTTTAGTAAAAGAAAGAAGGCAATTTTGAAGTGCAGACTTGCACTACATATGTTTTGGTATTTTGGCCATAACTTTCTCTATAGAGCTCTAAATGAAGCAATTCTTAGACCATTGAAAAGATAAGAGAAAAATATACAACTTTGATGTTTACTACTTTACCATGTTTGGTCTGGAATATGGTCAAAAATCTTCTTGAAATTGACATACTGCAGTAGTCCTAGTGCAATTACGATTTCTGTTAATTAATTGGGCAACGCTGCTACTTATATAGTCTGATAAGGAAATCCTAGCTGAAATTGACTTCTTTCTTCACCTAACTTGGTCTAACTTCAAAACCTATAAAAATAACCCTTCGAAGGACTTGAGGGGGAATGAAGAAAACACCAGATTGACATCGAAGAGTCAAGCCACATAGTCATTGAAACTAAAAAGAATTTGCAGGATTAAAGGAGATTTGGAGATCAAGAACACAATTCTTGAGTTTTTCTATATTTTCTTTTATTCTCTTATTTTCTTGGTTGTGCTTTTAATGTTTAGATTTTATTCAATGATGATGTGTGACTTGATGGGGAACTAAGTTTTTAATCTAATATTATGATTGAACTCAATATATAGTCTGAATTATTTATCTCTCTTTTACTTATATTTGATAGATTTAAGTTGTTTATTTTATTCTGTTCTTAATGCTTCTAATTGCCTGATCACCAATTAGATTGAATTGGAAACCTAGGTTAAACCTTGACGAAGGAGATTTAGGTAGACCTTGAATAAAATAGCGTATGATCGAATACGCTTAGTTGATTAAGTGGTTTGATTTGCATATAGGGTAGATGTCAAGCCCGGCTCTACAATATATTTATTATGCCATTCCTACATAAGAATGCATGTTTGCTTACTTGGGTACCTTGAAAATCGTTAAAAGACGATATTGTACCAAATGGTACAATTAAGTTGAATTAAGCCTTGAACTAGTCCGAATAGAGATTTTAAGATGAAATTGAGAATTTTAAATTCCCAGAATGATTTAAAATGGTGATTCGGAGTTCGAGGACCAATTTGGAGTCAAATTGAAATTTTCATAACCTAGGGGTAAAATGGTCATTTTGCCACCCAAGGTTAAAATTGGAATGTTGGAAGAAGTTTTTGATCAAGATTAACTATTTAGAACATAATTTGAGTTTGAGAAGTGAAGAATTTTAATTTCGGCATTTTTTCGAGCATAGGGATAAAATAGTCATTTTGCCACCCAAGGGTAAAATTGTAATTTTACATCACCCAACACTTGTCCAGCACATGGATTTTACCCAATATTATCATGGCTAATTGAGAAAATTTAAGTGGTGGAGAGAGATTGCTTAATGGGTAAGTATGACACATGGACCAATGGAATGGTGACATGTGTCAAATTTTCATCCATTTATTATTTTCCTTATAAATTAGCACAAAATCAGCCCATTTCTCTTCATATGGCCGGCCAAAGCAAGAACAAAGGAAGAAAAGAAAGAACAAGAACCCTAGGGTGAAAATTCAAGAGAAAATTGGTGGATTTCAAGTAATCAAGCAATCAAAGGTAAAATTTCTTGATTTTGACTTGTGATCTACCTTTCCCATGCATTCTTTTGCATTTTCCATGTTTGAATCACATGATTTCATGATGGGTATCTTGCTGGCTGAACACTTAGAGAGAGGTTTTGATGCTTGATTTGGTTAGATTTCAATGTATTTTAGTGTTTTTAGTTTATTGGTGATGTGTAGAATGAAAATCAAGCAAGAAAAATTCATGTTCTCCCATCACCCATCATTGGCCGAATTCTCCATGTGGAGTATTGATGATGATTTTGATTTTATTTCAAGTGATTTGGTTAGGAATTAGTGATTTATGGTGTGAAAATCAAGTAGGAAAAATCATAGTATTGATGGACCCACCATGGCCAAATTTTCCAAGAGAAAATGTGAGGATGATTTTGCCATATTTCAAGTTATTTAATTTGTGTTTGATGATTTGGAGAATTGGAAGAAAATGGAATTATTTGGAGTTAAATTGGACATATTGGCCAATTAATCGAGTGATAGATCGAATTAGGCCAATACCGTTTTATTTAGGTACACAATTGAATTTGTGTAGAGCATCGTGTTTAGACGATAATCTGAACAATTTGCATCCCATTTCATGCATTAGTATAGAGCTTGAATTGGTTTTATAACAATTTAGCACAAATGTAGTAAATGGCTTATTGTGCATTATGTCTAGGTGGTGAGCATTCTGGCAAAAGTAAAGAGATAGTACTCGTGGATCAAGAATCGGAGTACTTGGAATTCGACTCCCGAAATAGTGAGTAACCTTACTATCATCTTAATTATCTAAAGTGGTTTTTATCCAATTTTGTATTTTATGAAAAATGAGTTTAAATGGTAAATCTTTATGTTTTATAAACAAAATGTGTTTAAATGAAATGATTTTATAAATTGTCTTGAAATTGAATGATGGCTTTGAAAATAGAGTAATTGGAGACCATTTGATGTATTGTAAATTCATGATTCTAATTGATTGGCTTATGGCAATATTGGCATGAATGGTTGATTTGATAAATGTGTTGGAAATGTATAAATTGTTGATTTGCCTTGAAAGGCTGTAATATAAAACAAAATAAAATAATTCCCATGTCATGCTGTTAAATTTTATTGTATGATGGGTTTAACTTGCTGCAGTGGCCGGGTTTTCTGTGGACTAGCCTATTAAAGGGCCACGGAATCTCATTATATTTTACCTCGGTTGGAGAGGCAAGTAGGGTAACTCCTGAGGTATAACTTTAGAGTTTCACTTCACGCAAAGCCACCACGTGAGGGTGAACTCAGCCAACTCCAAGGAACGGCTATGTTTTCAAAATAAAAACATGATTTATGCGTACATAACTTTTTATCAGCATTGGCGGACTCGGTTGAGATAGCCCTCGGCCAAGGTATTCCTGATAACTGAGTATAAGAATGATTTTGGCACGAGCCAAAGCTTTTAAGAAATTCATAAGCCATGTTGATTACTCAATTTATATGAATTTATTTTATTTGGTTGAAATGAGTTGAAAAGTGATGAATTACAGTATGTTAAACTATTTTATCTGTCTCTATTTACTCAACTTTAGATATTTTAGATGGTATTTGTTTACTCACTGGGATTATATAATCTCACCACCCTCCTTTCCACCCATTTCAGGCTTAGGATAGTCGGTAGATAGCTCACTTTGTTGAGGGCTACAATTGGACTTGCATCCTCAAAAACTATAGGTTTACCGCTTTTGATATTTTTGGTCGTTCGTGGGCTCACGTGTCACTGTAAATTAAATTTTATACTTTGGTTATCTGTATTACAGTATGTATGAATTTATTTAGCTTTTACGTTACAAAAATTATTTACCGGGAACTCTATAAATATTATTTTATAAGAAAATAGAATATTTTATTAAATATTTTTATTATATTCAAATAGTTATAGTTTAACTTTAAATGAATGTTTTAGACATCTAAACTTTTTTTTTATTATGAAATATGTGTTTTCCACTGCATACTACATTTTTAGCTGGTTTCGAGACTTTCGAGAAAAAATGATCAAAATGCCCCTGTGAGCGAAAAATTATTTTTCTATTGTTTTGATTTGAAAATAGTTTATAATCTCTCAAAACATGATACTTAATAACTGTTGCTCACAGGGAAGGTGCAAAAACTGATATTAAAGCCTTGCGGGGTTTCGGTTGGCATTCTGGGTAATGAATGTCTATCGGAATAACACGGCGGTTGTCACGGGCTCGAAGAGAGTACCGGATCGTGAAAGTAGACATACACTTATAAGCCATACATAGCCAAAATTAGAGCACAAACTTAATGAATCTTTCTTCAATATAATTTGCATAGACATGTGGCAAATTAATTGGGAAATGTATTTTTATAAAAAAACTCGACAAAGACTTGTAAGTAATTTAGGACTTTAGGTTAGCAACTTGATCCATTAAACTGAGTTAAAAGAGAGAGCCAATAATCAGATGAAGTATTGAGGGATATTATAATCTTAGGTCTGGTAGCTAAGTGAGTTTTATTTACTATTTAATTTTAATTTTAGTGTATTAGTTTTAATTTTTTTATTTTAATTGTTTGGATAAAATTAAGGTGTTATAATTTTAGTAGTTAACAGTAAGAATTAAACAATTATCTATGGGAACGATACTCTACTTCATTACTATATTACTTGTCAACGATACGTGCACTTTCGTGAAAAATCAACAACAAGTTTTTGGCGCCGTTGCCGGAGAATTGATTTTTAATTCTTTTTTGTTAATATTAATACCAAGCATTCTTAATTTTAATCTAGACTTTTCTTTTCTTTAATTTTTTTTTTAGGTACTTTTGGTCATTATATGAGAAGAGCCCAAAATTTGAAAATTGTTCCTTTTGATCTAGAAATCGAAAAAACTTTTTGAAAACTTTGGAGGAAAAATCAAAAAGTTTCTGCTTCAAGTAAAACAATGGCCTAGCAACAAGAGGAAGAGACCAAGCCTTTGAGGGATTATGCAGTCCCACAACTACAAAATCTCCACTCTAGTATCCAAAGACCTCTTATTCAAGCCAACATTTTTGAAATTAAGCCATCAATCATTCAGATGATTCAAACTGCTGTTTAGTTTGGGGGTTTGTCTAATGATGATTCGAATGCTCATATTACAAAATTTCTGGAAATCTGCGATACATTCAAAGCTAATGGTGTTACTGATAATGCCATAAGATTAAGGCTTTTCCCTTTTTCATTGAGAGATAAAGCATAGAGTTTGTTAAATTCACTTCTTGCTGGTTACATTAATACTTGGGATGATTTGGCTCAAAAATTCTTAGGCAAATTCTTCCCACCTGCAAAGTCAGCAAAATGCAGAATGATATCACTTCTTTCATGCAATTTGATTCTGAATCACTATATGAGGCTTGGGAAAGGTATAAGGATTGAATGAGAAATGTTCTCACCATGGATTACCTAAGTGGCTGCAAGTTCAGACTTTTTATAATGGTTTGCTGGGACCTTTTAGAACTACCATTGATGCTGCCGCTAGGGGTGCACTTATGAGTAAATCCATTGATGAGGCTTATGATTTGCTCAAACAGATAGCTCCTAATAATTATTAATGGCCATCTGAAAGATTGGGTACAAGAAAAATTACTAAAATTCATGAATTAGATGTGATAAACACTGTCTCTACACAATTGGCCTTTCTTGCAAAGAAAATAAATAAACTGATTGTTAATGTTGTTCAGAACTCCTTTATGACATATGAATTTTGTGGGGAAGAACATTGCAATGACAATTGTCCCATCTATTTTGAGTCTTGTCAATTTGTTGGAAATAGGCAATAGAACAATCCCTATTCCAATACTTATAATCTCGATTGGAGGAATCATCCTAATTTCTCATGGAATAACAAGGGTCTTCATCAACAGCCAAGTCAAACTTTCCCCCTAGATTTCCATCTAGAGCCCTTATGCCAGAGAAAAAGCCTTCAAGAGAGGATATGTTCATGCAATTCATGACAAAGGCTGATGCATTCATAACAAAGACTGATGCATTTATGATAAGGACTGATGCCTCCATTCAAAATCAAGTAGCTTCAACTAGAAATCTTGAAATACAAGTAGGTCAACTTGCCAGTGCTTTAAATACTAGACCTCATTGTACTTTACCAAGTGATACTGAACCCAACCCAAGAAGAGAAGGTAAGGAACATTGTATGGCAATCACTTTCCGTAATGGAAAAGAGGTAAGTAATCAAGCATTAAATCTTGAAATTTCAATTCAATTTGATGAAAAAGAAATTAAAAAATATGCTAAAAAAGATATCGTAGTTGAAAAATCTGCTGAAGATTCAAAAGAAAAATCACAATTAAAAATTGCTCCCACACCTCCGACACCTTTTCCTCAACATTTTCAAAAGCAAAAACTTGACAAATAATTCCAGAGATTTCTTGAGGTATTTAAAAAACTACACATTAATATTCCTTTTGCTGAAGCTTTAGAACAAATGCCAAGTTATTTTAAATTCTTGAAAGACATCCTAACCAAAAACAAAAAATTAGAAGAGTTTGAGACAGTTGCACTTACTAAAGAGTATAGTTGTGAGACCTTGATCTTTATAGACTCGTAGCTAAAAGTAGATGCGATATAACGGGTTAGGGGTAATTTTGTCATTTCTTTAGTGAGCCCCTAGAAGAATGCTTCCAAACATTATTAAGGCCTAAGGCATAAATGAATGATGAAAATAAGGATAAATGACGAAGGAAATAGAAATAATGATGATTTTTTAGGTAAAGGTAAAATGGTCATTTTTCATCTCGGGTGGAAATTTTTAAGTTTTCAGGAACTTGAGTATTTCTAGACTATTATGGACTTTGTCTTAGTGTCAAAAGAGTATAAAGATTTCACAAAGGATTGGAGGAAGATAAAGCCAACTTCTTAAGGGCATTTTCGTAATTTCAGTGGAGTTTGGATAAGCTTTAGCTATAAATATCATTTTCCAGCAGCTTCTTCTCATTTTTCCAGCAGCTTCTTTTTCTTCTTCCTCCCATCTCACGTTTCTTTCATCCTCCATGGAAGGTTGTTTTGAAACCTCCATAACTTCTCTCAAGCTAACTCCAATTTTCATGCTTTTGTGCACTTTTTCATAGAACCTTTTGTGCTCTTTCACTCTCTCACTTTAAAACCCTTAAAAAGTCTTACTTTCATACTTCCTCTCACTAGTTAGGTGTTTTAGAGAGACAAAGAGGGAGCTTCTATAATAGCTTGAAAATTTTTGGAAAGGGATTCAATTATAAAGCTACCAAGGTGAGTAGTGATGTAGAGTTGATTTTTAAGTGTTGAGAATGGCTAGTGATTATATTTATGAATGTTTTGTAGTTGAGGTTATTTATTCATATTTAGTGTGATTAGAATAGAGAAAGTAAATAGCCATTTAATGGCAATTGAAAGCTAGTTAGGAAAAACTAGTAGAACATGAATTAGAAGATAGTTTTTAGAATTATGGTTTTGTGAATTGAGTTTATTTGTGATGCTATTGTGTGTGATAGGTTCCAACGAGACCCCACATCTCCATTTGGAGCATTAGTGAAAGTTAGAGTCGATCTAAGATTCAATAAATACCGGTGAGTGAACTTGCATTAAAATGTTTTGGGGTAAATGTGTAAATGTTTGAGTGAATTACTTGAAAGGTTTTAATTGTCTTTTTATTTAAAATGTATACTGGAACAAGCTGTTAATGAAACGTTTTGCATTATGAAATGTGACTGTGAGTCCACGTACTCCTTTATTTCATTGGTATACATATATATGTGTTGTACCTTGATAAATAGATAATATCGTGTAATAAATATGTCCATGAGTGTGTGGTGTGGGAGAGCACATGCTGATAATGATGTGGGCGGGAGTGCATGTGATGATATTGAAATGTACGAGTAGGGAGTGCACATGATGATGATATTGAAATGTGCGAGTAAGGAGTGCACATGATGATGATGATATTGCCTTGTATGTGTAGGGAGTGCACATGAGCTGAGTGTGGCAGGATGGTATGCATGATGATGTATGTATATACATATATATATATATATATATATGTTATAGAAAGTTTATGAAACTAATTGTGATTGTGTTGTGTGTTGGCAATGTTAATTGCTCCCAAATTGCTTTTCATTTCAACAAGAATATGGCTTTTGATATAACAAGACCCTTTTTAACTCAATTTCTCTATTTCTCACTACAGCGAGATTCATTTTCGCTGCAGCAAGAAACTCTTGGGTTGGAGGGGGGTTGCACTGGCTTGATTCTCGCTGCAGCGAGAAACTCTCGAGTAGTTCCAAAATTCTAGTGCAATGCTTTCAATTTGACAATGATTTTGACCACATTCCTCTCAAAACTGGGTAAAGTAGTCAACATCAAAGTTGTAGCCCAGTCTCTTAGCTTTCTAATGGTCAAAACTCATGTCAATTGGATTTCTTTAGTGGGAGATATGCTTGAAGAACCAAAGCATAGGCAAACTAAGAATGCCTTTTCGTTGCAGCGCAAAAATCCTCTATTTGTTGTCTTGCTTGGTCATTGCTGAAATTTTCATTCTATTCAACTTTATGGTGCATCATGATTGAGTGTCCACGTATGCTCATCTTTTTGGTAGGTACTATGGCATCTCAATAGCGGTACCTTCACTTAAAGTCACTCCGTTGATGGTTAAGAGTCTTTGTCTCTATACACGTATATGTAATGTAAACTATAGAAGTCATATTATAAATGAAGTATGTATATGTTGGATTGATGATGATGCCTTTATGAGACGGCAATGAATTATAGTACTTTGAGATAATACAAATATGAATATTCGGTTGCTACAAAATATTACTGAAACATTTACCGTTAAGAGTTACAACACATGGTTTTAAAGATGATGGATGGAATGAGGAACAAGATCTCATAAAAAGGCTTGCTTGGGCCTAGTGGGCTATGCCCATTGAGCCCATGCGCCGGTCATGGCCTGAGATTTAGGCTGTGACAAAGGTGGTATCAGAGCTCTAGGTTTAGTCGAGTCCTAGGGATCCTCGTGTCAGTCAGCGGAGTTATCGAAGTTAATGTAGAGTCTTGTTTATGGGTTGTGACTGCAACATAAGTTATAGACAAGAGGCTATATGAACTCTTATTCCTAGTAACCTACCCTCTTTCTAACATTATATAAAGATCACAAGTGGTGCTGTTGTCTGGGTTTGAGATGCCACCCGAGACACGAGCTGTTGTTGGAAAGATTTTAAGCAAATACTCCTAATGAAAGGTTAATGTAATAACAAATCCCTCCCATTAAAGATGGAGGAAATTGGAGCTGGACTAATAGGTCCTTAATGACTTATTCATTCAGTGGAGTTATAATTTAAGCCCATAATTGTCAATGGGAAGAAATTGGATGACATTGGATCATTATTGAGGTCAATATAAAGGAACACGTACGATAATGGTAATAAGGGAAGCACTTTGACTGGAAGGAATAGTGATGGTTGTAATTTACTTGGAAGTTATAGATCTAAGTATTGAGGAAGGTGTAAATTGATGTTTATGTGCACGAAGGTAAGTGCACTATGTTAAATGAGCTTGTTATGTCGTTATAGAAATGGTTTAGGCTTTTGAAATATTTTGTAAGCGTATAAGTGTCGACTATGTGCATAGCAGCTTAGATGGAGCTGGTTTTGATTTCAATTAAGTAATTGCAAGATCCCAAGGTTCAATTTGAACTATTATGGTTTATAGTTATAAGTACATGAATTACCTTAAGGGTGAAATTCAGTGACTATTATAATTGATGTGTGGTCATCAAGTGAAAGGTTGGTAAACAAATTTTCTCTGAGGAGGAGCATGAACTTTGTTATGTTGTGCATGAGGTCAAAGGATTAAAGGACTAGTTATGGATTTGATAGCTTGAAGTTAAATGATTGAGAGATGTCGAATCTAGTCTAAATGACATATGGAGTTCTATATTTGAGTTTGATATACGAATTGCTTTAATGATCAATTTAAAAGTCTATTGGGTTGAGTATGCAATCTATGATAAAAATGATCAATTCCAAATGTGATCTCCATAAAGGTAAAGGATTTAGGAATTATCAATTTTTGGATAAGTTCTAAGAGGGAGTTTCTACATCCTAAGTTTAAGAAATTTTAATTTTATAGCCACAATGGCTAAATGCAATAGTTAAGTAAATCATTCACTTTATAACTGTCATTGGTTAAGGATTGGTGAGTAGAGTTAAGTTCTTAACACTAAGTGGTGTACAACTTGATGTTTAGGTATTTAAGAGTTATTTGGAAACAATTGTCTAATCAAGTTGCATTAAAATGTTATGGTAAAGGTATACGATTGTTAGTAGTGGAATATGCCTAAAGGATGATCTTGGCATACCACAAAAAGGTGAAATGTGGAGTAAACATGTCGAAATTGAGGAAAGTAAGAAAGGGGTTCTTACACATGATAATGGATGTTGACATTTAAATGGATATGTATATGTATATGTGGAGTTACTCATGTCACTGGTGGCAACATAGAATTGTTCTTAGCGATTTGAGATTTGAACACAATATGCTTGATGGGTTGCATAGGTGGTATTATAAGATACTAAATTGACATAATATATGCTATTGAAAATAATTATGAAAATGGGGGAAGACTAAATTCTAGAATTTTGAAGTAATGATGTGAGCATAAGTAGAATGATCAAGATAGACAAAATTCATGATGATACTAAGTTAAAGTGGCTAAACTATTTCAGTTATAAGATAAGAAAGACAACTAGTTACGAATACTAAGGAATTGTGGAACACTAGAAGTAGTGAATAATTATGTGTGTGGTGTTATACGTACACAGTGAATTCATTATACAATATGGAAAGATGTCCTAAGGTGGGATTTATTGATTGGTGACAAGTGTTAAGGGATGAGATGAATTTGAAAATATTGGCTTGGCCTATTATATGTGATAAACCTGCGGGAATATAAATGGCTATGGAAATTTTGACATAAGCTTGGAAGAAAACCAAACAGTCAAGGATGATCAATGTAATAACCTTAAATGTAGACAAATAGCATTGATTAAGTAAACCCCAGCAACCACCACGCCACAGTGCTAGGAGCACCTCATGTCTAGGACGTATGAATAAAATGCGAGGGGCATGAAGCTGAACTTACGAGCTAAATTATGGTCATTTGGACTTGATGTTAAGCTTTG
The DNA here is from genome assembly GCF_053813885.1 of Theobroma cacao. Lineage (NCBI taxonomy): Eukaryota > Viridiplantae > Streptophyta > Magnoliopsida > Malvales > Malvaceae > Theobroma > Theobroma cacao. Next base: position 30,475,507 of record NC_142639.1, on the reverse strand, counting down.
TTAATTGGAGTTTTAAGGTTTTGGAAAAGCATTTATATGAATGAATTGGAAAGTTTCTTTATTGCCTTATATATTAACATGTAGGTAAATGAGACAAGAGATTAAGCCTTGTTAAAGGCTAAGGAAAGAGTGAATGAAAAGTAAGGTAAATAATGGGAGAAATATGGATGTTGCTATGATGAACATAAGAAGCTTAAGAATAATCAATGCAAATATACTAAGATAGTTGTGTGGTCCGAATTAAGGACAAGGAAGCCTTGGGAGATTTGAAAATAATGTCTGTTGGAACTGATGAGGTGGAATGTCATTGAAGATACATTAGATTGTTAAAGTTATGAGTGGTTTTGAAGGTAAGCTTTTGATTGTTTAAGTCCTCAACTGAATTCCACCAAAGGATGTGTTTAAGTGTTTCGGAAGTGTATTGAAAAGCATAAGAGAATATATTAGTTAACTTACCATAAAAGATCGAAATGGCATGGCCATGAGAGGCTCGTGAGCAACCAAGCAATGTATGGGTAAATGTGCAAGGGAGCTATCATTGGTAGATAAGAGTAAAACTTTAATGATGGGATAGTGTTCACTGCTTTGGGCAATGAACCATAAGTTATGGGCTTGTATCCACTTTGTGAACACTTTGGTGAGATAATTTGAAGGGGTTCTCACAATGTGAAAACATTAAAGCTCAAGGAGCTAATAGTTATATAGTAATGTTGATGTTCGCGATTGATATGTCATGTAGTACAAAGGTACGTTGCAAGTCTAAGAATGATTGGAAATGTTGGTTTGAGGCAATGATTATCTTGCCATTATGTAGGCCCGATAATGTTACGGTCTCGATACGCTTATGGAGGCAGAGTATACAATGGTAAAAAAAAAGGTGTTTCCCTCACATGTGTTATTTCATTTTGAGTAATTATCAAAGTAGAGTACCTGATAAGGGCAAGCAAGGATTGAACTATGCTTTAAATGCTTAGTGAATATTGTCGATATGCTCTAGTTAATCGATATTACCCTTGGTGAGGAAATAGCAGTACACAATGGGATTCGTAGAGATCTACTTAGGAAAGAAATGATGATTTGATATTTCAAGTAAGCATGTACGAGTAAAGATTTTGGTAATAAGCCATGATTTAAAGTCAGGATACAAGAATATGAATTGGGACTAAGTAATGTCGAGATGACCTAAGAATATAACATATATGTTGGAAGTACGAAAGACAATTAAGAAGTAAAAAAGACTTTTAAGGATTATGGTATAGCATAAATGTAATGATCAAGTAAAGATAAATTTGAAAGATCAACAAAATAGTAAGGCATACATGGATACTGGAGGGTAACTTGATGAAAATGATAATTAGTGATTGTGACATGTTTATGACAATGTGGCGCAAGGATGAGCGGTAGGATGAAGCTTACACATCTTATTAGAAATGATAAGAAAAGAGTATAAGCATGTAAATTATGTGAAGTTATGCATAGGCACAATGAGAATCTATGTAGATTACATAAGAACCAATTTATGGTAGGATGTAAAGTAAATGGTGATTTAAACATTCGAAGGGGTAATCTGGAGTTGATTATACCCTAATATTCATGGATTAAACTTGACCTATGGGAATGAAATGGAAAAGTAAAAAAGTAAGCATGAGCTACGAGAATATGATGATGAACCTAGGTTATGGATTGAAATGAATAGAGGAAATTTACTTCAAAGTAATTGACGAGGGTTTCTACATGTAGTAATGGATGATGATTCTTAAATGTGTATGTACATACATATATATATATATATATGGAGATGATTATGTGATTAATTAAAGTGAAGAATTATTTATAGCAATTCGAGTTTCGAATTCGACATGTTTAATAAGTTGTATAGATGACACGATGATGAGAGTTACCATTAGAAATTGAGCTATGTGAATAAAGGAGAATTCAGGAGCAAAAGAGAAAGAAAGGATATTAAGGAATTGGAATCTCTGTCGTGGTTGAGCCATACCAATGGATTACTATGATTAAGATGTAAGGATTAAGGAAGTGTTATATCATAGTTAAATTAGACTTCCACGAAGCACTAGTGCCACGAATGGAGAATAAACGATGATAGTACCCTAATGCGAGTAATTGGAGGAATTGATTCAGAAGATGAAACTTAACTTTGTTAATAATGATTCAACATATGAGGAGTAACCAGTTGCTATTCTTGATAGACAAGTCAAAAGTTCCGCTCAAAGGATGTAGCCTCAATGAAAGCATTATGGCAAAACCACACTAGTGAAAAGGTAATGGGGGAGGCTGAAGAGGAGTTGCAAACAAGTATCCGCACCTCTTTAATACATAAAGGTATGCTACCTTATAGTTCGATTTAAATTTAGGGACCAAATTTCTTTTAGTGGGGGAGAATGTGAGACCTTGATCTTTATAGACTCGTAGCTAGAAATAGACACGATATCACGGACTAGGGGTAATTTCGTTATTTCTTTAGTGAGCCCCTAGAAGTTTGCTTTCAAACTTTATTAAGGCCTAAGTAGGCCTAAGGCATAAATGAATTATGAAAATAAGGATAAAATGACGAAAAGAATAGAAATAATGATGATTTTCGAGGTAAGGGTAAAATGGTCATTTTTCATCTTAGGTCAAAATTTTTAAGTTTTCATGAACTCGAGTATTTCTAGACTATTATGGACTTTGTCTCGGTGTCAAAAGAGTATAAAGATTTCACAAAGGATTGAAAGAAGACAAAGCCAACTTCTTAAGGGCATTTTCATAATTTTAGTGGAGTTTGGATAAGCTTTAGCTATAAATATCATTTTTCAGCAGCTTTTTCTCATTTTTTCAGTAGCTTCTTCTTCTTCTTCTTCCCATCTCATGTTTCTTTCATCCTCCATGGAAGCTTGTTTTGAAACCTCCATAACTTCTCTCAAGCTAACTCTAATTTTCATGCTTTTGTGCACTTTTTCATAGAACCTTTTATGATCTTTCACTCTCTCACTTTAAAACCCTTAAAAAGTCTTACTTTCATATTTTCTCTCACTAGCTAGGTGTTTTAGAGAAAAAAAGAGGGAGCTTCTATAATAGCTTGAAAATTTTTGGAAAGGGATTCAATTATAAAGCTACCAAGGTGAGTAGTGAAGTAGAGTTGATTTTTAAGTGTTGAGAATGGCTAATGATTAGATTTATGAATGTTTTGTAGTTGAGGTTATTTATTCATCTTTAGTGTGATTAGAATAGAGAAAGTAAATAGCCACTTAATGGCAATTGGAAGCTAGTTAGGAATAACTAGCAGAACATGAATTAGGAGATACGTTTTAGAATTATGGTTATGTGAATTGAGTTGATTTGTGATGTTATTGTGTGTGATAGGTTTCAACAAGACCCCACATCTCCATTTGGAACATTAGTGAAAGTTAGAGTCGATCTAAGATTCAACAAATATCGGTGAGTGAACTTGCATTAAAATGTTTTGGGGTAAATGTGTAAATGTTTGAATGAATTACTTGAAAGGTTTTAATTGTCTTTTTATTTAAAATGTATATGGGAACAAGCTTTTAATGAAACGTTTTGCATTGTGAAATGTGACTGTGATGAGTCCACGTACTCCTTTATTTCGTTGGTATACATATATATGTGTCGTGCCTTGATAGATAGTTAATATCGTGTAATAAATATGACCGTGCGTGTGTGGTGTGGGAGAGCATAAGCCGGTAATGATGTGGGTGGGAGTGCATGTGATGATATTGAAATGTGAGAGTAGGGAGTGCACATGATGATTATATGGAAATGTGCGAGTAGGGAATGCACATGATGATGATGATATTGCCTTATGCGTGTAGGGAGTGTACATGAGCTGAGTGTGGCGGGATGGTATGCATGATGATGTATGTATATACATATATATATGTTATAGAAAGTTTATGAAACTAATTGTGATTGTGTTATGTGTTGAAATTGTTAATTGCTCCCAAATTGCTTTTCTTTTCAAAAAGAAAATGCCTTTCGATATAACAAGACCCATTTTAACTCAATTGCTCTGTTTCTCGAGGCACTGAGAAACTCTCTGGTTGAAGGGGGTTGCACTGGCCTAATTCTCACTGCAGCGAGAAATTTGCTGAAGCTTCTCGCTGTAGCGAGAAACTCTTGGGTAGTTCCAAAATCCTTTTGCAGTGCTTTCAATTTGACAATGATTTTGACCACATTCCTCTCAGAACTAGGCAAAGTAGTAAACATCAAAGTTGTAGCCCAGTCTTTTAGCTTTCTAATGGTCTAAAAATCATGTTAATTGGATTTCTTTAGTGGGAGATATGCTTGAAGAACCAAAGCATAGGCAAACTAAGAATGCCTTTTCGTTACAGCGCGAAAATCCTCTATTTGTTGTCTTGCTTGGTCATTGCTGAAATTTTCATTCTATTCAACTTTATGGTGCCTCATGATTCTTGTAACATTAAGGGATTAAACATTCAAAGTTTGAAATGAGGGGTTTTACCCAAAACTTAGACTAAATTGCATGGTTTTATCGTAAATGCATCATGTTTTCTAAAACATTCCATATCGTTGCTTGTTCCCTTCTTATATTCACTCACTAAGTTTATACTCACGTTTTTAAAACTTCATGTTTTCATATTCGGAGGCAGTTGGGACCTAGATTGAGTGTCCACGTATGCTTGTCTTCTTGGTAGGTACTATGGTATCTCAGTAACGGTACATTCACTTAAAATCACTCTGCTGACGGTTGAGAGTCTTTGTCTCTGTACACGTATATGTAATGTAAACTACTAGGAGTCATGTTATAAATGAAGTATGTATATGTTGGATTGATGATGATGCCCTTATGAGACGGCAATGAATTACAATACTTTGAGATAATATAAATATGAATATTCTGTTGCTACAAAATATTACTGAAACATTTACCGTTGAGAATTACAACACATGGTTTTAAAGATGATGGATGGAATGAGGAACAAGATCTCATAAAGATACTTGCTTGGGCCTAGTGGGCTATGCCCATTGAGCCCATGCGCCAGTTATGGCCCGGGATTTGGGTTGTGACAGTAGTGCTATAATCCAGAATAAGCTTCCACCAAAGCTTAAAGATCCAAGGAGTTTTTCTATTCCTTGCACTATTGGTAGTTTTAAAATTTCTAAAGCTTTATGTGATTTAGGTGCTAGTGTTTCAATAATGCCTTTGTCTGTTGCTAGGAAACTTGGATTTCAAGAGATACAACCTACTACAGTTACCTTACAATTAGCAGACAAAACAATCAGGCACCCAGTTGGGATTATAGAGGATGTTTTGCTTGAAGTTGGGCATTTATACATTCTGGTGGATTTCATTGTGCTCAAGATTGAAGATGATGTTGAAATTCCTCTTATTTTGGGAAGATCATTCTTAGCTACAATTGGAGCAATTATTAATATGAAGAATGGTAAAATAACTTTCAGAGTTAGAGAGGAGGAAGTGGTATTTAATTTGTTCAATGCAACTCAATATCCCTATACAAATTGTTCCTATAAAATGGATTCAGTTAATGAGGGTAAAGGTAAGCCTATTCCACCACCTTCAACAACGCAGGCGCCAACTCTTGAGACAAAACCACCACCACTTTCTAGCTATATTGATTTTGTGGTTGGACAGTGAGTAGTACTTTATGATTCACGACTCCATCTTTTGCCATGGAATCTTAAACCATATTGGGGGAACAAGTTTAAGGTGGTAAAGATTCATCCTTATGATATTATCGAGATTTATAGTGGACTTACAGGAGCTAGGGGTGAACAAATATAAATCGAACCGAATTGAAATGAGTTGGGTTTTTTCGGTTCAATTAGTTTGGTTTTTTGATTAGTTTAGTTAGGATAGTTCGGTTAGTAAAATTATTTTGGTTCGGTTTCGGTTAGGAAAATTTCTAACCAAACTAATCGAACCTAAATAAGGGTATTATGGAGATTTTACATGAAAAAAAATCCTAAACTTAAATTATTTTTTGTTGTTTATATCATATAAATTATTTAAGTATTCATTTTATTTATTATAATTTTTTAACGTCATTTTTAATATTTTGTAATATTGATTTATTTAAAAAATACAGTATAAATCAATATATACAAACAAAAAAATAAAAAATTTGTTAAGTTCGATTTTTGGAAATCGAACCAAACTAACTGGATTAGTTCGGTTTCGGTTAGTTCAGTTCAATTTTGGTTATTTGTAAAAAGGAGTTCGGTTAGTTCAGTTATTAGATATTCAAAACTGAACTAATCGAACTAACCATTTGCACACCCCTAATCCAGAGCAGTCAAAGTCAATAAAGAAAATCTCGAGCAATATAGAGTAGTGTAGAAGGGGGCATCATAGTCAAGCTAGTGACTATAAAGAAGTGCTTCTTGGGAGGCAACCCAAGCACTCTAACTTACTTTATTTTATTTTTATTTTATTTATTTAATTATTAAATTATTAACACTTTTTATTTTGTGCAGGTTCATAAAAAAAAATTTAATATTTAAAATTCAAAAAAAAATTCAAAAAAAATAAATTTAAAAAAAAAGTGGTAAACTGCAACTCCCACTGTGGGAAGCCATGGCTTAGCGAGCTTTCAACAACGTGAGCCTCAGCTCACCAATTTCAAAGCCACTGCTCCATAAAAAAAAAAAAAAAAGCCATTTGGATGTGGGTCGCAGCTCCCACATGGGGTAGGCCACGGCGCCCTGAAGTACCCACCACCCTCAATTGGGCTGCCAACATTGGGTAGCCCACTAACAAAACCCAATTCCCCCCACATTTGTACTAGCTCACTACCCACCACCCTCCATTAAGCTACAAACATTGGGCAGCCCACTAACTAAACTCAATTTCTTTTTCTTATTTGGACTGCCCATTACCCATTTAACCATTACCCAACAAAAAAAAACCTTTTTCCTTATTTATTTTCTTTTCAATTATTTTTAGTTATTATTTATTTTATTTTTCTACATTAATTATTTATTTATCTTTTTTAGTAAAAAAAATTCATCCAAGTGGCAATGAAGATGATAACAATAAAGAGGAGGATTAGAGCTTCTAAAAAATTCATCCAATCATCAGGGGAGTATTCTTTACCTTTCTTTTATTTTTTCTAACATTGAGGACAATGTTTAGTTTAAGTTTGAGGGGGGTGAATTTAGTTTTGTAATGATGAATATCCTGTGGAAGTTTTAGATTTAATTTTGTTTGCATGTTTATCTAGATTTATAAATAATTTAGGATTAATTGGTAAATGAATTTATTTCTTGTTTGAATTTTAGGAATCTAGAGTAAAGTTGTGTTAATTTTTTTAATGATTTTTTTATCCAATGATGATAACTAGTTGTCTTGAATTTTTAACTTTTGGTGAATAAGGTTTTTGTTTGGATTCATGCTAAAGTCTTTTGTTAAGTTTCATTGTTTGGATGTGATTTTCACAATTTTGAGTACTATATCTTTTACTTTGAATTATTCTGAATATCTAGAGAAGGTTTATACTGATTTAAATTTTAGATTATGTCATGAATTCTAGAATTTGCTTAATTTTCTCTCGAGGCCAAATCCTGGGCAATACTTAGTTAGGGACATGATTTAGGCCATCTTTGGACCGTTTGAACCTAAAAAGCCAACCTTGTTAAATCTTTATCCCTAGTATACCCCTTTTGAGCTTAATTTCCCTTTTCTTTGTTTAACTACATAATAATTGAGCCTAGCTTTAAAATTAATTTTCCAATTTTGCAACCCTCACTCCTTAGCATGTATATTGTTTTAGGAAATATAAATTGAGTTAAATGTTGAAAAAGGTGGAAAGGTGATGTTGATGAAAAAAAAAAAAGTTCAAAATATGCAAAGTAACCCCACTACCTACAATGCAAAGAAAATAAGTTTGGGGGTGTGAAATTGAAAGAAAAAAAATGTGTTGAATGAAAGAAAAGTTCAAATGTGGTAGAAAAAGTGTATTAGGAGAAGGAAAATAGAGCTCTATATATAGGTTCTAGAATAATTATGTGTTTAGGGTGATTTGAGCCACATTAATATCCTTTATCATACCTTGACCCTAGCCATACATTACAAGCTTTATAAAGTCCTATTGATTCCTAGCTTTATATTAGTCTACATTAGTTGAAAGAGAGATGAAAAGTAAACATATAAAGTTCTAATACTAATTTGAAATTTATATTGGCATAAACTCATTTGGATGTCATGATATTCTTGATAAAAGATTATCTACATATTGTCATTAGTTTTGTCTCCATTGTTTGAATCTTGGACCAATTAACACAACCAGAAGATACTGGAAATCAACATATCACTCACTAGTCATGACTCTAACAAATACCTTATTACTTTATTAGTTTAAAGAAACTAAGTTTATACTAGCAATTTTTTGCCTGCAGAAGGAAAAACAGCCTAAGTGTGCTTAAGGTCCGAGTCACTTACATGAATAGCAAACCCAATTGTATTAAACCAATCCGAACCCAATCCTTTTGTCCAAGCTCTCTTATTGGGTCAATCAACTTTTGCATTCACAAGCAAACATCCAAAACCATAACCCAGCCCACATGTCTGAGCAAGAAGAAAAAGTTCTACGAAAGAACTACAAAATTGCTGCTTGAACAAGAGACCGAACTCAACAAACAAAAAAACCAGGAAGAAAAACATAAGAACTATGGCAGTTACATCCCATCTGGCAAAGCTGAGCTGTCCTGGGTCTTTCTCTTCTTCTTCTTTCACTCAGCTTCCATGCGACAAATTTCTTCGTTTTCAAAGGAACGTGGCTTCAACATCAGCCAGCTGGAGCTTGGGCATCAATGGCTCTAGGAAGCAAAGCAAACCCTTGTCGGTACGAGGCATGGCTTCCTCATTTGGGTCCAGGCTGGAGGAGAACGTGAAGAAGACAGTTGCTGATAACCCAGTTGTTGTTTACTCCAAGACTTGGTGCTCGTGGGTTCAAATCTCATCATTCTCAAAAATTGTCATTTTTTTCCTCTTAAACTGATTTGTTTTTATGGAGTGGGTTTGTAATAGATATCTTTTATGTTTGGTTCTTGGTGTAGGTATTCTGCTGAGGTGAAATCATTGTTCAAGAGGCTTGGAGTGAATCCTTTGGTTATTGAATTGGATGAATTGGGTTCGTTTTCTTTCACTTTGTTGCTCCTTTTATCATGCGTTTATATAAAGTTGGATTTTCTTTTGGTTGTGGATGTTTTTCTGCTTAATTTTGGTTACTCACTATTACATATCTTGAATTTGTTGAAATTAATACTATTTTTGGTAATCCCTTGGATTGGTTTGATGATGTTTACGAGTGATTTTTGATACCTTGTTGAATTTGAATTTCCATAAAGTTTTGAGAAATATCATTTGTGTTAATATTATGATACATGGAAACGGCTGCTACAAATACAATTGATGTTGAGTGTTTGAAATGTGATGGACCTTGTGAGTATGTCCTTTTTCTTCTGCCATGTTCAAGTTGATTGTTTCATAATCTTATATATGATACTTGAATGCAATGAGGAATGTGGTGCAAATTTTGGCATCTTTTCTGCTTAAATTAAACAAAGAATGAATAAAGGAGAGTTGATGGGTGGCCAAGTTCACTATTGAAAGAAAGTTAATATAATGAATTTATATGCGACTTGTAGATCTTCAATACACTTCTGAAAACCCTTATTCTCTATACAGATACAAAGAAACAGATAGGAGATTTATTAAGTGTGATGGCTATTAACCCAAGACTTTGATCTTTTAACTTTTCTTTAGCTGAACTTTCTCAAAATCTAGCTTGCGTCTATTCTTCTGGTTATTCTTTACAATCAATAGGCAATGCCTTATGTTTTGATACTACTATAAGATAAGTAATGGAGCTTTCGTTTAAGCCTAGAGGCAATATCAATAATGGCAATGCTGGAAACCTGATTTTGAAACATCTTTATGCTAGCTTATTGTTCTTTCTCTGTGCAGCGTCTCTGTTTTCATGTAAGAAAATGAGACTACATTTTTTTATTCATATTATAATGTTTAAATCATGTGAATTGACAATTTAAAGGTTCTGAAATTCAAGTATTTTTGAAATCTCATGAGTCTAAATCATGTAAATTGGCAATTCAAAGATTCAGAATTCAAGTACTTTTGAAATCCCATGATTCTTAACCACTTTTGGGTTTTTATTGTAAGAAACCTTTAAAATTTAATCAATAAGATTACTAATTACTAATGCTTTTTAAGTCTTAGAATTTTTAAATCCTAACAAAGGGATCATGTCAATGCCAACATAACCCACCACAAGATCTCAAATCACTATCGTACTTTCTCTTGGAAACATTTTATCCTTTTTGTTATTGAAAAGTTGGAAATTATGTCTCTAAAAAAATCTCTGTATCAGAAGATGAAGAGATTAGATTCTCTACCTAAGAATTTGACCATATATGTTACCTTTCTCCAATTCAACAGAAGCTGAGTATGAAATTTCATATCCCAAATTGGCTTTGCAGTCAGTTACCTTTGATTTATTGCTTATTTAATCAGGAGTTTTATTTCTTTCAGGTCCCCAAGGGCCCCAAGTGCAGAAGGTGCTGGAGCGGCTTACTGGACAACATACTGTCCCAAATGTTTTTATTGGTAAGTAGTGCTTTTGTAATATTAGCATTTACCTGACTGATTTAGACATATTTTAATTGTAGAACAGTCTATATGACTTGTTGCATTTAAATTTATTAAATTGTTACCAGTCCATGGCTTATTATCTTTGAATTTACTTTTCTTGTAAATGGATGAAGTGTCACTCTCTGCTGTCAGATTGGTGTTGACAAACAGAACAAAAATTGATCCTAATATAATTATAAAATCAACATGAGCAACAAGTACCAACTTGGACATGTAACTTTTGCTGCTTGCTAGTACAAATCATCGGATCGTCTATAAAAATTGCATAATCGATGTCCAGCTTCTTTTCTTTTGTTTCTCTCTTTATCTATTTAGTTGACCTACTCTCCATCTATAATTCTTCTTGTGACTTTGAGGACTTGCTGCCTTTAGGTTTCCAATGTTGACTTGGTAATGTCGTGCTGAGAGGTAGAGGTGTTATGCTCTTGTGGCAGTTGTTAGTTTGTGGTAGTGGTTTCTTTATTTTGAAAAAAAAAAAATTGGAAAAATTTAAAACCTTGGCATACTTGGCTTGTGTATTAACTGTTCATTCCATCTTTTTGCAATTTTTGGGACACTAATACAGTGAAACACATTAGAAAACAAATTTGGGGTATAGATTTGGCTTTCGTTTTTTGTGTTTTTTTTTTTTTTTAGCTGCAGTTCTGGCTAAAACAATCGCATATCAAAGCAAAAGGCTTTTTGTGGTGGTGATACTGAATGAAGTTGTAGTGACTGAAAGATTTATAAATCTTTGTGGCATACTCTTTGATGCTTTCCTAGTGCAAATGTAGCTAACTTTGTTTAGAGTGTAATATACTAAGTAATTCTAGTTTGACAGTAAACTGCAGTTTTTGTTTTGCTATCTTTTGCCCTTTTTGTTTTTCTCTTCTCTCTCTCTCTCTCTCTCTCTCTGAAATGTTCTTGGTTGTATAATGATAACTAATGCTCTAATTTCTATCTGCTTCACTCAGGGGGCAAACACATTGGTGGTTGTACAGGTATTCATGCATATTTCTATTATAAATCATGCATTCATTAGGATGAGACTTACATCATCATTACTAACCTGAAACATGTTTGACTTCTATTATGTGAGTCTGCAAAATTTGATTCTACCCTCACATAAGACATTATACTTTGGAATATTTCCTGAATAGTAGGATATGCCCTTTTACAGTTTTCTCTCGATTCCATTATTGTTTCCTTAATTTTTGACAGCTAGTAATTCCTTAATCCTTGGCTCTTAAATTCAGATATATATTTGATTCTTGGAATGAACTTATATTTTTTCTTATTGTTTTTTTTTTCTTTTTGAGTAACTTGTGTTATTAGAACTCAGAAACACATTTTTTTCAAGATTCAGGTGAATAGATTTCAATTATTCTTGTTGCTTCCTATTCTGATGCAGATACTGTGAAGCTATATCGTAAAGGAGAACTTGAAACTTTGCTATCAGAAGCTAATGTTAAAAATACGGAGACCTAGCTCATCAGGCATGCTGTCATTTTGCATATCTGATTCCCCAGCAAAAATTGGATGCTATAACAAGATTTGCCATATTCTTGCCTCTGTTAACAGAAACATTTAGTTCTATTTCATTTTTTTAGTTGAAATCTCAAGAGGTCATATCTTCATAACTCTTTGTTTAAATTGTATATGAAAATCACGAAGTTGTCGCATGTATCTTATGTGAACCTTGTTTGGTAATTTGTTCACTTCAAAACTCTTAGGACTTGTGGATTGATGAGTTTGGGAACAATATGAATCGAATATAATGCTACAAATACTTGGTAGTCTTTCCAAGGCACTATTTTTGTTGTAACTGGTTACTTTAAGTACACATTGTGATCTTCCACTTCCTTTCTTTCCTTCCCTCTTCCCAATGTGATAAGTTGATTATGAACCTGTGATGAGAATATAAAGAAAGTCCCCCATATAAAATAGTTCTTAATCAATGCCTTATGAAACTATGCTGAATTTTAGAGAGAAGGAAATATTTACTGCCTAGGAAGTGATTTTACTTGCCTATGTTGCAAGCAGATCAGGGTTTGAAAGTGCTATTAACTGTGATATCATAATGAAAAGCTTAGTTATATTGCCAGTCCCTCGTTGAAAAGTCCATACACTTAGCTGTATGTATGTTTACTTATGCCTTTTCTCTGTGAATATATATTTTCCATTGGTGTTGTCTTTTACTAGCCTCAAAATCTACCATTGTAACTAACAGCAAAGCAAGAGAATAAAAACGCAAAGCAAGATTTTGGCGATGAATTACAGAGCAACACGAGAAGAAACAATTGCTGACTATCCAAACCAAGAGGAACCTCAGTGTCATTCATTCTCAGCCAAGATTGACCAGGGATGTGCTAACTGATGTTGGATAAGAGTTTTAAGACAGCCAAAACGAGATCCATGAAATGTTGAAGAGGGTAACAGGAGCTGATTTCCCTTCCACATGGCTTTATTTTTCAGACGATTGTATTGAATTTTCCCCATTAGCAAACTTGATGGAAACTGTTCATATGTGGCTTTGAATTGCAGAAACACAGTCCTAGCTTCTAAGAGTTTGCTGATGCAATAATTTTCTCCCTGCGCAGTGTGAAAAAAGTCAACATTTTATCACGGTTAGGGAGGTTCTCTTTGATCAGTGGCACTTCCTTAAAGTTTTCAGCCCATGCCTGTAATCGAGGGAAGCTGTCAGATTCCAGCAGTTGAACACCAGCTGCTTCTGCTAAGACATCAAGCCAACAAGCTACCCATCCATAGGCTATATCAGTCAATCCAATCTTGTCACCCCCAAAAAACTTCTTCTCTCCAAGCCCATGCTCTTCTATAATTTTTAGCAGTTGTCTAGCTTCTTTTGTCGCCTTCACTTGCTCTTCTCCAACAGTATGAAAGAATTTGTAGAATGCAGGGGCCTTCACAGAAAGCAAATGTCGATGAGGAAATAATGATCAAAAGAAACTATAAACCATGAATTGACACAAAATTTTTCATGCTTCATTACCGTATCCTCTCCAAACTTGATCCAGAAGCGAGACAGGGTCCTTTCATAAGGATCTTGTGGAAGCAAGGGGTTTTCAGGCCATATCTCCTCTATATATTCAAGAATGACAATGGATTCTGCAATCGGTTTTCCACCATGAAACAGTACTGGAATCTTCTTGTGAACTGGATTAGACCTAAGAAGCAACTCGCTCTTGTTGAAAACATTCTCTTCCACGTATTCATACTTCACTCCCTTGTGTTTGAGTGCCCATAAAACTCTGTAACTAAATGGACTGCCCCATGTTCCTAGCAACTTCACTTCCTCCATTTTTAAAGAACTTGGAGCTTATGCAGTCATGTTATTCTCTTTTCTTTCCCAGGCAGGCCCTTAAATGCCTGAATGGTTGCTTGGCCTCTACGTTCTAACCTCAACAGTCAACACGCTAGTCAAAATTTTGTTTTGTTTTTGAATTGTTGACATTTAGACCAACTGTGCTTATTTGGCTGGTTGCTTAATACAATATTAATTTTGTCTGCTGCCAATGTTCTTTGTTGAATTTGATATTTGCAAGATGAATACGCCAATCTTCCAAGGCTTGACTTAGTCACATATCGACAACCAAAATTACCTAAATCAATTTCTCAAGCGAAGAAAAAAAGAAAAACAAATAAAACCTGGACTTCAATCATAGCTTGAGCAAGCAAAATATAGAGAGGAAATAGTAGTGGTTATTTGCCTCACAAATATTAGTCCAGTACTAGCTAGGAATTAAGCAAGCATACATATAAAGGAAATGAAAGCTAGTCTTCATGTTGTGGTGGACGCAAGAAACATCTCTCTTTTCTTGGAGTAAGAGACGAACAACCGATCATGATCAGGAAGGTTGTTTTTTATCACAGGATGTGCCCTGAAATTGTGAATCCAAGCATGTAAGCGAGGGAAGCTCTCAGCATCTAGTATCTTTGCATCAACTATTTCTTCAATGACTCCAAAAGAGGCAGCCATCCACCCCATGGCCAAGTCCACAATTCCAATTTCCTCACCACCGAAATATTTCTTCTCCCCAAGAGCTTGTTCTTCTAACATCTTTAGCAACTCCTTTGCTTCCTTGGCTGCCTTCTTGTGCTCCTCTCCAGCGGTAATGAAGAATGACACGAATGGAGCAGCCTGCGCATTGAATTCATACACATTACCTTATTGATTTGTTGAAGGAAAGAATGAGCTTGAGCTCAGTCTAACTTTCTTGGCCAGGCTGCACACTTTTGTTCCGTTAAATCAAGCTCTATAAAACCAATACAAAGATGGATGGATGCTACCTAGCTAGTCAACCTAATCAATATAATTAAAGCTTTGAAATAGAAATTCACCTTATCCTTATCGTCCACAAAGTTGATCCAGAACCGTGCCATGGCCCTTTCATAAGGATCCTTTGGAAGCAAAGGCTTTGTGAGGCCATGTCTCCTCAATGTACTCAAGAATGACAGCGGATTCTGCAATTGGTTTCCCGTTATGAACAAGAACTGGGATCTTTTTATGAACTGGATTATACTTCAAGAGCATATCACTTTTGTTAAATAAATCTTCGTCTATGTATTCATACTCGACACCCTTGAGTTCCAGAGCCCATTGAACCCTGTAACCATATGGACTAGGCCACGACCCTAGAACCTTCACTTCTTCCATTTTCAGTTGAATTTTTTGTTGCTGCCCATGACATGTCAAGTTCACCTATTTATAGACTTTCTCCATCGCGGTCCAAGTTCTAGCATGGAATTTTCCTATATTTTTAGTTGACCAGACTTTTCTTGGCTGCGTGATATTCTCCGCCTCTTTGCCAACTGGCAAGATGCATGTTTCCATGATATTTCCCTATGTTATCATCATTTTGGTTTATAGTTTCCTGTTTCCCCTTTCAAATTTCCCTTTCAATTTTCCCTTATGAATTGAAAGGGAACTTTTCTTATCTTATGAGCCAACCAGTTATGAAAGCTTTAAGCACGACTTCTCCTTTATCTGCTGCAACGTGGGTGGAGGTTTCCTTGCAAGAACGGGTTGGAATCCTGGCAATTACTGAGTTTGGTATCAGAATCAAGTGGCATCAATACAGATGGATGAATTGATCCAAGAAGATGGGCTAGAGCCGAAAGGTGTGAGACATCGTTGCGTTGGTTTTGTAAAATGGCCCAGGCTGGTTTTGGTCCGGGTCGAAATGAAGGGGCCAAGTGTCTTAGGTGGGGGTTCTAGAAACTAGCCCAGAAAGAGTAAAAAGACTCAATGGGCAACTCACAAATGGCAAGCGTGGCAATTTCGTGATCACATTTCTCCAGGAAGCGCCAATGCTAACTGTAACAAACCAAGTAACGAACCAAATAACAAGTTCCAGTAGCTGTGTTGCCATGGCTTCCATGGCACAATTTTGTTACATTCTTGGACCCTCAAACCTTAAGCAAAAGTACAGCAGTTCCAGATTTGGCTTCGAAAATCCCATTTATAGAAAGAATGCTCTCTCTTCTATCGATTTAAAATTTCATGCAAAGCCATCATCGGTCTCTTCTTCCGTCGTTTGTTCTGCTGCTAATAAGCCCTCTTCCTCCTCGGAAATTAGGTACTGTTCTCTCTCATCAATTGTTATATTAATTTCTTACTCCTGATATTGTGCTCATATTTATGAGTTTTGGGGCGTTTTTTCAAAACCCGTTGAGGAACATTTAGATTTGATCATTGCAATGCACTGAAGACACTGGTTCCTAATATTACTTTGTCATCATTGTTAGGCGGCGGTGTATTGTCATTGATGCACACTTTTATACTTAATTGGAGCTAAGAATTTGTGGTTCTTAAGGTAGTCACCGTAAATAGGAGGGAAAAGGAAGGAAGAACTAAGAAAAAGGATAGGAACGAGGGAGTGCTGAGGATCTTTAGGGTGTAGTTGATTATAGCTTTTTTGAATTGATGTCTGATGATAGCTTGGTTTTACACGTTTCTACAAAAAATGAGTTGGTCAGTCCAATGGATTTAGATGCCTGCCTTAACGATGGTAGTATTATTTTTCATCATTGGATGCTGCATCTTCATTTAAGAAAAAAGGTTTTGTTATGAAAATGATTCAATTTGACTACTAATTGTCATTGGCATCTGAAGAGTATCTGTATGTGCAAGTTCCTACGTATTGGAAAGAAACAAACCATTACAGACTGCAACAAACTACAAAAAACATGAAAGGAAATCAAAGAAAAGAGCCTGAACCAAAAAAAAAAAGAAAAGAAAAAGAAAAATGATGTTGTTTTGGTTAATCCTTCACATATGTGGCAGGCAACCTGTCTTCTCTTCGGTTATTAACCTCATGTCTCAGTCTTCAAATGGTAAGTCAATATGCTCCTCAGCACCAAAAAAAAAAAGTATGTTTGTGACATATTTCCCTTTCTTCACTTCGAGAAAGTGCCTTTATAATCTTAGTACATAAAGACGTCAAACAACACGATGCTTTTTCAATTGCTTTTCTGACTTAATTTCCTCTTGACTTAATTTCCTCTCATTCAATGCTTCTGACTATCCGGTTCTGTTTTACAAGTTAGGCTTGTTCATAATTTTATTTGTTCTCAGTTCTGCAGCCAAGATAAGGAGTGAAGTTCTCTCTCCCTTTCGGTCTGTTCGGATGTTCTTTTACCTTGCGTTCATCGCAAGTGGTGCCTTGGGAGGATTAATAGCCTTTACACAGTTAATTGCTGCCCTAACTAATCCTGCAAGATCGTCTGAAGTCCCTGACCTTTTAACAAGTCTTGGCATAGACGTTGCTGCAGTATCTATCTTTGCATTTCTGTATTTCAGGGAGAACACTGCTAAGAACGCACAAATAGCCAGACTCTCAAGAGAAGAAAGCCTTTCAAATCTTAAGCTTCGAGTGGATCAAAATAAGATCATTTCTGTCAGCAGTTTGAGAGGAATTGCTCGTCTTGTAATATGTGCCGGCCCTGCATCATTCATCTTAGAGTCTTTTAAATCTAGTGAGCCATTCACTGAGGGCCTTCTGCAAAGAGGAGTGCTGGTGATTCCTTTTGCTACAGATGGGAATTCACTTAGTCTTGACTTTGATGACAGTGAAGACATGAAAGAGATAACCACGAAAAGAAAGAGGCTTTGGCAGTTGACCCCTGTTTATGTTTCTGAGTGGTCCGAGTAAGATTATGTTCAGAGCAAAGAAATGATATCTCTCTCCTTCTCTCTCTCCCTCTCTTTCTCTTTCTCTCTCTCATATCTATTTGTTCAAACTTTAAATACAGGTGGTTGGATGAACAAAAGAAATTGGCTGGTGTATCCCCTGAATCTCCTGTGTAAGAGTTCTTTCATCTTACTAATTACCATCTTGTTCTCATTCAAAGATTCTAGAATGCAAATAGACATATGCCTCTGTAGACCTTGCACATGGAATCATTTTCATTCAGACCTTATTTTTAACAGCATCTAAGAATTATTAGACACACATCTCTAGACAATCTTCAACATAAGCAACTATTTACTCAAGAAAAGCACCCTAGCATTTGGCTCATTGGTTCAAGAGAAATCCTTGTGTTTGTGAAATTTACTTATGTGTGTTCATTATGTAGTTATTTATCCCTGCGCTTGGATGGTCGTGTGCGTGGAAGTGGCGTTGGTTATCCTCCTTGGAATGCTTTTGTCGCTCAGTTGCCACCTGTAAAGGGACTATGGTCTGGTCTTCTTGATGGAATGGATGGAAGAGTTCTTTGAATGAAGGTTGGTTTACCTTCTATATGTTTAAAGTTTATAGGTTTTCTCATTTTAAGTTCAAATTACTTTGTTTACAATGACAGTTGCGATCAACTATATTACTTTATTCTTTAATTAACATATATAGTTGTTGTTTCTATTTCTTACCCCTTCTTCCTTTTTGGTGTTTTATATTAATTACTTAGCTAGTATTTGTATCACAATGGGACATATAACCAGCTGTTAACAGTATTTCAGCGTAGTTTCTTTCTGAGAAACAAAGTTTTGGTTTGAAAAATGTGAGATGATGAAACAAAGATAAAGGGATATAAAAAAAAAAGGATATTGTGAAGTTTTCTTTTTGAAAAAAATGAATAATGTAGGATACGTTTAGCCTTTCAGAAAAAAAAAAAAAAAAGTTTAGTTGTAATGACACTGGTCTTCTGCCAGGAATGGTTTTTTTTTCTCCTAAAAACTATACTGAACAGTACGAAACAGGAAAGATTTATATATTTGATTGTGGAATTTTCATTGTTATGTGAGAATGCAATATGAAGCTAATGAGAAGCTTTCTAATCTTATATATTTTTCTATGATCACAGATATGAGAAAAGAATTTTAAGAAAAATGATTTTCTTCAAGGTGAAAATCAAATTTTGTTATGTATTACATGCTCAAAAGTATTCCTCAACACGGTCTTTGTAAGAGAATCAAGAAAACTTATGTGAGTTCTTATGGACTTATGTTCTTGTTCATGTAGTAACTGTAGTCTTTGGAATGTAGGACTGCTTGCAATCTAAGCTAAACACAAGCTGTCAACCAACATCAGTTTGATTAACAATTTTAGCTCCACCATTATGCTAGCAGATTCATTTTCCTTCTCTCTAGTTATTTACCTGGAGATCTTGCAAGGTTCTGCCCCTCCTGTTGTATGATAGTTAGATATAAGACTTTTTCAGTTTCTATGCCAAAGCAATATCATGTATCTGACAATGCTGTTTTGTTTAATCCTTTTATCTATGATACCACTATTAAGTAATCACATTTTCAGGGTTTGTACGATATCATAACGAGAAACCTGGAAGAACTGAATTATAACACATCTCTGTGGATTGCTAAGTGGCTGTGGTAACATCGTGTTATGCCAGGATTGTTTCTCTATTTGAACAAAGATAATTTCATTCATACATGAAAATAGAAGGTTTTTTGTCTATCAATCTTGAAAAACAGTTATGCAATTTGGTGGGCGAGGGCTCAGCTAGATCTTAAGATTATGTATGAGGTTGACAGGTGCTCCAGTTACATATTCGATGTATCCCTACATATAACCTTGGCTGGAACAAGAAATGAAACATGGTTGAGCATCAAAGGATTGATATACACTATTGGGTATGGGAATCAGAGTGAAGGAATAACTTTAGAAATCCTATGGAGCATCACATGCAAGTAAGCGTGCACACTAACATGCATCTATTGAATTGCGTTTGCATTACTATTGAGGTCTATTGTTGCATATATATAGTTGCATTTGTGCTATTTTCTTTGCGAAGCAAACACACTGGTCTAGGCTTTTTATGTAAGTTTTCTGATCAAAAATTAACCGATCGAGCACGACTAGAATTGCAAGCCGATCCCACTTCTGCAAATGGTAATGCTAAACTAGCTCTAATTGCGCTGGCTTCTGATCCTCAAGTAGCATTTATAACCATTGCATAGTGAGTGTATTCTGGGGCATGGAATTCCCTCAGAGGATGTGACAGTTAACCAACATGTTCCAGATGTCCATTGTTATAGCTAGGTGAGAAAAGAAGACGGAAGATAATCACAGAGAGAGAGAATATGATAAATATGATACACGTGGTTTTGGCACAAGCAAGCTTAAGCTAGAGATGGAAAGACAATAGGAAAACCAAAATTACAAGTGCTACAATTGACTCATTTAACTTCTTCAATCTCATCCAATGCGTAGTTGTTGGTAGATACATTGGCGTAATTCACTTTGTTGAATCGAACCACAACTGGGTAGCGAGTCTTGGGGTCCTGCAGAAATCAAAGTGAGCCAAAATTAATTAGATCGTTTCTTCAAAAGATGGAGACATGCACACATGGCTAAGTCTAGAGGGAGAGGGAGAGAGAGAGTGACGAACCTGGTCAACTGTAACAACTGATCCATAGCTGTTGTACCAGTAGGACTCCCTTCTGAGAATCTTGACCTATTAGGTGAAAGCCAAATTAAAGTTAGTCCAAACATAAAAGTTCCAGTACACTTCTAAGGCTCCTTTCATTGCTTAGCCAAAAAAAAAACACTCGACAACAAGCAGTTTCCCTCTTTTACGATCAAGCTTAACATGGTTGCTTACGATCCTTTACAATCAAGACTATGAATTCCTAATTTTCTAATCATTTCTGTATGTGTGTGTGTGTGTGTGTGTGTGTATAACATCTTTCACATGTGATCTTAGTGCAAGTTTTCTCCATCTAACAGAAAAGTCAGATGAAATGGTTATGATTACTGACAAAAGATAATTCTATGGCGGTACGTTGCTGACCTTGGTGCCTCTTTTTGGTCCAATTGGCGCTGGCTTAGGCTTGGGGGCTTCTGGTGGTGCAGTGGTGGTAGCTGGAGCTGGTGCTGCAGCCTCTTCAGCTGCCCTCACAACAAGCCTTGAACTGTTACTGTTGTTGTTGCTGTTCTTTGAAGGGAAAAACGCCATGCTGGTCTTAGAAGCTGAGCTTGCATTCCCTGTCACATTGGGTGTCAGCAAGAACCCTGAAGCAGCTGACGCCATGCTGCAGCTAGCCATATTTCTCGCTCTCTCTCTCTTTCTTTCTCCGCAAAAAGATGCAAGGTGGAAGTGTGGCAGAGTAGGTGATGGAAAAGAAGGAAGAAAATTTGAGAGGCCTCCAATGAATTGGATTTTCTATGGTTTTTTTCTCGCAGAATTATCTGATCTTCAGAAAGTACAGTCAATCGTTTCCTCCACTAGGGAGCTGCCACCTATGCACCATATCACATTTGTTTGGATAATAAGATTACAGCTCATCCTCTCGCTTTCTTTTTTTTTTTTTTTTTCCCTCTTTTGTTTGGAAGAAAAATAAACCCCAACAAACAAAACAAAACAATATGTATATATATATATAATATATGAAATATGAAATCTCTCTAGTCTTTTTCTTTGTAGGCTACCCAATTACTTGAATTCTTTTCCTCATCAAAATTATTGAACATTGAAAGAAGTTAAATCGCATGTTTCTCACCTAGTTTCGGATAACTTTCGTTAGTGAAATTCAAGAATATATAAATTCTATATAACGGTGAACTTCCCTCAATAGATGGCTAATTATTATGTGAGACACATGTAAGGAGATAATGAAATAAATAGAATTTTTTTTTATATTTTTTATGAATTTATATGTATAATTAAAATTTTTGATATAATATTTTTAAAAATAATTAATGTATTTTAAAAAATTAAATAAGTTTTTATTCTTTTATTACATTCAATCATGTGTCTATATTTTTGTTTTAAATTAAATAAATTCTTATGATTAACAGTTAACTAATTGATCATTAATCAAAACGTCACTTATCATTTTTATGCCTACATAGTGTTGATGTGGAGGGTGAAAATGCCTTATGATCATGACACAAAAACATACCACCTCACTAACTATTATGACATGTCAGCATGTTATATCAATACCACGTGATATAAAATAATAAATAGTATTTTGATTAATAGTCAATCATTAATTATAAAAACTTACTTAATTTAAAATAAAAATAAAATGACTTGATTGAACGTAATAAAAATATAAAAATTTATTTAAATTTTTTAAACTAATTTAAATTTTTTTAATTTATTTTTATATTTATTTTAATTATTTTTTATAACAAAAAAAATCATTTTTTTTTCGAATTTAAGTTTTAAATTTTTTGATCAATTCAATTTTGGTCAAGTGAGATCTAAATATAAAAAAATTTGGTAGAATATATAATTTTGAACATAACCAATTATTTATAAAATGTAATGCTCGCATCATGTTGATGTACATAAACGAGATATTACATTCTCTCTTCACTCAAAGCAGAAAAAAAATATATATTTATATATGATTCTTTTCTCTTTAAATAAGTATACTTAATTAGCAAATTCTACAGTAGAGTTAACTTTATTGTAAGGCTATGAATAAGAACCATTAGATTTAGAGGCTTTTACTTTAGCCATTTATCAATAAAAAAATTACAACCTATTTACTTATCAAACAAGTTAAGAAAAAAAACTTAAATAACCTTTATAAACAAAAAATAATAATAATTAAAGGGAAAGAACTGAAAAGGAGAATATTATAATTTTTTTGAAAATTAATCATTTACATTTATATTCTCAAGTAAAAAATATTAACCAGAAAATTTTAAATAAATACAATAATAAAAAGTTAGTCTGATAAATAATTATTTTTAACTATAATTATTTTTATCTTTATTATTTTTATCTTTATTATTATTCTTTTATAAATTAAAATTTATAAACCGTTAAATACTTTTAGCTCAATAATAAAAATTTAAATGTTTAATTTTTACAAAGATTATATTTATTTTGACTTATTTGACTTATTATATTAAATTTCACACATTTACGTCAATATTTTGATAATACTTATTTCACCTTTCTAATTTTTTACATTAATTCTTACAGATTTATGTTAAGATTTTTCAACTATTAATTTTCACTATAAGTATTGTTATCCTTACTATTATTCATTTATAAATTAAAATTTATAAACTGTTAAATACTTTAAACTCGAGACTATAAATTTAAATGTTTAATTTTTTAAAAAATATATTTATTTAACATAATTGACTTATTACGTTAAATCTCACATATTTACATCAATATTTTGGCAATACTTGTTCCACATGTATAATTTTTTACATTAATTCTTACTGCTTTTGTTACGACTCAAACCCGAGGATCATGATTAATGCACGAATCTGATAGGCAAAACCAGTGAGGCTCAAGCAAGCCTCATAATTATTAACAAATCATTTCACAAAACACAATTCTGAAGGTTTATATAAACATCACATGTTCATTTAACACGTAACTTCAGAATTCATAATCATTGCGCCTTAGCACTTCGTTCAAACAAAACACTTAAACATAATATTTACAAGCCATATGTTAGTCATTAAAGCGGGTTGATACCATACAACCCTTATCACAATAACAGCAACACAGTGCCTTCATTATGCGAATTATATATAATTTGGAAACTAAAACCGGAAGCAAGAGGATAACATAAGTTCAGACTTAGCGGAGTGGACATGTCAAATGAAAGATGCTTATCGGATACCAAAATTGTCTATCTAGAGACGACACTACCCACGCGAATCCCATGGCTTACTTATTTGGACATGGTATGAATAATCGGGGTAAGTCATTTAATACTCAGTGAGTAGGAAGCTAAACGATAGCATAGTACTTGTATAGAGATAAATAATAGAGCTGATTCATTAAGTAAACGTAACCATTAATCAAACATTTCCAATATAAAGTGTGCATGAATCACTCTAATATCCATACACACATCTCATTAAACTAAGTTTTATCATGATTACCTTTTGAACGGTGTACCCATTATCATAACCAGCCTAATTTACGTCTCCATAAATGATAGATATCAAATTAAGGCTTACCTCTAAAGCCATTACCAAAGCTAAGTTCTATAGGCATCCCGTTGTTTGCCGAGAACAATATCAAAAACAAACTTAATTGCTTACCTCAAAGCTTTCGAAGATTTAGAATTTTCATATCCTGTAAACATATCAATGATTGTATATCCAATTATCTAACATGCTATTCACAAATCAGTTGATCATAATCACATATAATCAATGAGTGTTCCCTCGTGGACATAGTCAAATCAATGTACAGTAGCCAGTCGATGGAAAGTCAAATCACACTCAGCACTGAAGTAGCTAGCGGAGAGTCAAATCACACTCGACACTAAAGTAGTTGACGGAGAGTTAAATCACGCATAATGCCAAAACAATCGATAGAGGTTCAAATCACGCACGGTGCCTAAACAACTGACAAAGGTTCTAATCACGCACGACATTGAAGTAGTCGGCGGAGGTTCAAACTGTGAGACCTTGACCTTTATAGACTCATAAAGGGAAGTATACACGATATCCCTGATTAGGGGTAATTTTATCATTTCCTTACCAAACCAATAAAAAGTAAGATTTTAAACAATATTATGGCCTAAGTAGGCCTAAGGCATAAATGAATGATGAAAATATGGGTAAAATGACAAGGAAACAAAAATTTTGATGATTTTCACAACAGGGGTAAAATGGTCATTTTTCACCTCGAGATAGAATTTTTAAGTTTTCATGAACCCGAGCATTTCTAGACCATTATGGACCTTGTCCTAGTGTCAAAAGAGTAAAAAGATTGCATAAAAGATTGGAGGAGAATAATCTAGTTTGTGGAGGGGCATTTTGGTAATTTAATTAGAGTGGATAAGCTTGGGCTATAAATATCTTCTCCTTCCAACAGCTTCTTGAAATTCCAGCAGCTTCTTTTTCTTCTTCTCCTCTCAATTCACGTTACTTCTAACCTCCATGGAAGCTTGATATGGAGCTTGCATAATTTTCTCTCTCTAGCTCTAGTTTTCATACCTTTGAGCCCTTTTGACTAGAACCCTTGTATTCTTTCACTCTCTCACTTTAAAACTCTTGAAAAAATCCTACTTCCATACTTTCTCTCATTAGCTAAGTGTTTAGAGAGAGAAAGAGAAAGAAAGCCCTATATAAGCTTGGGAATTGTTGGAAAGAATTTTAAAGTTACAAAGCTATCAAGGTGAGTAGTAATTAGAATTGAGTTTTAAGAGTTGATAATGTTTAGTGATTGATTTGTGAGTTTATTGTTGAGATTGTGTATTGACTCTAATGTGATTAGGTAGTGAACATAGATAGCCATTTAAAATGGTAATTGAAAGCTAGTTAAGAGATAACTTTTAGGGTTTATAGTATGTGAATTAATATAATGGTGATGTTAATGTGATGGTAGGTTTCAAGGAAGCCCCATCATCCCATTTGGACAATTAGGGGAATTAGAGTCAGCGAAAGGCTCAACAATATACCGGTGAGTGGACTTGCATTTCAAACTTGTTTTGGAGAATGTGAATGATTTTATCCAACTTGTCTTTGAAAATGTACCTTGGGAACAAGCCTTTGGTGAAGTGATTTTATATTGTGAAAATGTGCTATACAATGGGCTATGTGTTATCAAAATATGATAGTATGCATGATATGCATTGGGTGCTTCTTTGTATGTTGATGTGGACCTGGCTATGTGCGAGTAGGAGTGCACATAAGTCATTACTGACCCGGCTATGTGCGAGTGGGAGTGCACATAAGCCGTTGCTGACCTGGCTATGTGCTAGTGGGAGTGTGCATAAGTCGTTGCATATGAGATGATGATGATGGGAGGGTGTACATGATGATTGATATATATATATATATATATATGGTATATGGTTGTAATGCAAAAATGTGAGCATTTGAATTGTTAAAATTTGGGAGTTTGTATGTATTACATGTTGCTTTTGTTATTTTAGCAGGATGGCTTTGATTTAAGGAGAAAATGAAACTTTTTTTCTTGATGTTCTAATTCTCGCTGCAGGAAGAAACTCTCGGGTTTGAAAGGGTGGTGTTGGCCGGGAATCGTTGTGGCGAGAATGTTACTATAGCTTCTCGCTGTAGTGAGAAACTTTCTATTTTGATACCCAGAATTTCACTGCGGCGAGATTCAATCTTACTGCAGCGAAAAACTTTCTGTTTTCCTCCTCATTTGGCTCGGTTGCTACCTTATTTTCCATCTCTTTGGTACCATAGTTGAGCATGGACTTCCAACATTAAGGAATAAATGAATTAAGTTTAATATGAGGAGGTTTGGTGAGAAACCCTCAGCTAGATGATAATTAAAGTCAAGTGTCGCTACAGCGAGGACCTGTCGTTTATTTGACCTGATTCGCATGAATGCTATTAAAGTTTTCACTCTCCAAATCCTTTGTTGAATATAAACCCTTTCATAAAGTGATTTGCTCATGT
The DNA here is from genome assembly GCF_053813885.1 of Theobroma cacao. Taxonomy (NCBI): domain Eukaryota; kingdom Viridiplantae; phylum Streptophyta; class Magnoliopsida; order Malvales; family Malvaceae; genus Theobroma; species Theobroma cacao. The sequence continues at coordinate 30,449,020 of NC_142639.1, read as the reverse complement.
GGGGTTTACATAAGGGGTTTTAATAAGAACAAAAACAAATTGCATTGTTTTGAAAAAGAATGCATCATGATTTCGTTAAACATTCCTTATGGTATGCTTGTTCCCTTTCTTGTTCACTCACTGGGTTTATACTCACCATTTTCAACTTCATATTTTCAGATCACGAGGCAGCCGGTAACTAGGACGAGGCGTCCTCGTAGACTTGTATCCATCTTTTGGTAGGTGTCTCGGCATTCAGTAGCTGTACATTCGTTTAAGTCCCTCCGCTAGAAGTCGAGTATTCTTTTGTTGTGTATAGACAAACCTAATGTAAATTATTAAGATACGTTATAAACAATGTATATACACTTGTTTGGTATGCCAGTATGAGTTGGCAAATGTTTAATATTATTTTGACCCTAAGTTATGAAATGTGACTTAACAGTTTATGATGGAATGATGAACACATCAGATTAATAGGCTTGCTTGGGCTTAGTGGACTACGTCTATTGGGGCCATGCGTCGGTCATGGCTCGGAATTTGGGTCGTGACACAAACCACGCTCAACATTGCAGCAATTGATGGAGAATCAAATCACCGTCACAGGGGTAGGACACTACTCAACCTCAATCAAATCAACATTCGAAATTTTCAATTGAAAGGAACACATAATCAATTTTCAAGCCATCATGCCTTCATCACCTTATATATCACAATTCACATCAAAAGGATCATCATCTAGTTGAGCCTTACATGTTTTACTAATTCAATATCAAATTTAATATAATTCTGCTCATCAAACACATTAGCACAATGCTTCTCAAATCAACTATTCATCATAGTAAGCTCCTCCCATAATATCACATAATTTCACATATACATAGCAAGTTCAATAACATTAATGATATGCAACGGTTATTTTATTGGTCACGTAATCATAGGAACCAAACCCCTTGACTAGGGGTACAAAGAATGAATAGAACATTTATGCCACCATATTGCTCACAATATGACACATACATATCAAACATAACTCAATGATTCACTAGCTTAGGCATAACTATCTAGGTATAAATCCACTAATCAAGTATCATGGCAGCTCATTAACAATACATTATGCATTACATGCACTAATATTCAAACAATAAACCCCACTCACAGTGACAAGCGAAGGCTCCTCCATTGCTAAACCTAAACTTTCCTTGTTACCAATAAGTTCAAATGACTCAACAATGATTCTCAACTCAATGATGCTCTAATAGCTTCATTTCCCCTTTATATAGCACATAAAAATTTCATACTTAGTATTTCAAATAATTTCCAACACTTCACATCAGCCAAACTTCTAATTACATCACATAATCATCCTAGTTTCAAGGTCTAGGTTCAACATGCTTAAATTCTTACCTTTAGTGCTAGATTTAACCCACCTAAACTTCAAATCCCAGTAATCACTAGGGGAAGATAGTAACTAAAACTGGAGCAAATAAATTTGAAGATTATAAACCGTTTAAATCGTAAATCAATCAGTAAAATGACTTACTCTTACCTCCATAATGGTTTTCCAAGCTCCAATCTACTTGAAACTAACTCAAGAATTCAGTGGGAAACTTGGACTTTTAAAGGGGGCAAAGCATTAGAGTATTTTGTTTTGTTTCTCAAATAAGTGAATACCTAAAGATTTTTTTATTTTTACAATTTCCCATGCATCTATTGATAAATGGAATGAATCTATCAATAGATCTCACATGATTGTCAACATTTGCCCTCCATCTATTGATAGATGGTGCACTACACACCTTCTCATCATTCTCATGTTGCTATCTATCGATAGATTCCGTGAATCTATCAATAGATTGCGTTCCAAATGCTTAGAATTATTCATGGGTGGACATCTATAGATAGTTGCATGAATCTATCGATAGATGTTGTTCAATTTGCTTCCCCTTTCATTCACATATGTACATTTATCGATAGTTGCATGAATCTATCGATAGATGTTCTTCAATTTGTTGCAAAACGCTTCCTAACTTTCGTCTATAGATAAGCTTAGAACATCTATTGATAGATCATATCCAAATTTCAAATTTTTTACAACTCCAAGCCTCTAAATTCATTTCTCTAAGTCCCCATCTCACTTCCATTTCAATAATCACCTCAATTTTACTGCATATATTCAATATACATAGCCCAAATCCTCAATCAAACTCTAAATTATACTGTTCATCAATCATTTCTCTAATAATTTGCCTAAGTGTGATAGCTTATACTTTAATATACTTAGCTTATACAACATATCATCAAAAGTCCTCAAGTACGCCAAAAATTTCAAAGTCTTTCTTTATGCACGTAGATATTCTCTTAGTTCCTTCAAGCATATACACCAAACATTTTAAATTAACTCATCAAATAATTTAGTTAACACAACACGTATTCCACATCAAGGTCGAGGCTATTGGAGTTTTACGTCAAGGTTTTTCAACTGTTAATGAAATACCCCATACTTTGATATGGTGATAAATAAAGTTGATCGAATGCAAATTGAGGTCAATTAAAATGTTTAAAAGTGATAAAAGACGAAAGGAGTAGTTTAGGATAAAATATTTCGCAAGTGAGAAAATAATAATAATTTTATCAGAGGAGAATTTGTGAGATAAAAGGCAATTCAGAAGTCAAGTGAGGCATAATAAGGTATTTCAAGTACCAATGAGACAAGATAAAATTTTTAAAATATTAATATTTAGCCGGATGTCGAAATCAGTCAAGAAGAAGGATCATATGGTTGATCCAAGTGGGGGAGAAGATGACAAGCTCGACTCTATAAAAATATTTTTCATGACATACATGTGATGGATAGCATGTTTGTATGCTAAGAGAGTCCCGAAAAAAATTTACAAAAGACGGTATTGTACCTAGAGGTACAACAAAGTTGAGTTAAACCTCGAACTAGATCAAATAGAGAATTTACGATGAAATTAAGAATTTTAATGTCCCAGAATGGTTTAATATGGTAATTCGAAGTTCGAGGATCAATTTGGAGTCAAACTGGAATTTTCGCTATCTATGGGCAAAATGGTCATTTGCCACCTGGAGACAAAATGAGAATTTTTAGAAAAGATTGTTGGCCCCATTTGACTTATTGGAGTAAGATTTGAAGTTTAGAAGTGAAAATTTTTAATTTCGGTATAATTTGGAGTAAAAGGGTAAAATGATAATTTTGCCATCCGGAATCGAAAATTTAATTTTTGAAAGGATTTTGATCAAATTTAATTATTTGGAGTGTGAAATGAGTATGAGGAGTGAAAATTATGCATTATGGCAAATTTTCAATTTTTGGGGCAAAAATGTAATTTTTGAAAAGTTCGGAGGTAAAAGGGTAATTTTGAAAAAATTTGCTCCACCAAAACTTTGGAAAAATCTGAAAATTTCACTTAAGACTTGGATAAGTCAAAGGGAATGCATGGTGGAAAAAGTAGGACAAGTGGATGGCTAGAAAAAAAAATGAATTAATAAAATATTCAAAATATGAATAAAATAATATTATTTCATTAAACTAATAAAAAAGGCATAAAAAAATCAGCCCATAACCCATTCTTCTTCTTCAACATTCGGCCAAGCAAGAAACAAGAGAGAGAAAGGAGAAAATAAAACCCTAGCCAAGAAATTTAAAGGGAAAATAGGTGGAAATTCAAAAATCAAGTGAAAAAAAGGTAACATTTCTTAAATTTGTCTTGTGCTTTACCTTTCCCATGCATTTCCCATCACTTTCCATGAATCATGTGATTTGAGGATGAATTCAATTCTGAAAAATGAGTTAGGAGAGAGAAAATTGTTAGATTAATTTGATTTTGAGCTATGTTAGTGTTTAGTGTTAGTTTAGCATGTTTATGAGCAAAACAACAAGAAAAATATTTATCTTCTCCATGAATTTCTCTAGGCCGAATCTAGCCAATGGTATGTGAGGATGAGGTTGACTTTATTTTAAGAGAATTGGGTGAAAAAAAATGATGAATTATGAGGTTGGAAATTAAATGGGAATTTTCGGTGCAATAAATTGAAATTTTTACCCACTAGGGGTAAAAGCGTAATTTATAGTCCAGACTGATAAATTGGACCAAATTCACAGTCATTGAGGTATTGTGGATATAATTGGATAATTGAAATTGAAATGGATGGAATTGGAGTCGAATTGGAGATTTTAGGAATTTACATCGTGTATAGGTGAGTTAGGTAGGACACCGTAATTAAGCGATTGTCTAGACATTTCAAATCCTATCTAGTACATACGCATGGATAAGAGCCTGAAATAATTTATGATAAATTGACACAATTTATTGAATTTTGTGTCATGGATTATGGATAGGTGGTGAGTCAATTGTTTCGGGTAAGAGACTGCACCCGAAGGCGGAAGATAGGAGTATTTCTACTCCTAATACTGTGAGTAAACTTATTATCGTCTTAATTATCTAGAGTAGTTTTATACAACTGTGTGATTTTACGAAAAATGGGTTTAAATGGTAAATTGCTATGTTTTAAGAGAAATTGTGATTTTATAAAATGATTTTATAAATTTTCTGAAAAATCGAATACTGGTTTTGAAAATAGAGTAATTGGAGACTGCCTGCTTGTGTTGCAAATTTATGGTTTTAAATTGAATGGCTTATGACAATATATGAGCATGAATGGCTAAATTGATTTTGGTGTCAGAATTATTTGTATTGTGTATTCAGCCTTGAGATGCTAGATTGCGATAAATTGTCATGTCATGCTAGAATGAATTTTATTAAATTGGTGGAGTATATATTAATTATTTACTGCAAAGGGGGTTCCGTGGACCAACTTATTAGAGGGGCATGGTAAACTCCATTATATTATTACCTCGAACGGAGAGGCGCGTAGGGTATCTCCTGGGGTAAAGCTTAGGGTTCACTTCACGCCAAACCACCACGTGAAGGGGAACTCAGCCAACGCCAAGGAACGACTGTATTTTTCTCAAACTAAAAATATATTTTAAGTGTATACGAAATTTTAACAGCCTTGGCAGACTCGGTTGGATGCCCTGCGCAAGGTATCACCGAGTATGAGTTTTGGCACGAGCCAAAGTTTTAAGAAATTCATAAGCCAAGTTGATTACTCGATTTATATGGATTGATTTTATTTGGTTGAAATGAACTGAAAGGTAATGAAGTTACAGTATGATGACTTATTTTAATTGTCTCCATTTACTCGGCTTTAGATACTTTAGATGGTATCTGTTTACTCACTGGGATTATAAAATCTCACCCCTTCTTCTTATACATTTTTCAGGCTCAAGACAGTTTGTATATGGTCGAGTAGGACGAGAACTAAGCTCGAAACTACATTATAGAAAGTAAGAGTTCACAATCTTACATCCTCTTGGTCAATTGGGGCTCACGTGTCATTGCAGATCAAAACTTATATTTTGGTTATCTGTATTTCTATTCATACAATTTTTACTTTACTTTCATGTACGAAAAATTATTTACGAATATTTTTATAAAAATTTATTTTATGAGAAAATAAAATATTTTATTTATTATTTTTGAATAGTACTAGTTGTCAACAATTTGCTTTCAAATGAACATTTTAGATCCTTAATTTGTTTTTAAATCATTAAATATATATTTTTTTGCTTACCTAATACATTTTTTTGCAAGTTTTGAGATTTTTGACGAAAAATTACGAAAATACCCCTGTGAGCCAAAAAAATAATATTTTTTGTTTTCATTTGAAAATGACTTATGTTTTTTTTGAAATGCAAGATTTAATAACTGTTGCTCACCGGGGAGATGCGAAAGTTGATGCTAATCCTTGTGGGGTTTCGATCGGCATTCGGGGTGAAAAATATCTGTCGAGGTCTCGCGACGGTTGTTACGGGCCCGATGGGGAGTTCCGGGTCGTGACAGTTAATTTTCACTATAATTATTTTTATCCTTACTAATATTCTTTTATAAATTAAAATTTATAAATTGTTAAATAATTTAAACTCGAGAATATAAATTTAAATATTTAATTTTTTTTTAAAATATGTTTATTTGACATAATTGACTTGTTACTTAAAATTTCATACGTTTACGTCAATATTTTGACAATGTTTGTTCCACCTTTATAATTTTTTATGTTAATTCTTGTAGGTTTACGTCAAGGTTTTTTAATTGCTATTTTCACTATAATTATTTTTATCCTTACTATTATTCATTCATAGATTAAAATTTATAAACACTCCAATACTATAAACTCGAGAATAGAAATTTAAATATTTAATTTTTAAAAAAATTATATTTATTTAACATAATTGACTTATTACGTTAAACCTCACATATTTATATCAATCTTTTGATAATGCTTGTTCCACCTCTATAATTTTTTATGTTAATTCTTACAAGTTTACATCAAGGTTTTTTAACTACTAATTTTCACTATACTTATTTTTATCCTAACTAATTGTTCATTTATAAATTAAAATTTATAAACCGTTAAATACTTTAAACTTGATAATATAAATTTAAATATTTAATTTTTCAAAAAATTATATTTATTTGACATAATTGACTTGTTACATTAAATCTCATACATTTACATTAATATTTTAACAATGCCTATTCCATTTTTATAATTTTTAACGTTAATTCTTACTGTTTTATGTCAAGGTTTTTTAACAACTAATTTTTGCTATAATTATTTGTATCGTTACTATTATTTATTTATAAATTAAAATTTGTAAATCATTAAATACTTTAAACTCGAGAATATAAATTTAAATATTTAATTTTTCAAAAAAGTATGTTTATTTGACATAATTGACTTGTTACGTTAAATCTCATATATTTACATAAATATTTTTACAATGCTTGTTTTACTTTGATAAAATTTTACATTAATTCTTACAAATTTACGTCAAGATTTTTCAATTGCTATTTTTCACTATAATTTTTTTATCCTTACTAGTATTCATTTATAAATTAAAATTTATAAACCCTTAAATACTTTAAACTCAAGAATAGAAATTTAAATGTTTATTTTTCAAAAAATTATATTTATTTGATATAATTGACTTGTTACATTAAATCTCACACATTTACGTTAATATTTTGATAATGCTTATTCTATTTTTATAATTTGTTACGTTGATCAGTACTACTTTAGTCAATGTTTTTCAAATATTAATTTTTACTATAATTATTTTTATCATTATTATTATTCATTTATTAATTAAAATTTGTAAATTGTTAAATACTTTAAACTCAAGAATTTAAATTTAAATGTTTAATTTATTTTAAAAAATATGTTTATTTGATATAATGAACTTGTTACATTAAATCTCACACGTTTATATCAATATTTGACAATGTTTGTTCCATTTTTATAATTTTTACGTTAATTTTTACAAATTTATGTCAAGGTTTTTCAATTGCTATTTTTCACTATAATTATTTTTATACTTATTGTTATTCATTTATAGATTAAAATTTTTAACCGTTAAATACTTTAAACTCAAGAATATAAATTTAAATGTTTAATTTTTCAAAAATTATTTTAATTTGACATAATTGACTTGTTAGGTTAAATTTCACCCATTTACGTCAACATTTTGACAATGTTTGTTGCACTTTTATAATTTTTTACATTAATTTTTATAGGTTTATATCAAGGTTTTTCAACTATTGATTTTCATTATAATTATTTTTATCTTTATTATTATTCCTTTATAAATAAAAATTTGTAAACCGTTAAATACTCTAAACTCGAGAATATAAATTTAAATGTTCAATTTTTCAAAAAATTATATTTATTTGACATAATTGACATGTTATGTTAAATTTCACATATTTATGTTAATATTTTGACAATATTTGTTCCACATTTATAATTTTTTATGTTAATTCTTAGTGTTTTAAGTTAAGATTTTTCAATTGCTAATTTTCAATATAATTATTTTTATCCTTGCATTTAAAATTATATTATTGAGTTTAAAGTATGTAACGGTTTACAAATTTTAATTTATAACGAAATAATAAATTTAAGAAAATTAGACATTTAAAAACCTTGATGTAATGGAATAATAGTAAAGATAAAAATAATTATGGTGAATATTAATAGTTGAAAAACTTTAATGCAAAATAATAAGAATTAACTAAAAAATTAGAAAAGTGAAACAAACATTATTAAAATATTAACGTAAACGTGTGAGATTTAACGTAATAAGTCAATTATGAAGGTTAAAATAATATTATGGAAAATTAAATATTAAATTTATATTCTTGAATTTAAACTTTTTTTAAAAAAAACATAATTTTTATTGCATTTTGCTATAATTGAAATAACTATGGACCTTTATGGAATACAAGATAACATAAAGTAAAATAAAACTAAGAAAGCTCGGGTAAAATCCAAAAGGCTCCATCAAAGTACTTCAAAAGGATGCTTTGATTCCTCTTATTTCAAAATGATGTTTTTGGTCCTTTGACGGTTAACACTGTTAATCAATAGTTAAAAAAATTAGACCTAATATTACATAAATGTTTTAAAACATAAATATCCATTATATTATTTTTTTAATTTAAATATATTTTTTAATGAAAAAACTATTCATCGATCCATTAAAAACCTTAATTAGAAAAAAAAAACCTAAAATATTTTTATTTGAAGGCTTGAAAAGTTGAAGCCATATTTGCCTTAAAACCATAAACTTCTTTCTTGAGGTAAAGTATATTGTCATCAAACTTTTTATTTTTTCAACAATTTAAAAAAATTTTATTGAAAAGAATATATTAAAAAGTAAATCTTTTGTTCAATGATTAAAATTTCAAATTTGATGGTGTCAAGTCAAGAAATTAATTTTTTACTTGTAATTACTAATTTTATTGAAATAATTTTACCCAAAATTTGTTCTTTGAAACGAGGGTTTAAGGTGACATAAAAAGATTTTGACTTAGTTATTACATATAAAAGATTTTAAATTTATTTATTTTCTATCATATATTAAATTTTATTAAATATCAAAATGAGACAAATTATTGCATTCACAAATCTCATTATAGAATTATATGAAGTTTTAAGTTGTTTTTCTTTTTTTTTTATCAAATCTTGAATTTTATTAATATCAAAATAAATTTTATTAAATTTTGAAAGGAAACACAAGCAATTTGTTTTTAAAAAAAGTATTTGTGTCCCAAAATATGTATATAGTATTGGTTATAATTTTTTTTAACGGGTGTTAATAGTTAAAGGACCAAAAACATCATTTTGAAACAAAAAGGACCAAAATGTCCTTTTAAAGTGTCTTGAGGGACTTTTTGGATCTTACCCTATAAACCTCCAAGGAGCCTTAGAGATATTGTTACACCATAACACTGAATTTGAAAGTTTAATTCTATCCAATATTACATATTATCCTTCCTCAGATGTTTATTTAATAGATAAAAATCCTCCCTGATTGCCATTATGTTAGCTTGATTTGCATCCCAAACATCCACGGATCTAGAAAATTTTATTCTTACTTTGCCCAAATAATCACGAGCAATCCCACCAAAGCAGGTTTCTAGCTGAAGTCCCATCCATATTGAACTTTATCCAACCAAATTTTGGAGCCTCCCATTATATAGTCGGTTTCTCTGCCGTATAGGTGGTAATAATTAAGGTAGTATTCGAATTCCTAAAAATATCCTCAACTAAATCCACTATGTCAGGCCATTAAGACTTGCATCAACCGCTGTAAGCATTTTAACTAAATCATAACACTGCCTCGTATCCCAATTCCTCCCATTATATGTGGAACAACCACATTGACCATATAAAAGCATAAAAAGGCCATCATCCATATTTTTCATCTTTTTGTAGACACACAATTTGATCTCCAGACAAGGAAGAACTTTCTTGGGTTAACTGAAGTGACCCAATTAATCTTCCGCTTAGAAAACCACATTCCCCAAAGTTTCCAAACCTTTTCGCATGAAAAAAGTGAGTAATTAATGGTCTCAAGACTTTTATTGTAGATTACACATAAAGCTTGATACTCTCTTATTAACTGCCTTTTAACAAGTTCAAATTTTATCGCAATCCTCTACGAACACCTCTACTCTATACGGTGCATATCCAAGCCCAATCTTTCTCCAAAACATAGATGATTCGAAATTTTAAGCTAAACAACAAACCAACTTAGAGGAATACCTTCTATTTGGAGTAACCTCCCAAATAAGCTCATCTTTGAAGCCATCCCTTAAGGAATACTCCCTTTAAGTGATTCCATAATCTAGGTCACTGTTCCAATTCCCATCTAAACAATTGCCTTCTAAGCTTTATTCTCCATTGCCACCCGCTCTCTGTCCAATGACCATACTCACATAACCTGCCTCTTTTATTTATAGCCAAAGCACACAGTCTTGGAAAACTTGTGTTTAACACCGTATCCTCCATCCACATGTCATGCTAGAATAAAATTGATGAATCATCTCCTATCATACACACTTAGGTTAGTTGTAAGACGATTTTATTAGTAGGCATAAGAGGGGATATGATATTTTTTTTTATAATTTAGAACAATTACGAATAATAACAACTTTAGGTAACAGGGTACATGGATTGTAGTTATTCTTCTTTGCCACTATTCTTCTCCACCAGTTATCTTTTTCGATTCCTTATTTCCACAACCATTCAGTAAGTAGGCTTTTATTGCTGAGCTCTAGATCAACCAACCCCAATCCCCTATCCTCCTTATATCGACAAACATTCTCCTATCTAATAAAATGGATCCCCCTGTTATGATTGACATCCTCCCACAAGAACTTGCGTTGAACCTCTCCAACTCTTCTTTTAATCTCACATGGCATTTTAAAGAGAGACATAAAGAAAATCAGTAGGCTATTAATCATTAATTTTAACACAATGACCCTACCACCTTTAGATAATAATTTGGACTTCCATCATTTCAATTTTGCTTCAACTCTATCCGCCAATGTATTTAACAGTTTACAATTTTTAATTTATAAAAGACTAATAGTAAAGATAAAAATAGTTCTCGAGCATTTAGCTCATTGGTTGGTGCATGATCTTATTATTTAAAATAAACATAAATTTTTTTAAAAATTAAAAATTTAAATTTATATTCTCGAGTTTAAAGTATTTAAAGGTTTACAAGTTTTAATTTATAGATAAATAATAATAAGGATAAAATAATTACAGTGAACAATACCAATTAAAAAACCTAAACGTAAATTAGTAAGAATTAAAGTAAAAAAATTATAAATATAGAACAAGCATTGTTAAAATATTGACGTAAACTTGTGAGATTTAACGTAACAAGTTAATTATCTTAAATAAACATGATTTTTTATAAAATTAAATATTTAAATTTATATTCTTGAGTTTAAAGTATTTAACAATTTACAAATTTTAATTAATAAATGAATAATAATAATAATAAAGATAAAAATAATTATAATGAAAATTAATATTTGAAAAGTTTTGATGTTAAATAGTAAGGATTAATGTAAAAATTATAAAAGTAAAACAAGTATTGTTAAAATATTGACTTAAACATATGAGATTTAATATAACAAATCAACTATGTTAAATAAATATAATTTTTTTAAAAATTAAACGTTTAAATTTATTTTTTCGAGTATAAAGTATTTAACAGTTTACAAATTTTAATTTTAAAAAGAATAATAGTAAGGGTAAAAATAATTATAGTGAAATTTAGTAATTCAAAAACTTTGATATAAACCTATAAGAATTAACGTAAAAAATTATAAAATTTGAATAAATATTATTAAAGTATTGACGTAAACGTGAGAAATTGAACGTAACAAATAATAATAATAATTTTAATCAAATTAAATTAGTTAAAAATAATAATATTCTTATATTTTAAAGTAAAAAATAAAATAAAAATAAAAATTAAATAATATTTAAAATAAATAAATAAATTTAAAAATTACGTATATTATTAATATAAAATAGATAAATTTATAAGTTACTTTTTTTATTTACCTGTTAAACAAATTTTTATTATTTTTTTAAATTATATTAATTGACCTTACAATAAGATTAGTCTTACTATAAAATTCATCATACATTATTTGTTGATACAACAAATAAAACTTTATTTATTTTGTATTACTTAATTTTTATATTTTTATTAAAAATTATTTCATACTGCACCCTCCCTCTGACGTGCCGTTTTGGCGCCTAAACTAAGTTGCTTCTCCAGCTTCTAGTTTCCCTTCTCCAGCAGGTTAACCAATAACAACGGCCATAATACCCGACAAGTTTCGGTTCCCCAATCCCTACCAACCGAAGCTAGGGTTTTTAATTCAATCCCATCCCCAAAATCCAATTCCAAATGAAAGAGCTGAGATCATAATGAAAAGAAGAAACCACGATATTAACACCGAATCTCCAATTCGAACTTCATTCCCTGCAGCTCTCCACAGAGTTCATAGCGCCGTAACCCGACCCGATTCCCGATCAAATCGAGGTTTTTCCCCCCCTTTTTTTCCCAATTATTCCATTATTGAACGAAGATTGAGTTTAATTTTGAATTTCTCTGGCTCTACACGATGCTTTCACTCAAATATGAGTTTACCTTTATTAATTCTCTTATAGCTTTTGTTTGTTTGGACATTATACATTTTCCTAGAAATAATTTCCTTTTAAACTTGGAAGGGATTTCAGTTAGATTGCCTAATGCTTTCCTTTTTGCTTCTATCTTTTTAGATAAGCGTTTAAAGAAGTTTGTTTATGGTATGGTTCAACTTTTTTATGGATTATCATAACCATGGATTTGTAGCTGATGGCCCTAAAACTTCCGAGTATGCGTTTTTCAAGAAGCTGAAGAAAGATGCCGGCCAAAAATTTGATTCTCATTCAATGCGAAGGGAGAAAAACCAATCAAACAAGTTGAATTCTATTGAATGTCGTGAAGTAGTAGGTACGATAAACTTAGATATTGTCCTCACTTGACTGCTATCGCCTTCATTTTGTTAGGTGCATTCATTTACAGGTTTCTTGCTTAAAAGAAAATTTTGATATTTTCTTCTTTACTGTTTAGAGGGGACCAAAATAGTTAGGAACATCTCCAAGTCATCGGAGGGGACCAACATTATTACAAGTTGCTCTAAGGACTTTAGATCCCCATTATCTGTCAGAAATGTTAGCTCAAAGGAGTTGCGATCACTTTTGTCCAGTCAACATGCTAGTTCTAAGGACTCAGGATCGTCGTTGCCTGTTAACAATGTGACATGTATCAACTTTGATTCATTCCTCTCACCTGTTTACGGAGCAGCAAATAACTGGGGTATGGAAGGTAAAACAAATTCTTAATTTCTTGTTCATAGCAATTCCTTGGTTGACTGATGACTAACTTTGTCTTTTAACTACTCTAAGTAGGTTTGCTTCAATAAATGTCATTTCAGCTGGGGTTATCAGTTTTATTTTATGGATGTACCTATGAGTCTACTACAAGCTCGTTTCTGTTCATAATGTTTGTATGAATCTTCATATTTTCCTTAAGTATTGTCCTAGTATCACTGCAAAGTTGCCAAGCTTTGTGTCCATAGTCAGAGCCCACTGAAACTCTTTTGTTAAATATCTCATGTCCAGTCCCCACAGAACTCAAGAGTATGAAGTTATTCTTTCAAGTAACCAGTGTTCCTGCTTCTTTAACAGTGGTCAATTTAAAGAAAGCCTTTTCAGCCTTTGAGTTTATATGCAGCATAGAAAATTGGTAGGAGCATGATACTGGCAATTAGAGACCAGGGTCTCTTACCAATCTACAATCTTTGTTTTCTCTATTCAAAAGCAAAGGTTAATAGCAGAAAATAGAGATAGGGGAATGCTGCATATGTTTCTGCAGTTGTGCTTCTATTCTAGCAATCAAAATTGTCCATTTGTCTTTGCATCTGGATTCTTGGCAATCGGGCTGAGGTCTTGTTTTAACCTTGGAATTTCAAACTCTTTATGGAAAAAAATACATCAAAGTGTTATCTGCTGTTTGAAACAAGATTAGTCATTGGCTAAAACTGAGAATTATAAGCCATTAGTCATGAAATAAAATCTGAAAATTTCAAATTTCAGGGTCTCGGTCTGATCAAGTGGAATTATTTTCTAAAAAGAGACAGAAACTGCATCAATGGGCTCATAATTCATCTCCTGAGATGGAGGAACTCTGTTCCGAGGGGTCAGACTTCTCATGATTAAAAGTTAATTTCATTGTTTTTCACAATTCATATTATGCACTGAGTAGATGTTCTCTCAGGTATGATCTTATTTCAATGATCCTTAGTCGGCTTTTACCTCAGAACAATGAGAAAAATGTATGCTCTTTCAACTCTCTGTAAGATATGACTTCTTTGTTAACTTGATTATCAGAAAAAAATATTGGCTCCTGCAGAGTTTCAGAAGTGCAGAATCTGCACCAGCAGAGAGCGATACCAAAACTCAGTTACTTGCCTGCCCTAAGGCTGATATTCCTTCCAAGAAACTTTATAGGATGCCAACAAGGAACATCATGGAAGTCGAATGTATGCCATACTTGGAAAATGGTACATCATGTTATTGGTCAGACAGATCAAAGGAGACGAGGTGCTCTAATATCTGCTCTCCTACCTTTATCGATCACAACACCCTTCAAAAGAATTTAGAGTTACCTAGCTGTGAACTAAGAGGGAAAAATCTGATCTCCTGCGTTGAAGGTGACTCCACTTTTAGCTTTCCGTTTGTGAGACATGGATCTTTTCCACCATTTAGTCCTTTCAAAGAGCTAGATGATTTCCATGACCTGAATGGATCCTTGCCTGGAAGAGAGCCATTGCTACTGCTTGAATGGGATTCTATAAACATGAATGAAAGGAGCTTATCTGCTACTTGTCAGAAAACAAACTGGACCATAGTTCCTGCAGTACAAAGTTCATGGGATCATCACCAAAGTTTAAATATGTTGTCTGAATCATATGGTACATTTAGGTTTTGTTCATCACCTGTCCTGAGGAATTATCCCCAAGATTTTTATACAAGAGTGCCTCCCACTAGTACCAGCTGTGACAAACAAGAGCTTGGAGGATCTGTTTTAGAAGAAAAGGAAGATACAGTTGCAGATATGAACCCTCTTCCTTTGACCTTATCACATTCAGCGAACTACTTGAATCTAATTGGGGATTGCAATTATTATGAAATTGCATGTAAAGGTAGCGAGACTAGTGATATTCTCCCATCTCTTGGAAATCACCTTGGGTTCCTCAAAAAGGCTTTTGGTGAGGAGGACAGTAGTCCTGGTAGTGGAACCCAGCTTTCCTTTGCTCTTGATGTAGAATGGAAATGCTTACATTCTAGTGGGTTAGTAAGAGATCAATACTCATCTACTTATAATGATCATCAATTTCCTGAAAAGGAAATCATATATTCAACCTTTCTTAGTGAAGATGAATTTGGGAGTTCTTTGGATGGTTCAAGTTATAGAAGCCTTATTCACTCGAGTCAAGATATGCTAGGCATCCATGACAGGCGATCTTTTATTTTTCAAATATCTCGGGACAAAGATAAGGCATATCCCTTGTTGCTTGATAAATCATGCTTGGAGGATTGCACAGAAGAAGTATATGCTTGTGGTAATGAAGTCAAATGCCTTTGAATGATGCTTTCTTTGCATTACCTCTTGCTCTCCTTGCTTTTATTAAGATGTCCACTGGCTTGAAGCCTAAACAATGCTGTTATCTTTTGCTCTTCAACCAACAAGTATGGGAGCTAAATTTTTTAATGGAATTATAAATGGATCAAAGTTCTTAGGTGGATGGAGTTCCTTTATGTATTTGAGTAATCTTACAGTAGTTCACCTTCATACAATCTTCCTTGTCCGACGTTCCATTTATGGTTGTTGCTGCCATGTATTTGGGTGATTCTTTTTAATTTAGCAAAGAGAGAATAAAAAGGGGCAAAAGAAGTGGCAGCAATTGTAGGATACATTGAACGTAGTTGCATTTATTTTAATACCAATTCTTTGGTGTCAAAGTGAGAATGAAAATCTTGAAGAATTTAACTGGTGAAAAATTTTTCTGGTAATTACATGTCCCATGTTTAAAATTTTCTGGCATTACCAGATTACAGACAATAAGACACCCTAAGAAATGTCATCTATGTTGTATTAATTGGAATGAAGTCATGCAATTTGCATTCAAGTGCAAAATCTGGAAAATGAGTGTTCATCCCCACATCAGGTTCTGAGGCTCCTAGGTCCTGATTCAGCATCAACACCATAATTGAAAAGGAAACTAAATGCACACCAAGAAACTTTTTAATGGGAGACACAACATTGATGAATTTGGCAAGTTATTTAATATTATTATTATTCTTTTTTTTTTTTGTGTCACAGCAACTGATTACCCAAGCCAACTATCCCCATAATTTGTTCAAGGAAAACATTACATAGAAAACATAAAACAGCTACATTCCTTGATTACACAGACAGATACTTAACAGCCCAAATCTTTCTAGGTATACTCCCACAATACCAGGCAAATTTGCCTATGCCAGGCTGCCAAGCCTGCCATTATCGTACCTTGCTATTTGCTACTGCCAGCATCAATGCCCTCCGCAACTTCCCTTTAGGCTTCTCGTAACAACACAATTCAAAGTGGAAAATGGTTTCAAATGTTTCTTTTAATTAGGTAGATGAAACCATGATTAAGCAGAAAAGAAAAATAAAGATAATAGAGCTAGAATAGTATTAACAAGGACACCTGGCAAAAACAGACGGCCATTTATTTGAACGTTGTGGTCCCACATTCTGCCACGTCACTAACCCCCAAGTTGTGTCTGCCGAGCATTAAGCCTTCGTTCACATTGCCTCCACGAATCTTCCTTCCTGTTTTAAAACCAATTGTAGTATAAGCTCTGGGCGTTTCAATGGGACTATCCCTTGTTTGGTACTTGTACTTCCAGCTTTAACCACCCATTCAAGGATAATTTAAACACAATAATAAATTTATGGCTCAAATATAAAAAAAAAAAAAAGGAAAAATTAGTAGAGTCAAGTTGCTTCCGTGATAAATGGAAGTTGGTTGGTTTACTTTTTGAGTCTTTAATTATTGTGCATGTGATGTGATGTGATTAAAGAATGCTTATTACTTACCAACCATAGGCCAAATGGCATTAATTTATGCCTTTTCATTCTGTCCTTTAGCTATTGCAGAAAATCTGTCACCTTTGGCCTATCTTACCAGTTTGTCATTAAAAGAATCATAATTTCAACGAATTACATCATCCATCTGTTGCAGTTCCTCCTTCATTTTCAGGTAATAAGCAGTAGAAAAACAAAACAAAATAAAAAAAAAAGAACAGTAAAGTCCTTTTCATTTGCATGTGCTGCTTGACTAAAGTGAAGGATTTGTAGGATGGCCCATCCAGGATCTTTTGCTGGATTTATATGCATATAGCTACCCAAACCACAAGGTGAAAGCTCCATGTGGCAGAGGATTTTTCTTGGCCCTGGAGAAAATTGTGGCTTATTTTATACTCTTGAGACTCATCCCAAGTCAAAGCCAACACAAATTTTGGGATCTCCTAGATTGCTTATATTGTTTAACATGTCATGACTTTTCTTTGTCCTTTTATTTTAGTTCAGGTAACTTATTTGCATAGATAATCTTTATAATTAGATATGAGAATTTGACAAATCAATCAAATAAAATTGTTGAATCCTAAATGTATTGTAATTTGTGTATACAATGCTATGTGTATATACTAGTATGAGTAATGATAATAAGGCATCCTCATAAATTAAGGAGTAAAATATGCTGATTGTGGGTCGGATTCTTGCCAACTAGGATTCTAGCGATTGGAGCTGTCTACCATTTACTCTCTTTACATCGCCTCAAATTTACAAGCATCAAATGTGTCAACCAAATAATCAGGTTGAGCAGTGGGCATGAACTTTGTAAATGGGTTTGCAATGTGGTCATGTGAAGGTACGTGCGATAGAACCGAAGCTTTGTCTTGTATAAGCTTTCTGATAAAAGGACTGTCTATTTCAATGTGTTTACTATTAAAAATGAACATTTGTTTCTTTATTTGGTTGTCACATGCTTCAAGGTTTGGAATGACTATTTTCTAACATCAGCTAAAACCAAACAATAGTTAATTCCAACCGTATTAGCTATTCTTTAGTTGGGAAATAATCTTCAAAAATAATAAAAGATCAAAATGCCCTTATTAAGTTTGAAAAATTATATATTATATATTATAAATAATAATATTTTAAATTTAAAAAATTAATTAAAATTATTAATATTTTAATCATAAATAAATATTTAAATTATAAATAAAATATTAATATTTAAATGATCAATTACTAATATTATTATAAAAAGAAAAAAGTTTAAAATTTTAATTATATATTATAAAAAGTAATATTTTAAATTTGAAATTAATTAAAATTATTAATATTTTAATCATAATAACATTTAAATTATAACTAAAATATTAATACTTAAATGATCAATTATTAATATTATTATAAAAAAGAAAAAAGTTTAAATTTTTAATTATATATTATAAAAATAATATTTTAAATTAAAAAATTAATTAAAACTTATTAATATTTTCATCATAATAACATTTAAATTATAAATAAAATATTAATATTTAAATTATCAATTATTCAAATTTTAAATTAAATATAGATTATTAATATTTTAAAAAATAAATAAAAATAAATAATCATATATTATAATAAAGGATAATTTATCTTTTTATCCTCTATTCCTTTGTTATTTTTAGAGCTGTTAACAGGTAGAGTACTTGTTAATTTTGAGACACCAAACCTAAACCTGATTAATAAGTAAAGTATTCGAATCCTACAACTACCTAAATATTTTTAAAATTTATTATCCGAACTCGAATCTTATTACCATCCCATTACTTTGTAATTATCTGAATCTGTTTAAAAATCTGATTACGTAAAAAGAAATTATTATACTTTTTATGGATACTCAATTTCTCGAATCCAAACCCCGTATACAATAATAAATTATATTTTACATCACAATTCATTAATAATTAAATTTATAAAAGCAAACAAACAATAAAATGTAGATTCAAATAACCAAAAACTAGTATCTCAAACAATAACTTGAATAACTAAAAACAAAAATCTCAAACAACTTATAAGTTATAGTTATTATTTTTATTATTTTTTATTTGTACATAGAAATGAAAGGTTGTTACTAGTTATTATCACTTAATAGCAATACTTTAATATGTTCTATTGATGTAAGTATAAATGAAACACTAATAATTTTATAATTTTGTAAATTACATTTATGTAGTAATGATAACTAACAAATTATTTTATTATAATAAGTATATAGTAATGTTTATATATAAATTAAATACATTAATATTATAATCTATTCATTTAACATATTAATACAGATGATACAGCCATAGTAATTATTTTTAAATATAACTTATTTAATATTTTAATAAGTATAAAGTAGATAGTAATGTTTATATATATAAATTAAATATATTAATATTAATAACCTATTAATATGTAGGATATAGGTTTACATAGGGAAAACAATACTATATAATAATTATAATATTAATATGTGAGATATTTATTAATCATATATTATATTAACATATAATTTATATAATTTAAAATATATAACTTATAATTACATATTGCATGACTTTAACGCATAACCATATTATTTATGTTCTAAATTAAAAAAATTAAATACCTATAATACTTAATACAAGTATAATTGATTGTTATATTTAATTATAACACTTTGTAATATATATATATATATATAACAACAATTATGTTCGTTGTAATATGATATTATTTAAGCATAACTAATAATTTAATAGTTTTATTATTTAAATATATTACTTACATATCGTTAATAATTTGACTAATAATAATATATTATAAATGAAAAGTTCAATTCCTAATATTAACAAAATTTTATATATTTAATTATCTATTATATATTATATAATACATAATTGGGTTAGGGTATCAGGTACCTAGGGGTGCTACCTGAACCCTACTTGAACTCGATATTGGTAGTAAAATTACTATCCAAACTTACCCCAAACCCGAATTTAAAATACCTTAATCCTATATAATTGGATCGAATACTCGTGGGTACCCTATTAGGGGACACATTGTGTAACATCCCGTAACCTCGTATAGAAGTCAATAAGATCTTATCAATGAGACGAAGGGTCAATTGACATAAATCTAAGTGCTAAAGAGTAGTGACGGGTGAAAGAAATATTTTAAAATAAAATATTTTGCACGTGAAAGAATAATAATTAAATAATAATATTTTTTTGAGGATGAATTAGCGAGTTAAAAGGCGATTTAGAAGTGAAGCGAGACAAAGTGAGACATTTTGGATCTCGAGGAGACAAGTGCAGAATTTTGAAATAAAATAATATTTTAATCATAAAATAATATTAAAGTATTAATATTTTATCTGTTGTCAAAATTAGTCATGAAGGAGAATTATATGACTAATCTAAGTGGAGGAGAAGGAATAAGAAATAATTTTGAAGAAAAGCGACATAAGTGGGGCTCGCGTGCCTTTATTTAATAGAGTAAGAGCGAGTAAGTATATATTTAAATATTATGGTGACACTTTGGTGGAATATGAATTTGATATTTTGTTCGTACAAGTGTAAACGAAGAAAAATAGAAAGAAATTGAAATAAAAGAATGATGGGATGACCGAATTAAAAAGAATAAGAAGTTGAGGGGCAGAATTGTAAATAATAAAAGTTAAGAGAATATTTGATGTATATATATTTGTATTATGGAAAGCAAAATGAAATTCAAGTAGGATGCAAGTAAGATTGCTTAGCTGGATGGAATTTGCATGTAAAGTTACTATTACATGCAAATTATTGCATGCAAAAATAAAAAAGTTAGTGGGGGACATGTGGGACCCAATCATGTGAAAGTTGATAAAGAAAAAAAGAACAAAGAGTATTTAAGTGAAAGAAAACCATGGTTTGGCAAAGATAGCCCATAGTAAACAAAGTAAGGATAGTAATGTGATTTGAAAAGAAAAAGGTATAATCATAGCATGAAATATTATTGGGTGATAAGATGGCATTAAAAGGAAATGGAAATGAAATGTATAGAAATACATGTGAAATGAAATGTAAATGAAATAAAAAAATAAAATATCATGTGAACCAATACATGGGCAAGGCAATCTAACCAAAAGGTAAAGGAATGAATAAGGAAACGTTGCATGAACAAGCCACCAATGGAAAGTGGTGTTAATAACAAAGAAAGGAAATTGTATGGCATGACATGTGATTAAAAGAAAAATAAAAAAATAGAAAAAGGAAGTGATCTTAGGCAATCAGCCCATGTATGAGAAAAATGGGAAAATGAAAGCCATTTCAAGGCTTTTGCCTTGAGAGATCCACTCATAACAAAGTAAAAGAGAAAAGAAGAAAAGAGAGAAAAAAAGAAAGGAGAAAGAAGAAAAAGAGAAAGGAAGGTTTGGCTTTGAAGGAACTAGAGAAAAACTGAGAGGTTTTCCTTCCACACTCCACTTTTGGAGCATAAAGAAGACATTGGTTATTCGGTTTAGTGATTTTAAGGTAAAGAAGACATTGGTGATTCAATTTAGTGATTCTAAGGTAAGGAAGACAAAAATTATCATTTTTGTTTGAATGCATGCCTTGTGAACCGATTATAATGTGGGATTTTGTTTGTGGTAGCAAGAGTCTTCAAGGATTCAAAAACCAGATGTATTCATATAGGTGGATCTTGGAATGCATGTAATACCTTGTAACCTCGTATAGAAGCCAATAAGACTTTATTGATGAGACGAAGTGTCAATCGACGTAAATCTAAGTGCCAAAAAGCTGTGACGGGTGAAAGAAATATTTTGAACTAAAATATTTCGCACGCGAGAGAATAATAATTAAATAATAATTAAATAATAATATTTTTATTGAGAATGAATTAGCAAGTTAAAAGGCGATTTGGAAGTGAACCGGGACAAAGTGAGACATTTTGGGTCTTGAGGAGACAAGTAGAGAATTTTAGAATAAAATAATATTAAAATATTAATATTTTATTTGTTATCGAAATTAGTCATGACGGACGACTATATGACTAATCTAAGTGGGGTAGAAAAGTAAGAAAGAATTTAGAAGAAAAACGACGTAAGTGAGGCTCGCATGCCTTTATTTAATAAAGCAAAAATGAGTAAGTATATATTTAAATATTATAGTGACACCTTGATGAAGTGCAAATTTTATATTTTATTTGTGCAAGTGTAAAGGAAGAAAAATAGAAGAGAATTGAAATAAAGGTTGAACAATTTATAGTGACGTTTGTTCAAATTACGTTACAAAAAGTTGTATGGTTCAAAGGGATTACTTAAGTTGGTGGAATGAATATAAGATAATAACAAGAGTTTCAATTAAGGTTGGTTCGGGACTTGACGGGTTTTCCCGCAAGACTCGGACGCTGATAGTGATTGAGGAGCGGTCATGACAGACTTGGTATCAAAGCCTTAGGTTTAGTTGAGTCTTAGGATTCTTGTGTCTGTCAGCGGAGTAGTAAGGTCTTGTGTAGAGTTTTGACCTCGATTTGTGACTGTGCAGCACAAGTCGCGGACAAGAAGCTACATGGGTACCATGGTCATCTAGTAAGCCACCTTTTTTTTAAAATATAATATGGATTTGATTTGGTGTTGCTCCCATCTCGGTAAGAGATGCCACCTAGTATGTAAGCCACATAGAGAGGAATTGGAAGGCAAGATGCCTGAAAGAAATGGATGCCTTGATAAAGGCCTATATATATACAAAACTATGATGGTGATTGGTAGAAAAAGTAACCTACTTGATAAGTTGGATTGCTAGTAAAACAAAAAAAAAAAAATGTGTGTGACATGGGAATATTGAGCCTGGATTAGAGATTGATTTATGGTAACTGTGGCTTGTGAACGGAGCTAAATCATGATGAAGTTATTATGAATATGATGGACGATGGTGATAAGTTGTATTAATGAATAAGTTAAATGTAAATCAGTTACTACACTGTGAATAAAAAGGCTGAGGCCTGATAATGTGAGGCACGCTTTTGGTAAGTTGGCCCATTAACCTTTCGTTTGAAGTGTTTAGCTTTAAAATCCTTCTAATAATGGCTAATGAAGCAAGATTAATAGGTTCGTTAAAGCTTATTCATTCGATAGAATGATAATTATAGCCATGGTAGCGAATTTGAAAGTTAGGTTGATGGTATATGCTGCATGAACATGAAAAAAGGGCGAAATAATAGCTCGTTAGTCAAGTGGCTATAGTGAGAAAGTATGTCCTAAAGAGTTATGCAATGCACAAAGAAGTATGTAAATCTCTTAATTATTTCTTATAAAGTACGATCAATGGTAAGAAGGGAGGGGCACATAGTTCCATGATAGTATAGAATGATAATTTGACACGAATATCGACCATTGGAGGTAAATTATGGAACTTGGGAAGGATGAATTCTTGACTTAATAAGGATTGTGAATATAAAGTGTGGATAAAGATGAACTATTTTCATGGTCTTTTGCACTAAAAGTCAATAAACTATTTGAGTTACAAGCAAGAAAGACAATTAGTTACAGATAATAAGAATTGTGGGATGTTATAAATGGTGAATAAGTATGTGCGTGGTATCATATATTGAGAATTTATTGCACAATATGGCAAGATTGTCCTAAGGTGGGACTTATTGATTAATGATAAGTGTTAAAGGATAATATGGGTTTGAAAATATTGACTTGGCATAGTGCATGTGATGAGCAAAGAAAAGATACATGGTTATGGAAATTGTGGTATAAGCCTAGAGGTAGAAGAATTACATTGATAAAGAAATTTCCAACAACCACAACGCCGCAGCACTAACTTTTTAACACTATAGCACTGAGACCACCTCATTTCTAGTAGTTACAATGCCACAACGCTGACTGCCAGCGTCGCAACGCTAAGAACACCTCATGTCCAAGAAGCATGGGCAAGATATGAATGGCATGAAGATGAACTTACAAGCTAAATTATGGTCATGGATTTGATGTTGAGCTTTGTTATTTGGAGTTTTAAGTGTTTTAGAGAATGTTTATATGAATAAATTGAAAACTTCTTTATTGTCTTATATATTAGCATGTAATTAAAAGAGAAGATGAAAGTTCTTGAGATGGCTACATTGGGATAAGCTACAATGTGAAGTATTAAGATGAACACTATGTCGACTAAAGTCAAATCCTAAGAATAAAGGAGACAAGAGATTAAGCCTTGTCAAAGGCTAAGGAAAAAATGAGTGAAAGTTTAGATGAAAGTATAAGACATTGACAAAGGAATCCCAATACTAAGTGAAGGAATTGTGAATAAAGGATTACAAGGTTAGCATGACAAATGAGCTAATATATAACTAGAAGATTGCTATGAGGATTTACAAATTTTATCTTAATATAGTTGAAAGAAAAGGATTAGTAACAACACATGGCCAATTATGTGGCATACTAGAACCCTATGAACATAATTGAGGTATGAATAGACAGGTATACATTCAAATATCTTGGAGAATAAGTGCACTCTTTTTAGAATGATTGTGTTTGAAAGGTTAACAAACAAATAAGTAAATAAGTGTTTCGAAAATGCATCAAAGTTTTGAAAAGGATGTGTCAAACTCTATGTGGCAAGAATGATAGTTGATATTACCTTGGAATATTTTATATGCACATTGATGTAATGTGATATTTGGAACTTGCTAAGGAGTTTAATGGCTAAACCATGGGTTATGTGGTCATATGTTGTGAGACATAAACTTAAGGTGGGTATTTGCAAGGAAATACTCAAGAGGAATTCACTAAGAGTTTTGTGGAAACAACTAGTAAATTGAGTAGTTACGAAAAGGAAGTTGTAAGTTGAAAGTGGATACTTGCAATGACATTGAGAAGTAATTAAGTAAAATCCTATTTCAAGTTTTGCAATTACAAGTACTAATCGTATGATGGTTAAAGAGGAATGATATTATATTGGTATAAAGGAATAATACAAAGATGATTGAAGGTAACAGTGATCATGAAGTCGGTTAATGAAAACCTCCAAATGTATTATGGAAATTGGAATTCGAAAATGCATGAGGCATGCATGACTTAGATGAGCTTGAGTCCTGAGCGACTAAGTAATATCGAAATGCAATAAGGATGTAGTATATATGTTGTGGGGTATGAAAGATAATTGAGAAATGAAGATGACTTTTAGGAATTGTGGTATTGCGTAAGATGCAATTATCAAGTAAAGATGAATTTTGAAGGATCAATAAGATGGTAAAGCATACACGAATGCCAAATTGTAATTTGATGAAAATGATAATTGGCAATTGAGAGGTGATTAATGACATTGTGATGCAAGAATACATGGTATAATGAGAATTATGCATATGATTAGAAATGATAAGCTGGAGTATGAACAATAGATTAAGCAAAGGTATGTATAGGCATAATGTGAATCCGTGTTAATTACATAAAAGATAACATATGGTAGGATGTAAGTTAAATGGTAACTTAAACATCCAAAAGGGTAATCAAGAATTGATTATACCTTAATGTTCATGGATTAAACTTAACTTATGGGAATGAAATGGAAAAGTTAAAAGGGAAACATGTACTACGAGAATATGATATTGAACCTTGGTTAAGGATTAGAATGAATAAAGGGAATTTAATTCGAACGTAATTGACAAGGGTTCCTACATATAGTGATGGATGTCGACACTTAAATGTGTGTGTACATACGTATATGTGGAGTTGATTATGTGACCAACTGAAGTGAAGAATTATTCTTAGTGATTTGAGATTTGAACTCAATATGTTTGATGAGTTATATAGATGATACAATGATAAGAAAACCCATTAGAAATTGAGCTATATTGATATGAGGAAATTTTGGAGTAATAGTCAAAGAAAGATATAAAGGAATTGGAATCTATAGTGTGGTTAAGCCATGCAAAAAGGATTGATATGATTGAGATGTAAGAATTAATAAAGTGTTATGTCATAGTTATATTAGACTCACCATAAGGCGATAGTGCAATGGATGGAGAACAAATAGTGATAGTACTATAATGTGAGTATTTGGAGGAATTGGTCAAGAAGGATAAAATTTAATTTTGTTAATGATGATCAAAAAGTTCTAAGTCATAATAATGATATCATATTTTGAGACATGAAGGATTAGAACTAATGAAAAGAATTTGATGGTGAATGAAAGAATTACAATTAAAGTTAAAGATTGGCAAGTGAGTTGCCCTTCCGCATGATGTAAATCTCATTAGTTAAAGAATGATGTAGAAATGTGAACCTTTGAATGTGTAATTTATAGAGAAATTAAGAAGATTTGAATCACCTAGAAGCAAGGTAAACATGAAGTATGTGGGAATAATTAAAGGCTTAACCTCCCCTAATGTTGAAAATATGTACAGGAATGAATATGGCATGTTTATAATGCTATAAGTTATGTAATAGTGTATGAGGATAAGATGAATGAATGTCGAGAAACTTGACAAGAAACAAAGTAATGGTGGTTAAATGCACCTAAACAAAAAAAGATTGATGGTTACTCCTCTTAAGTCAAACTATTAAGTTATCGAACTTACACATTATGACAGCTTGGCAACTCCGTTGGAGACTCGAGAGTTGAGCCAATAGTTAGTTATATGTTGTCTTAAAAGCCTTGTAGTTGACAATAGTTCAAGTTTTAAGTTTATTTTACTTAGTTGTGTTTTTCTTTTCTTTATATATATAATATGCTTATCCACACACTCACTATGCATGTATGCATAAGCCTTCTACCCAGGCTTTGTCCCTTTTAGGTGGAAATAGAGTATCTCTACTCTCGTGAGGTGATAACCTCTACTTGGGCCATTGAAATACTTCCACTTAGATTGAACCCTTTCCATCAATAGTCTATAATGGGTGAAGGATTGGGATGCCTTACTAGTCGAAAGTGGATGATAGTGAGGAACAATTTAGGAACCTTTAGGTTTGTGTCAAATCCCAACCCACATATAGTAAACCTTAAGAGCCAACTCTAAGTAAAGCCCTCCAACCATGTCACATAGAAAACACCTAGGGATAGTTACACGTGATTTTGGTGTTTTATGTTGTTTTATGTGAACTTGTTTAATTTTTGTCTTTTTGCAATCATGCATTTGCATCATAAATCATCACATAGGGTAGTTGCCATGTAAAATATGACAAAAGAGAGTCTCCCTTCATTATTTATCGTTGTGTGGCAAATATCCAAATATATTTAGAACATGCATTTACATAACCAAGATTTTTTTTCATATGAACATACATTTGCACAATTACATGAGAAGCATCGTAATTCATATTTATGATAAAAAAAGGTCCTCAATATAGCTCAATCGTCAAAATCACTTGCTCGTCGCCCATACAATACTTGGCTACAAACCAAGATAATGGAAAACGAACAAGCTGTGCGAATGGATTAGATGGAGAAAGCTTAAGAAAAGATAAAAGAGCAATTAGTTAAAATGATGGAATTGATTATGAACATTAACAAAAGGAAAATAGTGATTAAAAAACCTACCAACCAAGTTAGCCAACAGATGCCAAGCAAAAATGATTCCATGTACTAGCCCTTAGTATCTAAAAAATAACACTAATACCCCATACCACCTATAGGAGGACATTTTTATTATGGCGGACAATCATCAATGTCAGGAACCATCATTAGAGTAAACCCTATTAAACCTATTACAGTCCCAAATTTGGATGATCCAAAAGAACAAGGAAAGTTGAGGAAAGGTATGTTCGAGGCCGTCGATAATCTGGGAGCACATAAAAAGTGAGGAACAATTGCATGCTATGGAAAGGATAAATGCCTTGGGTTCCATCAATCATTAGAATTAAGTCTTTTACCTAGACTAGTGATTCCTCCCAAGTTCAAGGTTTCAAATTTTGAGAAGTATGATGGGACTAAAGTCCAATGGCACATGACACCATGTATTGTTGTAAAATAACTACTTACACTCACGATGATTAGTTGTTGATCCAGTATTTCCAAGACTATTTTACAAGATTAGCTATTAGATGGTATAATAAGCTATATAGAAGCCATGTGCATTCATGGAATGACTTAGCACAAGCATTCATAGGTCAGTACAAACATGTGACAATCATGGCCCCAAACCGTTTAACTTGCAAAGCATGGAAAAGAAAGCTACTAAAGGCTTTAAGGATTATGCTAGGAAATAGAGAGATATTGCTTTTCAAGTCCAGCCACCTTTGACCAAGAAGGAAATAACAATAATGTTTGTTAACACTCTAAAGGCCCCATACTATGAAAGATTGATCGAAAATGCCACCAAGAACTTCACAGACATGGTTTTGTCAGGTGAAATAATTGAAAGTACAATTAAGATTGGAAAGATTAAAGTTCCTAGGAAAGGAAACAAACCAAAGAATAAAGAAGGCAAGGAACAAGTAATCACATATGAGGGGCATCAAGCAAAAGGGTACACTCCTTATCAACGCTATCCCACTTACCAACCTTATTACCCCACTTTAAATCATATCTCCCAAAACCTTTATCCTTATCAATGAGTACCAAAACCAACACCTTCACCACTAACCCAATTTAATGCTAGACCAAATAATATTGGAAACAATCATGGGGAACTCAGGAACAACCAAGAGAAAATCCAATTCAACTCCATTCCCATATCTTATACCAATTTACTTCCCTAGTTTATTGAAAGTCACCTTTTAGCACTAGTCCACTCAAACCCATTAAAGCCTCCTTACCTAAAATGGTACAATGTTAATGCTCATTGTGACTACCATTATGGGATTCAAGGACATTTAATAGAAAATTGCATAGCCCTAAAACGTAAGGTGCAAGGTTTGGTCAAGGCTAGACTGTTTAACTTTTCAAAGAAAGTTGAGCCAAACATCAACGAAAACCCTTTACCTAATACTCAAGGGCATCGGTGAATGCTTTAGGTAATGAGATGGAGACTCTCAAGGATATAGTGCAAATAATCAATGAAGAAAGAAATGAAGATAAGGTGGCAACACTTAAAAGCTAAGCAATTGAGAGGTGATAGCGTTACCGTGCATCTATAAACATTTTAGGTAATGACACAATGAATCAAAACCTTTAATGCTTATGCTCAAGAGCATTTGGAAGTTTTAAGTAAGATGGATTTCTTTGTTTGGTGAAATGAGCCATGTGGTCTCATGCTCCTACCTAAGTTCACTAGCAAGGTTTAAATGCATGAAATGTCACGACCCGGTACTCCCATCGAGCTCGTGACGACCGTCGCGATGTCCCGATAGACATTCATCTCCCGGAATACCGACCGAAACCTCGCAAGGCTTTTATATCAGTTTTTCTCACCTCCCCTGTGAGCGACAATTGTTAAATATCCTGTTTTGAGAGATTATAAACTATTTCCAAATCAAAACAATAGAAAAATAATTTTTGTCTCACAAGGGCATTTTGGTCATTATTCCTCAAAAATCTCGAAACCAGCTAAAAATGTAGTATGCGAGTGGAAAACACATATTTCATAATTAAAAATAAGTTTAGATGTCTAAAACATTCATTTAAAGTAAAATTATAACTATTTGAATATAATAAAAATATTCAATAAAATATTCTATTTTCTTATAAAATAATATTTATAAAGTTACCGATAAATAATTTTTGTAACATAAAAGCTAAATAAATTCATACATACTGTAATACAGATAACCAAAGTATAAAATTTAATTTACAGTGACACATAGGCCCATGAACGACCAAAAGTAATGAAGGCTATGAACCTACAGTTTTTGAGGATGCAAGTCCAACTATAGCCCTCAACGAAATGAGCTATCCACCGACTATCCTGAGCTTGAAATGGGTAAAAATGAGGGTGGTGAGATTATATAATCTCAGTGAGTAAACAAATACCATCTAAAATATCTAAAGCTGAATAAATGGAGACAGATTAAAATAGATCATCATATTGTAATTTATCACCTTTCGACTCATTTTAACCAAATAAAATCAATTCATATAAATAGAGTAATCAACATGGCTTATGAATTTCTTAAAACTTTGGCTTGTGCCAAAATCATTATCATACTCAGTTATCAGGGATACCTTGGCCGAGGGCTATACCAACTGAGTCCGCCAAGGCTATTAAAAAGTTATGTACGCATGCATAAATCATGTTTTTATTTTAAAAACATAGTCGTTCCTTGGAGTTGGCTGAATTCACCCTCACGTGGTGGTTTGGCGTGACGTGAAATCTAAAGTGTTAGCCTCATGAGTTATCCATCTGTGCCTCTCATACTGAGGTATGAATATAATAGGGTTACCATGCCCCCTCTAATAGGCTGGTCCACGGAACCCGTCCACTGCAGCGACCAATTATAACCCACAATACAATAAAAATTCAATAGCATGACATGGCAATTTTATCACAATCCAGCCTATCAAGGCAAACAACAGTTATACATTTTCAACACAAATACCAATTCAGCCATTCATGCCAATATTGCCATAAGCCAATCAATTAGAACCATAAATTCACAATACATCAAATGGTCTCCAATTACTCTATTTTCAAAGCCATCATTCAATTTCAAGATAATTTATAAAATCATTTCATTTAAACACATTTTGTTTATAAAACCTAAAAATTAACCATTTAAACTCATTTTTCATAAAATCATAAAATCGGATAAAAACCACTTTAGATAATTAAGATGATAGTAAGGTTACTCACTATTTTGGGAGTCGAATTCTGAGTACTCCGATTCTTGATCCCCGGGTACTATCTCTTTACTTTGACCAAAATGCTCACCACCTAAACATAATGCACAATAAGCCATTTACTACATTTGTGCTAAGTTGTTATAAAACCAATTCAGGCTTTATACTAATGCATGAAATGGGATGTAAATTGTTCAGATTATCGTCTAAACACGGTGTTCTACATAAATTCGATTGTGTACCTAAATAAAACGGTATTGGCCTAATTTGATCTATCACTCGATTAATTGGCCAATACGTCAAATTCAACTCCAAATAATTCCATTTTTCTTTCAATTCTCTAAACCATCAAACACAAATTAAACAACTTGAAATATGGCAAAATCATCCTCACATTTTCTCTTGGAAAATTCGGCCATGGTGGGTGCATCAACACTATAATTTTTCCTACTTGATTCTCACACCATAAATCGCTAATTCCTAACCAAATCACTTGAAATAAAATCAAAATCATCCTCAATATTCCACATGGAGAATTCGGCCAATGATGGGTGATAGAAGAACATGAATTTTTCTTGCTTGATTTTCATGCTACACATCACCAATCAACTAAAAACACTAAAATACATTGAAATCTAACCAAATCAAGCATCAAAACCTCTCTCTAAGTGTTCAGCCAGCAAGATACCGATCATGAAATCATGTGATTCAACCATGAAAAATAAGAAAAAATGCTTAAGAAAGAGAGATCTCAAGCTTAATTGAAAAATCTTACCTTTTTTCACTTGTTTCCTTGAATTTTCACACTTTTCCCTTGAATTTTTCCACCTAGGGTTTTGTTTTTCCTTTTCTTCCTTTGTTCTTGCTTTGGCCGGCCATATGAATGAGAAATGGGCTGATTTTGGGCTGATTTATAAGGAAAATAATAAATTGTTGAAAATTTGACTCATGTCACCTCACCATTGGTCCATGTGTCATACTTACCCATTAAGCAATTTCTTTCCACCACTTAAATTTCCTCAATTATTCATGATAAGATTGGATAAAATCCATGTGCTGGACAAGTGTTGGGTGGTGTAAAATTACAATTTTGCCCCTTGGGTGGCAAAATGACTATTTTACCCTTATGCTCGAAAAAATGCCAGAATTAAAATTTTTCACTTATCAAATTCAAATTATGTTCTAAATAGTCAATCTTGATCAAAACTTCTTCCAACATTCCAATTTTAACCTCAAGTGGCAAAATGACCATTTTACCCCTAGGTTGTGAAAATTTTAATTTGACTCCAAATCGGTTCTTGAACTGTAAATCACCATTTTAAGTCATTCTGGGGTTTTAAAATTCTCAATTTCATCTTAAAATCTCT
Source organism: Theobroma cacao (assembly GCF_053813885.1). Classification (NCBI taxonomy): domain Eukaryota; kingdom Viridiplantae; phylum Streptophyta; class Magnoliopsida; order Malvales; family Malvaceae; genus Theobroma; species Theobroma cacao. The sequence continues at coordinate 30,416,843 of NC_142639.1, read as the reverse complement.
ATTTGGACTAGTTCGAGGCTTAATTGAACTTAATTGTACTAGTTGGTACAATATCGTCCTTTAACGATTTCCAAGGTACTCAAATAAGCAATAATGTATTCTTATGTAGGAATGGCATAATAAACATATTGTCGAGCTGGGCTTGACAACACTACCCCCCTTAAAATAAAATTTTGACCTCAAAATTTCATTTACTGAACTCAAAGAAAAGGTGAGGGTATTGTTTTCTCATCTAATGCTCAACTTCTTATGTCCTCCCCTTTGTAGGGAATTTCGATTTGTTCACCTCATTTACCTCCAATTCAACTCGAGTACTTCACTTATGTCTATTATTATCCTTTAAAATCAGATCAACAGTAACCTTTACAATTATGATTTTTTATATCGAGACACCAAGCATGCTTCTATTGCTATCATGAAACTTGAACCATAACTCCATCTCAATCATACCAATTTCGATCGCATTTTATACTTATTTATGTATACCAATCACTATTTTATTACTTCATTCCATATCAAATTTCTCGACTTTCATTCATTCATTCCATCTTCATACAATATTGTGTAGTTTACAGTATCATTAACATGCCATACTTATTCCTGTACATATCTTCAGCGTTAGGGAAGATTAATGGCTTCAATTATTTCTACATACTTCATGTTTACCTTGCATTTAGGAAATTTCAATCTTCTTAATCTTATTAATCCATCTCATATAGCATAATCGCACTATAGATTACATTCCCTTAACTATTTCCCCAAAATTCCTTAGGTTGCCATAAATCGACTTCTGATAAGATTCTTGATCGTTACATTATCTATACAACTCATCAAATAGATTGAGTTCAAATCTTGAACCATTAAAACCATTCTTCATTTTAGTTGGGTACATCACTAACTCCACACACACTGTCAAGCCTGACTCTATAAAATACTTGCTATGTCATTCATGTGATTGACAATATGCTTGCATACTAGGAAAGCCTTGAAAAATCGTAAAAAGTCGATAGTGTACTTAATAGTACAACTAAGTTGAATTAAGCCTCAAACTAGATCAAATGAAGATTTTAAGGTGAAATTTAAAATTTTAAATTCCCAGAATAACTTAAAATGGTGATTCGGAGTTCGAGGACCGATTTAAAGTCAAATTGGAATTTTCATGATCTGGGGGTAAAATGGTCATTTCACCACCCGAGGTTAAGATGTGAGAGTTAGATGAAATTTTTAACTAAGATTGATCATTTGGAGTATAATTTGAGTTTGAGAAGTGAAGAATTTTAATTTCGGTGTTTTTTCGAGGATAGGGGCAAAATAGTCATTTTGCCACCCTAAGGGTAAAATGGTAATTTTACACACCCAACACTTGTCATGCTCATAGAATTCATCCATTGACTTTTTATGTTATGGATTAGTAGAAAATATATGTGGTGGAGATAAAAAGTTTAAATTTTTAAAGTTTTAAAAATGGACCAATAATAAAATGACACTTGTCAAGCTTAGAATATTTTATTATTTCCTTTAAAAATCAGCCTATAAACCTCTCACATCTCTCCAAATATTCGGCCAAGCAAGGAAAAGAGGGAAACAAAGAAAGAACAAACCCTAGGTGGAGAATTTCAAGAGAAAAAGTGTGGAAAATCAAGAAAAACAAGTGAAAAAGGTAGGATTTCTCAATTTAAACTTGAAATCTATTTTCCTTAAGCATTTCTCCTTATTTTTCATGGTTAAATTTTATGTTTTCATGGTGAATTCATGTCTAGCCGAATGGGTATGGAGAGAGAATGATGTTGGATTGATTTGATTTCAAGTTATGTTAATGTTTTTAGTTAGTTTACCATGTCTAGAAGCAAAACAACAAGAAAAAAATTCATTTTCCCCATCACCCATGAATGGTCGAACCTACCTTGTATTGAGTGAGGATGAATTTGATTTTTTATTTTAAGAGAATTGGTTAGAAAATGATGAATTATGGTGTGAAAAAGTAGTAGGAAAAATCACGGTGTTAATGCACCATTATTGACCAAAAATTCTAAGAAGAAAAATGAAGATGATTTTGCCAAATTTTAGGTTATTTGACTTGTGTTTGGTGAATTAAGGTATTGGAAAAGAAATGGAGCAATTTGGAGCTAAATTGGACGTGTTGGCCTATTAATCGGGTGATAAGACGAATTAGGCCAATACGGGGTTTAGATGGTTACCCGTGTATTTTGCATTCCATATCATGCATTAGTAGTCTAAATTAGTTTAATTTTGATTTAGTACCAATGTAGTAAGTTTCTCAATTTTGTACTATGTCAAGGTGGTGAGTCCTCCGATAAAGGCAAGGAAATTGCATTCGAGGACCAGTAGTTAAAGTACTTCGAAAATCCGCACTCTAGACATTGTGAGTAAACTTACTGTCATTTTAATTATCTACGGTGGCTTTTAGATGATTTCATGAATTCTATAAAAAAATGGATTTAAAAAGGTAAATTTTCATGTTTTATGAATAAATGTGTTTCAATGAAATTAATTTATAAATTGTTTTGAAATTAATAATGATTTTGAGAAATAGAGTACACGGAGACTGCTATTTGTTGCAATTTGATTGTTTAAATTGATTGGCTTATGATAAATCGGGCATGATTGGCTGGTTGGCAATTGTATTGAAATTCGGATTGTTTGTTTGCATTGAAAGGCTGTGAATTACAATAATTGCCATATCATGTTATTGAATTTTATTGATTGGTGGGATAATTATTAGCTTACTGCAATAGGCGGGTTTCGTGGACCAGCCTATGAGAGGGGCACGGTAACCCCATTTATATATGCTCACCTCGGTTGTAGAGGCGCGTAGGGTAGCTCATGAGGTGATATTTGAGTTCACTTCACGCCAAACCACCACGTGATGGTAAACTCAGCCAACGCCAAGGAACGGCTGTGATGTCCAACGAAAAATTTGTTTTATACGAAATGTGAATTTTTAACAGCCTTGGCGGTCTCGGTAGGATGCCTCGGCCAAGGTGTCCCCGAGGATGGATTTATGGCACAAGCCTAGTTTTTATGAGATTCATAAGCCTCGTTATGTATTTTGAATGAAATGTGTTTTAATGTTGTGACCTAGTTTACGATGATTTACTTTATCATCTCCATGTACTCAACTCTAGATGTTTATGATGATGTATATTTACTCATTGGGATTTTATAAATCTCACCACCCACCTTTCCACCCATTTCAGGCTCAATATAGGCTGTAGATAGCTGATATCGTCAAAGGCTACAATTGGCTCTACTTTCTCAAAAACTGTAGGTTTGCAGCCTTCGTTCATTTTTGTCATTTGGGGGTCCACATGTCACTATAAATTAAATTTCATACTCTAGTTATCTGTACTACTGTATGTAGGAATTTATTTTTCTTTTATGCTGTAAAAATTATTTATGCAGTGTTCTAAAAATATTGTTTTATAAGAAAATAGAATATTTTGTTTAACATTTTTTTATTGTTTTAAGTTGGAAATAGTTTAAAATCTTTTAAAACATGATATTTGGCAACGATTACTCACAGGGGAAAATGAGAAACTGATATTAAAGCCTTGCGGGGTTCCGGTTGGCATTTCGGATAATGAGTATTTATCGGGACACCGTGGCGGTTGTCACGGGCTCGAGGGGAGTACCGGGTCGTGACACACACGTATACACGCACATTCGAATGTCCATATTCCTTATTAAGTATACGGGTTTCTGTTTTCACATACCTTCAGACTAATTTCTCTTTGTTCATTCCCATCCATAACCAAGATTCAATAGAATAATCTTCATAATTCATACAAATTCTCATCATGCCTGTGCATAGTTCCACATCATTTACATACTTATACTCTCTTCTTATCATTTCCAATTATATGCTTAAGTTTCCTTGTACTATATATCATTGCATCACAATGTCATCTCCATTTAATTATAATCTATTATGCTTGTCTGCTTTATAATCCCATTGATGCCTCAAAGATTTATCTTAACTTGATCATTGCATTTTATTCAATACCACAATTCCTAGGAGTCATCCTTTTTCCTCGATTATCCTTCATGCCTCTACATTACCTTGTATCCTTCTTGCATTCCGATATTGATTTGTCACTTAAAACTCAGACTCATTTGAATCATGTATGCCTCAAGCATTTTCGAATTCCAATTTTACATAATATATTAGGAAAGTTTCATTATCTGACTTCATTATCAAGGTCAACTTCAATCATCCTTTGTTCCACTCTTTCATATGAACATAACATCATTCTCCCTTTGCCAATTTATAAATTGCACTTGAAATTACAAGCTTTGAAACTAGATTCTCCTCAAGTATTTTTCAATATTAATACTAATATCACTCTCAGCTTACAACTTCCTTTTTATAACCACATAACTTAGTGCATGCTTTCACGAGATCCATGGCAAAACTTCTCTTGAGTATTTCCTTGGGGAATCTATCTTAAACTTATGTCTCACAGCAGGTGATCACTTAACCCATGACTTAGCCGTTTGGCTCCTTAGCAAGTTTCAAAGTCACGCATCTTATGCTCATCACGTATAACTTATAATTCTTTCTCAAAGGCGTTTGAACATTCTTGAAACACTTAATCACTTATTTGCTCTTTCATACTTCGAGCATATCATTTCCATAAAGGCATGCCCAACTACTCATGCTTCAATTTATCTCCAAGAGTTTCTAGCATACCACGTAGTTTACTTGTGTTGTCACTAATCCTTTCCTTTCAACAAAGTCAAGACAAGATTTGTAAATTCTCGTAACAATATTCTATATAAACTCATTTGCTATATCATTCTTGAAATCTTTATTCACACTTTCATCACTTGGTATTGACATCTCTTATCAATATCTCATACATTCATCTAACTTTTCTTTCTCTTACATGCCAATATATAAGGCAATAAAGAAACTCTACAATTTCACTCATCATCTTTATCTTAATACCTCCCTAATGCACTTAAGACTCCAAACAACAAAGTTTAGCATCAAAACCAATGACCATTCTTCAACTCGTGAGTTTCATCTTCATGCCACTCCCAATTTGCTCGTGCTTTCTAACCATAAAGGGTTCCTAACCAATTACATTTATAAAATGGATAATTCACTTAATTATTACATCTCGTCCTTGCAGTTATAAGATCAAGATATTTCGAATTTAGGATGCAGAAGTTCCCTTCTAGAGCATATCCAAAAATCCACATATTTCAAGTCCCACCTTAGGACATCTTTCCCATATGGTGTAATGAATTCACAATATATACATCATCATACACATAATTACTTATTAGTTATGGTATCCCACTATTTTCATTATCCATTATTAATCATAATGTTATGGCATTATTTTATACTTCCTTCACCCTCAAGTTTACAATCTTTGACTTTATCGCATTAATCGCTCAAAATGTCATCTAGAGCCTCATTGATTTCTTCCATATCCTTTCGAATTATAACTACAATTAAGATTCCCAATTTCACATCTCCATGATTAATTGTTAGTCTTACCACACTGTCTCCCATTATCCTGTGCAATTACAACACACTAAACCGGCTTATTATAACATAGTCCCCTAGTTCAATGTGTTTACTCGAGAATCATCTTCTCTGATACAATTTGTCCCATAACCAGAATTTTATTTATTTAGCTTTGCATTCGGAATCATATCAAAAACTCACATATTATGATAAGTAATAATTCCCAACAAACATCATCAATTCAAATGACCTTTTATATCTCGTTAAAATCTAGGGTTATCACTCCAAAAGTTCATCTCGTTAATCGGTGTCCATTTCTTAGTATTGCAAAATATATTCATTGTTAATTTGGATAATTGCTTGAATCATTAATGACTTTCCACATCAATCTTCAATAATTATCTAAGATGATCAACCTTGCCATTAAGATAAATATCTTTCCTTAATAGCCATAATGCTAATCCACTTTTGTCCTACCAAAAGATTCCCATATACATCCAGTCACTTAAACAGCTACTTTATTAGAACACTAATTTCAACATATTTAATCTACCCTTGGTGGTATGTCAAAATGATCCCTGTCTCGGTTGTAATACAGAGGAATCTCTCCTCTGCATATTCGTACGAGCTGGTGGAAATGAAGCAGCTACTGTAGCCCGTCCTAACTGTGGGCAAGCTCTCTTAATGTGACCCAGCTGGCCACAATAAAAACATCGTACAGGCCCTCTACACGGCCCGACATGATATCTCCCACAATTTTTGTATCTATCAGAACCTCGGAAACTCTTCCTAGAAATAGTCATCGTAGATTTATTAAATCTCGAAGGCCTCTGCTGTGTCTGTGAAAATGGAGGTCGGGAATATGTTACTAAACCAGTAGTAGGACTTCTTGAAACAGATGAGTCTTTGCCCCTTTTTGGTGGCTGACCAGAAGATACACTCAAAATTTTCCTTTTTGCTAACTCAGATCGTATTCTTCTATTTTCATTCGCAAGCTTCTCAGCTCTTAAAGCCATTTGCACCACCTCTTTAGGTACGGTGTCCAACTCACCCATAAAAGAAACGCAACCATGTTACCTAACCTCTTTAAGCTTCTTAGAATTAGAAACATCCAGCATTGGTGGTGGGACAAGAGGTGGGGGTGGTGTTACTAAAGGAGCAGTTGGAGGAACTGTAGGAAGAGCTTGACCAGCCTAAGCCTGGCCAACAATAGCGGTAAAGAAGGCTGCCAATACCTGAGCCACCTCAGGAGGTATGATAGGAATACCAGTAAGTGGCGGAGGAGGTGGAGGAGTCTCGGTCTACTTAGCAGCAGGTGCTGCCCGAATAGTAGGCCCAGCCGATTCCCCTTCTATAGGATCTAGTTGACGATGTTAAGAAATACCTCTTCCCTACCCAACCGATCTAGTGAGAGGTGAGTGTTTACGTCGAGGAGGCATGATAATCTATAAGAAGGAATAAGGCAAGTTTAAACAACCTCAGGCTCTACATGTAAATACATGCATTCTATTCAGTCTAACCTAACTTAACTCGGGGTCACACTGACATTGTAAATTTTAAAACAACTTTAAAACAAATTTAAACCCAAAAGCTCTAATCTTTAAAACCAAAAGCTCTGATACCATTCGAATTGTCATGACTAGGTACTCCCCTCGAGCCCGTGACAACCGCCGCGATGTCCCGATAGACATTCATCGCCCGGAATGCCGACCGAAACCTCGCAAGGCTTTTATGTCAGTTTTTCTCACCTTCCATGTGAACGACAGTTGTTAAATATCATGTTTTGAGAGATTATAAACTATTTCCAAATCAAAATAATAGAAAAATAATTTTTGTCTCATAGGGGCATTTTGGTCATTTTTTTAAAAAAATCTCGAAACCAGCTAAAAATGTAGTATGCGAGTGGAAAACACATATTTCATAATCAAAAATAAGTTTAGATGTCTAAAACATTCATTTAAAGTAAAATTATAACTATTTGAATATAATAAAAATATTTAATAAAATATTTTATTTTCTTATAAAACAATATTTATAGAGTTATCGGTAAATAATTTTTGTAGCGTAAAAGCTAAATAAATTCATACATACTGTAATACAGATAACCAAAGTATAAAATTTAATTTCTAGTGACACGTAGGCCCACGAACGACCAAAAGTAATGAAGGCTATGAACCTACAGTTTTTAAGGATGCAAGTCCAACTGTAGCCCTCAACGAAATGAGCTATCTACTGACTATCCTGAGCCTGAAATGGGTGGAAATGAGGGTGGTGAGATTATATAATTCCAGTGAGTAAACAAATACCATAAAAAATATCTAAAGTTGAGTAAATGGAGACAGATTAAAATAGATCATCATACTGTAATTTATGACCTTTCAACTCATTTTAACCAAATAAAATCAATTCATATAAATCGAGTAATCAACATGGCTTATGAATTTCTTAAAACTTTAGCTCGTGCCAAAATCATTCTCATACTCAGTTATCAGGGATACCTTGGTCGAGGGCTATCCCAACTAAGTCTGCCAAGGCTGTTAAAAAGTTATGTACGCATAAATATTGTTTTTATTTTGAAAACATAGCCGTTTCTTGGCATTGGCTGAGTTCACCCTCACGTGGTGGTTTGGCGTTAAGTGAACTCTAAAGTGTTAACCTTAGGAGTTGTCTATCCGTGCCTCTCATACTGAGGTATGAATATAATAGGGTTACCGTGCCCCCTTTAATAGGCTGGTCCACGGAACCCGTCCACTGCATCGACCAATTATAACCCACCATACAATAAAAATTCAATAACATGACATGGCAATTTTATCACAATCCAGCCTATCAAGGCAAACAACATTTTATACATTTTCAACACAAATACCAATTTAGCCATTCATGCCAATATTGTCATAAGCCAATCAATTAGAACCATAAATTCACAATACATCAAATGGTCTCCAATTACTCTATTTTCAAAGCCATCATTCAATTTCAAGACAATTTATAAAATCATTTCATTTAAACACATTTTGTTTATAAAACCTAAAAATTAACCATTTAAACTCATTTTCCATAAAATCACAAAATTGGATAAAAACCACTTTAGATAATTAAGATGATAGTAAGGTTACTCACTATTTCAGGAGTCGAATTTCGAGTACTCCGATTCTTGATCCTCGGGGACTATCTCTTTACTTTGGCCAGAATGCTCACCAGCTAGACATAATGCACAATAAGCCATTTACTACATTTGTGCTAAATTGTTATAAAACCAATTCAAGCTTTATACTAATGCATGAAATGGGATGTAAATTGTTCAGATTATCATTTAAACACGACGTTCTACACAAATTCAATTGTGTACCTAAATAAAACGGTATTGGCCTAATTCGATCTATCACCTAATTAATTGGCCAATACGTCCAATTCAACTCCAAATAATTCCATTTTTCTTCCAATTCTCTAAACTATCAAACACAAATTAAACAACTTGAAATATGGCAAAATCATCCTCACATTTTCACTTGGAAAATTCGACCATGGTGAGTGCATCAACACTATAATTTTTCCTACTTGATTCTCACACCATAAATCACTAATTCCTAACCAAATCACTTGAAATAAAATCAAAATCATCCTCAATATTCCACATGGAGAATTCGGCCAATGATGGGTGATGGAAGAACATGAATTTTTCTTGTTTGATTTTCATGCTACACATCACCAATCAACTAAAAACACTAAAATACATTGAAATTTAACCAAATCAAGCATCAAAACCTCTCTCTAAGTGTTCAGCCAGCAAAATACCCATCATGAAATCATGTGATTCAACCATGGAAAATAAGAAAAAATGCTTAAGAAAGAGAGATCTTAAGCTTAATTGAAAAATTTTACCTTTTTTTCACTTGTTTCCTTGAATTTTCACACTTTTTTTTTGAATTTTTCCACCTAGGGTTTTGTTCTTCCTTTTCTTCCTTTGTTCTTGCTTTGGCTGGCCATATGAATGAGAAATGGGCTGATTTTGTGCTGATTTATAAGGAAAATAATAAATGGTTGAAAATTTGACACATGTCAACTTACCATTGGTCCATGTGTCATACTTACCCATTAAGCAATCTCTCTCCACCACTTAAATTTTCTCAATTATCCATGATAATATTGGGTAAAATTCATGTGCTGGACAAGTGTTGGGTGGTGTAAAATTACAATTTTGCCCCTCGGGTGACAAAATGACTATTTTACCCTTATGCTCGAAAAAATGCTTAAATTTAAATTTTTCACTTCTCAAACTCAAATTATGTTCTAAATAGTCAATCTTGATCAAAAACTTCTTCCAACATTTCAATTTTAACCTCGAATGGCAAAATGACCATTTGCCCCTAGGTCATGAAAATTTCAATTTGACTTTAAATCGGTCCTCAAACTCCGACTCACCATTTTAAGTCATTCTAGGGTTTTAAAATTCTCAATTTCATCTTAAAATCTCTATTTGGACTAGTTTGAGGTTTAATTCAACTTAATTGTACCATTTGGTACAATACCGTCCTTTAACGATTTCCAAGATGCCCAAGTAAGCAATCACGCATTCTTATGTAGGAATGGCATAATAAACATATTGTCGAGCTGGGCTTGACATGAAAGGTGTCTTTTATTCATTTTATCATTTCTAATAAAATGATTTGTGCAGTGCATTTTCATATTTACTTTTCCATTCATTAATTTCATGATACATCCCCACATTCCTTCAATTTACCCATTTCTAGGCATTTGAATGATGAATGTGAAAACAATGATAATAGTTTAGGATTTAATTTTGAATGAAATACAAACATTGATGAACTTGATAATGAAAAGAATGTAGATGATTACACCTTATCTTTTAACTTGCTGAGAAAGATCAAGCAAGAAGAATGACAAATCACATCTCATAAAGAAGCCGTTAAAACAATTGATTGACATGTCATTATTGCCAACAAAAAGGCATGAATTAATTTCTTCAAAAATATGCAGATGTGTTTGTATGATCATGGCAAGATGTGCCAAGACTTAGCACAGATGTCATGGTACGCAAGTTGCTGTTGAGGTGAATCAAGCGTGGAATGTTAAGAAAACACTAATGATAACATCATGCACTTAAGATATATAGATTGAAAAAAAAAATCTTCAAAGATTGTTTTTAATAAAAGTAACCATAATTGAGATGATGAATGGCCATCTTTCATATTCCCTTCACAAATATGAAATTATCCACTTGTTATCCCCTTTGAGCTTATTGAATTCTTTTTTAAATTGAATCTTAATCAAGGATCACCTTCAACAATGGGGGGCAAATGCAAAGAAGGATTAAGGTCTTACTTTAAAGTTAAAAAAATGCCTTGTATTGATTGGGACTCAACATCATATAAAGGAAAAAAAAGGAAAAATGATGGAAAAATGATGGAAAAAAAGAAAAAGTCAAAGAAATCGAAAAGGCATACAAAGACTAAGGTCTTAAGGAGAATCCTTCACTTGACAAGAAATGATCCTTGGTTTGAATACCCTTAAACACATATTTTGGGCCTATTTACCTTTTCTTTCAAAATCTCGAGCCCTAGCTTACGTTATGTACCTAGAAAAGTCTATTTGAATTAAGTATGGATACTTAAATTGAATAGCCTTCTTTTGAGATTCATCTATCCATCTTTGGAAAATTTTGCACTTTTCAAGTGTGTGGTGGAATGATCAATAAAAAAAAAGAAAAAAAAAGGCATTCAAGTTGAAAACCTAGAAAATGGGCGATTTGAATACAAAGGAAAGCACCTATGCTAAAAACTTGAAAACAACAACTTTTGTATGAGAGGCTAACATTGAAGTTTGCACAAGCAGTTGGCAAGACAGAAGCAGAGTTTAATCAAACCACTCAAAATATCAAGGACATCAATGGATGAGTTTCTTTCAAAAAAGAATTTTAGATTAATTAGAAATTGTTTGAATGTTCATTATTCGGATACAAATTTGCTATCCCACTTCATAATTCTTTTTTCTTAATTGTAGTTTCCCTTGGAACTTCAATAAAAGATACATTGTTTCCCAATTACCCCATTTTTTGTCTAATTTTTCATTTAACCATGAATTGAAAAGATTTGAATGTGCATTGCATTTGTCATTAAATTGAAATGATAATGAACAAAGGATTAACGACATGCATTGAAATCATTGAACAAAGAAAGCAATTAGTGATGAATAAACAAAAACCAAAATTGCCTTAACATCTTAATAATGAAAAAATAAAAGCATTCAAAAGAGAATGGAGTTTAGCAAAATGTAGAAATTTCAAGAATAAACCATGATTTGATTGAAGAAGATAAGAGAAAGAATGATTGATGGAATTTGAGGACCTTTGAAAAACCATAAATATGGATGCATGAGATCATCATTGTAGTTAGCATTTACATACCATGATAATGATTTGCATCATATGCATTCAAAAATTATATTTGTTTATTTTTTTAAAGTTATGTAGTCTCATTCTAGATGAAGAGCTTATTCCTTTTTAAAGTTACGTAGCCTCATTCCAGATAAGGAGCTTATTCATTTTTAAAGTTACATAACCTCATTCCAAATGAAAAGCTTATTCCTTTTTAAAGTTATATAGCCTCATTCCAAATTTGAAATTTATTTATTTTTAAAGTTACGTAGCCTCATTCCAAATGAGGAGTTTATTTATTTTTAAAGTTACGTGGCCTCATTCCAAATGAGGAGTTTATTTATTTTTAAAGTTACGCAGCTTCATTCCAGATGAAAAGCGTATTTATTTAAAAGTTACACAGGCTCATCCTAGATGAAGAACTTATTCATTTTTAAAGTTATGTAGCCTTATTTCAAATGAAGAGCTTATTCATTTTAAAGTTATGTAGCTTCATTATAAATGAAGAGCTTTTTCTTTGAAAAATCATCATTTCGACGAAAATTGTGTCTACATCTTTGCACAATCACTAACTCTCAAGAAATATGCAAAGAAGGGCAGCTGTAGACACCCTATTTTGTCTAGGGTATTGGATTTTGAATATAAAAATTTAAAAAAAAAAGATAAAAGATAAACATGAAAGGTAGGATAAGATTGGTATCAATTTTAATCTTGGATGAGTTTAAAAAGAAACATAAAAGAAAAGATTAAGTTAGATTAAATTGAAACTCATGAGACTAATTTAAAAAGAAATACAACATATTGGCCATAAATATAGCCAAGCCTTAAATCAAAAGAAAAGATAGGGGTGGAGAAAAAAAAAGGGAAGAAACAATTGGCAACAGAGAGAAAATACTTCTGAGGTTCTTAGTTTAGATTTTTTTTTTTTTTAGGTTTAAGAGAATCAATTTAATTTATGAAGAAACTATTCCTAACAAAGGGAGAAAAAAAAAAGAGAAGCAGAAAGAGAGTTTTAGTTCCTTAAATTGGGTTTAGAGAGAGCTTCTCATTCCTGACAATGAACGCTTGGTATCTGGCTCTATGTGAATCCATCTAAGTAATCTTGGCCCATTAGTTTGGTTTTCTTTATGAGTTTTTCAACTTGGCTAGATGAGTTTTCTTTTTATTTCTTTTCATTGTTAATATTTGGCTTAAAGTGTATTCTTAATTTAATGACTTTTAAACTTTTTTTATCTTTTATGGTTTTATTTTTATTTTATTTTATTTTATTTTTGGGACTTTTAAAAAATAGGAGTTTACATAAATTTATGAAAATTATCATATAATGAAATCTCAAGAAAACCAAAAGTGACTTTTTGGGAATTTCTAAGTGAAAGAATTCTCCAAAATTATGCCATAAGCGTTTGGAGATTTTGGAAACTTATTAATACCAAAGGATTTACATAAGTATTTAAATAAAATAAAAAGAAGATAAAAATTATAGAATTAAATAAATAAGTTCTCCAACAATGAAATCTCAAAAAAATCGTAAACGACTTCTTGAGAATTTCTATGTGAGAGAATTTTCCAAAATTTTGCCATGAGCATTTGGAGATTTTGGAAAATTTTAAATATCAAGAAGTTTTATTTATTTATTTCGAAAACTAATAAAATAAAATAGGTAAAGGAAATAAAATTAAATATAGAACTATATTTGATTTAATGAGGCTTAAAGGACACATTAATTAAGTACCAATTAAATGGATATTGTGAAGGTGTTAATACCTTTCTCACATGTAAAGGACTTTCAAACCTAATCTATTTCATAAATTAAAACCTATTCTTTTTAATGAACCTAAGTCAAGCCGAGGATCTCATTGGGAAAAATGGATTCACCTTAGTGGTCAATCACACCTAAACAAATAAAGATTGATGGTGACTTTTCTTAAGTCGAACTATTGAGTTTTCAGACTCTCATGTTATGACATGATGCAATTGCACCTTTCCTACTAGTTGCTGCATGACTGAAATTTTTTTTTTAATCATTGCTTTGCTGAGTTATGTACTGCTGATTTTTATACTAATTGGATGAATTGCTGATGTTTTGTTCTTGTTTGCTACGCTAGATTTTGATTCTATCATGTTTAGCATGTTCCTGATACTACTGCTGGATCTTGGTTTGCAAAGCTTGTCCATTGGATCTTCTTGTTGTTGATTCTTCTTCACTATTGATGGCTTAATAAGGTGCAATTCTATGTGGTCTTTTTTGTTTTGTTGTTATCTGCTTTTTTTTTATTCCATTCAATTTTGAGTGTTTATTAGATTTTGCTACCGTTATCTCTAGATTTTGATTCGACTGTTGATTGTTGAACTTTGATAATTGTTTCATCAAGTACTTGTTTGAGGTCATGTTTGTTCGTTTTATGGATTCTGTTGCTATTATTGGATTTATTTTTGTATAGCTTGTTTATTGGATCCTATTATTGATGATCTGTTACTGCTAATATTTTATCTTTGAATCTACTTTTTTCTGACTGTTCAACTAAGTTGTGACTTTGGGTTATCTTTTTTGTGTTGCTTGTTCCTTTTTATTATTCAATTGAGAGTTTTTTCATGAATGAGCTTCTGTACAGTTCTTTTTTCTTGAATATCGTTTTTTTGTCTCTAGTGATACAAGTTCTTTTCTACATTATTTCTAATGTAGGGGTGCTCCCGCTTTTGGTTTGATATGCTGAAAGGTTTTTGTCCATAGCTCCCTAAAAGCTAGATCCCTGTTCTGTATAGTTTCCTAAGGAACTTTCTATTCCTTAGCCAATTAATGAATATATATATAGTGCTTGAGCATTTGGCTCATTGGTTGGTGCATAATTTCTTTGCTTCAAGAATAGGGTTCAAATCCCTCTTTCCTCAATTTCAATATATATATATATATAATTTTAAAGTAAACTCTAAAATATATTTAAAAATTATTTAATATTAATTAAAACATTTATATTAGGGTAAAATACCTTGACTCCCTAAGCTTTAGGCATAATTTCAAGTGGGTCCATTAGTATTCGAAATTGACAATTCGTCCCAAAAGAATATCTTTCCCAGGATATATAAGTCCAATCGTTAGTTAACCGTTAATGTTTCCATTAGTTTAATGATATGGCAATATTTCTCGGATAATTTTACTTCTCATTAATTTTAAAAATTATCATACTATATAAACTATAAATTTTCACTTTTAAAATTTTTTTCTCTCCTATTTGAAAAAAAAAAATTCTCTTTACCATACTTCTCATCTGCAAGCCACCCTGTGACCAGATCTAGCTGAGGAGCGCCAGATCTAGCCAAATTGTGTTCCATTGGATCTATGGAATGTCGACCTATAAATCGCGAGATCGGCGCTCCCCTTCTCAATGCTCCCCAAGGGAGAGTCGGCACTTCACGTTCCTCTTGAGGAGATCTGTCCAAATCTGACATTCCACAATTAGATCCGACCATGGGGTGACCGACCGATGTAAAAAAATTGTCATCAACCAGCTTAAAAGAGAGGAAAATAGTGGAAAAGAATGGACAAAGAATAAGGGTATTTTAGACATTCTATGTATGCCCGTTAACGTTATTTATATGTTTGAGGCAGATTGTCCATTTCGAATACTAATGGACCCGTGTGAAATTATGACTAAAACTTAAGAGGTCAACGTATTTTACCCTTTATATTATTTTAATAATTAAAGCTTAAGCCTAGGTCGATAGATACATTTAGGCTTAACTCTTAAAATGCCAAGCCCAATAAGGCTCCACCTAAGCCCAATCCATAAATACTTTTAGTTAAGAATTGTAACATTTGGTGATTTTATTAATAATTCTAACGAACCTCACACAATAAACTCAACCTTAAATATTGATAATTATTAAAAAGATTAAATTTGAAATGTTTATTTTAAAGATAAAGCATGGTGATCATTAAAGTGATATCTCAACATCTATCACGTAACAAATTTGCAAATTTAAATCATATTAGTAATAAACTTGACAAATTTGTTTTTATGTGATAAGTAATTTTGTCGTCATAACTCTGTAATAACTCTGTAATATCTGCTAAACTATATATGGGAGGATATTTCTCTACCTTTTAAACCTTTTGTGTTTGGTGATGATAAGATTTGATCATAAGTTCTTCCACAATTACTAAAGAATAATTTATCTACTTTAATGTCTTTGTTACTTTTGTATAAAAATTTAAAAAATAAATGATAACTAACTATTGCCTAAAGGATCTAGTTTAAAGGGTGGGATGTTACTATATATGATTACCATACAGTTGCATGCTTTTTCTAATTAAGTTATATTTTTCAAATCTAGAGACAAAATGTGTGAATGAATAAGTAATTGGTTTATATTTGATGCACTTAAGATATGCTTGTGTCATTATCTATATATGGGCCATGACTAACGCAAAGACCTAATAAACAAATCCTATTAAGCCTAAGCAAGCCTCATAGTTTGTCAAACCCTACTCTATAATATACTTGTCATGTCATTCATGTATTTGACAACATGCTTGCATACTTGAATACCTCGAAAAAATCGTCAAAAGTCGGTAGTGTACCTAGTGGTACAACTAAGTTGATTTAAGCATCGAACTAGTTCAAATAAAGATTTTAAGATGCAATTGACAGTTATTGAATCTTAGAATAACTTAATATGGTGATTCGAAGTTCGGGGATTGACTTGGAGTTAAATTGGAATTTTCATAACGTAGGGGTAAAATAGTCATTTTTCCACCCGAGGAAAAATTTGGGATGGTGGATGAAATTTTGATCAAGTTTGACTATTTGGAACATAATTTGTGCTTGAGAAATGAAAAATTTTAATTTTGACAATTTTTCGAACTTAAGGGCAAAAAGGTCATTTCACATGTCCACAATGACGTAATTAGAATTTTTGAAATTTTACACCACCTTAACACTTGTCAAACCCATGAAATTCATTTTATACTTTGGATAATTGAGAGATTTTATGTGGTGGAGAAGAAATGCTTAATTATTAAGTTTTATGTATGGACCAATCACATGGTGACAAGTGTCAAGCTTTAATATTATTATATTTTCATTTATAAACACAACTAAAACTCTCCCATCTCAGTTCTCTTGGTCGACCAAGGCAAGAACAAAAGGGAAAAAGCATAGAACAAACCCTAGAGAAAAAAAATCAAGAGAAAATTCATTAGATTTCAAGGAATTAAGCAAGTAAAGGTAAAATTTCTTAATTCTAGCTTATGATCTACCTTTCCTATGCATTATTTTTCAATTACCATGGTTAAAATTCAAGATCTCATGAAGGATTCATGGCTGACCGAATTTAGGGAGAGAAGATTTGATGATTTATTTGGTTAGATTTCAAGGTATCTTAGTGTTTTTAGTTGTTTGGTGATGTTTAGCATGAAAAACAAGCAAGAAATTTCATGCCTTTCATTCACACTCCTTGGCTGAAATTTTCAAGAGAGAAATTGGATAATGGAATTTGATGAATTTCATGCTATTTAGGTGTTTTTAGTTGTTTTATGATGTAAGGTGTAAAAATAAAGCATGAAAATTACATATTTTACACTAAACCTTCAATAGCCGAATTTTACAAGGAAGATATTGATGATGGATTTTATTGATATTACATATTATTTAACTTGTAATTGATGACTTGGAGTGTTGGAAGTGGAATCAAGTTAATTGAAGTTGAATTGGATGTATTGGCCAATTAACCAGTGTATAGATCGAATTAGGCCAATACCATTTTATTTCGATACATAATTGAAGCTACGTAGAACACCATATTTAGATAATAATCCGAACATTTCGCATCCCATTTCATGCATTCATATAGAGCCTAAATTAGTTTTATAACGGTTTAGTACAAATATAGTAAATTGCTTGTTGTGCATTCTGTTTGGGTGGTGAAACTTCCGATAAGGGTAAGAAGATTGTACTCGAAGACCGAGACTAGGAGTACTTCGACTCCCGATATTGTGAGTAACCTTATTATCATCTTAATTATCTAAAGTAATTTTTATTCGTTTTTGTGATTTTATAGAAAAATGAGTTTAAATGGTAAATCCATATGTTTTATAAGTAAAATGTGATTAAATGAAATGAGTTTTATAAATCATTTTGAAATTGAATAATGATTTTAGAAATTGAGTAATTGAAGACTGTTTGATTGTGTTGTAAATTTATGGTTTGAATTGATTGGCTTATGGTGATATTGGCATGAATGGCTGAATTGGAAATTGTGTTGAAATTGTATGAACTGTTTGTTTTGCCTTAACAGGCTGGATAGTAATATAATTGTCATGTCATGCTGTCGAAACTTTTATTGATTTGGTGGGATATTGATTAGTCACTGCAATGGTGGGTTTTCGTGGACCAGTCTATTAGAGAGGGGCACGGTAAACCTAGTTATATTTTACCTCGGTATGAGAGACACAGATGGTATCTCCTAAGGTAAAGCTTTAGAGTTCACTACATGCTAAACCATCACGTAAGGGTGAACTCAGTCAACACCAAGGAACGGCTATGCTTTTAAACATAAAAATATGTTTTATGCGTATATGAACTTTTCTTTAACAGCCTTGATGGACTCGGTTGGATGCCCCGGCCAAGGCCTTGAGAATGAGTTTTAGCACGAGCCAAATTTTTAAGAAATTCATAAGCCATGTTGATTGTTTGAGTGAAATGAAATTATTTTATTTAGTTGAAATGAGTTTGAAACGTTCTGAATCATAGTACAATGAACTATTTTAAGTTGTCTCAATTTACTCGACTTTAGATATTTTAGATGATGTTTGTTTACTCACTAAGTTTATATAAACTTACCACCCTCCTTTCCACTCATTCCAAGATCAGGACAGTCCGTAAATAGCTGATTACGTCGAGGGTTATTATTAGACTCGCCTCCTCAGAAATTGTAGGTCCACAACCTTTGTTACCTTTGGTCATTCGGGGGTCCACACGTCATTGTAAATTAAATTACATACTCTGGTTATCTGTGTTACTGTATATATGGATTTATTTTGCTTTTATGCTACAAAAATTATTTACACAGAGTTCTATAAATATTATTTTATAAGAAAATAAAATATTTTATTTAATATTTTTATTTTATTCTATTAGCTACAATTTCACCCTAAATGAATGTTTTAGACATAAAAACTTGTTTTTAGTTATGAAATGTGTATTTTCCCCTATATATTATATTTTTAGCAGGTTTCAAAAGTTTTAGAAAAAATGACCAAAATTCCCTTGTGAGACAGAAAATATTTTTTTATTATTGTTTTGATTTGGAAATAGCTTATAATCTTTTAAAATATGATATTTAGTAATTATTGCTCACAGGGGAGGTGGAAAACTTATATTAAGCCTTGCGAGGTTTCGATTGGCATTCAGAGTAATGAATGTCCATCGGGACATCGCGGCAGTTGTCACAGGCTCGATGAGAGTACCGGGTCGTGACATAGTCATACGCATATGAGTCATTATAAGGTAAACTCATTCTATACAAAAAGATATAACCTTTGTTCTATATTTCTATATTAAAAAATGTCAACATATTGCACATATATTTATATACACTTGTCATTACTACATAGTTATAAAACGTGTGCCAACACATGGCTACATCATTACATGACCTAACATCTATTGAATACAAAATAAATAAAACGCTAGATAGTGGAGGTGACATTGGATGGTTGTATGACATTGGATGGTTGTATCACCTACTAAATGTCATCAGCGTGGACTTACCAAAAGTATCGGATATAAGTATCAAATCAAGTGGAGGTGACCTAACATCATGTTTTTGCACTTTTCAGCAACCGAAACTTGTTAAAATCATTTCAACTTAAAACTAAAACCTATGACACATATATCACTACAAAATACTCAAGTTTGGTGTTTTCAAAACTAGAAATCTAATTCCAACTTTCAAATCATCACATCAATAAAAAATGCATTAAAATTCTAAACTTTTGTTTTGAAACATAAACATCACTTAATGGAGCATGCTTAAGAAATAGTAAGGTCAATTTGAGGGATTTCCAACCCATGGGATAATGCCATTCTTGCCCCCCCCCCCCCCCCCCTTCCACTATCTAAGGCAATGATAGGGTAGCTAACTATTATCATATATATGGTCCAGTGCACATGGCCATTGACCCCAACACAAGTTATATGTTATTGTCCACCACACGTTAATAACACCATTTCTCCCTTTGCTAGCTAGGGCAACTATATTGTGCACAATGGCCAATGAGTAGTCACTAATTACAAGTCCTTAACTCAAGTAGCTCCACCTAAAGAAAACATGTCTCAGCTTTGTCTCTCATGAGACCATTGTACACTTCCATATAGTCATGTCTCAAACCATGCACCAAGTTCATATCGCCACCATTGGATATTTCCCATAACCATTTGTTTACATAGCATTTGGAATATTTAATTTCTCATACTCAACATATCTCAACATTTTTCCATTCATAATAATTGGACATCAAATTTCAAAAGCTTGTTCCCATGCATACTTAGAAATGTTCAATAATAAACTTACTTCAAAACATTCATTCAACACTTTATGCATTTTCAACAAAACAATTTGAATGCAAGTTCATTCACCACTTTGGTACCACCTCCTAATATTAACACCATTTAACAAAACTTTTCTAGCTATTGGGCCTTAAATCTTCAACGGAACCTAAAATAATCAAATCACACAATCAATAAACACAATTAGTTCTTCATAATTTCTCAAACCTAATTTTTTCCCACACCTCTTCCGACATTGTACACCCTTTACCTCAATCCTAGGTTTAGATCATAAACTTGCTTCAAACAATAATTTATCACATAATTCACTTGTTATTCCAACTTATACTTACCTTGATGAGCTTCTCTCAAGAAATACAATTGGGAAAAACCCTATCAAGTCAGAAAAGTGAAATTCCTTTAGAGAGAGAATTCAAATTGAACAAAAAAAAAAAATCCCTACATTGAAAGGTTCAAGGGCTTGGATTCTTACCTTAGTTGAGTTGGAAGCTAGAATTGAAGTCAAGTTTATGTAATTTGTAAGGTGGAAGTGAAGAAAAGGAAAGGGGAAAAGGAAAACCATGGGAAAGAAAAATGAAATGGTTGGCCCTTTTTTTCATTTTTTTTTATATTTGTTGGAATTCAAGCCACAAGTATCGATACTTATAATGTATGTATCACAACTTATCATACAGAATGCTTCCTTAAGGCATTCTGGAAAGTAAGTATGGATACTACCTTTAAAGGTATCGATACTTTTTACATAGAATACTTCCCAAGGCATTCTGGTCATTAAGTATCGATACCTTCCTCTTAGGTATCGATACTTTGGAAACATAATGTACTTTTTTTCCCAAAACTCTCCCTTTTTGAGTTCATCTTTATCTTATTCTTTCCAAATAAACTTAAAACCTTTCAAATTCAAGTTTACAAGGAAATTTTGAAATACTAACATTTAAAATGAGTAAACTATGAGCTTATAAAGGAGATTAATAATTTTACCTTTACGCTAAAGTTGAAGGTCTCACAATTTGGTTGGGGGAAATTGAATAGTCATTCACCTTTTATTCCTTATTCCACCTCTATGTCATTGTTTGATTCACAAAATGGATATTCGTCGGAGTAACCATTCTAGAAAAGGTTGTAATAGTCATTACCAATTCCTCCCCTTAGAATGGTTATTTTGCCCAGGCTAGAATAGCATAAAAAAGTGACTCGACAAAAATATCTTTGCCAATTTAAAAAATTACTAGCCACCATAACCAGATTTAGCTACAGGAAGTACCGATATGGTGTTCCAAGGCTAGGTTTGGTCACAAAAAGTACTAGTCTAGTGCTTTAATGATCAGATTCGACCGTGTGGGATACCAAATTGACACTCCATTGCGTTGATCACTTCTTAATGGTCATAGTAAGACACCTTATGCCTTTGTTGTGCCCTCCCCAACAACAATAGCCTTTGCTAAGTATTAAAACTCCATCGGTTCATAAAGCGAGCAATTTCAATCAGTGTAGTAGGTTTTATATCCATTAAAACCTTTAAGCTATCATCTCAATACTCCATTCCCAACTAGTCTGCCATTTTGCCTTTTCATCTTTCTTTTTTTTTTGCTCTTTTCTCAATAATTTCTAAAAGGAGAATAAAATAATTTAGATTATTATATTTTAAGTTTATGTTTAAATTAGATTTCTACTCACTAAAATTTATACCTATTTATTTATATGGGCCTTCTAACTTTTATATTTGCATAATAATGAAGTGGTGGCTTATAATTTATTGACAATGTATAGAATTTATATAATTTCAGTGTTAGAATGATCCCTGTAGATAATTGAGATTGGTTAAGGCTTGGTTCCAATCATATAATAATATCATTCATATTAAATGGTTAAAGGTTTTCCTTCATCAATAAGACATCAATTATAATAGGTTATAAGTCTAATTGAATGAAGTCCATTAGATTAATATGTCTTGCAAGGGAATTGTAATAGGCTGCAATTATGAGATCCCTATGCATCAAAGCATAATCTCTAAATAGTTCCTTATCATTGTATTATTGATACGGGGCATCATCAATACTTAAAGATCAGCACACGTTATGTTACTTACTTATGAAGTAAACAGCTAGTCTTATAGGTTGAAAAATGAAGATACTGGGAATTAAGATGTGAGTGCTTAGGAGAGCAAGTTCATTAAATATGAACCAACATAAGAAGTGCATTTAATACTTCTTATGTGACAGTCGTGTAAATATTCCTTATACTAGAGATATTAGGTTGTCTTATATGTGGAGTGCTATACTTTGATTTCAGCGATACGAGTGACTAACCAAGGATGCCAAATCAATATGCTTTTGGGTATAACATGAAGCATATGAAGACAAATGAGTGGTCATAATAGGAATCATCATCCCTAGTGAATAAGGGGATATATCCTAATAGTTCTTGGTTGATATTAGCTTATTGAAGTCTTTAGCCAATGCGACTTGGAGATTATCGAAAAGAGTTTCATAAGTCTTTATTAAGCTAAGGATTAACCTCATGAACGATATTGAGATCTATGAGAGTAGACATTGCACCATGCTCTTGTTATCTCTAAGATATACGATGAATGAATGAATTACACTGAGAGACTAATCACTAAAAGGTTGAGTCAAACCATCTTGACTCTTCTAACATTTGAGTGGCCATGATGCATTGCTAGATGCCAATCTTGGTATATGGAATTAAATTAATTAAGATTGCAATTTAATTCCATTGCCAACATGTTGGAAGCCTAATGGGTCACACACAAAAGGTGATTATTGAGTTTAAATTGGGAACGATGATTAAGTTGGACTTAATCAATTAGAAACTTGTTAGCTTTTAGACTTAATGGATTAAGAAAATATATGAGTTTATTGTTATCGATTAATGTAATCATTATTTGATTAATGAGTTATAAGTTTTTAAGGACTTAATTAAAATTGTTTAATTAAGTTATTAGAATAATTTGTAATTACATAAAAGTTATGTAATTTACCTAACTAGGGTTGAAATTAATCCAAGTATATAAACCTTGCTATAAGCCTAATTTCTAAATAGAAGAAAAAGAAAAGAATATCTAGCCAAGTAGTGTGTGCCGCCCTTCGTGAGTACAAAGGAGAAAATCAGTTTTCTTTTTCACTATACGGCCAAAAGGTTTTCTTTTTCTTTAGAGAAAAGTGTTATGAACACTACTTGCTAGCACATCGTAAGGCATAGCAATCCCAACCTAACGTAAGATGGTGTTTGGTACTTTACAATGCAATGTAATTACAGAGCAATGTGATTGCAGGGAAAATAATATTACAGTGCTTGGTAAACAAGCAAAACAATGATTAAAATGTAGGGAAGATAACATTACAACATTTGATTTACGAAAATAATATTATAGTGCTTGGTAAACAAGCAAAATAATGATTAAAATGTAGGGAAAATAACATTACAGCATTTGGTTTACAAGTACTTTGCTTCGAATGTAATGTTAATTTTTAAAATTACCTCTATTTATTAAAATGCAAGTTTAATATACTTGTATTTTTTTATTGTTTATTTTTATGTAATATCATCTCTTCAATATATTTTTAATGTTATATATTTTATTTTCATTTCTTATTATAATCTTATATATTTTATTTTCATTTCTTTAATATAATTTTTTATATTATATATTTTATTTTAACTTCTTTTACTTATATTATATAAATTTTAATTTCTTATATTTTATTTTATTTTAATTTTTAATTTTTATATTATATATTTTATTTTATTATTTTTTATTTTAATTATAACATTACAAAATATTTTTAAAAAAGTAAAAAAGTTGAAGGGTGAAAATGTCTTTAATAACATTACAGAGTGCAATGCAATATGATTGCATTGGCTTTGGACTGCAATCACATTACATCCCTTGGATATAATGTGATTGCATTGCAATCTTACATTACAGTGGTCTGTTGCAAAACAAATACTGCACTATAATTTACTTAGACACATTGTAGGAAATGTGCTCCCACTTCCTTCATACCAAACGCTACCTCAGGTTTCTCATAATCATCATATGCACTTTCGTTAGAGGCTACCCAAGAACTTCTCAGACAACTTTGGTTTGCTACAACTGACCTAGGTGTGAAGTCAATGAAAGGGGCTGTTTGGGGCTTTAGATAAGGAATCTAGCTTTCTTTATCAATCAACGTAACGATCTATGATTATATGCTTACTGTATGAATGCTTAATGACAATCAAGAGACCTTTGAAGATGACATTGGGTGGGCAAGGCTGGTATTGTATGTTTTTAATTTGTTTTAGCTGCATAATTTTATTGTCCATTGCATTGTGATGCATGGCCGACCTATCCCAACATTTAATGTATCAAATATAAACCCTTTATTAAAATTTTGGGTTTATATTTGATGCGCAACTAAATTATGCAATTAATCCCTATATTCTACAAAAAATATAAATTTAGTCCCTGTATAATAACTTGTGTAAATTTGATCCTTGTATTTTATCAATTTGTTAATTTGAATTCTAACTCTAATACCATTAAATTTCACCATTAAGTATGTTAACATTGCATTTTGACCAAGCTAACATGGCGTTAACCATGTGCTAATGTGGCATGATCATGCCGATGTGGAAAACAATGTCAAAGAAGGGGGTGAATTAGACTTTTAAAAATTTGCTTTGAACTTAAGGAATTAGAAAACACTACTATAGTCAACCATAAAAGGTTTCAAGTTAACTATGCTTGTGAAGAACTTATTTTAAGACAATCGAAAAAACATGTAGTCAATTCTACTGATCTTATAGTCAACCCTTGGCTAGAAAATCATTTCCAAAAGATGCAAAAAGAGTTTCAAAGAGAGTTATAATGCATATGTAAATCTTTTGCAAAACCACTCAATCAAATGCAAGCAAATGATTATTTTTGAAATGCTTTAAATATTTTTCAAGTACAAATCAAATAAGTATAACACAAGAAAAATATTTCTAAGAGTAAAAGTGTATTGATGATCAAGAAACACTTAACATAGAATCAAAAATAAGATGTCAAAAATATAAATCAAGCTACAAGCGCTTTATGAAATGGGTATTCTTGAAATGAAGTATAACAAAACAAGACAATGATAAAATGAAGACATTAGGTAAAAATCAAACCTTTTTCAAAATGGATTTCCTACTTGTGTTAAAATCAAGGTAAGTGATTTTTTAAAAAATAGAATTTCAACAATAAATCATAAAGCATAAAAGTGAATCAAGACCAAAGGATTTTATAATGGTTTGTCTTTTCAAATGCCTACATTTACTCTCTTGGCTCATCAAGAAATTTCCAATCCACTAAAAGGATTCTTGCTTTTTATCAGGATGAAACGATAACTCTTATAACAGCTTTTTCACGAGATCAAGCAATAACCCTTGCAACGGTTTTTTCAAGGGATCAAACGATAACCCTCACAACGAGTTTTTTTAATAAAATCAAGCAAGAACGCATGACTTTTTAACGAGCTTAACCATAAAGTCGTACAATGGCTTTTTTGGGATCAACCATAACCCGTACATTAACTTTTCAAGGCTAAGTTAGAACCTTTACAAGAATAGCAAAAATGCTTCTAAAACGTAGATTTTGCTAAATGGGTACAATGGAGGAAGAATGCCTAACATGGGGTATAAAGATAAGATGTAAAGATGGGACTAAAAGCACAAAGAAGTTTTAGCTTAGGAAGGCTTAGT
Organism: Theobroma cacao; assembly: GCF_053813885.1. Classification (NCBI taxonomy): domain Eukaryota; kingdom Viridiplantae; phylum Streptophyta; class Magnoliopsida; order Malvales; family Malvaceae; genus Theobroma; species Theobroma cacao. The sequence continues at coordinate 30,390,646 of NC_142639.1, read as the reverse complement.
TTCTCTCATTTTCTTTTAAGACTTTGATCCTCAAGAGTTTGGCCTCTTTCTTTCTTTTTCGTCACTTTGAAATGCTTCTAAATGGTCCTTTTCATAGTTGAAGAAGTCTTAGAGCTGTTAAAGGTGATTAAAGCAAAAAACTATCTATTTTCCTTTTAAATTTTGTGTTTAATGGTCATATATAGTCGAGTATAGAAGTTCTTTAGTTGATCCACTTCCAAAAAGCTTGTATTTTTGAAGTATGGCTTGGTGTAGTCGACTATGGCTTGATCAGGGTCCACTATGGCTTTTTAATTCTTCAAATTTTGAAAGTGTTTTGCCTTAAGGTCAATTATAGAGCTTATAAGGTTGAAAATGATTGTCTCTGTTCAAGTTTCTTTGCTCGTTCTTCCATAGGATCGACTTGTTTTGCTCTAAGGTCAATTGGAGCTTTGTTTCTTCAAAATTCCTTGACATTTTGACACTTAAATTCAACTAATTCTTCCTTGTGATCAAGTGTTGAGTGATGATTGAGTTTCTTGACTTAAAACAAGCTTGGTGTAGTATAAATTGATGATCTTTGAGTGCTTTGAGATAAACTCTATCACCTGTGAACCAATCTTGCAACTCTAACACCTAAAAAATAAATGTTAAAGGGATCATAAATAAAAACTCATTCAAGTAAGTTTATCACTCATACAATTTAATCATTCAAGCTTGTAGACATTTACGAAGCAAGTGTGCAAAAGTTCAATAGCTTTAAGAATCCACACAACTAAAACAATCAAGCTTGTAATCATGGAAAAACCAATGTATGAGAGTTAAATCATTTCAAGAACTTGTCAAGAATCAATCAAATAATATTCATGCAAATTTGATCATTTTGTCATAATTAAAACTATAATCATTCGAAGCTAACAATCTCCCCCTTTTTGATATAACAAAACCATGAACATAATTTGCATCTATAATGATTTTAAATTCTCCCCCTCAACATATGCAACAAATCAAATTTGCTCATAAACCTTTCCTCTTTTTTTTTTTTTATATAAAAAAGGTTAAGAAGTGTGAGCATTAAACACTTAAGCTCAAGAACTAATGGTTAACTAAAATATAGGCATTAAAACTAAGAGTATGTAACCATTGAGCCACCAAGTTATGCATAAAGCCATTTACTACTCTACTATGACCAAATATTGAGACATATTGACACACACACACACACACACACACACACACACACACACACACATATATATATATATGAGTGTGTGAAGTCAAGATATGAGCATACTATTCATGAAGTTTAAGGAAGGTAAGTATAAAGATGTTCAATAAGTACATAGACCATAATATCATCAGTTTTTAGTTCCAATATCAAGTGTTGAAGATCAATATAGGTAAAATCTCCCCCATTGTAAAAGTAAATAAACACAATTAATTTTAAGGGATAAAATCATTTTAAAGCTCATTTTATCAATTGGTAAAACTTTAGTAAAGGCTCCCCATTTTGAAAGGACTTTTAAGCAAATCAATTTTGCAAAGCTCAAACTCATAAAAAGGATATGATCAATTTAAAGATTAAGTGAGAAGAAACAATTCTAAAACTTTATGCTAATTTAAAACTAGATGCTAATAAAGAATGCCTACAGATTGATACCAATCATGAATTTCAACATTCAAGTTTAAGTAAGAAGTAATATAAAACGCAATATCAATTTTGGTGTTTAGAAAGATGTTACTGAAAGTGAATACCACCAAATGTTGAATTCTCATCAAACCTTGTTGTTGAAGATCTTAATAGCTCATGAGACCAATGAGTCATGGGACAATGGCAATGACTAACTCTCTCTTAAGAATTCATAAGCTCAACACAAATTGTTACTGCTTCTTAATAGATCAAACATGAGGAGAGAAATCATGAGCTTAGAATAGATAAGTGTTTAAATAGATATTCAATATATTCATTCAATACTCAAGTATTCATGGAACTAAAAGAGTATGAGCATTTAAAATAGATGTTCAACATATTTATCAAATATTCATATTTTTAAGAAATATATGCAAATTAGTTCCAATGCATGTCCAAGGTATCGATTGTCATCAAGTATCTTTCTTAATCATTTTCAAGCATTAATAAATATTCTTCAAATTTTATCAAGCATAGTCATTAAGCATCATCAAGCATTATCAACCAACCAATATTAATCATTTCATAAGGATTCTCCAATTTATATAAAAGTGACAATTTAAGGAGATTTTCTACAATAAAAGCATATCATCAAATATCAATCGAATATGTCATTAAGCACTTTCAACCATCAACTATTCATTTAGCATGCATTCTTCCAAATTATAGTCAAGCAAGAATTTCAAGAAATATTCTCCAAGTAATGTATAAAACTAGCAATTCAAAGAGGATATTCACATCAAGAGAGATATCATTATCAATGAAGTATTACCAAAGCTATAACACCCCTACTTTTTAGTGTAAATTAAGTTAATTGAGAATGCATTATGAAATATAATGTACCTCGAGGACTTTGATGGTATGCTATGTTCACTAAGTGTTTGAAAGTGTGTATATTGACACTTAGGCAAAATCTTAAGGAAATATGTGATAAATCTCATAGTTCAAGGTTTTGATCTAAGTTTGATTTTATGTTTGTGAATTTATGTGTATAGGATTAAGTTAAATGAATGATTTGAGATGTGATATTAACAAGGAATGATTTTGGGGTGTTAAACTTGGATTTTTGGAAGTTTTAAAAGCATAAAACCGCCTACAGGGAAAAATGTATTGATACATCCCCTCATGTATCGATATATTCTTGGCAGGAAGAACAATATGAGGTCTTTTGGAGGAATTCTATCAATACATTTAAGGGTGTATCGATAGATTTGGAAAATTGATGAACATGTATCAATACATTTAAAGTAAATAGCACCTAAGACCATTCTGCTTGAAATGTATCGATACATTGCACCAATCTTTGATACATTTAGTCAAAATGTGGGCAAATGTATCATACATTGTCAAATGTATTGATACATCACTGAGGAAAGGAAAAATAAAAAAGAGGATATGGGCCATTTTGTTGGCTCTATTAGTTTTTGATGATAATAAAATATTCTCATTTTATTTTTGTCTAACATTTCTATCTAAGTGTGTAGGACAAAAAGTCATATGGAAATAATAAATCAACTGTTCAAATGTATATATCAAGAATCATGAAAATGAAGAAAAATGATTGATCAACTAAGAGGAAAGTCTTTAGTTAAATAATGAAGAATGTTGGTTGACTAAAATTTAAATTGGAGAAATGGCGAGTTGAAGAATATTGAGAAACAGAACCAACTTAGTCGACCAAGATAAGGGTTGGTCGACTAAGAAGCTACTGCCAAAATCTGGACTTTAAGACAAAACCAACTTAGTCGACCAAGAAATGGGTTAGTCGACTAAATGCACACTGCCAGAACTGCTAGATACAGGGAGCAAAAAACAGAAACGACTTAGTCAACTAAGATATCGGTTAGTTAACTAAGAGCATTCTGCCTGCAAGTTTAAATCTACACTAAAAGATAGAGTAACGGCTAGAACCGACTCCTAACTGTCTCCAACGGCTAGAAAACTGTCAAACTCCCATCAGAGATGTTTCTCCAAGTATAAAAGGGTCTTCGAACGGTTAGAAACAAGTTTTTTTGAAGTTTTGGAAGGGATTTGAATCAAAAAGAGCTGAAAAACAAGAAAATCTCTCCTGCATCTTGCTGCACTAAAATGCCCATCCTTTGTAGTATTTTTCACTCAACCTTGTACCATTTAGATCAACTTGTGATCATAGGTACTTTCTTTTACTTCTCTTCTTATATTCTTAGAGTGAGGGAGTCACTCTAAGTGGTTGTTTCAAGCTAGGTTTGCTTGAATGTGTTAAGGTTCTAACTTAGCCTTGAAAAGTTAGGTGTTGGGCTATAATTGAGGTCGGAAAAAACTAGTGTAAAAGGTTTTGGCTGAGCCTGGTAAAAGCAATTGTAAAGCTTGGTGAAAGCTTGTGAATTTCACCGGTTCTTAGTGGATTGTTTGGAAAATCCTTGGTTGGATAATCAAGGTAGTAGATGTAGGTCTCGGATCGAACCACTCTAAATTCTGCTATCTTGTTTACTCTATTTTTGTTTTATTTTCTTTCTTTCATTTATCTTGCATTTGTCTACACTTAGAGACAATTTTTGAAAGAGCCAAATTGTGCTATTCACCCCCCTCTAGCACATATTATTTAGGACCAACACATTTGGCCATTTAAAACAAAACCCCTAAACACTTTCTTTCTTTACCATCTTAAAACCCTAAATCCCCAAACAAATTCTTAGAGCTATTTGGATCTAATTAGAGCTTAGGGAAATGTTATTAAGGTAAAATTAAACGTTTTTACCTATTATTTTTAATTTAATCAGTTAGATTCTAAGAAATCTAATTTTTCAAACTTTGGTGAATCTTCCTCGATTTAGTTGGAATTTGGAGCTAAGATTCATGCAATCCAACTTACAAGGTATGGGTTTAGCTCATTATTGAAGGGTTTGCACTTAAATGGTTGGATTGCTAAGATTTGGTTAATTATGGAAAAGCTAGCATTTTTCATAAGCTAAGAACAATTAATGCTTTCATGTTCTAGTGTGTTTGAAGGGGGAAACGAAGTTAACCAACTCGTTGGCAAACTAGAGGGTGATTGGAGGCTAAGGATCGAAGCTTGGTTAGAAGTATCTTCAATTTGTCATTGTAAGTGGGTTTGAATTAATGCATGACGCCTTATTGAAGGTGCTATCGTGGTATTAACATGTGTGTATTTATATATATGTATATATATGATTGCTTAGATGTAAGTTTACTAGGCTTGAGAACCAAACTATGGAATGGATATTTCTGTGCTAGGATGTGAGCCACATGGGTGGCCTATAATGTGTGTACTCAGACTAAGATGCCCTAAAAGTAGATTTCCCTAGGTGAAGGATATGCTAAGAGAATTTAATCCAATGATGCCTTAGAAATTTAGAGGCACTTAGAACTTAACCGAGCTTAAAGATGATTAAAACTCGATAAATGTGAATTGAAGTTCAATAAGGAAAATGTGAATGATAAAGGCATGTTGGCTTTATTTGTAGATTTGTGTTTTCGTCCGATGGATGATTTTCGAACGTTGATTTGATTTGTTGTTGAGTGAAGTTTCGTTCCCCTGTGACTATTTATGTGAATGCAGGGATGGTGGTAAGTAGAGACGATGGCACTAATCTCACTTGTGATTCCCGCCTATAGTGCTTTGATGTCATCCATTAAGATTACTTTGGGTGATGCCAACCGTATGAAGATTACTCCGGTCGATGACTTTGATTCTTTGTCAGTTACCTCAGCATTGTGCGTGATTTGTTCTTCACCCGTTGCTTTGACATAAGCATGATCTGTTCTCTGCCAGCGGCTTTGCCCTGAACGTGATTTGATTCTCCATTGGTTGACCACCGAGCATGATTTGAATGTGTCCAGGGGAGAACCACGCTTTGACTTGATTTGCAAACGACATGAGATAACCGTGAAGAGGCTTAGATAAATATGATATGATTCTAATGTGGCTCTTTGGTAACTAGAATGTGTCGTGGAGAATGATTTGAATAACTTTGATTGGCTTTGAAAGTAAGCTTAACAATGTGTGATAATCTTTGGAGACAATGAAGATGGTGATATGCCCTCATGTTAGATACCTTAGGGATAATGATATGCCCTGTATTTGGAGATGTTTGCTAGAACATCTAGATGCACGAAAGGTGCATATTCTTCATATATGTGTTTTATATAAATATATATGATTTTGTTTATCTGCATCGCTCATTGAGTATTATAGTACTTATCCATTTGTATACCATGTGCAGATAAATAGGTCACAGAACTATGTTGTAAAGGTCGTCTAGCAATAGACCGATTTTGGCATCCAATAGGTTCCCATTCGTTGTGTCGCTTCGTTGCGTCAGTCATGAACTTTCGCTCCACACTTAGTTTGTTATGTATGTAGGCACACTGTGCCATATAAATTTATATGTAAGGGTTGGTACGTACGAATGATAATTCTATTTTATAGAATTATTTTACTCTAATTGTGTTATTAAATATTAGCTAAGTCCTCAATTTTCAATTGTTATTTTATTTATTTTTAGTACTTTTTATAATTAGGTTACTTTTAGTTAATTATTTTAATTTTATGTTATTTCTTTTAATTTGTTTATTATTGATTAGTTTTTATATTTTTGGTAGGATTAAAAGTGATTGGGCTTAATTTTGAAAAGTAAGGTGTAGACAGACCCAGAATCTACTTGCATATGCTTCAGTATTTTGGTTATATCTAGAGCTACAGAACTCCAAATGATGCGATTCTTGGACCAGTGGAAAGCTAAGAGATAGAGATACAACGTTTATGAAGATAACTTTGCCCAGTTCTACATTGAAGATAGAGAAAATAGCTAGACATACTATGCTAGGAATGGAAATTTGTAAAGATTGACAATTGAATTTTGGGCCTCTTATTATACTTTTAAGCCCAATTAAACTCTAGGTCAGCTTAAGGAACTTTAGGTTAAGTTTATTAGTATAAATAGGATATGTTTAACAACATTAGGAGGAGAACCTTTGGGAGATTCAATAACTAGAAGTTGAGGCTGAAACTTGGAGATCAAGACGGCAAATATTGTTTTGTTTTATTCCTTAGCTTTTATCGTTCTTGATACTTTCAATGGTTGAATTTTATATAATGTTATTTTATTTTACGATTATGAGTAGCTAAATTTCTTTTTATAGGATTGCAATTGAACTCACATGTAGTCTAAGTTTTTAAATCTCTTTCTTATTTATTTTTAATGGGATTTGAATTGTTTATTCCAATTTGTTCTTAATGCTTTTAATTGCTTGGCCACCAATTAAATTGATTTAGGAACCTAAACAAACTTGGGAAAGGGTGTTTAGAGTAAGCTAAAATTGGGATAGCATATGATCATATTAATTGATTTGCGTATAGGATAGGGATATACCTATAGGTCATATGTAGCCAGATTAGAGTCTGAACTTAATGAGTCTGTTTTAATTTCAATTCACATAGGGATATAGTGTTTTGATTAAAATAGATATTTTTATAGGACGAGTCAGGAGACCCTTATAAATAATTGAGGACTCTAGGTTAGCAATTCAACCCATTGAAATAAGTTAAGGAAGAGAAGTAAGATTTAGATGAAGTGTGAGGGATATTGTAATATTTAGATGAAGTGTGAGGGATATTGTAATCCTAGGTTTGTTGAATTGATATTTTTTTCAAGTTATTATTATTTTGATTTTCTTGTTGGTTTTAATTTTAGTTAATTAGTTTTAGTTAATTAATAAATTTTGATTGTTTGGATAAGATTGAATTGTTCTAATTTTAGTACTTAGTAGAGTTTTAGATTAATTCCCTGTGGGATCGATACCTTGCTTGCTAATATACTATCTATTCGATACGTATACTTGCGTAGTAAGATTTTAACTGACAACGAACCCATCTTAAATAGCCAATGTATGGCCCTATAAGCATTTATATGAATTATGTGCTAGGGATAATGTATTATATTGGATTATTGAATCCTTTGGCTTTGTGTTGTATGGTTTTGCATTTTAAGGCTTGCTCAAGTCTAGTGGGCTTGCTGCTAGGCTCGTGTGTCGGTCATGGACTCCCAAGTTGGGTTTTGACAAAGCATTTAACACATGTTGCAATCATATAAAGGAATGTCTCAAGTAAGCACAAACATGATTGCAAGAAAGATTTTGGCTATCTTCACTAATCATGATTCTAATTCATTCCACGAAATGCATGCATTTGAAATTCAAGATATATACTATTTCTTAATAATCTTCATAATTCATGAGTAATACCAAATGTTATGGGATGATCAAAATAAAGCATTCAACTCATGAATGTATCTAAAGTAGGCATCCAAGCATCAATGAATATCAATTATCAAAATTCAAGAAATGAGCATTCAATTGGTAACCTATATGCTCAAGTTGGATGCATACAAAGTCTTTAGATCATGCAAACATCTAAGCTCATGGAAGACATAGTTCACATTTAAAAGCATGTTCAAAAACATTTCAACTATATCATCACAATATATGTCATGATCAAACTTGACAATCAAATTCATATTCAAATGCATTGCTCAAGTCGAGTTTAGACTTTAAACATTAAGGTCAAGCAAGACTAGATGCTATGTAATCATGTGACTTAACCAAAAACAATGGATGTACTAAAAATATTCTTTATGAAGTTCAATGAGTTCATCATAATCAAATTGATAAGCTTAGGCAATAATTCAATCTTGAAATAATATTTAAGCACAAACATGAAGCATATTTTAAGAATTAATTCTAGAATAAGCATATTTGAATATTCCAATTCTCAAAAAATGATAATTCAGTGAAGGCACATGAGAAACAATATATTCAAGCATAATAAGCATCAACCTTTAACATTCTCAATATTTTTCAGCATATGGACAAAAATGCCCTTAAAGTCATTCAATCATTCATTTGTAACAAGTACATGTTATGATAGCATTTTCAACACAAAGCATTTTTGTTCAAGTTTTATATCATTAGGATCATTGTTACTTCAAGAATGTAAGGCAATGGAGAAATATTTGTTCATATGCTTGAAAAATGTCATCAATGCCAAATTGAAGTGCTTAAGATTATGCTTAAAAAAAAACTTTCAACCAATTTCACAAAGGATGAAAAAATCATCAATGAATAAGAAATTTATATGCATGTAATTTAAAACAATTTGTTCAACCAAACTATATCATCAAAATCAAGAATAAATCAAATTTAATCAAGTGAAATCAATAAGATATTGCAAGAAAATCAGTTGACAAAAATTTAATCTCTTTTCAAAAATTTTGCACTTGAAACATATAAGATTTGAGTTTGACATGTTTTGTGCAAAATCATGAGCTCAAAGTCATTCAATTCCTTTTAATTATGCTCTAAATGATTTATGAAATGTATAATAAGTATAATCAATTATATTTAAGCATGTCAAGAGTCATTTTCAATTATTAATCAATTATGTTAAAAATGCCCTTATGATCATTCAAGCTTGAAAGCAATTATGCACATCCAAAAAGAATAAGTCGAAAAGTATTCTCATAGTAAAACTTGTTCAATTCATAACTCATTATAAGCTCTAGGATGGCAACCATTTCTCTCATGTAAGTTCATTCTGCTTTAATAAGCATCAATTCAAGAAATCAAGACATATCAAGCTCATTATTAACCAATTTGGACTATTCAAGTAAATTCCAAATTTCAAGATTGTTTAAAGGGTTAATTTATTATAGACACAAGGAAAAGAATTAACTTTGAAAGCTCACTTTTTCTTGTTTACACTACTAGAATGAATGACAATGTAACTCATCAAATATGCTCATATGCTATCACATTATCAAATATTTCATGCTCAAGATTATGTTCAAAAACCATTTTTCATCGAAAACAATTATGTGAAACCAAATTTACAATCAAGCAAAATCAATAAGAAAAACGATGACATATTCAAGTTCCAATATAAGTGCATAGTTTTAGCCTCTTAGTTTCATGCTTTCTTCAAGATAATGCAATTTGTAACATTTATATCATTTAAATCAATTTGCATAATCAAGGTTTGTTAATAAAGCTCAAGGAAGAATTATGCATTCAATATTCAAGCAAGAATAAGCAACAAAACATTTTCAATTCAAAAATGCAAACAACTTTTGGAAAACAAGCTAAATCAAATAATCTCAAGTAAAATTTTTAAATTTGAATGCATAAAGCGATTTTGAAAAGAAGTCACCCATTTTCATGTTGTGTGTCTAAAGAGCATTCAATCTTCAAGTTGTTCCTCCTTGTTCTACCACACTTGATTTCTCATCTCTTTTTGCCTCTTAGAGCTAATAAGTATCTTTACTCAAAGGTGATTAGACCTATAAAATTGAGACCAAGCCTTGATACCAATTCTTAGAAACCTTAGCTCCATGGATAACCAACAATAATGTCCAAGAATGAGGTGAATTGGATTTTTAAAAATTTGCTTTGAACTTAAGGAATTAGAAAACACTATTGTAGTCAACTATAAAGGTTTCTAGTCAACTATGCTCGTGAAGAACTCATTTTAAGACAATTTGAAAAACTTTTAGTCAACTCCACTAATCTTATAGTCAACCTTCGGCCAAAAAATCATTTTCAAAGAATGTGAAAAAAGTTTCAAAGAGAGTTATGATGCATGTGTAAATCTTTTGCAAAACCACTCAATCAAATGCAAGCAAATGATTATTTTTGAAATGCTTTAAATGCTTTTCAAGTACAAATCAAACAAATGTAACATAAAAAAAATATTTCTAAGAGTAAAAGTGTAATGATGATAAAGAAAGACTCAATAAAGAAAACAAATAAGATGTTAAGAATATGAATCAAACCACAAGCACTTTATGAAATGGGTTTTCTTGAAATGAAGTATAGCAAAACAAGGCAATGATAAAATGAAGACATTAGGTAAAAATCAAACCTTTTTCAAAATGGATTTCCTATTTGTGTTAAAAATAAAATTTCAACAATAAATCATAAAGCATAAAAGTAAATCAAGACACAATGATTTTATAGTGGTTCAGCTTTCTTAAATGCTTATATCCACTCCTTTGGCTCCTCAAGAAATTTCCAATCCACTAAAAGATTCTTACTTTTTAACAAGATGAAGTGATAACCCTCACAATGGCTTTTTCACGAGATCAAGTGATAACCCTCACAACGGCTATATCACGAGATCAAGTGATAACCTTCACAATGGCTTTTTAATGGGATCAAGCGATAACCCTTAATTTTTTAACGGGCTTAACCATAAACCCATACAATGACTTTTTCGAAATCAATCTTAACCGTTACACTAACTTTTCAAAACTAAGTGATAACCTTTACAATAATAGCAAGAATGCTTCTAGAAGGTAGATTTTGCTAAGTGGGTACAATGAAGGAAGAATGCCTAACATTGGGTATAAAGATAGGATGTAAAGATTGCAGTGAAAGCAAAAAGAAATTTTAGTTCAAGAAGGTTTGGTTTCTCTCATTTTCTTTTAAGAATTTGATCCTTAAGAGTTTGGCCTTTTTCTTTCTTCTTCCTCACTTTAAAATGCTTCCAAATAGTCTTTTTTATAATTGAAGAAGTCTTGGAGCCATTGAAGATGACTAAAGCAACAAAATAGCTAGTTTCCTTTTGAATTTTGTATTTAATGATCATCTATAGTCGAGTATAAAAGTTCTCTAGTTGATCCTCCTCTTGAAAGCATGTATTTTTTAAGTTTGGCTTAGTGTAGTCGACTATGGCTTCATCAGGGTCGACTGTGGCTTCTTAATTCTTTAAATTTTGCAAGTGCTCTGCCTTAAGGTCAACTATAAAGCTTATAGGGTCAACTATGGTTGTCTGTTTTCAAGTTTCTTTGTTTGTTCTTGTTCGTTCTTCCATGGGATCGACTTGGTTTACTCTAGGGTCGATTGGAGCTTTGTTTCTTCAAAATTCCTTGACATTTTGGCACTTAACTTTAGCTATTTCTTCCTTGTGATCAAGTGTTGAGTGATGATTGAGTTTTTTTACTTAAAGCAAGCTTGATGTAGTGTAAATTGATTATCTTTGAGTGTTGTGAGATAAACTCCATTACTTGTGAACCTATCTTGCAACTTGAACACCTCAACAATAAATGTTAGAGGGATCATAAATAGAACTCATTCAAGTAAGTTCATCACTCATACAATTTAATCATTCAAGCTTGTAGATAATTGCAAAGCAAATGTGTGAAAGTTTAGTAGCTTCAAGAATCCACATGACTAAAACAATCAACCCTGTAATCATGTAAGAACAATGTATAAGAGTTAAATCATTTCAAGAACTTGTCAAGAATCAACAAATAACATTCATGCAAATTTGATCATTTTGTCATAATTAAAACTATAATCGTTTAAAGCTAACAGAAATTAACAAATTAACAAAATACAAGCATCCAATTTACACAAATTATTATATAGGGACTAAATCTGCATTTTTTTGTAAAGTACATGGACTAATTGCATAAATTAATGTCAAGACTTGATTCTAGGGTCATGATCGACATAAGGGCCTATATGGGTATAGTCCACTAGATCCAAACAATCTTTTAACTCATCATATATAAACACACTAGCATTAACAATGGTACACTTCATTAAGTGCACTATCATACATTATGAAAAATCATCATCATAAAGTATAGTTAAACCTTTCATTTCATAATCAAAATCCCTACCCTATATAGTTCTATAAATCTTTTCGTATAAACATCATGCGCACACTTTATGTCACAGCCCAATTTCTGGGCCATGATTGGCGCAAGGGCCCAATGGGCTCAACCCACTAAGCCCAAGCAAGCATTTTTGTATAATCTTATACAGTAATTCATATCCCTTTAAAATCCAAGATTCATAATGTTCAAATGTAGTCCCTTTGAAAACAATTCATAAAACTCAATTATGCATTCATAATGGCATCATCTACCATAATATACATATAGCTTGACAAATGAATTTTAGTATTTCACCTCAAGTATTCATATACACATAATTAGGCCTTAACCGTCAGTGGAGTGACTCTGGTCACGGTTGCTAACATTTAATGTCATAGTAAACCTACCGAGCAATGGATTGGGAGGAGTACCTTGTCCTAAGATCCAATCACCTTTAACTCAGGAAACCTAAAACATGAATTTTAAAAACGTGAGTACAAACTCAGTGAGTGAACATAGGAAGGGAACAAGCAGTGACAAGGAATGGTTTAGAAAACATGATGCACTTATTTAAAAACAATGCCATTTAGTTCAAGTTCTTATTAAAATCCCACCATTAAACCTTTAGTTGTAAATTCATTTAATGATGAAGGAACCGTATTCAGCATGAAATTGGAAAGAAGGGAAATTTTAAGCAATTATCCAAGTAAGGCAGTATAAACAGAATGTTTCTTGTTGCAATAAAATCAATTTGCAAATAACGGCAAATTTTCAAGATTCATCATGTGCATCTTACCCAGCTCATGTGCATCCTACCACATAGTGCACATAGCCGGACATCCCATCTCACCCAGCTCATGTGCATCCCACTATATCGTGCACATAGCCGAACAGTATCACCATCCATCTCCCTCACCACCGTCATCACCGACAAGTGCACACTCACCCCGCACATGCACGGTTGCATTTGTCACACAATAGTACCATTTATGACATAGTATATATATATATATATATATATATATATATATATATATATATATATATATCAACATTTTACAAAAACATATGGATTCATCCTTTTACACATTTCACAACATCAAACATTTTATCAAGGGCTTGTTCCTAGGAAATTTTAAAGCAAAAACCGATAAAATTCCCAAATGATTCATTGAAACACGTAAACATTTCCCCAAAACATTATGAAATGCAAGTTCACTCACTTGACAAAACTGGCACCAACAAGGTCCTAATCCAAGTAGTCTCGAAATACCATTGAAACCTATCTTTATCAATAAACCATAACAACCTCAATTAAGTCATAAATTAAATCTAATAATTCTAATGAATTTACATTAGGCAATCTACCCTCTAACCTAACATTTAACCTAAGTTTCTAGTCTAATTCACAAACCCATTTGGCCAACTACTCCAATTTAAAATTTCGTTACCTGGATGAGCTTAGAGCCATGAAGATCAACAAAAAACCTAATCTTTCCAAGAAAAATAATTTGAAAAAATTAGGGAATAAATCTGAAAATATAACCATAAATTCAAAATTCCAAAAGTTGTAAATATATATACCTTTCAACCTTGAAAATGAAGATTTGAAGCCAAAAATCCAAGTGTTGTTGAAAATGAAGTAGAAATAGAAAGTATAAGAAACAATGAGAGATTTTTCTTTCTCTCTCCTAGGGTTTAGATGTGCTGAAAATTGGGGTTAGAAGTTGCAAATTCAATGCCCAAGAAGTTAGGAGAAGGAAGGATTAGGAAAAGAAAAGAAATGAAAAGAAAACAAGGAAAAATCCTATGAAAAATTTGATTTTCATGGAGGTGGAATGAAAATGGTATTGGATGGGTAAGGAAGAAGAAAAAGTTGCTGGAAGCTTGAAGAATCTGCTGAAAATTTGAACAAGTTGCTAGAAAATTAGATATTTATGCCTTATGTTTATCCATTTTCTCACGTAATTACCAAAACGCCTTTAACAATGTCATTTTGTCTTCTTCCTATCCTTTATGCAATCTTTTTACTTTTTTGACACTGAGACAAAATTCATAATAGTCTAAAAATACTTGGGTTCATGAAAATGTAAAAATTTATACCCGAGATGTAAAATGACCATTTTACCCTTATCGTGAAAATTATCGTTATTTCTATTTCCTTCATTTATTTCACCATCATTAACATCATTCATTTATTCCTTAGTCCTACTTAGGCCTTAATAATACTAGAAAAATCCACTTCTAGGAGCCTACCATGAGAATTGACGAAATAACCCCTAGTCCGCGTTATCTTGTCTATTCCTAGTTACGTGCTTATGGAGGTTGAGGTTTCACAGGTTCACTTCCAAATTACCTTTTTAACTTGGTAATTAACCTCAATTGGCATCCGTAAGCTTTATTAGCCACCATATCAAAGTATGGGGTACTACACTTTAAGTGTTCATATAAGCTATTTAGCCATCACATTCATTCACATGTAATAACCATATCAAGTATAATGCCAATTCATGGCTATATACATAAAAGTGTTCAACATCATATAAACATAATAATAGAGAATTGACTTGACACCACAACAGAGTGTAATGACATTGAAGGCTTGAAAGAAAGCTCTACCACACCTACCAAGATACAAGTTGTCAAACTTGTCCACAAGGTGAAAAGCCAAGCTAGCTATTGATTTGAAACAAAACAAGTACATCTTTTATATGTGAGTTATAAACTCAGTGAGTAGACATAAGAAAGAGACAAGCCAAAAAGAAAGAGCTTTCTTGTAAACCACAATCTTGTAATGAATAATGAATTTAAGATTAATCATAAATTTTCATCCAAATCCTTGAAATAATGTTACTTCCAAATCCATTCAAATGATTTTAATTGAAAATGAAGTCATACAAGAGTTTAGATTGAAAAGAGAAGTTAAAAAAAAAGTGAAAAGCCATTAAAAAAAAGAGAAAATGAGTTGTTTTATACCTTGGTATCAATACCTCTTTGTGGGATATTAATACTTTCCATCCAGAAGGCTCCATGGATACTAAGTATCAATATCTTTTAAGGAAATATCAATACTTTTCACACAAAATGCCTCTTGAGCATTCTGCTTTCTAGGTATCAATACTTCATTCATAAAACCTATAATTTGGAAATTTTCCAACAACTTTCAGTACTAACTGCCTATCAATCCCAAGAGGCAATCGAATAACATAAGACTTCATTCATCAAGATAACACCTTTACCTAATGAACAACACCTTGTTCCAACTCGTAATAAACAATTTAATCCATTAATCAAATTTACATTCTAAACATAGAAAAATCAACACAATAAACATATCATAAGGACAATGGTATGGTTCCCACTATCTAGGACAATTCGTGGATAATGGTATGGTCCCACTATTTAACACATTTCATAGACATTTGTACGATCCCCACTATCTTGGACAGTTCACAATTAATGGTTTGGTCTTCACTTTCTAGGACTTTTCATAGATAATGGTATAACGCCCACTATCTACAACATTGTTAGCTTTAAAATTATTATAGTTTTGATTATAACAAAATGATCAAATTTGCTTGAACATTATTTGAGCAATCTTTGACAATTTCTTGAAATGATTTAACTCCCATACATTGGTTCTTACATAGACATAAGCTTGACTCTTGAAGTAATTGAATTATATCTATAAGTTTGTTTGACTTAAGTATATGAGTGCTTATGATTCCTATTCATTAAAGTCTGATTTAAAGATTCAAGGAAAATCTAGATGCACTCATTAAGGGGGAGTTTTGAATATCTTTTTTAATGATGGAAAAAAAAAAGAGAAGGAAAACTAAGCTAAATTGAGTGTGATAGGTTTTCATGTTTAATTTATGTGTGTGATGCTTAGTTATGATTTTATTGAATATTATGTGCTAGTTATTATGGATATTCAATATATCTTGCTTAGCTACTGTGAGCTTCGTATATCTTGTTTAGATATTATGGATATTATAAATAGTTTATTGCAAATCTTTAAAGGAAAGTAGATGCATTGACTAAGGGGGAGCAACTCATTATGCATAAAGATTTGAAGCATTTATATTGAACATAGACATTGCACTATTAATCTAGGAGTGTTTTGTCATCATCAAAAATAAGAGATAGAGAATGTTGACTCTATATGTTTTTTATGATAGCAAAATATTCTCATTCATTGATGTCTAATTATATTGTTTAAGTGTGCAGGAGAAAGCTTAAATTCATTAATATATTTAGTATATAAAAGCAAGTCAAGATGCTTATGCAAGTTGCAAAATGGGTTAATTGGTTCAACAAGCAAAGAAGAAAGAGCTTTAATGAAGACAGATTAGTCCTAACTGGTTAACACAGGATTTAATCAGTTAAGCAGGTGCTGGATACAAACAGAAGCCTCTTAGTTGGATAATAAAGGGTGTTAGTTAGCTAAAATTCAAATTAGAAGTTGGCAGGCTCAAGAGGATTGAGAGACAGAGAAGACTTAGTCGACCAAGAAGTAAGTTAGTCGACTAAAAGCCTACTGCCAAAAATCTGGACTTCAAGACAGAAACAACTTAATCGACCAAGAAGGAAGTTAGTAGACTAAGAGCTCACTGCCAAAAACTAGATTCAGAAGACAAAGACAACTTAGTCTACTAAGAGCGCAATTAGTCGACTAAGATCATTCTGTCAGAAAATTTGAATTGAATACTAGAAGATAAAATAATGGCTAGTTTTTGTCTCCAACGGCCAGAATTGATTTTGCAAGTATTTAAAGCCTCTCCAACAGTCAAAAAGAAGAGATAGAAGTTATCCAAAGTGATTTTGAGCTTAGAAGACCAAAAACCTTCTCTTTACACTTGTATTTCACTCCCATCCTTTGAAAAAGTGTTTGAACTTAGCTTTGTACATCTTAGATCAGCTAGGTGATCAATTGTACTTCATCTTTTCTTCATTTCTTGATTACTTAGAGCGTGCAAGGCACTCTAAGGGATTTATTCAAGCTTGGATTGCTTGATTGAGTGTATAGGTTCTAACTTAGCCTTGAAAAGTTAGTTGTTGGGTTTTGGTTGATCCCGTGAAAAACCATTGTGAAAGGTTGTTGTTGAGCCTTTGAAAAACCACTTTGGGTTTTGGTTGATCCCGGTAAAAACCATTGTGAAAGGTTTTGGCTAAGCTTGGTAAAAGCCATTGTAAAGCTTGGTGAAAGCTTGATAATTTCACCATTCTTAATGGATTGTTTGGAAAATCTTTAGTTGACCAATTAAGGTAGTGGATGTAGGCCTTGGACCGAACCACTATAAATAGCTATGTGTTTGTCTGTTCTGTTTTCAGTTTTTATTCATCTTTAAGTTCTTTCTTTTATTGTGCATTTGTCTCCAATTAAAGGTCAATTTTTGAAAGAGCCAAAAAGTGCTCCTCAACCCCCCCCCCCCCCCCCCCCCTCTAGCACATTTATTTAGGACTAACAGACATTTCATAAATAATGGTAAGGCCTCACTATTGAAGACATATAATCAAGTGGTACCACGCCGTATGTCAAGGCACCCTATTTGTGTGGTATTCAACACATCCATAATGTACCACAACACAAAATCAACGTTTAAACCCATATCATTAACATATCAATCAATACACACATGAACAAGGAAACACAAGATTTATATCCCAAACGCGCTACCACATTATTCATGCATACTCACATATGCAATGTTCAACCATCAATTCACATATTTGACATGCCATCCTATCATAGATCATTTTGAACAAAAATATTTAAAAGGGCTTGTCATGCCATCCTATCATAGATCATTTTGAACAAAATATTTAAAATTAATTTGGAGTTTAAATGGAGCGCGTTAGTAATTTATCGGGTAAAGTGTTAAAAATAGGTTAATACCGCGTTTAAGTCGTTTTAGGCTATTGCATTTCATACCATGCATTAGTATAGGATTTAAGTCAATTATATAGTGATTTAGCATCAATGTGGTGAATTGTGTAATTTTTGCAATGTGTCTAGGAGGAGAGCCTTCCGGTAAAGGCAAGGAAGTCGTACCCGACGAACAGTGATCGGGGCACCTATAAAGCATTTAATTTGTACAAAACGGTGAGTAAACCTATTATTATTGTAAATTATCTAGAGTTTATTTTTGAATGCTCTTTATGTATTTTATGAAACGAAAATGAGATTAAAATGGGACTTTTGATGTTTTAGAAATAAATGTGACAAACAAATATATGGTGTTGATTATCTGAAATAAGAAACTTTTGATCATGAAATTGAGTAATGGGAGGCTACCAATTGTCTTGAAAAATATATTTTCCTATGAATGGCTTATGATATATGAGTATATGTGGCTATATTTTATAATTGCATTGGGAATTTATGTAAGCTGTCTTTTACTTTGCAGATTGGGTAAATAAATAAAAGCCACGTTATACTGTCGAAATTTTATTAAAATTGGTGGGTTTAGTCACTGCAGTGACGGGTTTTCGTGGACTGCCTATTAGAGAGGCACGGTAAACCCGGTTATATAGTTACTCCGATTGTAGAGGCGATGAGGGTAACTCCCGGGGTAGTGTTAGAGCTCACTTCAGGTCAAACCCCCACTTGAATGTGTAACTCGGCCAACGCCAAGGAACGACTTGTTTTCAAAACTAACATGTGTTTAACATGTAAATATCTTAACAACCTTGGCGGACTCGATTAGATGCATCGACAAAGGTATCCCCGAGGATTAGTTTTTGACTTGAGCCCTGTTTTTAATAAAAGTCATAAGCCTTAACAACTGTTTTGGTAAATTACAAATATTTTATGGTTTAAGAAATAAATTGAAAACCTTATGAAATGGTTTGTGATTTGTTGTTTAAACTAGCCTCCATTTTACTCGCCTTTAGATATTTATAATAATGTTTGTTTACTCATTGGGATTGCAAAATCTCACCCACCTTCTTTCCAAATATTTCAGGCTTGTGGTAGCTTGTAAATACTCGATTTTTTCTAGGATTCTAATTGACCCCTCTATCTCACAGACAGTAGGTTACTATCACCAACACTTGGTGTATTTATGGGCCACTTGTCATTGTAATTATTATTGTACATTATAACTTTGTAAATTATTGTATGTATGAATTTATTTTACTTACACGCGTTTCTATAAATATTGTTTTATATAAAAATGCTATATTTTAATCAATATTTTGAATAGTATTATTTGTCTATAAATCCTTTTAAAATAATTTTGTCTTTTTATTTACTTGAGCCGAAAACGACTGGTAATTGTTTAAAACGGAATGTTTAACAACGATTGCTCACAGGAAAGGCAAGAAACTGATACGTAAGTCTTGCGGGGTTCCGATTGGCATTCCGGATAATGAGTGTAAATCGAGACGTCGCGACAGTTGTCATGGGCCCGAGGGAAGTTTCGGGTCGTGACAATTACCATCATCACAAACACAATAGTAGCCACAAAACTACAACCCTTTAATTCTCTACTTGCATCCCAATTCCCATGACCAAAAGAATTGTTCCATTTGCCCCACTTTTTCTTTACCAAATCATCAGGTGAAAATTTTACTATATTACATTTTTGTTTTTAATTTTGAAATCGTGAAGCATTTTTCCTTTTTCTTTTAAATAATTTTTTTTTTATTTTGTGTTACCATTTATTTTTTAGGTATCTAGCTTGTTCCATTTTATCCATGTTTTAATTAGTGTACTCTTTTTTTTCTTCACATTTATTCTTTGTTAAAGTGGAAACAATTTTTTTTCTATATTTTAAGTAAGGTAGGTAAATTCATATTAATTAGTGAATCATAAAAACATCATGTAAAAATAAAAAGCATAACGAATAAATGAGTCGACATGAATATGACATGATTATTTAATCATGACAAAATCCTTGACAAGAACTAAATTTATTACATAAGATACACAATATGATATAGTTAACTCATTTAAATGCCATTGACTTATTTAAATATGACCCTTTAACTTAATCAGATATAACTAGTTTATTTAAATACTACTAATAAATTGTGTTATGTATTTTAAGTATTAATACTTTTTTAAATGTGTTAGATATGTTGAGTATCATGAATTAACCTATATATAATTAGGTCATATAGATATTAAGCTAGTCAATCTATAGAAGACACAAATATTTTTGTTTTATATATGAATTAAATATAATGTCACGATCCAAATCCAAGGATCCGTGACCCGCGCACAAGCCTAATAGGTAAGCCCACTAGACCTGAGCAAGCCTTAGAGTTCACATCCATATAACTCAAAGCCAAGGGATTTCATAATCAAATATTTATAACAAATTCAAATATATTACATTATCCCTGGCTCACAATCCATACAAACATTCGTAAGGCCATACACTGATTAGTCAATCGGGTTCATACATAACAACCCTTATACAATTCAAATGGCGCATCGTTCTTAACATATTTACAACTAACCAAATTGGGAAGGAGGAAGGCCCACACAAACTTAGCAAAGTGACACGTTGGGAGGGAAACGTATCGGATGCCATTTATGTGTCCGTCCAATTGATGACACTTGCCACATAACCCCATAGCTTCTCTTATTTACACATGGTACAACAAAGGGGTGAGTCATCTAATACTCAATAATGAGATGCTATCACAGCATAGTATTTTACAGATAAAATATATATAGGCCTATCTAGCCATAAAACTTTCATATTCAAAACATCTCTAATTTAAAGGTGTTAGGATCATCTTAATATCTTACATGCATAACTCAGCAAATTAAATTCATGTCGGATCACATCTCAACGGTGTATTATATCCACAATTCACAAGTTCCGTGTCTTCAAATCAAATCATATCAATTTAAGGCATATTTTTAAAGTCGTTATGATCAAACTAGGCTTCATAGACACACCTTAGTTGCAGAGCACAACCTCAAATCTCATTTACAAATAATTGCTTATTCTGAAGCATTTCATTAAATATCATTCACAGTGATCACCACATATTCATATTTATAATCAGATCATGCCATCCCTGATGCATGTTGTCATGGTTAAA
Organism: Theobroma cacao; assembly: GCF_053813885.1. Taxonomy (NCBI): domain Eukaryota; kingdom Viridiplantae; phylum Streptophyta; class Magnoliopsida; order Malvales; family Malvaceae; genus Theobroma; species Theobroma cacao. The sequence goes on along the minus strand of NC_142639.1, from coordinate 30,369,259 downwards.
CAAAATCAAATTAGTGGTCTTGCATTGAACATCATCAAATCATGCATGGTGGCCAACCGGTGAAGAAACAAATCACATGCAAGGCAAAGCCATTGGAAGGAAAAACAGATCACGCATGTGCCGAAGCAACAGGTGAAGAACAAATCATGCACATGTCAAAACAATGGGTGAAGAACAGATAATGCACACGCCAGAGCAGCTAACGGAGAATCATATCATCGATCAGAATAATCTCTCAATGTCTGCATCACCAGGAGTAATCTCAACGGATGGCGTCAAAGCACTGTAGGTGGGAATCACATGAGAGATTAGTGCCATCGTCCTTACTTACCACCATCCCTACAAGCACACACATAGTCACAAGGTATGGGACTCCACTCCATTTCAAGTCAAATCAACGTCTGGAATTCATCATTCAGACGGAACGTATATCCATAAATCATACCATTGTTCCCGTGACATTCCATATGTCCACATCAAATCATATTTAAATTTAACGAGCTTTAGTCATCTCTAAGCTCGGTATAATTCTAAGTGCCTCCAAATCTCTAAAACATCATCAAACAAAACATAATCAATCTATAGGCCCTTATGCCCTTAACCACACAGGGGTATTTATCATATTCAATTGTATCAATCATGGCTTAACAACCTTATGCATATCTTTAAATCAACCACAAATACGTGGGCATCCATGCACAGATTGTATCCCTAAGCAATCATGGCTCTTCGGTCTCACATACTTAACATCACCTTGATTGTTGTATCATTAACCGAAATACATATCATGCCCGTATACCTAATTAGGTAGTCCATTCATCACAATTTGACACAGTCCTTAATACACAATTCATATTGCACAATGTGTAAGCTTTTTGCTCTAAGTCCTAAATACCATGGGTTTCAACAATATACCACCTTGTGGCTTACCACAAATCACACAAACACAAATGTTTTATCTCAAATAACTAATTAGCCTAGGCATCCTCATCTAGGCACACAACCATAATTGTTCTCTAGCCTAGGCACATACCTCTGGGCAAACATACATATTCACACGTATACATACATACATACATACATACATACATATATATATATATATATATATATCAATTCTCTAGCCTAGGCATTCTCATCTAGGCATACAAACAACATGTAAATACTGTGGTAGTGCATAAGTCATGCGAAATGCGTCACATGCATTTAATTAAATCCCACTCACCTTGATGATCAAAGGTACACTACAATCAAGCTCAACCTTTAGCCTCTAGTCGTCCTTTAGCTCACAAACACATCAATAGCCTCCATTCTCCCTTTAGACATATCAAAACATAAAAATCATAATTATTTCCTAACTTTCTAAAATATCTCAACTTTTCAAAAATACCCAAATTCAATATACATGCTCATTCTTCCAGAAAAATGAGCTAAATTCTTACTTTAGAAGTTGGATTGCCCATATCTAGGCTCTTAATCTCTTATAAACTCAAGGGAAGAGAGTTTGACCAAATTTGAAAGTATTTGGATCTGAGTTATTCACCGATTAAATCAAAAATCAATCGGTAAAAACATCTAATCTTACCCTTGAATTGATTTACCAAGCTTGGATCTAGCTTAAATGGGCTTCAAATGCCATTTGGGGATTAGGGTTTCATATGGGGTAGAGAGAGAAAAAGAGAAAAAGCTGAGGGAGAAAAATAGGGCGTAATGGCTTGAAACTCCTTTTTATTTTTGCCTTTTCTCTCTAACGTATCAATACATTTGGCAATGTATTGATACAATTGCCTTAATTTCAAATGAATGTATCGATATATTGAGGCAATGTTTCAATACATTTCAGTCAAATTGGTTCTGGTGCTTCTTACTTCAAATGTATCAATACATTGTAGTAATGTATAGATACATGTTCATCTTTCCAATATACATCTTACCCAGATTGCACTTTTCTTGCACCTAAACTTCCAAAAAGTCGAACTTAACACCTTAAAATCATTTCCCTTTTTGGTCACACTTCAAAATAACTATCTTTTTTTTTTGAATACTAATAAGGTGTCATTAAACCATGGTTGTGAAAAAACTCACTACCCTGAAGCAAGTCCAAAAAATAAAATTCTCAAGATGACAGAATGTATCTTAGTCCTCATTCATATAGTCAAACGCATAATCAAATCTCAATCTAAATTTCAATATTCAGGATTTATCACCAATTCTTCAAAATTTTTGGCTAAGTCTCAAGGTATTATGTTATAAGTGCCACAATTATCATCCTCACCTCAATTCATCAAGAATGCTCAATATTTAAGCATGTACTCATCACACAGATCCAAATCCCCATTATGCTTTATGTCACATAGTATACAAATCAAATCTTAGCATAGTTTACATTAAACATCATATTTATCAAAGTGCCAAACAGTGCACTACACTAGTCATGTGCCAAACATATGCACAACATTATTTTGAGCCTTCACATGCCCATATATCATATTCATTGCTCTATGGACATAGGCATACTCTTAAACTCTAAAACATATACACCAAAAATTCAACTTAGCTTATCAATTGGCTTAGCTATTTCATCATATTATTAGAATCCTCAATGTACACTAAAATTCAAAGTCTTTCTCTATAGACTATAATAGCTCATACACATGCTCCACAAGCATATACATCCAGTTTTCAACTTTACTCATCAAATCACTTGACCAACACCACATTTAGGTCATATCAAAAATCAGGGGTGTTACATATAAAAATCCAAATTTTGTGTTATAATGATCTTAAATATAAGAAAGTTATGATATGATAATTGCCAATTAGATATATAAACAAACTATTTTTTTAAGGATAAACCTAAATTTTGTGTAAATGATTATTGTATATTAGTATGTTTATTCCTTCTTAATGGAATTAAAATTTAATTTATATTTATATAGTATTTGATTTTTAGAAAAAAAAAGCTTTAATATCTAAGGAGAAAAATTGGATTATACTTTTAATTCTTAATAAGTTTTTTGTCAAACATTTTAACATATTAAAGAAAGATCACAATTTTATGTGTTAAAAAAAATTCTTGAACTATTTAAGAAATTTCAAGTAAGTTCTTATTTCCTTATTATATTAATCAAATTCTTATATTTTTATTTTGAGTCAAATAAAGTTTTATAATTAATGGTTGACTAATCTTGTTAGTCAAAACATCACTTATCATTCTATTGCATGTAAGATACTGATATATTATAATAGATAATGATATGACATGATGACATGATGACATGCTTAGGTGTCATTTTTTGCTCTTTCCGTCAATACCACAGGAGTATAAAAATAAAAATCATAACAAACAAATGAATCGACACGAATATGACATGATTATTTAATCATGTCAAAATCCTTTATGCGAACATGACGTACATTTATTGCATAGGATACACAATATCATATGATTAACACGTTTAAACACGATTAACCCATTTAAATATGAGAAGTTTAACCTACTTAGACAAAATCAACCTGTTATAATACGAATAATAAGTAATGTTATTTATTTGAAATATTAATTATTTAATAAATGAGTTTAAAGTGTTAGATATGTCGAGTAACATGGGTTAACCTATTAAATAGATCATGTTCAGGTTAAGTGTCAAAGCATTAAGGTAGAGTAAATATTTTATGTGTTAAAAAAATTCATAATGTTTGTGATAAAAGGTAGAGTTTAATAGTTTTCAATATTTATGAGAATTAATTTTCTTTTAATTTTCATTTCAATCCTTTTAGCTTTTTTTTTTTTCCTAAATATTTTGCCCCAGCTATTCCCACTTGGCAGAAAATATTTCACCGTCAAAGCCGCGTATTGCTTGAATGAAACTTGGCCCATCTGATGTTTCAGTGAAGCAAGATGAAAGCCAATGCTTTAGCTTTGATCAACTAATTAAATTATTAAAAAATTCGTGGAAAAAATTAGGTTTGCCAGATAATCCAGTTGTTGATAGAGTATAGTATAGAATAGTATAGCCACATAGAGGATGCCTTATAAATAAAATAATGATTATTGATAATGACCAAAAGAATTCCTTCATGGTGGGTAGGTGGGCATCCACATGAACCAAATGTATATATACGGGCTGTCTCTATCTATCCATTTGCATGCATATATGGTTTTCAAAGGGAGTGCAAAATCGTGCATAAAAAATGAGATATTACACAATCAAATAAGTGGATTGACTTTTTTTTTTTTTTTGTTTTTGTGGTGTGAAGCATTGCACCTTTCGAACTCTTTTAAGTTGTTCAATAATCCCTCTCCCTCCAAAACAAGAAGCACTTTTAAGTGTCAATCATTCGGCTTATTGTTTCGAACTTTGTTTGAATCCAGTCATAATTGCTAAAGCTGGCTGGAGGGTGAAAACCAAAGTTTTGAATACCCAAATTATGATTACTCCCATTTCTTTGCCCTTGTGTTTTTAATGTTGCGTGTTTGAAAGCCAAAACAGTCATTCCACTGTTGCTGTTGGGCTTAGAATAACCAAACTAGGGAGCCTCTGCCTTTAAGACCAGGTTTTATCAACTGCTGGGACGCATTTTCTTTTGATATTAAAGTTAAGTCCATTATTTGAACAAATAATTTTTTTTTTACTTTCTTCTATTTAACAGTTAATGATTGTCACATAGAAATTGAATGACACCATTATTGTCTATCATCATCTATCTTTTCTTTACAAGGCTGAATTGTTATGTAGCCTTGATATCAAATCCATAACAATTTGTTCCACTTGCCAAATAACTTAGCATTAGAGATTTCTTTTTAAATACATAATTCTTTTGACTCTAGTTAGGGATAGCAATGGATACTCTTTAGTCAAGTATATGTAAATATCTAACTCAATTATTAGGATATGCGTATTTTATATTCAAGTTTGGGATGGGTTCCAGTAGCATGTTTAGTACCCATCTCGGGTTCGGGTATTACTTTTTGAATGCCCAATACCTGATATTCCAACTCGATTATAAATATTTATTTATCTATTTTTAATTTTTTTAATTAAAGGAAGAAAATTTTGAATTTTGCTATTTAGGTAAAGAGATTATGCACAAATTAATAAGTCAAATTTTCAAGTGTATTTATTTATTTTTTATTATTTAAATTATTGTTTGAGATATTTTTAAAATAAATTGTTATTTAAATTTAAAATTTAAAATTTGTTTTTTTTTAAATTTAATTATTAATGAATTGTATAGATATAAATTATGAAATATAATTACTATGTTATCCAAGTATGAGTTTGAGTCCGAGTAATTAAGTACTCACACAGAAGTTAATAAATTTTTTTTCATAATGAAATATTTCAACGAATTCAATAATTAACAAATAATGAATAAGATATCATTATTCAAATCCTAATAAAAATTTTAAAATAATTATAAAGTTGGAATATTTTACTTATTAACAGAATTCGAGGTAGAATACCTCAATCACCGAGTATCGTACCCATCAACAACCTTAACTTTAATGAATCTCTCCACTAGTTTACCATGAAGCCACCCACGTGTACCAAAATCAATCCACAGTTAAAAGTGTACTTTCTTTTTCCTTTCTTTTTAGAAACAGAATACCATTAATAAGAAAACAACTTATGCCCACGTTCACACTAACTCTCCCTTGTTTCTATTTTTCGTTTCTTGTCTTCTAATTCCATGAGGTCCATCTAAACAATCTTACTTGCATTTCATTAGAATTTCACACAGGTTGACAACCAACACAAGAGGTGCTTTCTTCATTTAGGTTTCATAATAGAATAGCCCACTTGTATGGATTTCATTCCGCTCAAGCTTCTTAATTACTTTAAAGTTTCTCTTTTTTTCCTTTAATAGAAGAGTAAAATATTTTTATCTTTTAAGTTTTGATCAAAATTATATAAAAATTTATTAATTTTCAAAATAAACATTTCGTATCTAAGAATATAAATATCGTTAATAAAAATTATAAAAAAATTAAAACATTTTTTTTATTAATTTAAAAAATTATTATTATATTTTAAAAAAATAAAAACATAAAAAAAATAGGAAACACCGATCGAATGCTCCCCGGCTCACCAAGAAAGGGGAGCACCAGGGAGCTTGATCGGGGCTCCCAAAGGGATGCTCCCACAGGAAGAGGTTTTTTCTTTAATTAACAAAAATAATAAAAAATATAATAGTAATTATAAATATTAATTAAGGATAAAATAATTTTTTTCTCTTATTACGTCAGTAAGTTGATAGAAATACTAACTGTTAAACGTACGTGTCTAGTAAAAAATATTTTTAAAAAACAGAGTATCTATTTTAAAAATTAATAAATCTTTATATAATTTCAATCATAACTTAAAAGGTATGAATATTTTATCCTTAATAAAAAAAATGATGTGACAAAATTTTAACTTTAAATTGATTTGGGTATACATGTGTCACTTTATTGTTAAAAGAATCAAGCAACCCCATTGCTAAAAGAAAGTAGTGGAGAGAACCTTTTCTAAAAATTTATTTTATTTTTCAATTATTAAATAATTATAATTTTCTTGACTTTTGACATTTTATTTAGTAAGTACTTTTTTGTTGAAAAAAAATAAAATAATGCTATTTAACTCAAAGATTGGATAGTTTAAATGTTGATTTACTCATAAGAAATAAATATTTATAAATTTATTATCTATTTCGTGGGAAAAAATTTATTGACTGTTTGTTATTATTATACGAAAGTTTTTATATAAATATCACCTTAATATACTTTTTGACATTTTCTTGAACTATGTTTGATTCAAGTTTTCATTTTTTGCTATTAATTATTTTTATTCAATATTTATGAAAAATAAAAAAAGTAGTCAGTAGCAGTCATTGTGTCCCTAGTTATTAACAAACTATATAGGCAAGAAAAAAAAAAGAAAGGAAAATGTTAAAAAAAAAAAAGAATAAGGGCATAGGTGACAGAACGCGCAAGGTCTGGCCAGGCCAGGCGGTCAAACTAAAAAAACCAGAGAAAGAAGGGGCTGAATCGAAAATACAACAGAGACAGGGGACAAACCTGAAAAATCGTGAAAAATCATTATCCTCATCATTATTAACTTTTTGGGACTTAAAAGGACTACTATTTATCTCATTTACCCCCACGTCCCCACGCTCCCACCCCCGGTTTTCGCTTCTCTCTCTATATCGCCTGCTTGCTCTTCTCTCTCTTCCGTAATCCAAGCGCGTAAATGAATTAGAATTAAATAAGCTGTTTCGAGTCCGACACAGAGTCGGTGGGGAGAGAGAGGCATTTTTTTCCATTTCCATAACCAAAAAAGCTAAAGCAAAAGTCCATAACTAAACACCAAATCCTCTCTCTCTCTCTCTCACTCGCGACGCTAGCATTTTCAGGCACGCATTTTACGGAAACAGCGCCGCCGTGTTCGTCAGATTCCGGCAAATCCCCGGCGACACTTCACCGTGATGTCAGATTCTGATCAGCAGGTCGTACTCTCTCCCTCCCTTTCTAAACTAATCTCTGCTTTTTACCCGTAAGGTAAGGGAAACGTCTTGGCATGTCAGTTTCTACGGAGAGCTAAGCAGCACTTTCGGTTTCACTGTTTTCACTGCTTTCTTGAGTTCTTCCTCCGATCTCTCTTTTTTCGATGCTTTTTATTATTTCATTTTGTTGTTTTTAAAGAAATGTAACTTGAAAATGGAATCTAATTCTCTTGTTCTAGATTTGCTTTTCTTCCACTCTGCAGTAATCTCAGCTTTTTAGAAGCTGTGTTTTTTTTCTTTTAGAAATTAGATTCTTTCGTTTTGATTCGACAGATTCTAGTTTTATTGAATCTCAAAGTTCGTTTTGTTTACTTAAATTAGAATAATAATAGTTTTTCTTTATTTTTTTATCATTTTCCGCTCATTTTCCGATGAATGCAGTTGATTTGATACTTTGATCATTTTCAAATTAGAGCAGAAATTTGATAATTTAAATATAAAGAAAAATTTGCTGTTTTTGTTCAGAGCTTATAGCGACATGTGATGTGATGCAACATTTGAGAAAAAGAGAATGTTTTCTGAATTTTTGGCTCTGCAAAATATTAGACTTGTCTTTATACATTCTCTCATTTTCATTTCCCTTCAAAATCGAGCTCACTTGTTCTACTTTTTTTTCTTTGCCTTAGAAGCCTCCCTGTATTTTCCTTTTCAATTCTTTTTTTTTAGGGCGAGTTTTAAACCGGTTTCCAGGTATTGAATTTAGACCTAGAATTTGATTTGTAAAGTAAGTAGCATGTTTGACTTGTAGGAGTATTGTATTTTGAGTTGGTTAGGACTTAGGACATAAAGAGTATAATATTCCTGCAATTTCATCATTTTGAGTCATTATTACTATTTTGAATCTATTTTCGCTTCCAAGTTTATTCTGTTAAATACAATCTCATTTAATTAATCTGTAACTTGGCTTTGACATTTTTCCTTTCTCTTCGGTGGACTTTATTTTTCTTTTTGTATTTTTAAAGAACAAAAAACTTTGGAACTTAGTTTGGGTTTTTTTGTTTTTTTTATTTGTGTGCTTAACAGGTGTTGAAATGAATGGGATTCAGAACAGGAAAGGGCAGAATATTGAGAAATTTCCAGGATGTTTGGGCAGGATGGTAAATCTGTTTGATTTGAACACAGGCATTCCTGGAAACCGGCTGCTTACTGATAAACCACATCCTGATGGTGAGCACCTTTCTTGAAAAAACTAGTGTGTATATATAATACATATATTTATTTTTCTTTTCAACTACTTGGAACATTTTGCTATCTGGATATTGGGATGATTTGGGGAGAGTTGTTTTCTCAGTTGCTTTTTGATCAGATCAATCATGGTGTGGTTCTCAGGATCATCACTTGTTTCAGTATTCCTTTTTTACCTTCAATTCAATCGTTTACAGTTTATTTTTTGGCCCTTGTTTGAACCAATTTCAGAACTCTATAAAATGTCATTTGGGAAAGTTAACTGCTGCATAGACCTTTATATTTTCTCACGAAATTTTAAAAGTTTCTAAAAGGGTTCAATATTATGCAAGTCTTATTCTGATTCTAGAGGTCAATTTTTCTAGTTCATGTTGATTGCCTTATGTACTGATAATTACCTTTTCTTTCTCTTTCTGTGTTTATGGTGTTTTCTTACTGGTAGTTTTAAATTGTACCGTTTCCCCCTATGAATTCACTTTAATATTCAATTGTATATATGAATCTATTGTTGCTTATTGATATTTTTGGTTGTTTATGCTTATATTATATATTTATCTGGCAACTGTTGACATGGTGCTGGTTTAATGGCAGGTTCCTCACTCTCAAGGAGTCAATCTGACGTGGTAAGGATGCTTAGCCCCTCCTTTGGAGATCAGATAGAGGATAAAGTGGTAAATACTGGGCATTTAATCTCTGTAATAGTGATTGTTATAATTTATGAACTAGTTGGAAACAGAGTCTGTGCACAACTTGTCTTTGTTATATCTTCCACTTGAATTATAATATTAAATGTATTTGTGTCCTGACCTGTGTTGAAATTTTTGGTGTGCAGGTTGTGTCTGAGTTAAGGAGAACTTTGTCAAACAAGAAAGCTAATGGAACACCAATGAAGATGCTCATAGCCCAGGAAATGTCAAAAGAAGTGGAGTCTAAGCATAATCCACCCAATGTGGTCGCTAAGTTGATGGGACTTGATGCACTACCAAGGCAGCAGCATAATATGGCTGCACAAAGACGCCATTCTAAAGGTTCTTCTCGGCATTCTTTGAGTCATTCTGAGATACCAGTGGAAGGCTGGGAGCGAGATCAAGGCTTTTCGAACAAGCAAATGCAATCTAAAGTAAATCTCTGTCAAGAGCTGAACAAATACAAAGATGTTTATGAAATCTGGCAACAGACCCCAAGGACAACCAATGCAAGAGATAGTTCTCCACAAAAAGGGAGGTATAATGATAATGGGAATGAGAAAAAAATGGCTCTAGTTCGTCAGAAGTTTATGGAAGCAAAACATCTGGTGACAGATGAAAAGCTTCGGCAGACCAAGGAATTTCAAGATGCCCTGGAAGTTTTGAGCTCCAATAGAGAGTTATTCCTCAAGTTTCTGGAAGAGCCAAATTCCACTTTCTCCCAGCATCTCTACAATTTGCAGTCTTTGCCTTTACCTCCTGAGACAAAGCGTATCACTGTTCTTAGACCTTCTAAGATGGTTGATAAAGAGAAATTTTCTGGAATAGGGAAGAAGTGTGACAAACAGACAAACAAACCAGCGCAGATGGGTCAAGTGACTGGTTGGGATAGAAATAACACTGCATGTTCTCCTCCTTTCCCCAGTCCGAAAGTTGATGATTATCCTTCCCAACCAACAAGAATAGTGGTATTGAAGCCCAGCCATGGGAAGACTCAGGACATTAAGACTGTGGCTTTTCCATCTCCCTCATCACCTAGGATATTACGTGGTGAAGATTTTTATGAGGAACCTGAAGATGATGAAGCACGAGAATCAAGAGAAGTGGCAAAGGAAATCACTAGGCAGATGCGTGAAAATCTGATGGGTCATAGGAGGGATGAAACATTGCTTTCTTCTGTGTTTTCCAATGGTTACATTGGTGATGATAGTTCATTTAATAGATCAGAAAATGAGTATGCTGCGGAAAACCTTAGTGATTCAGAAGTCATGTCACCAACTTCTAGACATTCATGGGATTACATCAATAGGTTTGGTAGCCCTTATTCTTCCTCTTCCTTCAGTCGTGCATCATGTTCTCCTGAGTCCTCAGTTTGCAGGGAAGCAAAGAAGAGGCTTTCAGAAAGATGGGCCATGATGGCATCAAATGGGAGTTCTCAGGAACAAAGACATGTCAGGAGAAGCTCAAGCACATTGGGTGAGATGCTTGCTCTTTCTGACACAAAGAAGTTGGTGAGATCTGAAGAAGAGGGAAGTAATAAGGAACAAGAACCTAGGGGATCAACTTCCTGCATAGTTAGTAATTTGGATAAAGAGGAAAGTACAAGTGATTCTCCCAAGAATCTTCTCAGGTCAAAATCTGTGCCTGTGTCTTCTACCGTGTATGGTGCAAGGCTTAATGTTGAAGTTTCAGATCCTGAAGCTAGCAAAGAACAAGTTTCTAAGGAACTGACAAAGGCAAAGAGCATGAAATCATCTTTAAAGGGGAAAGTTTCAAGTTTATTTTTCTCAAAGAATAAGAAAACAAATAAAGAAAATTCTAGTGGATCTCAATCTACAGATGGATCTCCATCTGCAACTCCTGGAACACCAGGGTCACAAGTAATTCATCCTCGAAAGAATAGCAATGATGCATCTCAGTGCGTTAGTGACAGTGGCATCCAAGAGTGTTTGTCTCCTGTTCTAGGTGAATCAGCAAGTAAAACTGCCTTACCAGATTTGATTGGCATGGGACAGAAACAAGGCATAATTTCTATGGAGGTAGTTCAAACTTCCTTAGTTTCTTGGCCATGCATTTTATTTATCTTTCTTAATATATACATTCGTACATATATATATATATATATATATATATATATATATATATATATATATATATATATATCTGCTCTAGTTTTTCTGAACAGCTATGAGATTTGACTGATATGATGGTCAAGATGGAAAATGGCAATGTAGTTTGGTTAATCTAGGAAGGGAAAGGTAGCACATGAACTAAAATCTTCCTTTCTCATTATTTGAAGTTGTGTGAATTCTGAATGGGTATATTTCCACTAATGGGGTTAGAATATATTTTGCTAATACAATGGATTTTCGGTTCCTGGGGTTATGTGAATGGGTATAATTCCTCTAATGCTAGTACGATGGGTTTAGGGTGGTGATGCAGCAATGTAAATTGTGAAATAATGTCTTAATCTGTCATGAACAGAAAAGAAGTCTTTCTCTGCCGTGGTGGTGGGCACAATTATGTTTTACAATTGAAAAAGAAAATTAGAACAACTAATTAAGGGTGGATCTCATATTTAAGAGTGTTATTATATTTCTATTTGTTAAGTGTTCTTGGTTATGACAAAGATCAATCATACTCTTAGCTAAACTTAAGAGGTCGTCCCCATTTTATGAGCTAATAGCGGCCATAAAATGCAGATTCTGTGAATTGAACTTGTTATAAGATTTTTTGTCTTTTAAATTTGCATACCTTAATCATTTATCGATACTGTGCTTACCTTTTGTAGGGAGGGTTGTCTGTAGCAAAACCTTCAGTGGCTGTCCTTATAAGTGAGAATCAGGACCAGCCAAGCCCTATTTCAGTTTTAGAACCTCGGTTTGAGGAGGATGAGAGCGCAATTCCAGAGTCCTCTGGCAGTATCAAACCAGTGCACCGAGGTAAGCTTCAGTTGTTAAACTGGGGAATTTGTTATATGTCTGATTCTTGTTATCCTCATCAATTGTCCCATTTATTAATACAGGACTGGAGGTGCCACCTAAGTCTAACTTAATTGACAAGTCACCACCTATAGAATCGATTGCTCGCACCCTGTCCTGGGATGATTCTTGTTCAGAGACAGTCACATTATATCCATCAAAACACTCTTCTGTTTCCCCAGGTGCCAAGGAAGAACAGGATTGGGTTTTCTCTGTCCAATCACTGTTATCAGCGGCTGGTCTCAGTGGTGAGGTGCGGTTGGAGTCATTTATTGGTAGATGGCATTCGCCTGAAAGCCCATTGGAGCCATCCTTGAGAGACAAATATGGCAATTTGAATGATAAGGAGCCTGTGCATGCGGCTAAGCGACGAGAATGGAGATCAAACAGGAAGCTTGTGTTCGACTGTGTGAATGCAGCATTGCTGGAAATCACAGGTTACGGGTCATCGGGCAGGGCCCAGATGAGGGTGATGGAGGGTGCATCAGGCACGTTGGTTGACCATGTGTGGGGCCGAATGAAGGAATGGTTTTCCAGTGAGGTGAAATGTTTGGTGGGAGATGATGGGGACAGCAACAGCCTGGTGGTGGATCGGGTGGTGCAGAAAGAAGTGGTTGGTAAGGGGTGGGCTGATCGTATGAAATTGGAAGTAGATAATTTGGGAAGAGTGATAGAGGTGAAGTTGCTAGAAGAGCTTGTGGAAGAGGCGGTGGTGGATTTGAGCGGTAGGCTGTTTTGAGGCGTTCCCCTTGTGTGTTTTTTGCCTCTATTGATTGTAACTTTATTATTTTGTGCATTTGATTTTCCGAGAATGATGGTCGGTCGGTCCTTCCTTCCTACTACCACCACTGCGCTGCCCACCTTATTTGTTTGATTGATGCTGCAGGAATGTTTATTGTATATCACTAATGTTAATCTGATAAGTTGGTTTAATTTTCAAGGTTCCCCCACAAGACAACCTCAGTAATATGTATCTAACCTCCCTGTCAATGGAACGGAGCTATGTGTTCCCCTCGGGCTGCGGCCCTCCCCTCCCCTCCCCATGTGATCTGCCAGCTGTTTGTACGGGCACAAAGGACGAGCCACAACTACCCAAGCCCTGAGTGGAAAATGGTAAAACTTTTTTTAATTTTACCGTACAGTGAAATTATAAGTCTTTTACTTGCACAATAATTGATCTCATCCTTTTGGTTGGAACCTGTCTGTCTACTCAAATTGTAACTGGGTCCTAATTGTTGATGCTTTGGAATTGTTTTGGAGTGATTATTAATTGGGGCAAGCAACGCTCTCAAATTCCATCCGCATCCTTCTATTTTTGGTTTCTTTGTGTTTTATTCTTGTCGTCGCGTCACTCTCAATTCTCATCTATCATCTTTGCGTGTGAAAATTGAAAGTGAAAAGTGAAAAGTGAAAGTGAAAGTGAAAGTGAAAACTCTCAAGCCTGATTCTTCTTCATTCCTTTCTCCTTTGTTGATAACCAAACCACCCATAAAAATCGTGTCATCACAAAACAAAATTAGGTCAAGACCATTAATGGAGAAAACTCATTGAAAAAACAAAAAAACAAAAAAAGATATTTCCCTTGTTGGGACACAGCAAGAACGAGGATTGAATGAGGGAGGCGGTTTTCCACTGCTACATGAAAAGTACACTATGGCTTCTTCTTAAATTGCAAGGGGAGAATTTTTTAACCCACAAAGCAATGCCCTACTTCTCTAAATAGTTTATGGATGTTCACTGTTGAAGCCTAGACTAGCATTTTTTCAGGCACTCGGGCTGGTCTGGTCCATTTCTGCCAGCCAACCAAGATGATAACAGTCCCACCTCGCATTTATTAAGGCAATGGTGATCTGATGGGATTGGAATTTGGATGCTGCTTGACCGTAGGATGAGAATTTAACCCATCACACCCACACCAGTTTTTGTGGTTTGGCCTCATCATTACTTGTGCTTCTCAAAACTGGAACTCTTGGACCCTAACAATTAGTTGACTTGTGAAAATGTTATGGAGTTGAAAGAGACTACACCGCTTAATCCTTTGAAATGTTGAAAATAGCTTCAGAGTCTTGAACGGAAGGGCGGCTGACGCGCCTGGGTTTCTTTTGTATCATATTATTTCTAAGTGACTGTGTAACATATCTCAGATGGAACACAAATATTGGATTTAGAAGTAAAAATTTTCCTTGGACTCATGACATGATGTTAGACCTCTCTTAAGAGGTATCAACATTGAAATGGGCTCGGACGTTCGTTATATAATTAGATGAGCTAGAAAACAAATTCGTAACAAATGAGATGAGTCCCACTTTATAGTAAGCAAGGGCGAAGGAGAGAGGTCTCAGATTTTTATTTTTTTTTTCATTTTTATGTGTATAAAATTTAATATATATAGTTTTGGCACCCCTAAACAAATCAAATGAATTGATTTGGAGTAATGGTAAAAAATCTAAGTTAAATTTTATAGGTCCTATTCAATCTCTTCATGATCCAAATTTTGAAATTGTTTTTATTTTTTTTTCCTTTCCAAACCAAATAAAAACTTTTTAACTTGTACAAATTTTAAATCCCTTTCTCCTCTCCAAACCAAATCATTTTTTTTTTTTGAATTCACAGTTAATGTTTCTTTACTTCCCAAATCTTAATTCAATTTTAATTTTAAATTTGCTTTATTAGTAATATTTGAATTTATAAAGATATTGTAATGCAATTACTGTTGTGTGTTTCTAATAGACAAGGATTAAATAATTGATTCATTTTGAAATTATTTTTTTTCCTTCATCTTTTTTTTTAGCCACCAAATAAGCATACTAAACTTTTTAACTTGTACAAATTCGAAATCCCTTTCTCCTCTCTAAATCAAATAACAATTTTTTTTTGAACTCACAGGTAATGTTTCTTTACTTCATAAATCTCAATTCAATTTTAATTTTTATATTTTTTTTATATTAGTAATTTTTAAATTTATAAAGATATTGTAGTTCAATTATTATTTTGTATTTTTGATTGACATGAATTTAGTGATTGATGAATTTGAAAGTACGAAAGCACATTTAGCATAACTTACAATGTTTAACGTGAAAATCTAACGTTAATTTTTTTTTATTTTATATTTATTTATATTGGTGAATTTGAAAATTTATATTTAAATTGTTAATAAAATTTTATGTTATAATTTAATTTTATTTTAACAATAATTAATTGTTTACTTCGAAACGAATCATTGACTTAATTTATAACCTTATATAATTACTCTTTAATCCTCATTAATACAAAATTCTGGATCCGCGACTAAGAATAAGAGTATTCTTTAAGCTAATAAATATGTATTTTGAGTTAAAAATATGAGTTATTTATCAAATGATATATATATATATATATTGAAACGGATAATGTTTTATTTGGTCTTCATTCATTCTCGTCTCTTTTTATTTTGTCCCAAGACATTCTTCATCCACATCTTAGTAAGCATATGAGCAGTCTTCGAATAAAAATTGAGACTCCAATTTTATTAGTTCTAATAAACTGGCAAAAAGAAAGATGGGATTTAAGGGTGAAATCATATTGTACCAAAAGAAAGTAAGCACACGACCATGCTAGTGGGAAACAAAACTAGATGGCTAAAAGCAGATGCAAGATAAATCTCGTGTCTGTTATCTCACTCACTCAACTAAAAACAGTACATCAATGCTTACATCGGAGCCAGAGAGTTGAATTCGTGAAAGGGACTCGGATTTTTACATACGAGAAGGCACGCACACAGAGTGAGAGAGAGAGGTCCCCTCATTTTTTCTTGTTTTAGTTTCCATACCCATGTGCTCTGCATGCAAGATACAAATACTAAATCATACGTGACACAACTTTTTATTTTTTACTTTACATTTTATCCAATTTTTTTAATTATTTTAAAAAATTAAATAAATTTTTATTCTTTTATTTATTGTATTAAGTCAAATTCTATTTTAGATTAAATATATTCTTAATTAATCAACTTTTTTAAGATAAAATATCATTTATAAGTTTTTTATTATATAACATGTTTGATATGTCATAAAAAATAATATATTGATCTAACATGATAATATGATAAAATAATATTTTTTTTGATAATATCAACATCATATCAATATCATCTTCACATTATATAGATATAAAATGATAATGACATTTTGGATCAGAAGTACAAAAAACATTTACCATTATGAATGGTCCTTTTTTTTTTTTTTTTAACCATCCCAGAGTAACCATATACATCCTCGAATAGATCAACAAAGGATTAAGTTAAACTAAGATTTTACAACTTAAGAGAATTTCCTATCCTATGAGCAAAATAACTTGCAGAAAGATAAAAGGTTTCACCTTGGACTTGGACTGAAGACAAAGGGGCGGAAATATCCTGTGAGAACTTTCCCAGAGAGTTGATGTGTAATTTCCTACACCAACTGCTCCCAGCCAAAACCAGTGGTTTGGTATATTCTAAAGCTGCAAAATAGATGTTGTGACCTTGGAACTCAAGGAAAGCAACTGCTCAAGGTATAACCAAAAGGACAACAAGGACCACCACATGGACAATACTAACACCCAGAGATATGAGCAAATGTAACATATTTAAAATAATCAACTGCATATTATAGGCTTAGAAATAGTACGTACATCCACTCTGACAAATGATTTTAAACGACCATGAGAATACAATATTAGACCAAACAACAGACTTCTCATTTGTACAAAATGTCAGAACCACCACATTCCATTAGGGTAATCCTTCCATAGATACAAAGCAATATAATGAACATGGGTTTTGAAGACCTATATACATCACAACTTTCTCCACAAAAGCAACGAATAAAAAGCCTAGAGTGCAATGATATGTACTTGATCAGTTTGAAATACAGGATAGATTGCCGCCCATTCTTTATGATCACTGTTCTACTTGGACTTCATACTCCCAGATGTGTTCTGGTTTAGTAAATTATATTTATCAGCACTGTTGTATCTATCACCACTGTTCAGTCCGTACTGCAATACCAAATGCAATAGCATGATTTAGGAAAAGAATAGCTCATATGTTTATGGAAAGATACAAGCGGAAATATAACTCAGCATTAATGAAAAGAATATCTTAGAACTTGTTTTGTTGACACAAATGGGTTTGAACAATAGAAATGCTCAGTGTTCTAGTGCATCAATGTTCTTCTTTACAATCTTTACAATTAAGAGTATCCTAATTCTTGACAAAACCGAGCTATAGATATAAAGGGGATGGGAATCATTGATACTTGTCACAACTGAGCTAAAGACACAGAGCAGCATATTTAAGTATCAATAATAATAAGGCAACAGCTTCTAAGGCAACAAAATGAAAATATTTAGTTTTCAGTCATTTGTGAGTCAGGATCAATCAATCATGTCAGCCTTGTCAGAAGCATTTCTGAAAGAATAATCACATTGACAGTTTATTTCTGACTGAGATTTCAGATTGTGAGGCTGGTCAAATGGCACCAAGTTAGATCATTAATATGTTTCAGATAAGACCCAATTCTTCAATAGATTCGTGCACAACAACTAATCACATAGCATGTAATAAGATCCACTAGACTGAAATCCTACTTCAAGGAACCATTTCCACAAATGCAATTACCCTTCAAGCGAGACTTTGATGACGCATATGATCAGTCACTTGTGAGAGTGGATCTCAATGAGGTCAATGTTTTTGTGATGCTGGGTTAAAAGCGGTGAGTTGGAACATTAATTTGTCATACAATAACCAAAACATTGACACAGCATGGCAGTAATAAGATCCACTGTGCTATAAACCAACTTTAAGGAACCATTTCCACAGGCCCCAGTCACGACTCAATCTAGAATTAGATGCTGCATGGTGGATTTCACATCATATAGAATAAACTAATAAAACAGAGAAAGAGTGAACTAGTCCAATATAACTAGCACGCCAGCCATCATTTTATGCTAAAGATGAGTTATTAGCAATTAGAATGAGGGTACCTTTTCTCTTATTCGTGAGCCCCAGATGTCAGAGTGAGTTCCCTTGCCATCAGTTTTGGCTGAGGTAGATGTGTGGCTAGACTGAGAGTTTAGGAGTGGCTTCCAAGTTCTACCTCTAATATTTTCATAATCATCTTCATTGTCAATGTCTCTTCTCCCGCTAGAAACCATTGCCCGCAAAATTATTGCCACTAGCAAAGATAATGCCTAAAAGAATGCAGGAAATAAGTATATTAGAGTAAAGAAATCAGCAGGCTTACTGAAATTTGACAAAAGCGTATATATGAAAAAAAAAAAAGGAAAAAAGAGATCTTATCTTCTATTTCTCAAGTCCCAAGGAGATATGATTTTCATAACTACAAAACTTTATTAACAAATGAGGTTGTGATAATGTTAAGAATGTTTTCTCTTCGATTTTGAACAACCTCCAGATGGATAGTCTGTTGCATGTTGGCATTGGTCATCTAGACCTCCTAAAACCCAGGCAAACTTTTACCTTCTCATAATTCAAGAAGTTGTCACCTAACCATGTATTTTCAGTTCAGAACAGTTTGATTCATCTCAACAGCTGAAGAGATTTTATCTCAAGTGGACCTCTTGCAATTTAAGTTCAAACAGAATTTGATCTCCAAAAATAATAAAGGCTCTCCTCTTTAAACTTATATCCTTCTCCCCTCATAAAATTTACAATTCATCCTGATATGTGTTTCTGGGCAAGATAATTGGCTTTGATCCATCATCAGTTCATCATTTGCATTTCTTTCCTCTATGGAGTATGAACAGCAGATGTCTCCATGTTGTCCCACAATGCAAAACGGTTATGATCAAGGAACACTTGTCTTCAAACAGAGCATCATGTTTTCAAGCCCATAAAAAACTGATTGCCTTGTATTGTGGAGTTGTGATGTTTCTTGAGTCTATTGCAATTAATGTAAGATAGTATAGGAATTCTGAGGACTTGCACATTCATCTGGAGTTTCCAATGGACAGAACTATCAATATCTTATTCTGTGGACTGAGGCTACATCAGTTTGGCTTCAACCAATAAGTGTTTTGGACAATCATTTGCCAAACATCAAAAAAACCTGAACATGCACGTGTGCTTTTCTTTAGTCTTTGGAAGCCATATTATATCACTTTAGCAATTTAGTCTTCATTGACTGGCCCTAGAAAACCATACAATCCCAAATCTCTTTTCCACAAAAATGTTCCCATCTTTCCCTTTAAGCTCTCCAAATATGTCAGATCATTCCAAGTCTCCTTTCCACCAAACTGTTCCTGCAGCCTGATTTTTCCAATTCAGCCTATGTTTGGTCATTAAACCTATATATATCAACTTTAGTTGCTTCAAGAAACCTAGTTCCCCTTTCAACCACAGCTACAAACTCTATATCTTTAATTTGACCCCGTCTACCAACTTGAGTAGACTGGTTCTATTAGCCTGCCCTTCATCCCAAAGAAGTACATAATACACCAGTGAGAATTTCAACAAAAAATGAGCATAGGCCAGCTTAGTTTGCCTCAACCTAACCTATTTACAGGACAGGTCATAAAGTGGTAACTTACATGAAGGATGGGAAGCAGTTACTAAAAAGCCCAAGATTTATAACATCAATCATACACAATGCATTACCTATAATTGTTCATCCTCACCCATAACTTGGCTATCAACTATGTTATTTTCTTATGTCTATTGGAAACACACCATAAATTATGCACTGACCATCTCCCTTGTAATAAACCATCACAAACTATATGCACAGCAAACCTATCTTTTTTACCATGGTTTAAGATGGAGCAATATATTAACAGAGAGAAGAAGCTCTGCAGTTCAGAATTGCCCAAAGAATTCTTCCCCGTTGTCATAATCCAAATCTCTTATAAATGAAATGCAAAAGTCCATGCCGAAAATGGATCCTTATATTTTTAAGGAAAGATCTTTTTTGTTTCATGTCAATTTTAACAAGAAAATATTAAAGAACAAATGAATTATAACGACAAAAATAACAAAGTTGGTATATTGTAAGCTACAATCAAGTTGTGGTTAAGCAAAGGTGGTATCTTCTTATCATCCCATATATCATCAACTGCAACTTTATCACCTCAACAAGGAACAATAGACCTAGGATTTTATTGGGTTGAATAATTAATTTGCCATGCTACTAGTACTATGCAGCAAAAACATTGCCATAATTTTGGAACATGCATAAGTTTAGCTTTCATATAATCTTTCCCACAAATACATGGTAAGATTTGAACCAAAAATGTACTTCAACCCCAGCCCCTACCAGCTCAACTGACATTGTCAATATAGTACCAGGGTAACTAAATTATGATATTAATTTGTTTTCTGAGACATGCGTCAGAGATCTACCCTTCCATACAATCAATCATTGAGCAGAAGCCCAAGGGGCTATGTAACCAAGGCACAGTTCAGTGCTGGCACTAGAAAGTGCAATGGTAAAATACAAAATTGAATTGTTTTTTCCCACATTTGAGATACTCCAAAACTTTTTCAGAAGATCAGTGCATATTCCTGTTATGATGAAATTCATAAATCCTTATGACTATAAATGAACAGATCTTCATCAAATGAAATGTCACAGATCACAAAGTATGTGCTCATTTAGTTACTGCATTTCTTTCTGTGAAACAAAAACAATCAATTAATTTAGTAAGTTATAAAATGCTTGAAATCATGGGCTAAATGATGCAGGAGCATTCCAAAACTTATTTAAATTAGTCGTCTTGATATGTTCTGTTGTTTTACTGTTTTTTACTTAAGTAATCAGTGTTTTTATTTTAGTAAGCGGTCGTTTGATTAGCATGTGATCTTTTAAAGAGTATGAGTGGCTAGGGTTAGATTGGTTTTATGTGTATTCTTGGGCTATGATTAAAAGCTGCTGTAACCTGAATATAATAAGCTTTTAGACACATTAGGCAGCCGTATTATTTTGGATTATTTTCTGTCAGAGGTTCTACAACTCTAAACCCTAGTTATCTTGTTTTTACTTTGATTTTACATCAATTTTAGCCTTTGTTTTGGTTTTCTTTTTATTGTTTTTACTTCTGCACTACATCAAAGTGGTATCAAAGCGAAGAGATCCTAAAGCTAAACCAGGGTTTTTGCAGATGAACCATGACTGATTGAGGTACAGGACACGGAAGAGGAAATCAAGCCCAGCAAACAGAATTGGCTGAGATGAACCTATGATTGAGGGTTGTGCAAGCTTTACAGTAACAAGAACCAATGGGAGCGCATATGGAGAATCCAAAATGCAACCACAACCCTTTGGATTTACTCGAAGGTGGTCTTCAGGATGAAACTGGATATAGAGAGGTTAAAACCCTTTTCATAATGCTGGATCACCAAACCTTGCTGTCCTTGTTGAATTGGAAGAGCGGTTGTTACATGCTCTAGACTTGAATGTGTAAAGGTTGGTGACTTCCAAGGGAACAATGCAGTAACTTACAGAGTTCAAAGCAGTTCTGGTACTGGTACTTTTTAGGCTGAATGTGAAGAAGGCAAGAGGAGGAATTACAATCAATATATGATGATTATATGAAGATGAGGAATTACAGCCAGTTTATGATGATTATGAAAGACAATGAGGGAGTTGATGTTTATCCAATTCAAGGAGAGTCAGTAACAATGGAGAAATTTGAATTAAAGAGTAAAGATAGTGGAATTGTTTATGCCTTCGTTTGCAAATTTGTGCAAGATGACTTGAAGGGTGAATTACCAAGCATCCTTATGAAGTTCAACAGTTGTTAGAAGAGTTTGAAGAGCTGATTAATAAGGAATTGCCTGTTCTAACACCAATGAGTAGTGGCCAACATGCTATTGATTTGGTTCTAGGGGTTTCATTATTAAATATGAGGGTTTGTAGAATGCCTCCATAGCAGCAAGCTGAGATGCAAAAACAGGTTGAGGAGTTGCTCACCAAGAATTTGGTACCGGAGAGGAACAGAGCCCACAAGACACCAGACGGGTTCTATGAATGGTTAGTGATGCTATTTGGTCTCTCTAATGCTTTAAATACATTCATTCAAGTTATGACTACGTTACTAAAGCTTTTCTTGAACTTGTTGATGGATGTTTGGTTTATAATATATCCAAGGAAGAACACTTAAGCCACCTTTGGCAAGTTTTAGAAGGTCTTCTTATAGAGAAACTCTTTATAACTTTAACTGCTCTTTCTTGTGCTATGAGGTTGAGTTTTTGAAATCTATAGTCTTGACAAATGGATTGAACCCAGATTCAAAGAAAGTGTGCGCCATGAGAGACTGGACAACACCTAAATCAGTCAAAGAAAGTCAAAGGTTTCATGATTTACCCTTGTTTCATATCATAAGGAATTTCAATTGTTTTTTGAGCCTGATCACTAAATGCTTGAAAAGGGACAGCTTTGAGTGGCCAACTTCTGCACAAAGAGCTATTCAGCAGATAGAGATTTTGATAACAGTGGCAATGATTCTTGTACTACCAGATTTTGTGAAGTTATTTCTTGTGGAGTATGATGCATCACTTAAAGAAATTAGATGTGTTCTTAGTCAAGAAGGAAGGCCAGTCATTAGAAATTGTAGTGAGCAATAAGAACTAAAAATCAATGCTCAAGTGATCCTTATTTCGACTGAAGTATGGTAGAATTGAGTAAACCGGCTAGTGAGTACTTAGATTGTAGAACACAGACTGAAAAGGACTGATCTAGAAATCTATGCTAAACTTTGCAACGAATAAGGAGGGCCTCTTGTCAACCTGAGGAAATTAATGCAGGACATTCTATAACTTGTTTAAATTAGTTGTCTTAATATGTTCTTTTATTTTTTACTGTTTTAGTTTGGTAATTAGTGTTTTTATTTTTATCAAGAGGTTATATGATTAGCATGTAATCTTATAATGAGTTTGAATGGTTAGGATTAGATTGGGATTAGGTGTATCCATGGGTTAGGACTAATAGCTGCTATAACCTTAGTATAAATAGTTGTTTAGACACATTAGAAAATCATACTATATTGGAATATTTTTCTGTTAAAGGTTCTACAACCCTAAACCCTAGTTATTTTATTACTATTTCGATTTTACATCAAATTGTGCCTTTGTTCTGGTTTTCTTTCACTGTTTTGGTTTTCTTTTTGTTGTTTCTACTTCTGCACTACATCACTAAACATACCTGAACTATCACGACACTGATGCCAACCCATTTACATAAATCAATGTTGTCCTCAATGAAGGATCGAAGGCTATCAAGTTCTCCAGTTTCATCAAATGGAAGATCCTGTCATAAAACACAGTCTTTAGTAATAAATAATCATATGCACAAGATCAAAGCCATAGCATCTCTTGACAAACACAATGCACCAAGAAAAGGATATACCTTCTCCCAGTGACGATCAATTGCAATAAATGCCACCAAAGCAGCTTCAATCAAAATGAGAACAATTTTGAGAAGAGTATACTGTCAGTTTGATCAAGTTAAGGAAGAACATGTAATAGAATGCATTCCATTGTATTATTGGTAGGGCAGAAACGACTCCAACACTTCAATGCTTGTTATAGAGCTTTATAAATCACCAAGTAATTAGTTTTAGAGAGAGTTAACAGTGAATACATAGAAGATGAAAATCTTAATTTTGTGCTTAAAGTTTTGATCTTATTTTAAGCACTTTGTCTTCTCCTGCTACTGCCACTTCTAGGTAGACAGAGCATAAGTAAAGCTAATGAACTTAAAACCTCAATATAAAGAAAATCATTATCTGAAATTTGCAATTTTTATTAAAAAAAAATCATGCTAGTCTCTGGGTATACATGTTCAGAATAGCTGCGGCAAAATCTCTAAGCCAACTTCATTTGAAAAGAATCTAAGAAGTTCTTTATATCGGATACAAAACACAGGCAGCAGCCATTAACGGATTCAGCTGCTATGCAACCAATGAAAGTAATGCAACATAGCACAATGCCCACTCCCATAAAGGAGTAGATGAACCTGCAACAAAGAAGAAAAGCACCAAATTAACATTTGTCTGAGCATTCCCAATCCCAAACATTCAATCACAGAAGCCAACAAAAGCAAACGTTGTACCACCAATCATATCAAATAAGGAATTGAAAGAGACATAAACCAAGTGGCAAGCAGACACAACCAAGCTTTGAATTGTCATAGAAGTGAAATAGAACATGTAATACTACAATAAAAAAAAAAAAAGGACAACCCTTACTGTTTATATTTGTTCCATAAAAAAAAAAAATAAACCGCCCAAAACAGGGCACTCATCATTCTATATGTTCAGTCTTAAAAGGTAGGACTTCGAAGTACATGATTAAAGATTTAGGGTTATAAACTTCAAAGTGGCCTTATTTTCTATTACTAAAGCTTGTCTTATCAAACCTCTTCTCAAACTTTTAAAGCTTCGTCCTTTTTTTTTTTTTAATTATCGCTGTTAGCATTTAATGCAGTGTCTACTTCAAAATCCCTTTAAAAAATTGAATTACAAAAAATTAAAAAAGATTAATATAGAGTAAGTACCAGGGAGCAGGTAGCTTAACGGAGCTCAAGTCAAACCCGACGCTATTATCCAACCCGGATGCCAAACCGACAACGAAATCATCGAAAACCCTAGCTGCTTCAGCTCCGATCTCCGGTCTCGAATTGAAGTGGACCGAAAGAAAAGACTCCGGCGACGGAGCTATAGGCGGCGGATAAATGGGGACGTGATGGTTCCACTGATCCAGCATCCATATCGAATAGAGTATGATCGATACTCCTACGAAAGCTTGGAGAAAATTCAAGAATTTTAGAATAAAAGCAAACGAAACGTGGCAGCAATTGGGCCGCATTCCCTAAGATTTCAATCGATTTCGATTTCTTCTTTCGTTTATGAGTATCGAAAACCCCTAATTTTGGATGATTTTGAAAGAGGGCCGAGATCGAAGCTGCGGTTTTGGATTTGATTATTTTGGCGTTTTGCTTGTAAAAGCTTTCTGTTTTTATCTGCTTTTCGTTTTCTGGTGTTTTATTATTCTAATTGGTACATTTGCGTGGCGAGACAAGTCCAGATGAAATGGCAGGGAAGTACCCCAAAGATATTTTGTGCAAGTGAATTTCTTTTGTTTTTTTTTTTTTTTAGTTGAGAAAATTGCCTCTCTATTAATGTTTCATTCTAATTCATTTTGAATCTATTATAATATACTTTATATATTGCAGTACACAAGAGCCTTACTATTATTTCATTATTAGAGTTTCTATTTACTTAATAACGTGACATGAATTTTATACTAATTTATTTTTATTATATCTAAAAAATAACAAACTTAGACACTTCAATCTCAGAATCTAAACAAATTAAATAGAGAAATTACTTGCTTTCTTCCTTGTTTCGATATCATATTAATTCACTCATCACTTTTGGGTTTTAGGTACTTGCTTGGCTGTTTGAAAGTGAGGTTTGGTTGTTTTAGAGCGAGATTGACAGGTCTATTATTTTGAAGTCTGGTTGTTTTCTATCTTACATTTTGCTCTTTCTTTTTTACATTTTAGATAACATAAATCTTAATTACAGTTTACATTTTGTTGTCATGTTAGGATGTAGTTATTTGAGTCTCATATTTGAGTTTGATATTTGGTTTGTAATAAGGTATTCGATAAAATTTTCTAAAAGAAACAATAAAGCTTCTTCAAGTAATAATGCAACAAAATATGAGTTTTAATTTCAAAACAAATATTGTCAATATGGCCGAACAACTGTTGCTAGAATATTAAGATATATTTGGTTAGCAAGAAAGAATAAAATGAGAATAAAATAGTCATTTCATATAAATAAAATAACAGATGAGTAGTTATTATTGTTAGAAATTTTGAGAATATGGTGCCCTGAAAAACAAATATATTCTCATGTTTAAATTCATTAAATTTATTTGTAATGAAAGTACATTTTGATAATAAGATGAAGAGTTTGTTTTAGTAAGCATTCATTATCTAGTTATTAAAGTACCAAGATTCTATTGAGATATTAAAATATATTTGTATGAAGAGTCATACATAGGAGACATGTATTTTAATTGAATCTAAAAATTGTTCACAGCCATATAATAAAGCTGGTCACTTTATTATGTTAAGGTTGTAGTGTCCAGATTACTTCTAACGAAACGAATGTGATTCATTTCAAGAGAATGATGAGTCTCAAATCATCGAAATGGTTGACTTCGAGTAATGACACTATAACATGAACTGGAATCATGTGAGAATCAAATTTAAGTTTTACCGTTACCTAAATCTTGATCTCGCACTTATGCATTTGCTTATAGTAGAACCGAAATCCTGATTGATAGTGGACTCGTGTTTAATCTCCTTATAATCTTTGATTTACCATGAGCATGATCATCATAAAGCGTTGATCTAGACTCCATATTTTGGGATTATAATTGAGATGAACATTTGAGAACATATATCTAGATAATGGAGTTCATAACATTAATATCACTTCTAGTGATTTCAAGAATATTGGTGATTAATCTAGGCCCAATGAATTGATGAATTAGCTACTCATCACATCTGGATACTCAAAAGATTAGATCTAGAGTATTGAATCACTAATTGGATGAAATTTGAGACTAGGAGACAAAATTGACATAAAGGGTAAAACGATAATTTCACCTTTATCATTAGATGGTTATGAAGGTTCACAATATAAGGCTTGCAATTGGACAACTAATAATTAATATCAAATATTGAATTATTTCTTGTAATTATAGTTAATCCAAGAGTGCAACTATGAATCTATGGTGGAGTGATTTCATGGTTAATAAGCTTGAATTATTTTTAATGAGATTAAAAATAATTCTAAGTTTATTGGAGCTTGGAATATCTATGTCCAAATAGATTCCCCACTTAACTTCGTAGAATTCAACTTGTTTAAGTTGGAATGCATGTTTTAATTTGTTTAATTAAATTGTATACAAAATTGGCAGCTTTGACATGTTTGTCTTAATTTAGACAAGAAAACATGTTTGGTCTTAATTTAGACAAGAAAATATGTTTGCCTTAATTTAAGACATGAAAAATATTTTTTGTCTTAATTTAGTCAAGAAAACATATTTGTCTTAATTTAGACAAGATAAAATATTTTTTTGTCTTAATTACAGACAAGAGTTGTCTTAAATTAAGATAATTTTAGGAGGATTCTTGTAAAATGAATCTAGACATCTATGTTGATAAAAAGAGACTCCATGTTTGACTATTACTCTTTTATTTATTATTAATTTTTTTTAAATAAAGATAGATAATAATAAAATAAGAGTTATTATTCAATAAGGAGTTTTATTTTATCAAGAACTCTAAATGATAATTAAAGAATTAAATTATATATTCTTTAATTTTTATTTTGATAATTATGGAGCATGTTTGATGCTTCCATAACTTTGAATGGATGGTCAAGATTGATTCAAAGGTGTTTCATTTTGATTAAACCTTTGAAGCAAGAGTTTTAATAAAAAGAGAAGAGATTGGAAGAAAAGAAAAGAACATACTTTTTCTTAAAAAAAGTTTCAGCCATCTCTTATCTTCTCCTCTTCTAAGCTTTTCCAAAGAAAAGAAAATAAACTTAGTTGCCATCTTGTAGCGTTGCATTCCACACCTTATCCACTCAAGATTCAAGTTGAAAGTATTCTTAAAGAATAAGTGGTAAACTTATTTGGTCAAGAAATCATTCATTGGTGTGGTGTTGTCAGAAAATAAGAATTTCAAAATAAAGGTATGATTTTCTTACTTAATAGATTTTTATTTTAATTTTTTTTATGTGATTATATTACTTGCAATAATAATAATGTGTGTTTTCGCTTGCGTAATTGGATTGCTTGCTTCCATTGTTAAAGAAATTTTTGAAATCCATGCTTTACACAATCACATTAATCCATTAAGATCCTACTCAAACAATTATGTACTTTAATTCATAAGAATGGAATAAGATAAAAATTATTATAATGAATTATTCTAATATTTGGTTGGCAGAATTAGTTTTAGGAATAGTTAAGGAGTAAGTGATAAATGAAAAAAATATTTTTTATTATAATATTTAATTTTTAAATTAAAATTTTTAATATTTTAATAATTTATTAAAAATATTAATAAATTGTTATTTAAATTTTAATATGATTAATTCTAAAAAAAAGTTTTAATATGATTATTTATTTTAATTTATAGAATATTAATAATATATATTTCATTTAAAATATTGATAATTTATAATTAAAACATTAATATCATTATTTTATTTTATTCTTTATTTTAAAATATTAAAATATTAAAAATTTATAATTATAATTTAATTTTTAAATCTAAAACATTGACTTTTTATAATTTAGTATTAAAACTTAAATCTCTTTATTTTAAATTCATTTTAATTTTTCTTTTTTATTTTATTTTCTTTCTTCTAGTCGACTAACTACATAAGATGTGTTTGGTCAATATAAGGGAGCACTAATATGCACTATATGCCGCTAGATCAGGACAAGGAACACCAAACCGGCACTCCCTATGGCCGAATCTAGTCGTGGAGTGCTAGATTCAGTAGCAAGAAACTAGTACGGGTGTGGCAGATCGGTGCTTCTCGTAGCCAATTTTGGTGTTTCCATAGTCGGATCTGACCGTGGAGTATTAGATTTGGTGCTTTCATGGTCGGATGCAACGAGAGGTGCTAGATTCGACATTTTTACAACCCGATTTGGTTGGTGAGCATTAGATTGATGCTTTTCATGACCAAATTTGACCGTGAAAATATTTGTATTGCCCGCCATTGCCTCTTGTTATCGTTTCCATAGCCTTATGCTGTCCTCTACAATGGAGCAAATTTAGTGAGAGAAGGAAATCGATAATTGGATTGAGAAAGAAAGAAATTGGGAGAAATGAGTAAATTATAGTTTTATATGGTACGATAAATTTTAAAATTGATGAAGGAGAATTTTGTCTATTGACATTCTCAACTTATTCCTTGCGTTCAAAAATAACCATTACCAAGAGGGGTTGGTAATAGCTATTCCCCATTGTCCCTCAATGGCTATTCCTTCCAACCAAAGAAAATTTTAAGAAAGGATTAAGAATAAGGAGAAATGGCTATTCCATTCCCCCAACCAAATATTCTGTCAGAATATGATATAATTATGCAAAACTCTATTTTATTTGTCAAGAGAGAAAAAATTGATTTTTTAATGGTGGCATATAAACATGGTGGATGACAATGTGCATTCCAATAGCAATGAAGATATTAACATTAAAAGAAATGTGTTGGAGATCAAGAATTTAATGAAAAAATGAAGATTGAAATTGAGGCTGCAATGGAACATTGCAAAACTGAGCATGCAATCAACTTGTTAAAATTAATGGTTGATATATTATTTGTAATAACGTTAATTGTTGTATGTATTTAGTTTGTTTAGTTATTTAATTGGTGAATGAGAAGAAATTTATTTAATTGTTATGTTTATTGTTAATCTTGTTGGTAATGTTGGTGAACGGGGAAGCAATATATTTAGTTGTTGTATTTAGTGTTAATCTTGTTATTAATATTTATTGACTTAATGTTAAACATTTTGTAAGTTTCTTGACTTCCTATTTTTGATATAAAGAGCATATAATTTTAACTAAACAAGGTCTATACATCGGCAAAATAGTCATATATATTGATAATAGTAAATAATGTGCATACATCAAGTCCACTATCTGAACATCAAGATCGCCATATGTGAACAAAATAATATTAAGAACACTATTTGTAGACAATAATAAACTATTGGGACTACTAGCATTGAGTCCAATCTCAAGAAATTGCTAGAATTAATCCTTTTAAATAAAGTACCAAATGAAAAAAAATACATATCTTAATTTACCAACCAAAGTAGCATTTTCAACTATCAACCACAAAACCACTAAAAGTTATCATTTTAACATTTTCATCAAGCAGCGTAGCTACCACCAAAAACACTCGTTTGTGTCCCTAAACCACCATTTGCGAAATTAAAGGAAAAAGATGTAGAGTTCACAGATGTGTCACCAACAGACCTACCAGTAAGAATAAAATTAACAATAATAGATGCTTGCACTCTTGAAGATGAAGCCCATTTCTTTGTAGTAGTAAAAAAACCCCTTTGAAGATTCACCAAAAATAGTAGATCCTCTTGAGGATCCGCTAGTAGTAGTAACAGGTCCTCCTAAAGATCCATTAACAGTAAAAGCAACCTTAATATTTTTCTTCAACTAAAAGTATAAATAAATGCATTATTAATAAAACACATTATTAATATAAAAATTGAGTTTGAAAATGGCCTTTTGATTAGTTCACACAAGAACTCTAGGACAAGTTCTTTTGTTATGGCCAAGCTTGGAGTAAAAAGTGCACCTAGCAATACTACTCTTCCTAGCATTCTAGTCTCTAACTAATGCTTCTTTAAGTTCTCTTCTTTTATTCTTTTTAGGTTTGCTAAGCATACGGCGGAGTAATGGTGGCTTAACTGGATCAACTTGACCTCTAAACCTAGCCATAGTGATATTAGTTATAGGGTGAATTAACTCATTATATACTCACATGAAATTTTTTTTGAAGTAATAGCTATCATAATAAAGTTCAATATCACCCCTCTTGTGAGTAACGCAAGTTGCTACATGCTTACAGGGTAGGCTCAAATTTTGCCAAACCTCAATATTTCATTAATGATGATATTTTCTTGATGTGGAAATTCTCCTTGAGTTGCCATTTTCATAATGAACTGGAGAATTTTCTTTATTGGAAATGCTTACTTGATAATAATCGGAAGTATGCTTAATGATACTTAATGATGCTTAATGAAAATTGAGAATACTTAATGATGCTTGATAATGATAATGTCACAACCCGAACCGGGGAGCCATGATTGGCTAACAAAGGTTCTCATATCAAATATATTCATAACATAATTTAAATTCAAATACATGTAAATTACCCTTTAGCACTTAGTTCAGACATATTTCTAAACATACACAGGCCATGCATTGGTTGAGAAGGCGGGTTTGTCTCATACAACCCTTAACACATTAATAACATAAGGCAACCTAACACCAACACATGTTGAAAGCTAATTTGGAAGCAGAAAACCCATAGTCGGACTCAGCGGAGTGGACATATTGAAATGAAAACCTACTAGATGCCAAAATTAGTTTGGCAAAAAACGACCCTAGCCACACAATGCCCAATGGTCTATTTATCTGCACATGGTACAACAAATGGGTGAGTTATCTAATACTCAATTAAGGGTGCAAATAACTCAAATATATTAGTGTAGATAATCATGCACACACACACACACACACACACACACACACATATCGCATTATCACGCATATAAAATGTTCCAACAAACATCTCCAACATTAGAGGCATATGATTCATTCCTAAAGGTATTCCACAAATTCCTCAAATCACATTTATATTACTATGTCTTCATATATGGCACATATCAAATTAGGATTATCCATGAAACCATTACAAATTTAATCTCTATAAGCACACCATAGTTGCCAATGTGTCATATCAAATTCAAATTTATTTCCACCTACTCAAGGCTATAACATATCACTCATATTTCAAATCATAATTGTAGAGTGGTCTTCCTTAGACATACTCAAATCATGGACAATGACTAATCGACGGATGTCAAATCACGCTCAGGGCTAAATTGCTGATGGTGCATCAAATCGCGTACATGCCAAGGCAACGAGTAGAGGGTCAGATCACGCTTAGAGCCAAAATATCTGACGAAGAGCAAACAATGTTTTATGTTGAAGCAGTTGAAGGAAATCAAAGTCATCGTCCTGATTTTTTTCAACAGATGGCATCATAGCACTACAGGTGAGAATCATAAGTGGGGGCTAATACCACTCTACTTACAAGCACAAAACAAAATCATAAGGAATAAGACTCCATTCAACCTCAAATCAAATCAACATATGAAATTCTCATTATCGGACGAGATACAAATCCACAATTAAGGTCATCATGCTTTTGACATCACATATATCCCCCAATCACATCATAAATTACACTTCATGAGCTTTAATCATTAGTAAGCTCAATATAGCTCAAGTGCCCTTAACTCTCCAAGGCATCTAATATTCATAATTCTCCGAAAAATTAATCGTCTTGAGTATGCTACTCCTAGACATTTATCACTTTCACTAGACTTCCTAGTCTAGGCTCAAACATATGCCACTATGTGGCTTGTACTACAGCACACATGCACATCACATATAACATACATAGTTTACTAGCCTAGGCATATTCATCTACGCATACATACACCATTCAAACACCATGGCAGTGCATTAACAATGAGATAAGTATCACATGCTTTTAATTCAATTAATTAAACCCAATCACAATGACGATGGAAGGCACTTTTTCATTACAAAACTCAACTTCTAGCCTTCAACCATTTCCTAGCTCACCAATACTTCAATAGCTTCAATTTCCTCTTAGACAAATCAAAATAATAATTATTTCATAACTTTTGAAATTCTCTAGTTTTTCAAAATAAGCTTTATTCCAGCTATTCATAGTCACAAAACCTAAGTTCCAAATCTTAAGTTCAAAAAGCTAAAATCCTTACCTTTAGATGCTGGGTTATTCAAATCCAAGCTCTAAATTTTTCAGCAAAATTAAAGGGTAAAAATTTCTCTAAAGTTGGAGCAAACGAATTTCAAGGTTATAAATCAATTAAATAAAAAATCAATAAGTGGAAATGCTTAATCTTGCCTTTAGAGTGGTTTTCCAAGCTCCAATCCACTTTAATTGAGCCTAAAAATCAAGTTGGGGCCTTAGGGTTTCAATGGGTAGAGAGAGAAAATGGTTTGGGTTTTGTTTTAAAATGGACGAAATGCTTGAGACTTTTTTTATTTTGGAATTTCACAGGGATGTATTGATACATTTGGGAATGTATTGATACATTTGGGAATGTATTGATACATTTTTGAAATTTCCCTTCAAATCTATCGACAAATGAGGGCCATGTATCGATAGATTTCAAACAGAATGTTCTCTGCCTGAAATCCATCCATAGATTTGGGAATCATTGATACTTTTCCCACTGAATGCCCATTGTTTTAAATCTATCGATACATTTGGACAATGTATCGATAGATGTTCATCCTAATTCAAATTCATCGATGCATTCTTGAATGTATTGATAGAAAATGTCCAGATTGCTTCATATTGTTCTTCCTACCAAGAATGTATTTATACATTGATAAATGTATTGATACATTTTCCCTTGTAAACACATTTTCAGCATTTCCAACTTTTAAAAATCCAAATCTTAACACCCCAAATCATTCCTTGTTAAAGTCACACTTCAAACCAATTATTTTAACTCAAATTTCCCTACATATATTCTCAAATATAAGATCAAACTTAGATCATAACCTCAAACTTTAAGATTCATCACATATTTTTACAAAAATTGCCTAAGTGTCATAATACAAGCTTCATACACTTAACATATCCTGCACATCATCAAAGGTCCTCAAATACAGAATATATTTCAAAATCATTCTCTATACACATAGGCATATTCTTAAATCTTTAAATGTACACATCGAGGATTCAATCAAATTCCTCAATTGGCTTAGTTTATACCACATAGTTCTTATCAAAATTAGAGGTGTTACATTGTCCCCTCCTTATAAAAATTCGTCCCTTGATAACTTTATTATATAAAGTTATTTAATCACATTTTGAATGTTAAAATAGCTAAATCCTTATGTTTTAAGTTGATTTTAGTTAGTTTTTATGTTTTTAGTTAATTAGTTTTAAGCATCTTAACTTAGTTCAATTCAAGTAATTCTAGTTATTTTCATGTTGGAAGTCTTGTTTTAATCCAATACTGATTTAGTCTTTATGTTTGTAGATTTTCAAATGCATAAAGTTAAATGGTGATGAATTATGCAATGAAGAACATAGATTTTCACTAAACATGTTATGATAATTCATACATAACTTGCGATATACAGATTTAATCAACGTGATTCTTAGACCATTGAAAAGCTTAAAGGAAGACCTACAACATTCATGTCTATCATTTCGCCTAGATTAGCTTCAAGGTAGGATAAAATCACATTGCAAAATGGGGTACTATAGCAATTTCGCCCTAAGGTAGCATAAGGAGTAGCGCTACGGCCTTGGAAGACTCAAGGCTACAGCCCCCAAAGGAGCAGCATTGCTTCCATACTAAATCCCAAAAGCTCAATGTTGCGACGGTCATAGAGGAAGGGCGAGGCACTAGTTGGAAGGAACAAAAAAAAAATACTTAAGTCTAGGGTGCCACGACACCCAAGAAAGAAGGCCGCGACACCTTGACGTGTTTTAATAGAACTCAACTATTCAGTATTTCAATTTTTAAGGCTTTTTGGTGTCTATAAATATGTGATTTTTAGCAGTAAAAAGGGAAGGTTTGAGAGAGGAAATAAACGGTAGTTAGAGAGAAAAGAAAAAATTTTTGGCAAAAGAGGAAACGAGAAGGAAGTGAGGAAGATTGAAGATTGAGAGTCAACTGTAGCCTTGTTCTTCATTCTATTTTTTCATTTCTTTCTTATTCTCTTACTGTAGAAATGATTTGTTATCTTGAAACTATGATGTTTGCTGAAGAAATGATGATGAC
The DNA here is from genome assembly GCF_053813885.1 of Theobroma cacao. NCBI lineage: Eukaryota > Viridiplantae > Streptophyta > Magnoliopsida > Malvales > Malvaceae > Theobroma > Theobroma cacao. Next base: position 30,334,181 of record NC_142639.1, on the reverse strand, counting down.
CTAATCTTTTTTTCTAGGCTTATGGGTTATTTCAATATGTATTTTGAATATACAATTTTTCTTTGCTTAGTATTAATGGGTATTGTATGGTTTATTCAAATTTATGTTTAATTCTTTTCATTGCTTGATCACCAGTTGAAATGATTAGGTTGTCTACATGTAACTTGATAGAGGGAGTTTAGACTAAACCATTGATTTGAATAACTTATGTTCAATTCACTTAGAGGTTAAGTGATAGATTTGTATTTAGGATAAACATATACCTAAATACCATAGGTAGCCAAATTAGAATATAAACCCAATGAGCTTTTCTTAACTAATTTGCATAGACATATGGGATTAATTTTTGAAAAGTATGTGTGCAAGAATCTTGATAAAGACTTGTACATAAAATCGGATTCTAGGTTAGCCATTCACTCCATTAAGCTAAGTTTAAAGGAAAAGATTAGATTAAAATGAAATATTGAGAGATACCAAGATCCTAAGTCCTTATAGTAATAGTTTCTTGAGTAAAAATTACATTCATATCTTTGGTTGATTTCAGTAGTAAATTTCACATTAAGTGTTAAAAATCAAGTGCTTGGATAAGACGAATTTTGTTACAAATTTAATACTTAGTGAAAGTTTAGGAGCAAATCTCTATGGGAAACGATGCTTGACTTACCTTTGTATTACTTGAGCAATACGTATACATGAGTGTACAAAATCGACAACATCCCCGAATTTACATTACATACCACAAACTAAACTTATTTTAAACCTCAAAAAAGGGGGATATTTATCTTGCATTTCTTCTTTGAGTTCCCAAGTTGCTTTCTCAACCAAATGGCTTTACCACAATACTTTTACCATAGCAATGTCCTTGGAGTGAAGCTGTTTTACTTTATAATCTAACATGGCTATGGACTACTCCTCATAACTAAGTCTGTCTAGTAATTGGACATCATCATACTGAATCACATGCGAAGGATTGGGAAATCTTTCCTAAGCATGGAGACATGAAAAACCGGACGAACATCGGACAAATTTGGTAGTAACGCCAAGTGATAAGCAATTGCGTCTATGCACTTTAGCACCTTAAAGGGTCTGATGTATCCAACACTCAGTTTTCCCTTCTTGTTGAATCTTCTAACTCCCTAGGTTAGCGAAATTTTTAAAAACACATAGTCGCCAACTTCAAATTCCAAAGGTTTTCGCCTATTATCGACATAGGATTTTTGGCGACTTTGAGCTGTTAACATCCTTTCTTGGATTTTATAGACACTTAGCTCAGCTTCTTGGACCATCTCCGACCCTAAGAGTTTTCATTCCCCAACTTCAAGCCAATTAATAGGTGACCTACATCTTTGCTCGTATAAAGCTTCATAAATGCCATATCAATAATGGCTTGATAATTGTTATTATAAGAAAACTTGGCCAAAGGCAAGTAATGACTCGATAAGACTCCAAAGTCGAGCTCAATTGCCATCAACATATCCTTGAGCATTTGATAGGTGCTCTCAGATTGGCTGTCTGCTTTTGAGTAGAAGGTTGTATTAAAATACAATGTTGTTCGTAGGGCCTTTTGCATTTTCCTCCAAAATTGACGATGAACTGTCGTCCTGTATTGGACACTATTATTACTAGAACACCATGTATCCTTACTATCTCATTAATATAAATCTGGGTATACCGAGTTGCTCATACTTAGTCTTAACCAGCAAAAAGTGATTTGACTTAGTTAGTTGATCAATTATCACCCAGATGGCATCATAATGTGATACCCCATACCCTGTATAGTAGTCAACATAACTGTATCGATAAGACAAAGGGCAAATTGATGTGGATTTAAGTGTCAAAGAGCGGTGGTGGGTGAAAGAAATATTATAGAGTAAATATTCTACACGCTAGGAAATAACAATTAGATAGTAATATTTTTATTGAGGATGAATTAGCAAGATAAAAAGTGATTCAGAAGTGAATCAGGGCATAATAAGACATTTTGGGTTCCAAGGAGATAAGTGGAAAATCTTGAAATAAAATAATATTTTATTAATAAAATAATATCAAAATATTAAGATTTTATTTGATGTTGAAATTAGTCATGAAGGAAGAGTATATGGTCAATCTACATGGGGGAGAAGAAGAATGAGGGAATTTCTGAGAAAAATGACGTTAGTGGGGCTCGCGTGTCTTTATTAAATAAAATTAGTGCGGGTAAGTATATATTTAAATATTATAGTGATACTGCGTTGAAGTGCAAACTTTTTATTTTATTTGCACACATGTAAAGGAAGAAAAATAGAAGAAAATTGGAATTAAAAGATTGTTGGGAAGACTAAATTAAAAAAAAGAGAAACTTGATGTAAAACCCGACCCTATAAACACATGTCATGACATACATGCACTGAGTAGCATGTTATTACGTTAGGAAAGCTCCTAAGAATAGACGAAACCCGGTATTGTACCTAACGATACACTTGAATTGATTTAACCTCGAACTAGTTCAAATAGGAATCGTATGATGAAATTTAATATTTTACAGTCCAAGAATGACTAAAAATGATTGTTCGGAGTTCGAGGGTTCATTTGGAAAAAAATTGAAAATTTTGATGTTCAGGGGTAAAATCATCATTTTGCCACCTAAGATAATAATTTGATCATGGAGTGAAGTTTTTGACCAAGATTAACTATTTGGAGTATAATTTAATGATAGGAAGTGAAAAATTTCAATTTCAGCAATTTTCGAAACATAGGGGTAAAATGGTAAATTTGTCGCCCAGGGGTAAAAGCCATAATTTTCACCACCCAAAACTTGTCAAAATCATAGGATTTATTTATTTTTGGTATGAATAACTATGATATGTTAAGTGGTGAAAAATTGAAGTTTAAAGAATGAAATTTAAAAAACGGGCCAATGGAAAAGTGACACATGACACTTTTTAATTGTTTAATATTATTTAAAGGAAAATCAGCCCATTTAAACCCCACATCAGGTGATGGCCGGCCATAAGGAGAAAAGAAGAGAGAAAATAGAGAGGAAAGGAAGAAAAGAGAAAAACCAAAGGAAAAGTAGAAAATTCAAAGGGGAATTCGCGTTTTTCGACCGTTTACGCGTCTAACGGTTAGATTTTTCGACTTTAGCTTGATTTCTACCTTTCCTATGCCTTTGTTTCCATTTAGCATGCTTGAGGAGAGAGATCAATTTTTCTGATACCAAGGGTTGGCTGAATTTCAAGGGGGAGGATTTTGAATTTTTTAGGTTTTGATTCTTAGTTAAATTTGTAGTTTTAGTTAGTTAAATGTGTATAGAAATCAAATTGGGCAAGAAAGCATGAAATTCTCACAATACCCACCCTTGGCCGAATATTCAATGATGTACAATGATGATGAACTGATTTTTATTCTAAGAGAAATGGAAAGAAAATGATGAAAAATGGTTAAATGTGATAGAAAAACAAAGTGAAAAATTAATCGAGTTAATGTCACATTTTTGGCCGAATTTTCCAAGGAGGAAAGTGAGCTGATTTTGATGATTTTAGAAGGTTATTAGCTGATATTTAATGGTTAGAAATGTTGGAGAGAAAATGAGACAATTTAGAGCTAAAATGGAGTGTGTTAGCAATTTATCGCGTAAAGTGCCAAAAATAGGTTAATATCGCGTTTAAGCCGTTTTAGGCTATTGCATTTCATACCATGCATTACTATAGGATTTAAGTCAATTATATAGTGATTTAGCATCAATGTGGTGAATTGTGTAATTTTTACAATGTGTCTAGGAAGAGAGCCTTCTGGTAAAGTTAAGGAAGTCGTACCCGACGAACAGTGATCGGGGCACCTAGACAGCATTTAATTTGTACAAACTGTGAGTAAACTTATTGTTATTGTGAATTATCTAGAGTTTATTTTTAAATACTTTTTATGTATTTTGTGAAACGAAAATGAGATTAAAATGGGATTTTTGATGTTTTAGAAATAAATGTGACAAATAAATATATTGTGTTGATTATCTGAAATAAGTAAGTTTTGATTATGAAATTGAGTAATTGGAGGCTGCCAATTGTCTTGAAAAATATATTTTCCTATGAATGGCTTATGATATATGAGTATATGTGGCTATATTTTATAATTGCATTGAGAATTTATGTAAGCTGTCTTTTATTATGCAGGCTGGGTAAATAAATAAAAACCACGTTATACTATCAAAATTGTATTAAAGTTGGTGGGTTTAGTCACTGCAGTGACGGGTTTCCATGGATTGCCTATTAGAGGGGCACGATAAACCCGGTTATATAGTTACTCTGGTAGTAGAGGCGAGGAGGGTAACTCCTGGGGTAGTGTTAGAGTTCACTTCACGTCGAACCCCCACGTGAATGTGTAACTCGGCTAACGCCAAGGAACGGCTGGTTTTCAAAACCAACATGTGTTTAATATGTAAATATCTTAACAACCTTGGCGGACTCGGTTAGATACCTCGGCAAAGGTATCCCCTAGGACTAGTTTTTGGCTTGAGCCTTGTTTTTTAATAAAAGTCATAAGCCTTAACAATTGTTTTGGTAAATTACAAATATTTTATGGTTTAAGAAATAAATTGAAAACCTTATGAAATGGTTTGTGATTGTTGTTTAAACTAGCCTCCATTTTACTCGCTTTTAGATATTTATAATAATGTCTGTTTACTCATTGGGATTGTAAAATCTCACCCACCTCATTTCCAAATATTTCAGGCCTGCGGTAGCTTGTAGTTACCCGATTTTGTCGAGGATTCTAGTTGACCCCTCTATCTCACAGATAGTAGGTTACTATCACCAACACTTGGTGTATTTATGGGCCACTTGTCATTGTAATTATTATTGTATGTATGAATTTATTTTACTTCCATATTACAAAAGATTACTTACACGTGTTTCTATAAATATTGTTTTATATAAAAATGCTATATTTTTGTCTTTTGATTTACTTGAGCCGAAAACAACTAAAAATTATTTAAAACTGATATATAAGCCTTGCGGGGTTTCGATTGGTATTTCGGGCAATGAGTATCAATCGGGACGTCGCGACCGTTGTCATGGTCCCGAGGGAGGTTTCGGGTAATGACAATTCAATTGGTATCAGAGCTTTCGGTTTAAAAGCTTATGGTTTTGAAAAAAGTTTTTGATTTTTAAAGTTCTTGGATTTAAAGTTATTTTAAATTAATTTACAATGTCAATGTGGCCCAGTTAAGATTAGTTAGTTACATGTAGTTGCATATAGAGTTTTAAGTCGTCTAAACCAATTCCGTTCTTTTTGTAGATCATTACGCCTCCTCGACGTGAGCTATCACCTATCACTAGATCTACCGGTAGGGGAAGAGGTCACCCCAGACAGAGTCGATCGAATTTCATAGAAGAGGAGTTGATTGCATCTTCTTTTAGAGCAATTCCTACTACTGAGTCTACTAACATCCCTGTACCTCCTCCACCACCTGTTACTACTCTTGGTATACCTGTCATGTCACCCGAGGCAGCTCAGGCATTAGTGACTTTTCTCGTTACTTTTACGGGCCAAGCTCAAGCTATCCAATTTCACCCACTGTTTCCTTTGTAACAGCCCCAGTACCACCACCTCTTATTCCACCCCAAACATCGGAAAACTCCATTTCTAAGAAATTGAAGGAAGCTAGACAGTTAGGTTGCGTCTCGTTTACTGGTGAGTTAGATGCAACCACAGCTAGGGATTGGGTTATTCAGGTATCGGAGACACTAGCAGATATGGGATTAGATGATGAGATGAAATTGAAGGTGGCTACACGTTTATTTGAGAAGAGAGTCCGTACCTGGTGGAGTTCAGTAAAGTCTCGTTCTCCTATACCGCTGACTTGGATAAATTTTTTTCGAGAGTTATATGGCCAGTAATACACTTATTTCCATCAGAAAGAGAAAAAGAGAGAATTTCTGAGCTTGAAACAAGGGAACATGACCATTGAGGAGTATGAGACTCATTTTAACGAGCTAATGTCTTATGTACCTGAGTTGGTGAGATTGGAGCAAGACCAGGTAAATTACTTTAAGGAGAGACTCCGTAATGAGATATGGAAGCGTATGATAGTGACTGGCAATGAGTCGTATAAGGAAGTTGTGCAAATGGCCTTACGAGCTGAGAAGCTCGCCATGAGAATAGACAGATCCGAGCTGAGTTCGCAAAGAGAAGGAATCCGCCTACGTTCCCGGGTCAGTCTTCAAAGAGAGGCAGAGATTCGACATCTACTGCAGGAAGTACTACCTCAGCGTCTGTGGCATCCACTAGACCTCCATCTCAGTAGTCACAACCGAGATCTTCTAGATTTGATCGGCCAGTGATGAGTAATCAGAGGGGGACTTCAGGAGGATTGGATAGATGCTGTAATTGCGAAGGATTTCATGTTGGGTCATGTAGAAAGCTTGTAAGATATTTTCAATGCGACCAACAAGGGCATATCTAGAGAGATTGTCCTCAGTTGAAACGGGGTACAGTAGCTACTTCTACTCCTCCTACTCATTCTAGTATACCTCGGAGAGACACTTTTGGATCACAGTCCAGACAGGGCCCAATTATACTGTCAGGCATGGGGAGTAATACCCCAAAGCAGCCATCTTCCAAACCACAGCCCCAGATTTCGACCAGGGTTTTTGCAGTGACTGAGGATGAAGCCCAAGTTCGACCTAGCACAGTGACAGGTACTATGATTGTGTTTGATAGAGATGCACATGTTTTGATAGATTCGGGCTCCGATAGATCATACGTGAGCATATCATTTGCATCATTCTCAGATAGGAACTTGTCACCATTAGAGGAAGAGATTATAGTGCATACTCCTCTGGGCGAGTGGTTAGTAAGAAATACGTATTATAGAGACTGTGGTATTAAAGTTGGGAAAGAAAAATTTATCGGTGATTTAATTCCTTTGGAGATTCGGGACTTTGATTTGATCTTGGATATGGATTGGTTGTCCACTCATCGAGAAAAAGTGGATTGTTTTAAGAAAGAAGTGATTCTCTAAAGTTCAAAGGGAGCAGAAGTTGTATTTACGGGGGAGCATCGAGTATTACTGTTTTGTGTAATCTCGGCCTTCAAAGCTTTGAAATTGGTGCGAGAGGGATATCTGGCATACTTGGCTCACATGATTGATCTATCGAGGGAGGAGCCTAAGTTAGAGAATGTCCCCATAGTAAGTGAGTTCCCTGATGTATTTCCTGGTGAATTACGGGAACTTCCTCCTGATCGTGAGTTCGAATTCACCATTGACTTACTTCAGAGTACTGCCCCTATCTCTATTCCTCCATATAGAATTGCTCTAGCAGAGTTGAAGGAGTTGAAAGTACAATTGCAAGAGTTAGTGGACAAGGGTTTTATAAGTGGACAAGGGTTTTATACGCCCTAGTACATCTCCGTGGAGAGCACCGATTTTATTTGTGAAAAAGAAAGACAGTACACTTCGATTATGTATAGATTACCCACAGCTTAACAAAATGACCATTAAGAACAAGTATCCGTTGCCGAGGATTGATGATCTTTTCGATCAATTACAAGGAGCTACAGTGTTTTCTAAGGTTGATCTGAGGTCTGGGTATCATCAGTTGAGGATTAAAGAACAGGATGTACCTAAGACAGCATTCAGGACTCGGTATGGTCATTATGAGTTCTTGGTCATGCTTTTCGGGTTAACTAACGCACCGACAGCTTTTATGGATCTCATGAATAGGGTGTTTCACCCTTACTTGGACAAGTTTGTTATTGTGTTCATTGATGACATCCTGGTTTACTTGAGAGATAATGATGAGCACGTTACCCACTTGTGTATAGTATTACAGACTTTGCGGGAAAGATAATTGTATGCAAAGTTTTCGAAGTGTGAGTTTTGGTTACAAGAAGTGGTATTCTTGGGACACGTAGTATCGGGAGCTGGAATATATGTTGATCCTAAGAAGATAGAGGCAATTTTGCAATGGGAGCAACCTAAGACAGTGACGGAGATTCGTAGTTTCCTCGAATTAGTCGGTTATTATCGGAGGTTTGTTCAGGGGTTTTCCTTAATAGCAGCTCATTTGACCCGTCTAACTCGTAAGGGAGTTAAGTTTTAGTGGGACGATGTGTGTGAAAGTTGATTTTAGGAGCTAAAGAACCGGTTAACCTCCCTTCCCATTTTAACACTTCCTATTAATGGAAAAGAATTTATGGTGTACAATGATGCATCTAAGTTGGGGTTAGGGTGTGTGTTGATGCAGGATGAAAAAGTTGTGGCTTATGCTTCTAGACAGCTAAAGAGGCATGAAGCAAATTACACTACCCATGATTTAGAGTTAACAGCAATGGTGTTTGCTTTAAAAATCTGGAGGCATTACTTGTATGGTGAGCATTGTTGGGTATTTACGGATCACAAGAGTTTAAAATATTTGCTCACTCAGAAGGAGCTTAATTTGAGGCAAAGGCGATGGTTGGAGTTGATAAAAGATTATGACTTGGTGATAGACTATCATCCAGGAAAGGCAAACGTTATAGTTGATGCCATAAGTTGTAAGTCTTCATCGTCTTTAGCCGCACTTCAGAGTTGTTATTTTCTAGCATTATTAGAGATGAAATCCCTTGGGGTCTAGTTGAGAAATGGTGAGGATGGATCCTTATTGGCAAGCTTCATTGTGCGACCTTCGTTACTCAATCAGATCAAGGACATTCAGAGGTCTAATGATGAGTTAAGAAAAGAAATTCAAAAATTGACAGATGGGGGAGTCAGTGAGTTCAGATTCAGAGAGGATAACGTCTTGGTGTTTAGGGAACGAGTTTGTGTTCCTGAGGGAAACCAGTTGAGACAGGCAATCATGGAAGAAGCCCATTCATCTGCCTATGCATTACATCCTGGAAGCACCAAGATGTATAGGTCTATCAGGAAAAATTATTGGTGGCCAGGTATGAAGTGAGACGTAGCAGAATTCGTAGCAAAGTGCCTCGTATGTCAGCAGGTTAAGGCAGAGCATCAGAAGCCAACTGATATACTTCAGTCTTTACTTGTTCCCGAGTGAAAATGGGAGCATGTAACTATGGATTTTGTTTTGGGATTGCCGCGGACATAGAAGGGAAAAGATGCGATCTAGGTGATCGTAGATCGGTTGACCAAGTCTGCTCATTTTTTAACTGTCCATAGTACATACTCTATTGAAAAGCTAGCTCAGCTCTATATAGATGAGATTGTGAGGCTACATGGAGTTTTTGTTTCTATAGTGTCAGACCGAGATCCTCGATTCACTTCTCTATTCTGGCCGAAATTTCAAGAAGCTCTCAGAACCAAATTAAAATTTAGCACTGCTTTTCACCCAAGATGGATGGTTAGTCAGAGAGGACTATCCAAACTATGGAAGATATGTTGAGGGTTTGTGTCATGGATTTTCTGGGGAGTTAGGATAGACACTTGCCGTTAGTAGAATTTGCTTACAACAACAGCTTTCAGTCTAGCATTGGTATGGCACCGTACGAAGCTTTATATGGAAGGAAATGTCGTACTCCACTTTGTTGGGATGAAGTGGGTGAAAGAAAGTTAGTTAGTGTGGAATTGATTGATCTAACTAATGACAAGATCAAGGTTATACGAGAGAGGCTAAAGGTAGCCCAAGATAGGCAGAAGAGCTATGTAGATAAACGGAGAAAAGATTTGGAGTTTGAGATCGATGATAGAGTTTTTCTTAAGGTTTCTCCGCGGAAAGGTGTGATTTGATTTACGAAGCGGGGAAAGCTTAACTCGAGGTATATTGGACCATTCCGAATCATTGAGAGAATTGGACCAGTGGCTTATCGGTTAGAACTACCTCCGGAGTTAGATCGGATCCACAACGTTTTCCATGTCTCCATGCTTAAGAAATATGTACCAGATCCCTTTCACATTCTCGAAGCACCTCCGATTGAGTTACATGACGATTTGAAGTTCGAGGTGCAACCTGTGAGTATCTTAGATTGAAAGGATCGAGTATTAAGGAACAAGAGTATTTCAATGGTCAAAGTGTTGTGAAAAAGTGCTCGAATAGAGGAAATGACATGGGAAGTAGAGCATCAGATGAGGAACCAATACTCGCATCTATTTGTCGAATCTGATAAGTGAAATTTTGAGGTCAAAATTTTATTTTAAGGGGGGTAGAATTGTAAAACCCGACCCTATAAACACATGTCATGACATACATGCACTGAGTAGTATGTTATTACGCTAGGAAAGCTCCTAAGAATAAACGAAACCCGATATTGTACCTAACGGTACACTTGAATTGATTTAACCTCGAACTAGTTCAAATAGGAATCGTAGGATGAAATTTAATATTTTACAGTCCAAGAATGACTAAAAATGATTGTTATGAGTTCGAGGGTTCATTTGGGGAAAATTTGAAAATTTTGATGTTCAGGGGTAAAATCGTCATTTTGCCACCTAAGATAATAATTTGATCATGGAGTGAAATTTTTTACCAAGATTAACTATTTGGAGTGTAATTTAATGATAGGAAGTGAAAAATTTCAATTTCGGCAATTTTCGAAACATAAGGGCAGAACGGTAATTTTATCACATCGGGGTAAAAACCATAATTTTCACCACCCAAAACTTGTCAAAATCATAGGATTTACTTATTTTTGGTATGAATAACTATGGTATGTTAAGTGGTGAAAAATTGAAGTTTAAAGAATGAAATTTAAAAAACGGGCCAATGAAAAAGTGACACATAGCACTTTTTAATTGTTTAATATTATTTAAAGGAAAATCAGCCCATTTAAACCCCACATCAGGTGATGGCCGGCCATAAGGAGAAAAGAAGAGAGAAAATAGAGAGGAAAGGAAGAAAAGAGAAAAACCAAAGGAAAAGCAGAAAATTCAAAAGGGAATTCGCATTTTTCGATCGTTTACGCGTCTAACGGTTAGATTTTTCGACTTTAGCTTGATTTCTACCTTTCCTATGCCTTTGTTTCCATTTAGCATGCTTGAGGAGAGAGATCAAAAAGTGATACCAAGGGCTGGCCGAATTTCAAGGGGGAGGATTTTGAATTTTTTAGGTTTTGATTTTTAGTTAAATTTGTAGTTTTAGTTAGTTAAATATGTATAGAAATCAAATTGGGCAAGAAAGCATGAAATTCTCACAATACCCACCCTTGGTCGAATATTCAATGATGTACAATGATGATGAACTGATTTTTATTCTAAGAGAAATGAAAAGAGAATGATGAAAAATGGTTAAATGTGATAGAAAAACAAAGTGGAAAATTAATCGAGTTAATGTCCCATTTTTGGCCGAATTTTCCAAGGAGGAAAGTGAGCTGATTTTGATGATTTTAGAAGGTTATTAGCTGATATTTAATGGTTAGAAATGTTGGAGAGAAAATGAGACAATTTAGAGCTAAAATGGAGCGCGTTAGCAATTTATCGCGTAAAGTGCCAAAAATAGGTTAATATCGCGTTTAAGCCGTTTTAGGCTATTGCATTTCATACCATGCATTACTATAGGATTTAAGTCAATTATATAGTGATTTAGCATTAATGTGGTGAATTGTGTAATTTTTGCAATGTGTCTAGGAGGAGAGCCTTCCGGTAAAGGCAAGGAAGTCGTACCTAACGAACAGTGATCGAGGCACCTAGAGAGCATTTAATTTGTACAAACTGTGAGTAAACTTATTATTATTGTAAATTATCTAGATTTTATTTTTAAATACTTTTTATGTATTTTGTGAAATGAAAATGAGATTAAAATGAGATTTTTGATGTTTTAGAAATAAATGTGACAAATAAATATATTGTGTTGATTATCTGAAATAAGTAAGTTTTGATTATGAAATTGAGTAATTGGAGGCTGCCAATTATCTTGAAAAATATATTTTCCTATGAATGACTTATGATATATGAGTATATGTGGCTATATTTTATAATTACATTGAGAATTTATGTAAGCTGTCTTTTAATATGCAGGCTGGGTAAATAAATAAAAGCCACGTTATACTGTCGAAATTTTATGAAAGTTGGTGGGTTTAGTCAATGCAGTGATGGGTTTTCGTGAACTGCCTATTAGAGGGGCACGGTAAACCCGGTTATATAGTTACTCCGGTAGTAGAGGCGAGGATGGTAACTCCCGGGGTAGTGTTGAGTTCACTTCACGTCGAACCCCCACTGAATGTGTAACTCGACCAACGCCAAGGAACGACTTGTTTTCAAAATTAACATGTGTTTAACATGTAAATATCTTAATAACCTTGGCGGACTCGGTTAGATGCCTCGGCTAAGGTATCCCCGAGGAGTAGTTTTTGGCTTGAGCCCTGTTTTTTAATAAAAGTCATAAGCCTTAACAATTGTTTTGGTAAATTACAAATATTTTATGGTTTAAGAAATAAATTGAAAACCTTATGAAATGGTTTGTGATTGTTGTTTAAACTAGCCTCCATTTTACTCACCTTTAGATATTTATCATAATGTCTGTTTACTCATTAGAATTGCAAAATCTCACCCACCTCCTTTCCAAATATTTCAGGCCTGTGGTAGCTTGTAGATATCCGATTTTGTCGAGGATTCCAGTTGACTGCTTTATCTCACAGACAGTAGGTTACTATCACCAACACTTGGTGTATTTATGGGCCATTTGTCATTGGAGTTATTATTTTATATTATAACTGTGTAAATTATTGTATGTATGAATTTATTTTACTTCCACATTACAAAATATTACTTACACGTGTTTCTATAAATATTATTTTATATAAAAATGCTATATTTTTGTCTTTTGATTTACTTGAGCTGGAAATGACTGAAAATTGTTTAAAACTGATATATAAGCCTTGCAGGGTTCCAATTGGTATTCCGGGTAATGAGTATCAATCGGGACGTCGCGACAGTTGTCATGGGCCCGAGGGAGGTTTCGGGTCGTGACACTTGAAGGGAAAAACGGTAATTTTTCCATGAGCTTGGTCTCAAAGCTTCCAAAGGAAGCTTTGACTCTTTTCTTCCTTATCCATGGCTGATCCTTATCTTCTCCAAAAGGCATTTTCTTCTCCATCTTCTTCCTCCCACGCCATTTTCCTTTCTTCACCATAAAAATCAAGTTTTTTTTTCTTCTCATTTCTCTTTTTTTTCTTACTTCTCCATTCTCCTACCCCTTTATTCACCCAACCCACAACTCTCAACCTCATTTTTCATCCCAACTAAACCTTAGGAGAAAGAAAGGAATAAAGAAGAAAGGAAAGAAAGAAAGGAAAAAGGGAGAGAAAAGCTCGAAGGAGGCTCAGCCCTAGAGGAGAAAAGAGAAAACCGAGAGGTTTTCCTCCCCACCCACACACCATTGTTGAGGTTTGAAAAGATTTTGGTGGTTTGCCTTGTGGATTTCAAGGTAAGGAAGGTAAAAATTGATGTTTTGTTTGAAAGCATGTAGTTTGAACCAATTATTATGTGAGGTTTTGTTTGTGGTAGCAAGGATCAATAAAGATCCAAGGAACCCGAGGCATGCATGTGGAAGAATCTTGGAATGCGTGGTGATTTTGAGCTAGATTAAGTGGTGGGTAAACGTTCTAACCTCTAAATCACAAGTAAAAAGGAAAAATGAGATATGTATTGATTGTTTGTGCTTGTGGTAGCATGTAAAAGTAACTTGTGGTGCATGTGGACTTAGAAAATGCATGATGGAAGTAAATTTATAGTTGCTGCCATGTGCTAGGTTATTGGTGTGGAAATGATGGTTGAACTTGATAAATATCCTGAGAAAAGATTAATATATGTGCTAAAGTCATAAATAAGTTGTCGGTATTTATAATTTAAAGAATTACGCAAGCCAAGGATAAATGCAACTTTGGTAAAAATGTGTCAAGATATACATTAGTTGAATAAGGATTCACGATTGAGTGAAAAAGAGAAGCAGAAATGATATACACTAAAGATATTGAATTTGGATTGTTGCTAAAAAGTGCAAAAGTAAAGATAGTGTACTGTGGTGGCGTGCTAGAGGAAATAACGAACGACGTGTAAATAGATATAGCTAGATACCCCTTCGAACTAATAGCGATGTAGTATCCCACCATCGTAAGGTGAGTGAACTTGCATTTAAAAGGTTTTGAACAAGTGCATATGTGTTGAATGAAATGCTAGAATATACTTGGTTGACTATTTTCAAATTTATGCACGGGAACAAGCTTTTCACAAGTGATACTTCTACGTTTTTAAACATATAATGTGATGAATTACGTATTTGAAATATTATGTTGAATTGCCAATTGAATTGTGGCATGTGACGTATTGTTATGCAAAGATTCTTGTTACATGTTGTTATGTGTGCCATGCATAGAAATGTAATGTTGAATGATAATTATAACTGTGCGTGTACGGTGTGGGAGTGCACATGACGGTGCCGGTAGTGTGCGATGTGAGAGCACACGCCGATGATATATGCCATGTGCGGTGTGGGAGAGCACATAATGATATATGCCATGTGCGGTGTGGAAGAGCACATGATAATGATATATGCAATATGCGGTGTGGGAGTGCACATGAGCTGAGTTGAGGTTGGTAAGTGTATGTACGGAGCCGTGATGACTAGTGTGGGGATGACCTTGGTGTATGTTTGAATTATCTATATGTTTATATATACATAATGTATACGTGAATTTTTACACGCATGTGCACCTGTCCTGTAGAGTAGAGATTTTTGGAAAATGTACTGTGATTGAATTGTATATTGAAAGTTGATATTCTTAAATGTTTTCAAAATGAGTTGAAAAGCAACATGGCATCGAGTTTTGTTTATGATATACAAATTGCATGGTTTCAATACAAGTGTATCATGTTTTCTAAAAAATCTTTTGTATCGTTTGCTTGTTCCCTTCCTATGTTCACTCACTGAGTTTATACTCATTCTGTTCAACTTCATGTTTTAGTCTTCAGGATCGAAGGTAATTGGATCCTAGGTCGAGGTGCTCGCTCCTATTCATCTGTCAGTAGGTTCACTATGACTCTCAATGATAGCACCCACACCCAGAGTCACTCCGTTGGTTGTCAAGGGTTGGTTGTATGTTTATATGTGATGGTTTAATATAAATTGTTAGATTTGTTGTGAACTTTGTATGTACTTGATTTTCACGATTTAAATTTAAAGAGATTGTTATTAGAAATCACGAGTCTTAGATCCTAAAGAAAAAGAAGTGATAGATGGACTACTGATGGGTTTACATAGAGAAGCTTGCTTGGGCCTAGTGGGCTATGCCTATTGGGCCCATGCACCGATCATGGCTTGGGTTTTTGGCTATGACACATAACCACCCTCAACTCTACGTAAACTTGTCATAAAGTCCATTGCTACATGTTCCCACTTATACTCAAGTATCGGTAATGGTTGTAGCTATCCTGAAGGTCTCTGATGTTCAACTTTCACTTGTTGACAAACCAAACACTTAGAAACATATTCAGCCACGTCTTTCTTTAATATTGACCACTAGCAGACAGACTTTAAATCATGATACATTTTGGTGGCTCCTGGTGTATCGCATAGGCTGCAACATGAGCCTCTTCCAATATCTCATTTCTTAAACCATTTAAATTCGATACGTAAATTCGTGGTCTATATCAAAGAAAACCATCAGTGCCGTAAACAAAGTTTCAAGCTTTATCTTAGCTCAAGTCTCTAAAGATTTTCACCAAATGCTCATCCTAATCCTAAACACCTTTAATCTGATCTAAAATCATTGGTTAGACCCTTAAATGTGCCAATAAGGTGTTTGAATTATTAATCTCAAGATGAACTCCCATATTGCCTAAATCATATAAACTTTGTACTAATAATTGTCTCTCCATCGTCACATGTGCCAAACTCTTCATCGATTTCTGACTTAAAGCATCTGTCGCAACATTCACTTTGCTGGGATGGTAAAGTATGGTGCAGTTGTAATCTTTTAATAATTCTAACCACCTACGCCATTTCAAATTTAAATATCTCTGCTGAAATATATACTTCAAACTCTTGTGGTTGGTATATATTTCGCATGTCCCACCATAAAGATAATGGCACCATATTTTCAAAGCGAATACAATTGCTGCCATCTCTAAGTTGTGCATAGGATAGTTTTGTTCATGTCTCTTGGATATATCGCTTTTTCAAATTCTTAATTGGTGATACTCAGAGCGTAAGTCAATTTTAGAGAAGTGCATGGCATCTTGCAATTAATCAAATAGATCATCTATTCTTAGGAGTGGGTATTTATTCTTTATGGTGACCTTATTGAGTTACCAGTATTCAATACACAACCGAAAACTACCATTTTTCTTTTTCACAATTAACACCAGAGTTCCCCAAGGTGAAACACTTGGCCCAAAAAAGCCCTTGTTCAACAAATCCTTAAATTGCTCTTTAAGTTCTCTTAGTTCGGTTGGGTACCATATGATACAGAGGTATAGAATTGGCTTCGTATTTGAAATCAAATCAATACAAAATTCAATTTCCTGCTTAGGAGGCAACCCAAGTAATTCATCTAGAATTTCATCTGAATAATCACCCACTACCGATACATAATCCACTATCCCTTCGTTCATCGAAATGTCTCCCATCATCACTAGATGTCCTTGGCCTCCGTACCTTAACACACGTTTAGCAGTTATAATGGACATGACTTCTGCAAATATTGGACTGCCATGCCTATACATCACAAATAAAGGTTCCCCTAAAAACTTAAACTTCACAAGCGTATAGTGGCAATCCACTCTAGAAAAGAAAGATGCTAACTCGTCCATACCTAAGATTACATCGAAATCCAATGTTAACAGCAGCACCAGATCTACCATAGTGTCTTTGTCCTTGATATGGACCACACAGGACTTATACTCAGCCATAAACACCTTTTCTAGAAGGATAGTCATAATCAAAGGTTTCTCCATATTACAACAAAATCTATCTAACTTCAGCACAAAATGTGGTGACATAAAGGAATGTGTTGATCCGAAATCAAATAAAACTAATGCTTCAGTACCACAAATAAGAAGTGTACTTATGACTACTTGTCACAGCCTAAAACCCAAGCCATGACTGGCGTATGGGCCTAATGGGCACAGCCCGCTAAGCCCAAGCAAGCCTCTTTATGAAAATCTTGTTCATCATTTCATTACGTCACCATTCCTAAACCACAAATCTTGATTCTCAACTATGCGTATTTTAGTAACATACATGGCAACTAAATATTTATATTTGTATTAACCCAAAATATTGTCATTCATTCATTGCCATATCATAATGACGTCATCAATCCAAATATACATCTATTATTTGTAACCTAAATCTTAATGATTTACATCGAGTATATATATATATATATATATACAAATGACTTCTGACCACCAGCGAAGTGACCTTGGGTGAGGGTACGGCTACTAAATGCCAAAATACCTACCAAAGGGTTAATGCATGTGAACACCTCAATTTAGGTCCCAACTGCCTCTAAGTCTAAAAACATGAAGTTTAAAAAAGTGAGTATAAACTCAGTGAGTGAACATAAGAAGGGAACAAGCAAATGATAAGGAAAATTTTAGAAAACATGATGCATTTATAGTAAAAACAATGAAATTTAGTTTAAATTCTTATTAAAACCCCTCATTTCAAACTTTGAGCATTTAATCCTTTAGTGTTGAAGGATCCATGATCAACCATGAAGTTGGAAAGGGTGAGAACTGCAGTAGAATCCAAGCAAGACGAGCATAACAACATAATAGAGGGTTTCTCGCTGCAGTGAAATTTGAACAAAGAAATTTTTTTGAACCTCCCGAGAGTTTCTAGCTGCAGCGAAATTCTGAGCACAAATTAAGTGAACCACCTGAAACTTTCTCGCTGCAGCGAGAATCAGGGCTGATGAAATTAAAAGGGGGGTTTTGCTGCATTGAAAATCTGTTCTGTTGCAACGAAAATCAATTTGGAATTAGTTAACAATTTCCAACACTTGACAATCAATACAATCACATCTTATTTCCTTATCTTTTCTATAGCACATATAAATAGTTTTATAACATGTATGATCATCTCTATAGCATATATTTATAAGCATGCATATACCCACTGATCATCAGCTCATGTGAACTCCTACACTGCACATAGTTGGAATCATCCTGTGCACTCCCACACTGCACAACAAACATATATACAACCCCTGATCATTAGCTTATGTGCACTCCCACACTGCACATAGTTGGAATCACACCACGTCATCACTAGCATGTGCCCTCCCACACCGCACACACTCGGTTATAATTACCACACAATATTACTGTCAAGCCCGGCTCTATAGTATGTTTATTATGCCATTCCTACATAAGAATGCATATTTGCTTACTTGGGTACCTAAGAAATTGTTAAAGGACGACAATGTACCAAATGGTACAATTAAGTTGAATTAAGTCTCGAACTAGTCCAAATAGAGATTTTAAGATGAAATTGAGAATTTTAAAACCCCAGAATGACTTAAAATGGTGATTTGGAGTTCGAAGATCGATTTGGAGTCAAATTGGAATTTTCATGACTTAGGGGCAAAATGGTCATTTTTCTATTTGAGGTTAAGATGTGAGTGTTGGATGAAATTTTTGACTAAGATTGATCATTTGGAGTATAATTTGGGTTTGAGAAGTGAAAAATTTTAATTTCGACATTTTTTTGAGCATAAGGGCAAAATAGTCATTTTGCCACCCCAGGGGCAAAATTGTAATTTTACACCACCCAACACTTGTCTAGCACATGGATTTTACCCAATATTATCATGGATAATTGAAGAAATTTAAGTAGTGGAGAGGGATTGCTTAATGGGTAAGTATGACACATGGACCAATGGAATGGTGACATGTGTCAAATTTTCATCCATTTATTATTTGGCTTATAAATCAGCACAAAATCAGCCCATTTCTCTTCATATGGCAGGCCAAAGCAAGAACAAAGGAAGAAAAGAAAGAACAAGAACCCTAGGGTGAAAATTCAAGAGAAAATTGGTGGATTTTAGGTAATCAAACAATCAAAGGTAAAATTTCTTGATTTTGACTTGTGATATACCTTTCCCATACATTCTTTTGCATTTTCCATAGTTGAATCACATGATTTCATGATGGGTATCTTGCTGGCTGAACACTTAGAGAGAGATTTTGATGCTTGATTTGGTTAGATTTCAATGTATTTTAGTGTTTTTAGTTGATTGGTGATGTGTAGCATGAAAATCAAGCAAGAAAAATTCATGTTCTTCCATCACTCATCATTGGACGAATTCTCCATGTGGAATATTGAGGATGATTTTGATTTTATTTCAAGTGATTTGGTTAGGAATTAGTGATTTATGGTGTGAGAATCAAGTAGGAAAAATTATAGTGTTGATGCACCCACCATGGCCGAATTTTCCAAGAGAAAATGTGAGGATGATTTTGCCATATTTCAAGTTATTTAATTTGTGTTTGATGATTTGGAGTATTGGGAGAAAAATGAAATTATTTGGAGTTGAATTGGATGTATTGGCCAATTAATCGAGTGATAGATCGAATTAGGCCAATACCGTTTTACTTAGGTACATAATTGAATTTATATTGAACACCGTATTTAGATAGTTACCTGAGTATTTCACATCCCATTTCATGCATTAGTATAGAGCCTGAATTGGTTTTATAACAATTTAGCACAAATGTAGTAAATGGCTTATTGTGCATTATGTCTAAGTGGTGAGCATTATGATAAAAGTAAAGAGATAGTATCCGAGGATCAAGAATCGGAGTATTCGAAATTCGACTCTCAAAATTGTGAATAACTTTACTGTCGTGTTAATTATCTAAAGTGGTTTTATCCGATTTTGTGATTTTATGGAAAATGAGTTTAAATGGTAAATCTTTATATTTTAAAAGCAAAATGTGATTAAATGAAATGATTTTATAAAATTGTCTTGAAATTGAAAGATGGTTTTGAAAATGGATTTGGAGACTAATTGCTGTGTTATAAATCATGGTTTGAATTGAATGGCTTATGATAATATTGGCATAAATGGTTGGTGTAAAACCCGACCCCATAAACACATGTCATGACATACATGCACTGAGTAGCATGTTATTATGCTAGGCAAGCCCCTAAGAATAGACGAAACCCGGTATTGTACCTAACGGTACACTTGAGTTGATTTAACCTCGAACTAGTTCAAATAGGAATCGTAGGATGAAATTTAATATTTTACAGTCCAAGAATGACTAAAAGTGATTGTTCGAAGTTCGAAGGTTCATTTAGGGAAAAATTGAAAATTTTGATGTTTAGGGGTAAAATCGTCATTTTGCCACCTAAGATAATAATTTGATCATGGAGTGAAATTTTTGACCAAGATTAACTATTTGGAGTATAATTTAATGATAGGAAGTGAAAAATTTCAATTCCGACAATTTTTGAAACATAAGGGCAAAACGATAATTTTGTCACCCAAGGGTAAAACCGTAATTTTCACCACCCAAAACTTGTCAAAATCATAGGAGTTATTTATTTTTGGTATGAATAACTATGGTATTTTAAGTGGTGAAAAAAATTGAAGTTTAAAGGATAAAATTTTAAAAACGGGCCAATGGAAAAGTGATACATAGCACTTTTTAATGATTTAATATTATTTTAAAGGAAAATCAGCCCATTTAAACCCCACATTAGGTGATGGTTGGCCATGAGGAGAAAATAAGAGAGAAAATAGAGAGGAAAGGAAGAAAAGAGAAAAACCAAAAGAAAACTAGAAAATTCAAAGGGGAATTCGAGTTTTTCGTCCATTTACGCGTTTAACGGTAAGATTTTTCGACTTTAGCTTGATTTCTACCTTTCCTATGCCTTTGTTTCCATTTAGCATGCTTGAGGAGAGAGATCAAAAAGTGATACCAAGGGCTGACTGAATTTCAAGGGGAAGGATTTTGAAATTTTTATGTTTTGATTCTTAGTTAAATTGGTAGTTTTAGTTAGTTAAATGTGTATAGAAATCAAATAGGGCAAGAAAGCATGAAATTCTTACAATAACCACCCTTGGCCGAATATTCAGTGATGTACAATGATGATGAACTGATTTTTATTCTAAGAGAAATGAAGAGAAAATGATGAAAAATGGTTAAATGTGATAGAAAAACAAAGTGGAAAATTAACCGAGTTAATGTCCCATTTTTGACCGAATTTTTCCAAGGAGGAAAGTGAGCTGATTTTGGTGATTTTAGAGGGTTATTGGCTGATATTTAATGGTTAGAAATGTTGGAGAGAAAATGGGACAATTTAGAGCTAAAATGGAGCGCGTTAGCAATTTATCGGGTAAAGTGCAAAAAATAGGTTAATACCGCGTTTAAGCCGTTTTAGGCTATTGCATTTCATACCATGCATTAGTATAGGATTTAAGTCAATTACATAGTGATTTAGCATCAATGTGGTGAATTGTGTAATTTTTACAATGTGTCTAGGAGGAGAGCCTTCCGGTAAGACAAGGAAGTCGTATCCGACGAATAGTGATCGGGGCACCTAGAAAGCATTTAATTTGTACAAACTATGAGTAAACCTATTATTATTGTAAATTATCTAGAGTTTATTTTTAAATGCTCTTTATGTATTTTATGAAACGAAAATGAGATTAAAATAGGACTTTTGATGTTTTAGAAATAAATGTGACAAATAAATATATTGTGTTGATTATTTGAAATAAGAAACTTTTGATCATGAAATTGAGTAATTGGAGGCTGCCTATTGTCTTGAAAAATATATTTTCCTATGAATGGCTTATGATATATGAGTATATGTGGCTATATTTTATAATTGCATTGGGAATTTATGTAAGCTATCTTTTACTATGCAGGCTGGATAAATAAATAAAAGCCATGTTATACTGTCAAAATTTTATTAAAATTGGTGGGTTTAGTCACTGTAGTGACGGATTTTCATGGACTGCCTATTAGAGGGGTATGGTAAACCCGGTTGCATAGTTACTCTGGTTGTAGAGGCGAGGAGGGTAACTCCTGGGGTAGTGTTAGAGCTCACTTCACGTCGAATGCCCACGTGAATGTATAACTCGGCCAACGCCAAGGAACGACTTGTTTTCAAAACTAACATGTGTTTAACATGTAAATATCTTAACAACCTTGGCGGACTCGGTTAGATGCCTTGGCCAAGGTATCCCCGAGGACTAGTTTTTGGCTTGAGCCCTGTTTCTAATAAAAGTCATAAAAGCCTTAACAACTGTTTTGGTAAATTACAAATATTTTATGGTTTAAGAAATAAATTGAAAACCTTATGAAATGATTTGTGATTTGTTGTTTAAACTTGCCTCCATTTTACTCGCCTTTAGATATTTATGATAATGTCTGTTTACTCATTGGGATTGCAAAATCTCACCCACCTCCTTTCCAAATATTTCAGGCCTGTGGTAGCTTGTAGATACTCGATTTTGTCAAGGATTCCAGTTGACCCGTCTATCTCACAGATAGTAGATTACTATCACCAACACTTGGTGTATTTATGGGCCACTTGTCATTGTAATTATTTATGTACATTATAACTTTGTAAATTATTGTATGTATGAATTTATTTTACTTCCACGTTACAAAAGATTACTTACACGTATTTCTATAAATATTGTTTTATATAAAAATGTTATATTTTAATCAATATTTTGAATAGCAATATTTGTCTATAAATCCTTTAAAAAAAATAAAATAATTTTTGTCTTTTGATTTACTTGAGCTGAAAACGATTGGTAATTGTTTAAAACGGAATGTTTAACAACGATTGCTCAAAGGAAAGGCAAGAAACTGATACGTAAGCCTTGTGAGGTTCCGATTGGCATTCCGGGTAATGAGTGTCAATCGAGACGTCGTGGCAGTTGTCATGGGCCCAAGGGAGGTTCCGGGTCGTGACAGTTGGATTTGGTAAATATGCTGAAAAAGTATGAGCAGTTGATTTGCCTTGAGAGGCTGTAAAATGAAATAATTGCCATGTCATGCTGTTGAATTTTATTGAATTGGTGGGTTATAATTGGTCGCTGCAGTGGACGGGTTCGTGGATCAGCCTATTAGAGGGGCACAGTAACCTTATTATATTCATACCCTAGTATGAGAGGCGTGGTTGGATAACTCCTGAGGTTAACACTTTAGAGTTCACTTCACGCCAAACCACCACGTGAGGGTGAACTCAGCCAACGCCAAGGAATGGCTATGTTTTCAAAATAAAAACATGATTTATGCGTACATGACTTTTTAACAGCCTTGGTGGACTCAGTTGGGATAGCCCTTGGTCAAGGTATCCCTAATAACTGAGTATAAGAATGATTTTGGCACAAGCCAAAGCTTTTAAGAAATTCATAAGCCATGTTGATTACTCGATTTATATGAATTGATTTTATTTGGTTGAAATGAGTTGAAAGGTGATGAATTACAGTATGTTAAACTATTTTATTTGTCTCAATTTACTCAGCTTTAGATATTTTAGATGGTATTTGTTTACTCACTGGGATTATATAATCTCACCACCCTCCTTTCCACCCATTTCAGGCTCAGGATAGTTGGTAAATAGCTCATTTCGTTGAGGGCTACAGTTGGATTTGCATCCTCAAAAACTGTAGGTTTACCGTTTTTGATACTTTTGGTCGTTCGTGGGCCCACGTGTCACTATAAATTAAATTTTATACTTTGGTTATCTGTATTACAGTATGTATGAATTTATTTACCTTTTACGCTACAAAAATTATTTACCGGTAACTCTATAAATATTGTTTTATAAGAAAATAGAATACTTTATTGAATATTTTTATTATATTAAAATGCTATAATTTCATTTCAATGAATGTTTTAGACGTTTAAACTTATCTTTGATTATGAATTATGTGTTTTATACTTGCATACCACATTTTTAGCTGGTTTCAAAGTTTTTGAGGAAAAATTACCAAAATGCCTCTGTGAGAAAAAAATTATTTTTCTATTGATTTGATTTGGAAATAGTTTATAATCTTTCAAAACATGATACTTAACAACTGTTGCTCACTGGGGAGGTGCGAAAACTGATATTAAAGCCTTGCGGGGTTTCGGTTGGCATTTTGGGTAGTGAATGTTTATCAGAACATCACGGCGGTTGTCACAAACTCGAGGAGAGTACCGGGTCGTGACAATTGCTTATCAATACATATCATATATCTATATATATATATATATATCTATATATATATATATATCAACATAACATAGGTGCACATGGATTCATCACAGTCATATTCCACAATGCAAAAACGTTTTCCTCAAGGGCTTGTTCCCATGCATATTTTAGAGAAAAGATCAATCAAATATTTCAAGTGATTCAATCAAGCTTGTATGCACTTATCCCTAAAACATTTTAATGCAAGTTCACTCACTGTTTTGTTGATGCTTTAATCGACTCTAACTGCGTCTAATGCTTCGGATGGAGATGTGGGGCCTCGTTGGAACTTCTCACACATAATAGCATCACACTAACCCAAATTGGCGTTAATAAAATTCTAAAAGCACTCATAATCTAATTATTAACCATCATCAACAACTTAAAAATCAACTCTAATTCATTACTCAACTTGGTGGATTTTGTAATTTGAATTCCTTTCCAAGAGTTTTCAAGTTATTATGGAATATCTCTCTCTTTCTCTCTCTAAAATGTCTAGCTAGTGAGAGAGAGTATTAAGGAAAGACTTTTGAGGGTTCTTGAGGTGTAGAAGTAAAAGAGTGTGAAAAACCTTATAACTAGGTGTATAAAAGCATGAGAAATGGAGTTAATTTTGGGAAAGTTATAAAGGTTTCAAGGAAGGCTTCTATGGAAGGTGAAAAACGTGAAATGGAGAGAAAGGATGGGAAGAAGAAGAAGAAGAAGCTGCTGAAAATTAGATTTTTATGCTTAAAATTGATTAAAGTTCCATTTATTTACTAAAATGCCATTCAATAGTTGACTTTGCCTCATTTCCTTCCCTTGGTTCAACTTTTTGCTCCTTTGATACTAAGACAAAGTCCACAATAGTCCAGAAGTACTCGAGTTCAAGAAAGCTTAAAAATTTAAACTCGATATGCAAAATGACCATTTTACCCCTACTATGAAAATTGTCATTATTTCTATTTTCTTTATTTATTTCATTATTATATACATCATTCATTTATTTCTTAGGCCTATTTAGACCTTAATAATGTTAGAAAAACCTACTTCTAAAAGCTCACTTAAAAAATGACAAAACTACCCCTAATCCACGTCATCGTGTCTACCTCCGCTACACGTCTATGAAAGTCGAGGTTTCACACCATTACATTTGAAGTTTGAGCATTTTGTGGTGTTAGAGCAAACCCCCTCGCTTAATATCCACCTTCATTACCCGGTTGTGCCAGTTTACCTCGATATGATAAGGCCATACCCTTGCCTTTTTCACCTTTGACTTGCCAACGAGTGGTGTCATTCTACGCTGAGTAGTGGCAACTGGTCATGCATATTCATGGTCAACTTTTGACGATTGTCTTTGTCTTAGGAAATCTCTCATTAAATGTCTAAATTGGCCACACCTAAAACATAACCCAACTATTCTGTGGCAAGATCCACCATGTGCTTTCCCATAATAATTACATAAAACACTCCTCTACTTGGAGTCTAGATTAGATGCTTTGTTAGACTGTTCTCGTCTAGAAGGTGGGCTGAACGAATCATTATTTTTTGGTGGGCTTGGTTTAGGAGTAGTTTCCTC
Source organism: Theobroma cacao (assembly GCF_053813885.1). NCBI lineage: Eukaryota > Viridiplantae > Streptophyta > Magnoliopsida > Malvales > Malvaceae > Theobroma > Theobroma cacao. Next base: position 30,308,504 of record NC_142639.1, on the reverse strand, counting down.
ATGGATTTGATGGCATATAGATATTGAGCTTCTAGTTGGATTAGAATTTCTTTAGCCTTGTTGACCTTATGTCTGAATTTTTCGACCCTTATTTCTTTCTATTCTTTCTGTCTTAATCAATCTAGTCGTATCTACCACTGTCTCGAAAGAGGAAAATCTTTAGGTGGTAAGGACTCTAAATAGCAGCTCAATTAGTCCCCTAACAAACCTCTTAATCTTTTTTTCCTCAATCAGGACCAAGTCAGTAGCGTAACAGGATAATTGGGTGAATCAAGCATCGTACTTTGTCACTGTCATATCTAAGGTTTAAATCAATGTCTTAAACTCATGTGCCTTTGTGTCTTTCATGCTTTAAGTTAAGAAGCTATTTAGAAAAGCTTGGATAAATTCATCCCAAGTCATTGAGGCTGAACCAGATAGTTTACTTCCCTTGAGGGATGCAAACCATATCTAGGCAACATCTTTCAGTCTAATGTTGGTCTCATTGGAGTGCTAGAGGGGGTGAATGGCACTAAAAATTTTTTGTTTAGCCCTTTAGAGCTTGAAAAGCGCTTTATCAACTAGATGAAGGGAAGGACTAGAACTTGTTAAAATTACAAAACACCAAGTAAGGAATGGTAAATAAAAGTGGATAATGTAAAAGTATTTATAGTGATTCGATCCTTTTGACTTACATCCACTACCTTGACCTCCCAATCTAGGATTTTCAACTCAACTTCACTAAACTAGTTGAATTAACAACTTCCACCAAGCTTTTACAAGGTGACTTTTAACCTAATCTTTATTCCCTTACAACAAGCTTGAGAGTGCTTCCCACACTCTAATTTCTCAAGATAAAAATGAAAAAGTAGTACAACTAGGTATCTTTACAAGTTTGGATAGATTACAATCAAGCTTAAACACTTTTTCTGGATAAAGAATGAAGAACAAGCATTTTTTGGTGAAAGATATTTGGCTTTCTGCTCAAAATAACTCTTTTTTTCTTCTAATCTACTTTCATTGATCGTTGGATCTTCCTTTTATACTTGAGGAGTTAGATTTTTCTATTGGAGATAGTGTTGGTCCTGTTAATATGTGCTAGGGGGTGAATAACACAATTTGGTTCTTAACAAGATGTGGAACTAATTTTCAAAACTTAAGAAAGTAAAAACAGAGTATAAGGTGCACAACAATTTAGAGTGGTTCGGTCCAAGACCTACATCCACTACCTTGATTATCCAACCAAGGATTTTCCCAACGATTCACTAAGAATCCGATGAAATTCACAAACTTTCACCAAGCTTTTACAATGGCTTTTCGCAGGCTCAGCCAAAACCTTTACACTAGTTTTTCATGGGCTCAACTAAAACCTAAAGTGGTTTTCCAAGGCTCAACCACAACCTATAACATTCAAGCTTTCCCAAGCTTGAGCAACCCCTTAGAGTGACTCCTTCACTCTAAGTATACAAGAAGAGAAGTTAAAGAAAGTACTTATGATCACAAGTTGATCTGATTGATACAAGATTAAGTGCTAAATACAATGACAAATACTAGACGTTTAAGTGCAGACAAATACAGTGAAGCTTTTCTGGTTTTTCTTCTTTGTAAAGCTCAAATCTCATTCAAGGCTTTAAAAAACTTGTTTTTCATTGTTGGAAGACTTTTTTATACTTGGAGATGCAACTCTGATGGCAATTTGGTAGTTTATATCCGTTGAAAACAGTTGAGGATGAGTTCTAGCCATTAATCTATCTTGTAGTGCTTTAGTTCAAATTGCAGACAAAGAGTTCTTAGTCGACTAACTTGGTTGACTAAGTTGATTCTGTTTCTGGTTTGCAGATTCTGACAGAGGGCACTTAGTCGACTGACTTGGTTGACTACGTTGGTTCTGTTTCTCAAACTCTTCAGCTTGTCATTGCTCCAATTTGAATTTTTGGTCAACCATTGTTCTTCCTTGTTTAACCAATAAGCTTCCTCCTTGTTATTCAGTTACATCCTGTTGATTTTATCCCTTTTTTTCTTTCAAAAATACTCTTTGAAGATTTAAGAAATTAAATTCATATATTAATTTCTTGCACACTTAAATAAAGGAATTAGACACAAATAAATGGGAATGTTTTATTATCATCAAAAACTAATGGAGCCAACAACCTCCCCATTTTTGATGATGACAAAACACTCCTTGATTAACAGCATAGTGTCATTTTAAATTCTTTTTAGTTTTCTGCAGGAATTGAGGATTCTTCTTCTAAGTAAAAGCTCCCCCTTAGTGTGTGCATATTTTGCTTATTTTATTTAAGCCAGTTTTATTCTCATCATATAGAAAATGATATTGTATATTTAGAGAATATATATATGCAGCAATATAGAGTGATTTGCATCTAGAATTTTTCAACTGCGAGTTTTGATAGATTTTTATCTATGTTCCAACAGCTATCAACAGTCAATTGACTTCAGATTGTGTCTACATCATCCACATGTCAATTGATATGCTACATACTTCATCTATAAATTATTCTCATCAGACATTATATACGCATCATCTATTCAGCATATAAATCCATATCAGCATATTAGCAGCAGATTTTGTTTATGACAGTCAAAATATCAAAACATCAGCAAACTTTAGTTTACAGCAGTTAAATATCATAAACATATCAGCATTCATGTTTCACATACATCCACATAAATAACAAAATTAGAGCTGAGTGTTTAAGTGACACCAAGGCACAAATAACAGTTGAATAAAAAGTATTTCGAAAATGCCCCTAGACTAGTTTTGCTTCCTATCTCCTATTTTTCTAATTTCATGCTCCCCTAGTTCTGCTTTCTTTCCTTTCCTAGGTTCTTGGTTCCTCTACCCTAATACTTTTTATTTTTTAAACATTATTTTCTAGTTTTTACTTCCCTGGTACCATACTACTCCCCCCTTTTATCAACATCAAAGGAGGGAGATTCTACTCATTGGATGAAGCAGAGGGTGAGGATTCACTTCCATGGAAAGGGTTAAGAGGAAACGGAAAGGGTTATCGGAGAGGACATGACTTTTTAGGAGAGGATTTTGGAGAAAATTTGTCTGAAACATGAACTGGACTGTGAGGAGAAGAGGCTAAAATTGGTTTGGACTTCTCTGGTAATCTGGAAGACTTTTTTCTTTTGAGAAAGGTTGTCTTGGTTGCCATAGTCTTCTTTCCTTTGGTTGGTTGTTTTGCCTTAGTTGGTGGTGTTGTGGTTGCTTCTGGTTTCCCTGTTTTTGCCTTTAGTTTGGGAGTTGAAATAGGTTTCTTTCCTTTTCTTACATTTGCACCATCTTTCTGAGTTGCTGTCTTGACAGTGTCTTTTTCAGCTTGTTCCTCTATGACCATTTGATGAAAAATGTCCATAATGGAAACTTCCTCTGAATTTAGAGAAGAGGCTTGATGTTTCTCAGTTTCTACACCAACTACTTCAATCCCTTGTTTTAAGTCATTTTTGCTTTGAGGTTCAAGGGAGGGTGATTTGGCTGGCTGTTCAACTCCTTGTGGGGAGTCCTCAGTTTGCAGAACAGGACTGACAGACTTGTAGGTAAAGCCTTTAGCATGAGTGCAAGAACTTGCAGACTTCTATGCTAGCTCTGCTGAACCTTCAGCACCTTGCTGTGCAGGTGTAGTGATGGATGTGGCAGAACTGTCTGCAGCCACAGGTTCAGACGCCATGATTTCTTTCTCGTTCAGCTTATTTTCCAACTCAGTGATTTTATTTTCCATCTTCTGTAGCTTCACTCTTTGGTTAATCAGCTTACCATCAATCCTCATAAGCACATTAAAAATCATCTCATTCGAAAATTTGGAAGGAGCTTCTTCAAGTTGAGCAGGCAAACTGTGATATTTTCTTGGGCCAGTTTTAGAGGTTTTAATGAACTTCTCTCCATCGAGCACATACCTTATCTTAACTAAGCTGCCATAATAAATGGCTTGGTCTCTGATTTTCTCCAGGTCCATATCATACCTTTTAGCCCATATCCCTTTCTTCTATACAGGGGATGCAATCACATTCCCATATGGCAGATTTACCTTATCAAGTCTGCAGGCACTTCTCATTTTCTCAATCATAAATCTCCCCAGATTTAGAGACACTCCATTAAAAGCATGCTCCATCAGCCAGAGATCCTGGAGGCTGATGTAGCTAAGACTTCCACTCCTCCCTTGAATATTTGCTGTAATGAAATAATGCAGTATTCTAATCTGTGGATTGATTATTAGACTTGAATTACTTTTAGAGGAGTATTTTTCTTTCCTTCCAGTGATGATCTCCCATAGTGAGGACATATCATATTTTTTTGGAAGTTCAAATTCACCTACTTCACTAATTTCAATAGGTTCCTTAAATCTCCAGCAGCCAGAACAAACTCTTTTCCATTCAAATAGACATTCAAGCCATTTTCTACATAGTCATCATAATCTATTAATTCCTTTTCTTTCAGAGCAATGCTAGAGTAAAATTCTTTAACCAGACTTGGACTATATGACCTATTCTTAAAGGTGTTGTAACCTTTAAGTTTCAGCTCATCAAAGTACTCAGATAGACTGGTCTGGATTTTTATATTTTCCTTAAAACTCTTCTAATCAATAAACTTTCCGTAAAAGATTGGTGCATTTTCTATATTATTGAATCTATATTTATGCAGCTTATTTCTAAATTTCGAAGAAGAAGAGGAATTGATACCTTTCTGGAGTAAGGGAACTGTATCTTTCTTCTTGTGTATTCTCTGCTTGTTTTCTCTTAGTTTCTCAACAATTTCCTTCACTGAGGCAGGCACAATTTTCTGTTTCTTCTTCTGACTTTCTGTTCCAGTTTCTTCCTCCATTGGCCTTTTTTCTTTCTTCTTCTCGGATACATCTTTACTCTGAGATGTTCTAGCCATTTTGGTTCTAGAAATTTCTAAAGATCTGAGTAGGTTTTAGAGGCAACTAAGAAGATTTAGGTTTTTGTTTTTAGAGCAACAGGTTGCAGAGGAGAGGGAAGAATAGATTGGCAGTAGTTATTACTCAGAAAACTTCTCATCTTCCTTTAAGAACCGCCCTCATTTTATTTCTTTATATTTTCAAATCTCCTTCTAAAATTTTGATTATTTACCTTTGGCAACTTTGCTCTATTCCTCTTTTCACCCGGTAAATCAAATTTTTACCATAATTTACTCCTATTTTATTAAACTCACTGAGTCTTATTATTTAAAGATGTTAGGCCACTCTTAATTGACTAAGAATTCCTTAGTTGACTGAATGCATTATGTTTTCAATGTGAGAGTCAAAGATTTTCTTATAATTCCTTCACATTAACCATCCCCAAATTTCTTCTAATCTTACAAAATCTATCTTCACTCAGTGGTTTGGTAAAAATGTCTGCTAATTGATGTAGAGTATTCACAAAATCTATTTTAATGTCATTTTTCACTACATGGTCTCTAATAAAATGGTGTCTAATTTCAATGTGCTTTGTCCTAGAATGTTGTACTGGAGTTTTTGATATGTTGATTGCACTTGTATTATCATAGTATATCGATACATTATGCATAGTTATTCCATAGTCTTTTAATTGCTGCTTGATCCAAAGGATTTGTGCACAGCAGCTACCTAATGATACATATTCAGCCTCTGCTGTAGATAATGCTACTGAGTTTTGCTTCTTGTTGGACCAAAACACAAGCATCCTTTCTAGAAATTAGCATGTTCCACTAGTGCTTTTCCTATCAGTTCTGCTCCCAACAAAGTCAGCATCTGAATATCCAACTAAGCTAAGAGTTGAGTTTCTAGAGTACCATATTCCTAGTTCTTGAGTGTCTATGAGGTATCTAAAAATTCTCTTAACAACTGTTAGGTGTGATTCTTTAGGCTTTAACTAAAATCTAGCACACAAGCACACAGAAAACTAAATGTCTGGTCTACTTGCTGTTAAGAAAAGAAGAGAGCCGATCATACCTCTATAAAGCTTTTGATCTACATCTTTACCTTTTTCATCTAAATCGAGTTTGGTGGATGTACTCATTGGTGTGGAAATTGATTTCAACTTTAGCATATTGAACTTCTTGAGTATTTCATGAGTATATCTTTCTTGGTTGATGAAAATTCCTTCTTCACTTTGTTTGATTTGAAGACCAAGAAAGTACTTCAACTCTCTCATCATGCTCATTTCAAATTCACCTTGCATTTCTTTTACAAGTTCTTGCATAAAGCTTCATTAGTTGCACCAAATACAATATCGTCCACATATATTTGCACAACAATTAAATCATTTAGATATCTTTTTATGAACAATGTAGTATCGATGCTACCTCTATCATGTCCTTTCTCAACTAGAAATTTTGAAAGCCTCTCATACCAAGCTCTAGGAGCTTGTTTCAATCCATACAATGCTTTGTGAAGCTTAAAGACATGATCAGATTTTTCAAAATCTTCAAAACCAGGTGGTTGTTCTACAAAAACTTTTTCTTGAATTAATCCATTTAAGAATGCAGTTTTTACATCCATTTGGTACAACTTAAAATTCATGAAGCATGCAAAGGCTAGCAACAACCTTATGGCTTCAATCCTAGCTACGAGAGCAAAGGTTTCATCATAATCTATTCCTTCTTCTTGGTTGTAACCTTTTGCTACCAACCTAGCTTTGTTTCTAACTACATTTCCTTGCTCATCTACTTTATTTTTGAATACCCATTTAGTACCAACAATAGGATGATTGAGGGTCTAGGTACCAATGACCATACATGATTCCTAGTGAATTGATCAAGTTCTTTTTGCTTGGCCATTATCCAACTTTCCTCCTTTTTCGCTTCTTCAAAGTTTTTAGGTTCAATTTGAGATATAAAAGCTGAAAACTCTCAAGTTTCTCTAGTTTCTTTCCTAGTTCTAGCTCTTTGTGAAATTTCACTTATTATTTGGTCTTGTGGTTGATCTCTTACAAATCTCCAACTCCTTGGTAGATTATCATGTTGATTTTCTGCTATTTGCAGATTTCCTAGAAATGGAGTTTCATTTTCTCTTCTAGATGAGCTTTCTTCATTATTTTTATTGTTCTTTAAGCTCATTTCCTACATTTGTTTTTCTAGGATTTCTATATCATCATCATCATCATGAACTTCTTTTTGTAATGCATTTGACTCATCAAAAACTACATGGACTGATTCTTCAACGGTAAGGGTTCTTTTGTTAAAAGCTCTATAGGCCTTTGAGTTTAATGCATATCCTAAAAATATTACTTCATCACTCTTTGCATCAAACTTCCCTAGGGGCTATTTTCCATTATTTAATACAAAACATTTACAGCCAAAACTCCTAAGGTGAGAAATATTTAGTTTCCTACCTTTGTAAGTTCATATGGAGTCTTTGAAATCAATGGTCTTATTAAGACTCTATTAAGGATATAAGTTGCTGTATTTACTACCTCAGCCAAAGATATTTAGGTAGGTTGTTCTCACATAACATGGTCCTAGCCATTTCTTTTAATGTTCTAGTTTTCCTCTCTACAACTCCATTTTGCTGGGGTGTTCTTGGTGTAGAAAAATTGTGATCCAACCCCTTTTCATTGTAAAATTTTTCAAACTCATCATTTTCAAATTCTCCTCCATGGTCACTCTTTATGCTAACTATGGCTAGTCCTTTTTCATTTTCTACTTTCTTACAATAACTTAAGAATGCTTGTAAAGCATCATTCTTATGACCAAGGAAGTATACCTAAGTATATCTAGAATAGTCATCAACTATTACAAAGCCATAAGATTTACCTCCTAAGCTAGTTGTGCTTATTGGACCAAATAGATCAATGTGCAACAATTCGAGAGGTCTCGATGTTGATACTATTTTCTTAGTCTTAAAGGATGTTCTAACTTGTTTTCCTAGTTGGCAAGCATCACATATCCTATCTTTTTCAAATTTCAATTTCGACAGTCCACTAATAAGGTTTTTCTTTATTAACATAGACATAGTATGCATGCTCACATGTCCTAATCTCCTATGCCATAACCAGCTATCATTCTCAGCATTTGCAGCAAAACACACTTCACTGTTCACATCAAGGTCTTCAAGAAAGATTACATACATGTTCTTCAACCTTTTTCCTATAAATGAGATTTTATTTGTACTCATATCAATCACTCACACTTAGTTGAATCAAAACATACTTTAAATCCTTTATCACATAATTGACTAATACTTAGTAGATTATGCTTTAAGCCTTTAACTAGCAACACATGGCTAATTTGAGTTTGGAAACTCTTACCAACCGTACCTATACCATGTATTATGCCTTTTGAATCATCTCCAAAGGATACGGTTCCTCTCTTTCTCTTATCCAACTGAGCAAACAGCATTTCATGTCCTGTCATGTGCTGTGAACAACCATTATTCAAGTACCAAGGCTATTGTTTCTTGAGTTGAGCTCTTGAACATGTCTCTTTTAAGTCCAGCTCAACCTACAAAATAGACTTTTAGTTTTTCTTTATAGGTACCCATACTTTGATAGGTCCTTGAGTGTTAGTTGCAGCAAAGGATCCCTTAGAAACCTAAATTTTCTTAACTTTCTGTACTTTTCTTTTCTTAAAATAGTCATATGACAAATGACCATGTTTACCACAATTATAACATCTAGGTAATGCTTTAGCTGAATATTTATTGTGGTATGCTTCTCTTTTTGAAGATTCATTTTTTAAACATTTAAGAGCTATGGTTTCATCAAGAGTTATTTGCAAGGCTTTAGACTTGTTTTCCAACTCTTGTTTTAAAAACTCAAAGTCTGTTTTTGAGTGTCCTAACTCAGCTTGCAAAATAATTCTTTGCTCAAAAACATAGGTGAACTCTTGTTTGATTTGTTTCAAATCATTTTCAAGTAATGCAGCATTTTTCTTCAATGATTTGTATTTTGAAAAAAGTTTTTCAAATTCATCATAAAGGCATTCATATTCATATTGTGAATCATCATAAGAATTAATGCAAGGGGATGAGGATACCTCTGATTAATCCTCTTGTGCCATTAAACAGATGTTTACTCTTTTCTCAAATTTTTCATCATTAGTTTCAGAGCTTGAAGTGTCACTGTCCGACCATGCAGCAGCCACCATTACTTTCTTGGATTTTTTAATTTTCTTTGGTGTTTCATCTTTCAGAAAATGGACACTCGGACTAAAGTGACCAGCTTTCTTGCATTCATAGTAGATCATTTGCTCCTTTTTGTTAGAGTCATTTTTGTTTCTTATTTTCCACGAAGCACCTTGGTCTTTCCTGAAACCTCTTCTAGTTAGCCTTCGATTTCTTTTACTCATTAGTTTTCTGAATTTTCTTGCAACTAGAGCTAAATCTTCATCATCATCACAGGAAAGCTCTTTCAGCTCTTCTTCAAGAATGCTGGCTTTAAGTGCAATGCTCTTTTTCTTTTCCTTTGCTTCCCTTCGATCTTTTTCTTCTTCTTCCTTAAGCTCCAGCTCATGAGTGAGAAAAGAACCACATATCTCATCAAGAGTGATGATGTTCAGATCTTTAGCCTCTCTAATGGCAGTCACTTTTGGTTTCCAAGATTTGGTAGGCATCTAAGCAGTCTCTTAACTAATTCATGTTCAGGGATAGGCTTGCCTAGCTGACTTAATTTATTTGTAATTTTTGTAAACCTATCAAACATGCTTGTGATGTCTTCACCAGGCTCCATTTTTAACATTTCATAACTATGTGTTAAGAGAACAATTTTGGACTCCTTTACTTGAGAAGTCCCTTCATGGATTATTCTAAGTTTTTCCCACACTTGTTTAGCTGTTGTACAGCTTGAGACTTTGTTAAATTCAATGGGGGTCAAGGCACAATGTAATGTGTTGATGGCCTTAAAGTTTATTTGAACTTTCTTAGTTTCAGCCTCAATCCATTCAGATATTGGCTTGGGCATCAACTCATTTATAACTACATTCACGATTGAGGGCATAAAGGGTCCATCAGTTATGATATCCCACATTTCATAATCTATAGCTCTAATATAAATTGACATTCTAGTGCTCCAATAAGGGTAATTAGAGCCATCAAACAGAGGTGGTCTGTTTGTTGATTATCCCTCAGCAACTATGGTTTTTTGTTAAGCCATTTGGATCCTCCTAAAAGATGTTAAGCCTTAAAAATAGGGAACTAGCTCTGATACCAATTGTTGGTCCCGTTAATATGTGCTAGAGGGAGGGTGAATAGCACAATTTGGCTTTTGACAAGATGTGGAACTAATTTTCAGAACTTAAGAAAGTAAAAACATAGTATAAGGTGCACAACAATTTAGAGTGATTCAATCCAAGACCTACATCCACTACCTTGATTATCCAACCAAGGATTTTCCCAACGATTCACTAAAAATCTGGTGAAATTCATAACCTTTTACAATAGCTTTTCGCAGGCTCAGCCAAATCCTTTACACTAGTTTTTCACGGGCTCAACTAAAACCTAAAGTGATTTTCCAAGGCTCAACCACACCCTATAGCATTTAAGCTTTTCCAAGCTTGAACAATCCCTTAGAGTGACTCCCTTACTCAAAGTATACAAGAAGAGAAGTTAAAGAAAGTACCTATGATCACAAGTTGATCTGATTGGTACAAGATTGAGTGCTAAATACAATGACAAAGACTAGGCGTTTAAGTGCAGACAAATGCAGTAAACCTTTTCTGGTTTTTCTTCTTTCTAAAGCTCAAATCTCATTCAAGGCTTCAAAAAACTTGTTTCGCATTGTTGGAAGACCCTTTTATACTTGGAGATGCAACTCTGATGGCAGTTTGGTAGTTTATATCCGTTAGAAACAGTTGAGGATGAGCCGTTAATCTGTCTTGTAGTGCTCTGGTTCAAATTGCAGATAGAGAGCTCTTAGTCGACTAACTTGGTTGACTAAGTTGATTCTGTTTCTGGTTTGTAGATTCTGACAGAGGGCACTTAGTCGACTAACTTTGTTGACTAAGTTGGTTTTGTTTCTCAAACTCTTTAGCCCGTCATTGCTCCAATTTGAATTTTTGGTCAACCATTGTTCTTCCTTGTTTAACCAATAAGCTTCCTCTTTGTTATTCAGTTACATCTTGTTGATTTTATCCCTATTTTTCTTTCAAAAATACTCTTTGAAGATTTAAGAAATTAAATTCATATATTAATTTCCTGCACACTTAAATAAAGGAATTAGACACAAATAAATGGGAATGTTTTATTATCATCAAAAACTAATGGAGCCAACAGATAGTTTTTAGCCGTTAGAAATAACTCTGATGCCTTTCGAGCCTTTGTTTTGTCCTTTAGTGTTTAAATTTGAAAAAGGCAAATAGAGTTCAGCTAATTGATTACAGCTTCTCTACCTTGTACTGTCTTCCTACTATATTCTTTGCTCTAACCAATTATTAGAGGCTCTAACCGACTAAGAGTTCTCTGTCTTTAGGCTTCTCTTATTCAATAGACTTTCTTTAACTGATAATGGCAGACTCTAATTGATTACAAACTTTTTGTTTTCATTTTTCTCTACACAGCAGTCTTCTTCTAATTGGTTAGCTCTTCTTTTAATTGATTAAAGCTTTACTTCCTTCAACCTTAACCGATTAAATTTAGCTTTAATCAACTAGAAAGTCTTTGAATTTTGAATTTCTCCATTTTGGCTCCTTTCAACAATCAACTATATTTTCAAACTTGTTTTTGGCGGTTGAAGATATTAGGACCTTGTACTTTAATCGATTAACTAGACTTCTTAACCAATTAGTATATTTCTTTTTGGTTTCAGCTTGTCACACAACCATATCTTAATTGATTAAGGTCTCTTGTTAATCAATTAGTAAGGTTCTGTTTTTGTTCATTACTTTGCTCTTTCCCTTTTTGATTGATTAACTCTTCTTTAAATTTAGCAAGCTTATTGACTTACCTTTAATCACTCATTTTGTTAGGGGAATTAAACTAAATCTTGCACACTTAAATAATAAGATTAGACATTAATGAATGAAGAATGTTTTGTATCATAAAAAACATATGGAGTCAACATTCTCTCCTTTTTTTTTTATGATGACAAAACACTCCTAGATTTAAGAGTGTAATGTCTATATATAAAAATAATTTATGTGCAGATTTAGGATTACTCCCCCTGAGTACCTGTTCCCTTTAAATGTGTGCCTTAATAAAATTGTCTAATATACATGTATGAAAAACAAAGGCATAAAGACATTCAACCATGAAAACATAAACCACATAAGCATAAGCACAATAAAAATGCATAAGCATTCAACCATTGTTCAAAGCTCTGCATAAACATTATTTATCAAAACACACCATGAAACACATGAAAACACACCAAAATAAAAGCATTACTTAAGGACTGAGTTTGTCTTTCTTATCTTTCCTACCAGCTTTGTTCCCTATTTCTATTTTTCTACCTTTCTACTTTTCTCCCCCTTTTTAGCATCATTCAAAAAAGGGACCTAATTTGAATAAGATGAAGGTGAGGATTCGTTAATTCCAAAATGAACATTGAAAGGTTTAGGAGAGGAGTGGGATGACAAGTCTGATGATGAGGATGAGGTGGATGAGATAGGTTGGGGGGTTGCAGGTTTAGAAGGCTATTGAGTGGAGGTCAATGCCAATCTGGCAAACTTTCTTCTTCTGAAGGTTTTGGTCTTAGTAACTATAGTTTTCTTGCCTTTACTAGTAGGTTTCTAAGAGGTTTATCCAGCAACTACTGTTTTCCTTTTGTTTTAGACAGGTTGATTGATAGTCTCTTTAGATTTTTTCTGAACCAACTTTGTTTTTTATTTCATTCTTGCCTTTTCTCTTTCCCGATCAGCTTTGGCTTTTTTTAAGATATCATTAATAAACTTAGACAACTAAATTTCTTCTAAATCTCTAGAAAAGTCATTGTTCCTCTTCTCTGCTGGTCATTGTTCTTCATTCAGCTTTACTATTTCATTTGCCTGTTCTATTTCAACTTCTTCTCCTTTCTTATTTTCTTCTATAGTTGGTTCCTTTTTTTCTTGTTCACATTTTTCTTCTTTAGAGTCCCCCAGTTTATTATGATTCTCATATTCATTTTCACATATTCCTTTTGTAGTTTCTCTTTCATGATCAAAAGTTGAAACCTCAAACTACTCTATAGTAGTTCCCTCACTAGACTGACTTCTTATAGTGATTTGAGCTTTAGGGGATTTTGCATCCTTAGCTAGTTGTAGCAGGACTTCAAGCTATAAAACTTTCTCTTCAATCTTTGCAATCTTCAGAACTTGATCAATTAACTTCTCATCGATTCTTATGAAGAGATTAAACATCATGTCACCTTGAAGAAGAGGTTGATTGACCCTGGTGAAGGGTGTTGAAGGACTACTAGTTAAAAGGGGTAGAGGTGTATCTTTTGTGATTTTAATACATTCATTCCTATCTATCTTGTGACCCATTTTCAGCATACTCCCTAAAAATACCTCCTATCCTTGTTTCTTGTTAGATCATATTGAAACCTTACATTCCAAAATCCTTTCTTTTTCACTAGAGCTGTAAGAATGTTGCCATATGGCAAGTTTGCTTTATCCCCTAGCAAGGTTGCCTTGATTCTCTCTACTATATACCTTCCTACATTTAGTGGAATTTCATTAAATACTGCTTCCACCAGTCACAAATCCTATGCACTAACATAGCTAAAATTGCTATTTCTTTCATGTAGAATGGTTGCTATGAAATAATGTAGAATCCTAAGTTAAGCATTCTTAATCTCACTTGTATAGCTTTTCGAAGGGAACTTTTCCTTTTTTCTAGTTACAATCTCCCAAAGGTGACTTGGATCATATTTTTCAAGCATTTTGTACTCTCCAACTTCACATTATGTTTTTAGAAACTCTCCTAAATCTTGGGCACAGGTTTGTAAATGTCTACCATTTAGAAACACATTCAAGGTATCTTTTGTAAATCCTTCTTGATCTTCTAACTCAATTCTGTCAATAGCAATGGTAGAATACAGTTCTTTAACCAAGGAGCGCCTAAACATTCTATCCTTGAATGTACTCATATTTTTTAGTTTTAATGGTTTAAAGTAACTTTCTAAATCTTCTTTCATTGTTGGTGCATCACTGAAACTACCCCAGTCAAAAAATTTCCCACAAGAAATTGTGGCATTCTCAATTTTCCTAAACCTATGAGCATGTAAGTGATTTCAAAATCGCAAGGAGGAACCACTATGTTTGCCTATGGGGGTTTTGCATTTGTTGATCCTTTCCCTTTCTCTGTTATCTTTTTTTTTTGCTTTTCTCTTTCTCTTTGGCTAAAGGCTCTTTGATTTTTCCTTTCTTCTTTGGGGAATGTGATGGAGGATCATCAGCTTTACTTTTACCTTTTCCTTTTTCAACTACTTTGTGGGTAATAGATTTTTTGCTATGGGATTTCTTTTTCTAGAGTTTCTTGGGTATTAAAGTAGGAAGTAGAGAAGAAAGTCTATAATTTCTTGAGACTTTGGTTTCGCAAATGTGATTCTCAATAGGTGAAGGGTTTTTTAAGAGGTGTCATCAATTGATTACCCACGTTTTGAGTGGGCGGTTTCTTGTACCACTTGCCTAGTTTTATTTTTTAAAAGAAATTCCTGCGTAATAGCTTTCCTCACAACAATTATCTTCAAATCGATTATAGTAGGCCTTAATCGATTACTATGTTTCTGACTTGGAAGCTTTCTAACTACCAGACTTGCATTAATCAGTTAAGGGAGTTGTTAATTGATTATTACCTCACTAGCTCAGGTCAACTCCCATAATATAGAATTGTTTTAATTAATTAGGGAGGTCCTTAACTGAATAAAATGAATCTTATCTTCTATGTAAGGTCCCTTTAGCTAAGCAAAAATATTCTTTAACCAATTGCACCAAGAAATAAACACTATCATCATGCTACTTATATCATCAAAAACATGATCACTTTATCATAATTTAAACTTCCCTAATATCATGATATCATCATGTCTAATTTCTATGTGCTTGGTTCTAGAGTGTTGAATAGGATTTTTGAAGATATTTATGGCACTCATATTATCGCAATAAATGGGAACTTTATGCATAGTCATTCCAAAATCATTTAGTTGTTGCTTAATCTAAAGAATTTGTGCATAGCAACTACCTAGAAATATATGCTTAGTTTCAGTAGTTGATAGAGCAACAAAATTTTGTTTCTTGCAAGACCAAGACACAAGCATGTTTCCAAGGAATTGACAAGTACCACTAGTGCTTTTTTGATCAGTTTTGCTACCAGCAAAATCAGCATCGAAATAGCCAAAAAGATTGAAAGATGAACCTTTTGGATACCATAAGCCTAAGCTTTGAGTGTCCAAGAGATATATAAAAATCCTTTTTACTACAGTCAAATGTGATTCCTTGGGACATGATTAGAATCTTGCACATAGGCACACACTAAATAAGATATCAGGTCTGATTGTAGTTAGGTAAAAGAATGAACCAATCATTCCTCTATAGAGTTTTTGATCCATATATTTCCTTTTATCGTCTCTGTCAAGCTTTATGGAAGGGCTCATGGAAGTTCCTATTGATGTTATATTCATCACTCCAAATTTTTTTAGCATTTCCTTGACATACTTTTCTTGGTTGATGAATATTCCATCCTCACATTGCTTGATTTGTAGATCAAGTAAGAACTTTAGTTCTCCCATCATGCTTATTTCAAATTCTCCCTGGATTTCCTTAGCAAAATTCTCACATAACCTTTCATTAGTAGCACCAAATACTATATCATCAACAAAAATTTGAACAACAAACAAAAGAATCTCATATATCTTAATAAACAAAGTGTTATCTACATTCCCCTTAGAATATCTCTTTTCAATTAAAAACTTAGAAAGTCTTTCATACCAAGCTCTAGGAGCTTGTTTTAATCTATAGAGAGCTTTATGCAACTTATATACGTGATCAATTTTATCAAACACTTCAAAACTAGGGAGCTATTCAACATATACCTTTTCTTGTATAAAGCCATTAAGAAATGCACTTTTACATTCATTTGAAATAATTTAAAATTTATAAAGCAAGCATGAACAAGTAAAAGTCTAATAGCATCTAATCTAGTTACTGGAGCAAAAGTTTCATCATAATCAATACCTTCATCTTGATTGTAGCCTTAAGCAACTAACTTTGCCTTATTTCTTACCACATTTCCCAACTCATCCATCTTGCTCTTAAATACCCACTTTGTTCCAACAATTGGATGGTTGGTTGGCCTTGGACCTAAGGTCCAAACCTTATTTCTTTCAAATTGGCCTAACTTTTCTTGCATAGCAATCAACCAATATGAATGTTAGAAATTCACAAGCTTCTCTTAATCCCCTTATAGTTTTGACACCTTTCGAGGGATCACCAATGATGAGTTTTTGAGGATGATTCGTTATAAATCTCCAGCTTCTAGAAAGATCATTATGCTGTTCTTCAGCTCTTTGCAAGTTTTCTAATGTTGGTTTATCATCATCTTTCTTCTTCGAGCTTTCTCTATCATTCTTTTTGTTGTCCAAGCTCATCTTTTCCATTTTCTTCTCAATGCCATCTGCATCATCATCATCAAGCACTACCTTTCTTTGTGCAACATTAGTCTCATCAAAAACAATATGAATTGACTTTTCTATAACTAGAGTTCTTTTGTTAAACACTCTATTGCTTTAGAGTTCAATGCATAGCCTAAGAAGATTGCCTCATCACTCCTAGCATCAAACTTTCTTAAGGTGTGTTTTCAATTATTTAAGACAAAACATTTGCATCCAAAACTCCTTAGTTGGGAAATATTTGATTTTCTTCCTGTGTAAAGCTCATAAGGGGTTTTAGAAATCATGGCTCTAATGGAAACTTTGTTCAGAATATAGGCTGCAATGTTTACAGTTTCAACCCAAAATTATTTTGACAAATTATTTTTAGAAAGCAAAGTTCTTGTTATTTCTTTTAAAGTCCTATTCTTTATTTCAACAACTCCATTTTGTTATGGAGTTTTAAGAGTAGAAAATTTGTGATCAAAACCATTTTTACTACAAAAAAGTTCAAAATTATCACTTTCAAATTCACCACCATGATCACTTTTAACACTAATGATAACTCTATTATCATAGGGTACTTTTTGGAGCATAAATTCTACTTATTCTTTTAGTTTTATGGTAGTCCTTAGCAAATTTTCATGCTTTTTAGTATAAGTTAACTTTTAAGGTGTCTAATGTCATTTAGACAATTTTAGCTTTATTTCTTTACAAAATCCCTTAAATCAACCTCTGACTATTGAACCTCTTAATGTTGAAGGAATCATGGAGCCGAAAGAGAAGCTGGAAGTGAGGACCACAACAACTCTACTCTAGATAGCTTGAAGAAGGAGAACATGGAAGCAGAAAGCCCAAAGTTGCAGCACCAAGAATGTCCAGGTAGAGTGTTTCTTGCTGCAGTGAGAAACAGGGCACTAAGTCAAGAGGATTTTCGCTGCAGTGAGAATCCAATCTCGTTGTAGTGAAAATGAAGGTCTTTGCAATGCCAAGTCAACAAGTAGCTCATTGCAGTGAGATTTCATTCTCGCTGCAACGAGAACACGTTAGAAAAAAAGAATATACTTTGCACGAGATTCTAGGTCAAGGCTGAAAGAAAAGGGGAGTATAAATAGGAAGTTTTGCATAGAAAAATAGGAAGATTTGGGGAGACACTTTAGGCAAGAAGAGGCAGAAGCAAAATGGGAAAGAGAAGAAGAATCAAGAGGTGGAGCTTGTAAAGCTGCAACAAAACATCTTCTCTCTCTAGATTTGAATCTTTCGCTCTCTATCTCATTTTGTAAAACAATGCTTTTGTTTGCTGTATTGTGTACTCTTTTTTTTTTGAAATGTTGAGCTAAAATTATTAATTTAGGATTATGGTTGAGTTTAATATGTAGTTTGGATATTGAGTTGGTTGGTTGCTTAGTCTCATTGAAAATATTGATGTTCACTCAAAGTTGAATTTATTGCCCATTTATTTGCTTGATCACCATCTAAATGTGCTTAGGTATTTAGATGACACTTGAAAGAGATAGTCTAAGTTAGACCTTGATTTGGGTAATGTGTGTTTAAAACACTTAAAAAGAAATTTTAGTGTTTTGATGTGTAATTAGAGTAGACATACATTTAATTGCCACATATAGTCTATTTGTAGAATCTTGGGTTAAAGAGCTTAATTTAGTTGTCTCCTATAGACATATAGTGATTCAATTAGGTTAAGCAAGTGTGTAATATCTCGACGGAGAATTACACATACTTTAAGATTCTAGACTAACATCAACTTCCATTGAGATTAAGTAATTAACCAAACCCAATTCCAATTGAAATATTAAAGGATACCATAATCGTAGAATAGTAGACCATTGATTTCACCTCGATTTATTATTTGCACACTTAGATTAAAGTTAGTAAATTAGATTACAATTTTAATCATAGTTCAAAATTTGTAACTTGGATAAGATTATCTTGTTTTAATTTTAGTAGTTAGCAATAATTTTTAGATCAACTCCTTGAGGATCGACAACTCAACTTATCACTTTACTACTTGTTGCAAACGTGTCCACTTGCACGTAATTTTGCTTGTATTTTGCATTCAAATTGAGTATATCCCATATTGCACAAGCAAAAGATAAATTTTTAAAATCAACAAGTTTTTGGCACCGTTGCCAGCGAGTTGTCTTCTATTTTTGTGCTAATATTAATATTAAGCAAGCTAGTCTTAATTCAAGCCTTATTTTTCTTTGTTTTTAGGTACGTGGAACCTTTATTATATGAGAATAGTACGAAGCTTGGGACGGGTTTTGAGTGATATGAAAATAGGGGAAACATTTCAAAGACTACTTAGACAAGATCCCCAAGACGGTGAACAAGTTGAAAACATGGCTGCGAATTAGAGGGAACAACATGTGCAGCAGCATGAAGTGGCAGATAATAGATCTTTGAGAGATTATGCAGTCCCGTTGGTACAAGGTCTTCACTCAAGTATTCGGAGGCTGGCTATTCAAGCTAACAATTTTGAGATCAAGCCGGCCATCATCCAAATGACACAAACCTTAGTTCAATTTGGAGGCCTGCCCAACGATGACCCTAACGTGCATATCGCTAATTTTTTGGAGATTTGTGACACTTTCAAGCATAATGAGGTCACTGATGATGCGATATGATTGTGACTATTGCCTTTCTCATTACGCGACAAGGCGAAAGTGTGGTTGAACTCTCTTCCCACTGGATCCATCACTACGTGGGATGACTTGGCGTAGAAGTTCTTAGCCAAATTCTTTCCTCCAGCAAAGATTGCGAAGATGAGAAACGACATCACTTCTTTCATGCAATTGGATTCCGAGTCTTTATACGAAGCATGGGAGAGGTATAAAGACTTGCTTCAAAAATGTCCACACCATGGCCTCCCCAAGTGGTTGCAAGTGCAAACCTTCTACAATGGGCTGCTAAACCCAATTCGGACTACCATCGATGCAGCAACTGGAGGTGCTCTCATGGCAAAGTCGATTGATGATGCATATGACCTCTTAGAGGAGATGGCCTCCAATAACTATCAATGGCATTCTGAGAAGGCCTTGTCAAGGAGGGTAGCTGGGGTTCACGAGTTAGGTGCCATTAATGTATTAACAGCCCAAGTGGCTGCTCTCATGAAGAAAATTGATGCTTGCAGAGTCTATTCAGTACAAAGTCCATTTATTCCTTGTGAATATTGTGGGGATGGGCATCCTACCGATCATTGTCCAATGAGTACAGGATCGGTGCAATTTGTTGGTAACAAGCAGCAGAATTTTCCGTAGTAGAATAACCCGTATGCAAATACTTATAATCTCGAGTGGAGAAATCACCCGAATTTCTGTTGGGGCGACCAACAGGGATCTTCATAAGCTCCGTGCCCACATTTTCCTTCGAAATTTCCACAGCAACCTAGACCCCCAGTGCAGGAAAAGAAACCTTCCATGGAGGACATACTCATGCAATACATGGCGAAGACAGATGCTTTTATTCACAGTCAAGCAACCTCATTGAAAAATCTCGAGACTCAAGTGGGGTAGTTAGCCAATGCTGTCAATGCTAGGCCTCAAGGAACATTGCCTAGTGACACAGAGCCAAATCCAAGAAGAGAAGGAAAAGAGCATGTGAAGTCCATCACTCTTAGGAGTGGACAAGTATTGGTTGGCAGCATAACTAAGCAAGAAAAGCCTTAAGAGAAGCCAAGTGAGAATGAAGCAGCAGCTAAAAGTTCTAACCAGTAGGAGCAAGTCAAAGATACTTAAATCATAAACCCACCACCTCCATTTCCTCAGCGTCTCCAAAAGCAAAAGTTAGATGCTTAATTTCAGAAATTCTTGGAAGTGTTCAAAAAGCTGCACATAAATATACCGTTTGCTGAAGCATTAGAGCAGATGCCCTCATATGTCAAGTTTTTGAAAGATATCTTGACAAAGGAAAGAAGACTTGGTGAGTTGTGGCATTAACCGAGGAGTGTAGGGCCATAATTCAGAACAAGCTGCCATCGAAGCTCAAGGATCCCAAAAGTTTCACGATACCTTGCACTATTGGGCCATTGTTCTTTGCTAACACTTTAAGTGACTTGGGGGACAACATAAATTTGATGCCTTTATCAATCTATCGAAAGTTAAGATTGGGGGAAATCAAGCCAACCACGGTGACACTACAACTAGCTGATTGCTCTCTCATTTATCCGCGAGAGATTGTGGAGGATGTGTTAGTTAAGGTGGATAAATTCATTTTCCAGGGTGGATTTCATTGTTCTAGACATAAAAGAGGATCGAGAGGTTCCAATCATACTTGGGAGACCCTTTTTACGCACCGCAAGAGCTCTTATTGATGTAGAGAAAAGGGCTCTTACATTGAGAGTTCAAGACCAGGAGGTAACATTTAATATTCTTCGAACTCTAAAGTTTCCCAATGACCATGATGAATGCTTTGCTATAAGTGTTATCAATAGTGTCACCCATGAGATATTTGAGGAAAGTTACCCCCAATACCCTTTAGAGGCATCTATTGTAACTAGTTCTGAGAGAAAAGATGATGACTTTGTTGAATGTGTGAAATTATAGGTCGCATCTTCTCGAGTGTTGAGGACACCGTTTGAAGCTTTAGACTTTTCTGCTACATCATCACCAACAAAACCATCCATTAAGGAGCCTCCCAAGTTGAACCTTAAGCCACTACCTTCACATTTGAGGTATTCATTCCTTGGTAATTAAGCTATTCTTCCAGTTATTGTTTACTCTGCACTTACTAACTTGCAGGAAGAGAAACTTTTGAGAGTATTGAGGGAGCACAAAAAAGCTATAGGATGGACTATTGCAGACATAAAAAGGATTAGCCCTTCCATTTGCATGCATAAAATCCTTTTGGAGGAAGATCACCATACTTCCATTAAGCACCAAAAAAGACGCAATCCCATCATGAAGGAGGTGGTAAAGAAGGAAATTATCAAATGGTTGGATGCTAGGACCATCTACCCCATCTAAGATAGCTCATGGGTGAGCCCAATTCAATGCGATCCGAAAAAAGGTGGAATGACTGTGATCCCAAATTCGAACAATGAATTGATCCCCACGAGGACAATAACCGGATGGTGGGTATGTATGGATTACAGAAAGCTCAACCGAGCAATAAGGAAATATCACTTCCCACTTCCCTTTATTGATAAAATGTTGGACCATTTGGCTGGTAAGGAATTCTACTACTTTTTAAACGATTATTTAGGTTACAACCAGAATGCTATTACCCCTAATGACCAAGAGAAGACAACTATTACTTGTCCTTATGGTACTTTTGCCTTTAGGAGAATGCCTTTTGGTTTGTGTAATGCTCCAGCAACTTTTCAAAAATGCATGATGTTTATTTTTTCTGATATGGTTGAAAAATGTCTTGAAGTGTTTATGGATGATTTTTTTGTGTTTAGTAATAATTTTGATGATTGTCTTCTGAACCTTGCTAAGGTCCCTCAACGGTGTGAAGAGACCAACTTAGTGCTAAATTGGGAGAAATGTCATTTCATGGTGGAAGAAGGCATTGTGTTGGTGCACAAGGTTTTAAGCAGAGGCATAAAGGTTGACAAAGCCAAAATTGAGACAATTGAGAAGCTTCCACCATCAACTTTAGTGAAAGGTATTAGAAGTTTTTTGGGTCATGCTGGTTTCTATAGGAGGTTCAATAAAGATTTTTCAAAAATTTCGAAACCTTTGTGCAATTTGCTAGAGAAAGATGTCCCATTTAAATTTGATAATGCATGTCATGTTCTAGAGGGGGGTGAATAGCACAAATTGGCTTTTAACAATATTGAAAACTAATTTCTAGAACTTAAGAAAATAAAAACAGAGTATAAGATGCACAACAATTTAGAGTGGTTTGGTCCAAGACCTACATCCACTACCTTGATTATCTAACCAAGGATTTTCCCACAAATTCACTAAACACCGGTGAAATTCACAAGCTTTCACCAAGCTTTACAATGGCTTTTACCAGGTTCAGCCAAAACCTTTTACACTAGTTTTTCACGGGCTCAACTAAAACCCAAGTGGTTTTCCAAGGCTCAACCACAACCTTCAACAATCAAGCTATCTCAAGCTTGAACAACCCTTTAGAGTGACTCCCTCACTCTAAGAATACAAGAAAAATAGTAAAAGAAGGTACCTATGATCACTGGTTGATCTGAGAGGTACAAGATTGAGTGCTAAATACAAATGCAAGGAGTAGGCATTTAAGTGCAGACAAGTGCAGTGAAGCTTTTTTGGTTTTTTAACTTTCTATAGCTCAAATCTCATTCAAGGCTTCTTAAAAAATTTGTTTCTAATTGTTGGAAGACCCTTTTATACTTGAAGATGCAACTCTCATGGCAGTTTGACAGTTTATGGCCATTAAAAACAGTTGAGGATGAGTTCTAGCCATTAATCTATCTTGTATGCTCTGTTGAAATTGCAGACAGAGAGCTCTTAGTCGACTGACTTGATTGACTAAGTTGATTCTGTTTCAGGTTGCAGATTTTGGTAGAGAGCAGTTAGTCGACTGACTTAGTCGACTAAGTTGATTCCATTTCTCAAACTCTTCAGCCCGCCATTCCTCCAATTTGAAACTTGGTCAACCAATATTCTTCCTTATTTCACCAATAGGCTTCCTTCTTGTTAGATAGTTACATCTTGTTGTTTTTATTCCTCTTTTTCTTTTGATATACTCTTTGAGGAGTTAAATGATTAATTTCATATATTAATTTTCCTGCACACTCAAGTAAAGGTATTAGACACAAATGAATGGGAATGTTTAATTATCATCAAAAATCAATGGAGCCAACATGTTAGCTGTAGTATTTGCATTTGATAAGTTTCGTTCTTACTTGGTTGGCACTAAGGTTATTGTGTATACTGATCATTTTGCAATTAAGTATTTGATTGCCAAAAATGATGCCAAACCAAGGTTGATTAGGTGGATCCTGCTGGTACAAGAGTTTGATTTAGAGATTCGTGATAAAAAGGGAATTGAAAATCAAGTAGCAGACCACCTCTCAAGATTGGAGCTTGAACATCAAGCTAAGGAGGAAACTGTCATCAAGGAAACCTTCCCGGATGAACAAATCCTTCAAGTGAGTAAGAACTCAATCCCTTGGTATGTTGACTTTGTGAATTATCTGGTAAGCAAATTATTCCCCCAGATTTAAATATTTCACCAAAAAAAGAAATTTTTGCATGATGTTAAATCTTATGTGTGGGATGAGCCTTTCTTGTTTAAGTAGTGTAATGATCAAATTTTGAGAAAATGTGTCCCAGAAGAAAAAGTTCAAAGCGTGCTTCATCATTGCCATTCTTCAGATTATGGAGGACATTTTGGAGGAATAAGAACTGCTGCTAAAGTCCTTCAATCAGGTTTGTATTGGCCTACATTGTTTAAAGATGCTTACAAGTTTGTTTTGCAGTGTGACAGATGCCAAAGAGTGGGTAATATCTCCAGGCGACAAGATATGCCCCTCCACAACATGTTGGAAGTAGAAATTTTTGACGCGTGGGGTATTGACTTCGTGGGGCCGTTTATATCTTCATTCAATAATAAATATATCTTGTTTGCTGTGGATTATGTCTCCAAGTGGGTGGAAGCAGCAACATTTCCTCACAATGATTCTAAGGTGGTAATGAAGTTCATCAAGAGGAACATTTTCACTCGATTTGGCACTCCAAGGGTAGTTATTAGTGATGAAGGGAGTCACTTTTACGACAAATATGTCGATGCACTTCTTGCAAAATATGGAGTTAAACACAAGGTTGCAACTGCATACCATCCTCAAACTAGCGGGCAAGCAAAAGTGTCCAATAGAGAAATCAAGAGAATTTTGGAGAAAATGGTTTGTCCCTTAAGAAAAGACTGGGCAAGAAGATTGGATGAGGCATTTTGGGCATATCGAACTGCTTACAAGACACCAATTGGCATGTCTCCATACAAGTTAGTCTTTGGAAAAGCTTGTCATTTACTAGTGGAACTTGAGCATAAGGCATACTGAGCACTGAAGAAATTAAATTTAGATCTACAAGCAACGGGAGAGAAGAGGTTGTTGTAATTGAATGAGCTTGATGAGTTTCACCTTCAAGCTTACGAGAATGCCAAATTGTATAAAGAGAAGACAAAGCAATGGCATGATAGGAAGATAGTGGAATGAAGCTTTGAACGTTGTCAATTAGTGCTGCTGTTTAATTCTCGCTTGAAATTATTCCCAAAAAAACTAAAATCGAGTTGGTCAGGGCCGTTCATTGTTTCAAAAGTTTCTCCACACGGTGCTGTGGAAGTAATGGATAGCGAGACAAATGAAACATTCAAGGTTAATGGATAACGTTTGAAGCATTATTTTAGAGGGAACATTGATCTTCAACGCTCATCAATCCATTTAGCCGACCCTCACTAAGCTCTCAAAAAGTTCGGCTGAAGACTTTAAAGCAAGCATTTCTTGGGAGGCAACCCAATTTCTTTATTCCTAAGTCTCTTGTTTTAAAAATTTAATCATTAGGTTATAAAATGCTTTACATTTTTATTCTTTCTTTCTTCTAGTTTTACTTTGATACTACCATTTTTAGTCTCATTTACTTATCATTTTCATACATAGCACTATAGTTTTAACTGTGTTCTTTTTAAATTTTGTTTGATAGATAGAAGGGGAGCATCATAGTAAAATTCTCACTGAGCGAAATCTTAAGCTCGCTGCAGCGAAATTAAGGCAGAGAAAAACTTGAGAAACAGAAAGTTTCTTGCTGCAACGAGATTTGGCCTGTGAGGAACTCTTTTTCCAGAAAGTTTCTCGCTGCAGCGAGAACTCTAGCTCACTGCAGCTAGATTTGTTGTGTGCTGAACCCCCATAATAGAAAGTTTCTCGTTGCAGCGAGAACTCTAGCTTGTTACAGCGAGATTGTGCCCCCCTAACTCATGTGGTTCTTGCTGCAGTGAGAACCCATTCTCGTTGCAGTGAGATGTCGGGCTCCTCAAATTATAAAAGGCCCGTTTTTCCCCCTTTTTCCAATTTTCTAAAAAATTTTGGCCCTAACCCCACTCTCCTCCCAGAATCCTCTCTCACAACTTCAAATCTCTCTCTCACTCATTCTCCAAATCATCAAATTCTTGCCACCAAATTCAAGTTTTGAGGTTTTTAAGCAAGGTTCTTCATAAAAAATCAAGGTTTGGGTAAGCTATTCGTTAGTTTTTGCCTAAATTTTCAATTTGGAAGAAAGTGTTTGTGTTGAAGATTTTGGTGATAATTTTTATTGGGCTTTGCTTATCTCTATGAGTAGTGGTAAACTAGTTAGACTTTGATGAAGTTTATGTGATGGAATTAGAGAATTTTGAGGTTTGTTGATTGGGAATATTGTTAATGTGCTGCACATTATATGTTGTTAGATAATTATTTGCATTGGTGAGATTCTAAGGCTGTTGGGAAGGGGATTTTGAAGGAGTTTTTGATTGAGGTCAATTGTGATAAACATTTGGTAACTAGTGGGTGTTGGGTAGTGATAATCTCAAATTAGGAATCGTGAAGTTGAGAATTTGGAGAAAATAATGGCCCCCAAGAGAGTTAGGATGGGTAGTGCGGGCTTTGATAGAACAAAATTTGTGTCAGCAGAGGCTTTACACCGATACACTCGTCTTTGCTACACAAATCTTCAATACCAGAAAGAGGGATTGACCTACCCCAAATTCGATATAATTATATCTTAGATATAGTTAGGGAAAGAAGATGGGGCACTTTTTGTGCACAACCCGAGGCGGCAGTCATTCCCGTAGTTAAAGAGTTTTATGCTAATGTAGTAGAACATGAAAATGGAGTGGCATTTTGTAGAGGCAAGAGAGTACCATTTGATAGCCATGCCATCAATAGGTTTTACAATACCCCAGACATAGAAAATGATGAGTACACTCAATACAATAATGGGCAAGTGGACTTAGA
Organism: Theobroma cacao; assembly: GCF_053813885.1. Classification (NCBI taxonomy): domain Eukaryota; kingdom Viridiplantae; phylum Streptophyta; class Magnoliopsida; order Malvales; family Malvaceae; genus Theobroma; species Theobroma cacao. Next base: position 30,282,091 of record NC_142639.1, on the reverse strand, counting down.
GGAGGTCATTAGTTTGTTGGGTAACCTCAGGACAACATGGAGATTAGGTAAGGGGTTCTAGCAACATTCAAGGCGAGCGCGCTCAAAAATGAATACAAGGTTTGGCACCACTTTGTCTTAGCCAAGATGCTACCAAACAAGCATACAAGTGAGGTGACCAAAGACCTGGCTGTCTTAATATACGTCATCCTGTCAAGTAAGTCCCTAAACATTGGTCAATTAATGTTTTCTAACATTCTTCGCATTGATGGTTCTACTAGGGATGACCTATGGTACTCATCACTCATCATCGCATTGTGATAATAAGCGGGTGTCCTATGGAGCCCAGACGAGGATATTATGCAACCAAAGGCCCTAGTAGATAGTGGGATTATGCAGAGGATGTAACTTCAGCAATCTCAAGCTGCTGGTGCTAGTTCATCCACTCCTCCAAGGCTTGCATCTCATAGCAGACAAGTGACACTGCCTCAACGAATTAACCGCTTAGAACGAAGAATGGGAAACATGAAGCAGATGTTACGTGCTATTGCAAAGCACATGGGAATGGATATGGCAAATTTCCCACAACCAATAGAAGACACAATGATGATGAGGATGAGGATGAGTACAGTGAGTCTTTTTGAAGGGAAGTACTCTTTCTTATGCTTTTATTAACATTGGGGACAATGTTAGACTTAAGTTTAGGGGCGGGGGAGCTTTAAAATTTTTAAAATTTTACTTTTACAGGTTTTTGCTTTTAGAATTTTAAAACTTTGCTTTTACATTGCTTGTTTTTAGGTGTTAGTGATAGTTGTTGCTTTTGAATTTCAAATTAGGAAGTTAGCTTATCTAATCTCTAAATATATTGGATTTAGTGATTCATTGCACCAATAAATTAGATTTACTCATCCAATGAAGAAAAATAGTTGCCTTTTAGTCTTATGCTGATAGTGAATATGAATATGGTTTGAGTATTTAGTTGAACTTTATTGCTAAGCAACATTGTAGATTGTGTTTTTCCACCTTATTGTACACTTGGTTCTTTCTTTAACTAGTTGTGGTCACTTAGAGAAAGTTTATGCAAATGTGAATAGTTGAATAAAATCATGAGTTTTAGAATTTGTTTTACTTTCTCTCGAGGAGAAATCCGAGGCTACATTTAGTTAGGGAGATGACTTAGGCCATCTTTGGATCGATTGAGCTTTTCGAGCCTATCATATATAATTATATCCTTAGTCACCTTTGTTTGAGACAAAAATTTTCCTTTCTTTCATCACAAACTCAATAAAAAGCCTTAACCTATAAATAAAATTCCCACTTTTAACACCCATCACTCCTAAACGCATAGATTATTTCTAGGAGATGTTGTGAGTGTAGACATGGTGAAAAGGGTAAAGAAGTGGAGTTAAAAAAAAAAAATTCACCCCATTACTTACCACAAAATGACATAAGTTTGGGGGTGTCAATTCAAAAAAAAAAGGTGTTTGATGAATTTAGAGGATGATCAATTGAAGAAAAAGGGTATGATTAGAAGAAGTGAAAAGCAAATCTTGGTAGAGATCTTAGAATAATCATGTGCTTAGGGTGATTTGAGCTATATTTTATCCTTTACCATGCCTAGACCTTAGCCACTCATTACAAGCTAGATAAAGTCCTAAGGATCCTCGATTGAGTGTTAGCCTACATTAGTGGAGAGAAAAATGAAGAGCAAACTTATGAAACTCTTGACTAATTTAAATTCTTGCATGAGCATAAACTAATCTGAGTGACATGGCATGCATTGCAAGGAATTTTGCACACACCCACGAGAAACCAATTGACAATGAGCTTGCAATTTTGTTGATACATGTACTTGAGTAATATTTGTGATTTGCTGTGAGCTTGGAAAAGTAGGCAACTTATGAGGAATTTAAGGGTAATATTTGAGTTGGTGCAATGAATTCGTCATTTAATGTTTTCAGTCTTAAGCGTCTCTGATTACTTTAAGTTTTACTCGAGGACTAGCAAAAGAGTAAGTTTGGAGGTGTGATAACTCTATTATCATAGGGTACTTTTTGGAGCATAAATTCTGCTTATTCTTTTAGTTTTCTGCGTAGTCCTTGGCAAATTTTCATGCTTTTTAGTAAAAGTTAACTTTTAGGGTGTCTAGTGTCATTTATACAATTTTAGCTTCATTTCTTTGCAAATCTCTTAAATCAACCTGTCACGACCCAAAACTCCCCTCGAGCCCGTGACAACCGCCGCGATGCCCGGATGGGCAATCATCTCTCGGAATGCCAACTGAAACCCCGCAAGGCTTAATTTCAGTTTCTCGTTTCCCCCGGTGAGTAACTGTTGCCAAATTTTATGTTCTAAAGGATTTTGAGCTATTTCCAACTTAAAACTGATAAAATAAAATTTTTGTCTCACAAAGGCATTTTGGTCATTTTTCATTGAAAAATTTTTGAAACCAGTTTAAAATTTAGTAAGCAAGTACTAATCGCATAATTCACAATCAAAAATAAGTTTAAGCACCTAAAACCTTTATTTAAAATGAAATTATAATTATTTAAATATAATGAGAAGATAAAACAAAATATCTAATAAAATATTTTATTTTCTTATAAACAGTGATTTTAGAGTTATACGTAAATACTTTTTGTAACATAAAAGCAAAATAATTTCATTCATACTGTAGCACAGTAAACCAATGCATTTAAATTAATTTAATTTAATTTACAATATCAAGCGGGCCCACGAATGACTAGAAGTGAGGAAAACAGTTAACCTACAGTTCGGAGAACGCAAGTCCAATGGAAGCCCTCGATGGAATCAACTATCTACAGCCTACTTTGAGCCTGAAATAGGTGGAAAGGAGGGTGGTGAGATTATAAAATCCCAGTGAGTAAACAAACACCATTTAAATTAGCTAAAGCCGAGTAAAAGGAGACAATTAAAATATCCCATCATTTTTAAGTATTTCACAATTTGAAAATTTATCTCAACACATGCAAACGGTTGTATTTCATTTAATTTCTCATTTAGGCTTATGACTTCCATAAACATTTGGCTCATGCCATCAAATAGTACTCGATGACACCTTGATCAGAGGTGTACACTCGAGCCCGCCAAGGCTGTTAAAATTTTGTATACTCGTAAAACATAATTTTAGTTTGAAAAACACAGCCATTCTTTGGCGTTAGCGGAGTTCATCATCACAAGGTGGTTCGGCGTGACGTGAACTCTATCCATACCTTAGGAGATACCCTATGCGCCTCTCCGACTGAGGTACATATATATATCCGAATTTCGTGCCCCTCTAATAGGCTGGTCCACAGAATCTGCCTACTGCAGCAAGCTAAACCCACAATACAATAAAATTTTGACAGCATGACAGGGCAAATATTTTACTACCCAACCTACAAGGGTAAAATAAAACAATTCATACAATTCATAAAACACAGCCCAACCAGTCATGCCAACACAATAAAAATATAGCATAAGCTATCAATTTCCAATCATAAATTTACAACATACCGGTGGTCTCCAATTACTCTATTTTCAAAATCGTTATTCAATTTCAAGACAATTTATAAAATCTTTTCATGTAAACACATTCTGTTTGTAAAACACAAAAATTTACCATTTAAACTCATTTTCATAAAATTTCACCAAAACCAATTAAAAACATACTTTAGATAATTAAAATGATGGTAAGGTTACTCACAGTACTAGGAGTTCGATATACCCCTATTCCCGGTCTTCGGGCATAATCTCTTTACCCTTGTTAGAGGGTTCACCACCTATACATCTTACGTAACACGAATTTCAATAAATTGTGTCAATTTATCATAAACTATTTCAGGCTCTCTAAATCTAAATGAATGCATGCGATGGGATGCAAAATGTTTGATTAATCACTTAAATGTGATATTCGACCTAAGTCACACTATACTCAGCCTAATCGGCTAAAATCTCCAATTTAACTTCAAATCAATTCTTCTCACTTTCTACACTCCAATTATACCTAAATTACCTGAGTGACTATGAATGAGATTCAATTTATTAGTCCCGGGTCAATAATCACACATGTCTATACATTAGGTAAAAATTTAGATTCACACCAAAATTTGCCATTTAATTTCTAGCCTCACCAAACATCAAATATCACCCAAATATCATGAAATATGATCAATTTCAGCCACAATATCCTCCCTAGAAAATTCGGCCAATAATGGTGATAGGGGAAAATGAATTCTTTTCTTGTTGTTTTGTTTCTAAATATGCTAAACTAACTAAAAACACTAACATAATTTAAAATCAAATCAATCCAACATCTTTCTCTCTCCATACCCATTTTGACCAGCCATGAATTCATCATGAAAACATGTAATTTAACCATGAAAAATAAGGAGAAATGCTTAAGGAAAATATATTTCAAGTTTAAATTGAAAAATCCTACCTTTTTCACTTGTTTTCCTTGATTTTCCACACTTTTTCTCTTGAAATCCTCCACCTAGGTTTTGTTCTTGTTTTTCCTTTCTTTCCTTTTGTCTTGGCCGAATATGGAGAAGAAGAATGGGATAAATATGGGCTAATTTTAATAGAAAATAATAAAATATCCTTACTTGACACGTGGCATGTTTCCATTGGTCCATTTTTAAAAGTTTAAAAATTTTAAACCTTTTATCTCCATCACATGATTAGTCAAAGGTCAAAATGAGGATAAGGGAAGACCATGTGCTGGTGGTGGAAAATTACTATTTTGCCCTTGGGGTGGTAAAATTACCATTTTGCCCTTATGCTCCAAAAAATCGAAATTACAACTTTTTCACTTATCAACCTCAAATTATACTCCAATGAGTCAAATGTGATCAATCTTGATCAAAAACTTCTTCCAATATTCTAATTTTATCCTCAGGTGACAAAATTACCATTTTACCCCTAGATAGTAAAATTTTCAATTTGACTCCAAATTGATCCTTGAACTCCAAATCACCATATTAAACCATTCTGAGACTTTAATATTCTTAATTTCATCTTAAATTCTCTATTTTATCTAATTCAAGGCTTAAAACAACTTTGTTGTACCTCTAGGTACAATACCGACTTTTGTAAATTTTTCAAGACTCTCCTAGCAAGCAAACATGCTATCCATCACATGTATGTCATAACAAGTATTTTATAGAGTCAGGCTTTACATCTTCTCCCCTACTTGGCTCAACCATATGATCCTTCTTCATGACTGATTTCGTCATCCGACTAAATATTAATATTTTAATATTATTTCATTAATATAATATTATTTTATTCTAAAAATGTTATCTTGTCTCTTTGGTTCCCAAAGTTCCTTATTATGCCTCAATTTGCATCCGACCAACTTTATTTATCACCATATCAAAATATGGGGCATTTCACAACCTCTAACCATTGAACCTCTTAATGTTGAAGGAATCATGGAGTCGAAAGAAAAGCTGGAAGTGAGGACCACAACAACTCTGCTCTAGGCAGCTTGAAGGAGGAGAACATGGAAGTAGAAAGCCCAAAGTTGCAGCACCAAGAATGTCCAAGTAAGTGTTTCTTGCTGCAGCGAGAAACAGGGCACTAAGTTAGGAGGATTTTCGTTGCATTGAGAATCCAATCTCGCTACAGCGAAAATGAAGGTCTTTGCAATGCCAAGTCAGCAAGTAGCTCACTACAGTGAGATTCCATTCTTGCTGCAGCGAGAACACATTAGAAAAAAAGAATATACTTTGCACGAGATTCTAGGTCAAGGCTGAAAAAAGAGGGGAGTATAAATAGGAAGTTTTGCATAGAAAAAGAGGAAGATTTGGGGAGACACTTTAGGCAAGAAGAGGCAGAAGCAAAACGGGAAAGAGAAAAAGAATCAGGAGCTGAAGCTTGTAAAGTTGCAATAGAACATCTACCTCTCTCTAGATTTGAATCTTTCTCTCTCTATCTCATTATGTAAAACAATGCTTTTGTTTGCTATATTGTGTACTCTTCTTTTTGAAATGTTGAGCTAAAATTATTAATCTAGGATTATGGTTGAGTTTAATATGTAGTTTGGTTATTGAGTTGGTTGGTTGCTTAGTCTCATTGGAAATATTGATGTTCAGTCAAAGTTGAATTTATTGCCCATTTATTTGCTTGATCACCATCTAAATGTGATTAGGTATTTATATGACACTTGAAAGAGTTAGTGTAAGTTAGACCTTGATTTGGGTAATGTGTGTTTAAAACACTTAAAAAGGAATTTTAGTGTTTTGATGTGTAATTAGAGTAGACATACATTTAATTGCCACACATAGTCCATTTGTAGAATCTTGGATTAAAGAGCTTAATTTAGTTGTCTCCTATAGACATATAATGATTCAATTAGGTTAAGCAAGTGTGTAATATCTCAACGGAGAATTACACATACTTTAAGATTCTAGACTAACATCAACTTCCATTGAGATTAAGTAATTAACCAAACCTAATTCCAATTGAAATATTAAAGGATACCATAATCTTAGAATAGTAGACTATTGATTTCACCTCAATTTATTTTTTGCACACTTAGATTAGACTTAGTTAATTAGATTACAATTTTAATCATAGTTCAAAATTTGTTACTTGGATAAGATTAGCTTGTTTTAATTTTAGTAGTTAGCAACAATTTTTAGATCAACTCCTTGAGGATTGACAACTCAACTTATCACTTTACTACTTGTTGCAATGGTGTCCACTTGCACTCAGTTTTTGCTTGTATTTTGCATTCAAATTGAGCATATCCCATATTGCACAAGCAAAAGATAGATTTTTAAAATCAACAACTAACAACAGTGAGGCCTTTTTCATTTTGAACTCTTTTACAGTGTTTAACAAAAATTGGAATGTATCATTTTTATGAGCAAGAAAACATACTCATGTATATCTAGAGAAATCATCTACAATAACAAAGTTATATGACTTGCCTCCTAGAATAGCAACAGTTATTGGTCCAAACAAGTCTATATGCAATAGTTCTGGTGACCTGGAAGTTGTTATGACTTTCTTAGATTTAAGTGAACTTCTAACTTGTTTCCCAAATTGAGATGCATCACAAATTTTGTCATTTTCAAATGATATTTTTGGAAGTCCAATAACTAAGTTTTTTCTCAAAAGCTTTGAAATTGTGTGCATACTAGCAAGTCCTAGTCTTCTATGCCACTTTGTCACAACCCAAAACCCGAGCCATGATCGACTCATGGGCTCAATAGGCATAGCCCACCAGGCCCAAGCAAGCCTCTCTATGTAAACCCGTCAGTAGTCCTTCATCACTTCTTTTTCTTTAGGATCTAAGACTCGTGATTTCTAATAACAATCTCTTCAAATTTAAATCATGAAAATAAAGTACATACAAAGTTCACAACAAATCTCACAGTTTACATTAAACCATTACATATAAATACAACTGACCCTTGACAACCAGTGGAGTGACTCTGGAGGTGGGCGCTATCATTGAGAGTCGTAGTGAACCTACTGAAAGATGAATAGGAGGGAGCACCTTGACCTAGGATCCAACTACCTTCGATCTAGAAAACTAAAACATGAAGTTGAAAAGAATGAGTATAAACTCAGTGAGTGAACATAGGAAGGGAACAAGCAAACGATACGGAAGATTTTTTAGAAAACACGATGCACTTGTATTGAAACCATGCAATTTGTATATCATAAACAAAACTCGGTGCCATGCTGTTTTTCAACTCATTTTGAAAACATTTAAGAACATCAACTTTCAATATATAATTCAATCACATTACATTTCTCAAAAATCTCTACTTTACAAGATAGGTGCACATGCGTGTAAAAATTCACGTATACATTATGTATATATAAATATATAGATTGTCACGACCTAAATTTCGAGCCATGACTGGCGTAAGGATCCGATAGACGTAATCCACTAAACCCAAGCAAGCCTATTATTTATCTTACTTATAATTTCATCTAATATCACTAAGTCATATTTCATAACTTTGAATCAAAATAGTGATATACATTGCCAACTCGTACTGGCATTACTCCTTAAAAAATTTACATACAATGTCTACAACATGTATTCTAATAATTTACATTAAGTTCGTTTATACAAAACAAAATAACACTTGACTTCCAACGGAATGACTCGAATGAATATACAACTACCGAATGTTGAGACGCCTACCAAAAGATGGACACCGGTCTACAAGGACACCTTATCCTAGTTACTAGCTGCCTCGTGATCTGAAAACATGAATTTGAAAATGGTGAGTATAAACCCAGTGAGTGAACAAGGAAGAGAACAAGCAACAACAACAAGGGAGAATTTAAAATCATGATGCACTTGTTTCAAAACAATGCAATTTAGTTCCATTCATATTAAAAACCCCTCATTTTAAACTTAACTCATTTTGTCCTAAATGTTGGAAGTTCATGCTCAGGTATGGTAGCAAAGAAGTGAAAAATAGAGCAACAATTGGACAAGATAGGAGACAAAACAGAAAGTTTTTTGCTGCAGCAAGAATGAATTTCGTTGCAGCGAAATTGTTACCTAGAAACAGAAAGTTTTTCGCTGCAGCGAGAACCAGTTCTGGTGAAAGGTCCTCAAACCTGAGAGTTTCTCGCTGCAGCGAGCATGACTTTCACTGCAGCGAAAATAGAGCAACAAGAGAAACATTTTCCCTCACTCAACAAAAAGCCATCCTGCTAAACTAAGAAAATCAACATAAAACTCATGAAAATTCTCAAAGTACAATGTGTTAAATTCCACATATATGTCAACCATATATCACATTCATGAGTTTTCATTTCATAAATCTAGATATGCATAATTACATAGACAAACATAAATATCATCATAATCACTTCCGGCTCATGTACATCCCCCCACATCGTGCACATAGCCGGCACCATCATGTGCATCCCCCCACATCGTGCACAATCAGTGCTATCGTGTACATCCCCCCACATCGTGCACACGGGCATTATCATCATCTATCTCTCACGCCACCACCACCACCGGCATGTGCATTCTCCACCTCGTGCACACACACGGTTACAGTCATTATATACAATATCATTCATCATGCACAACACACACACACACACACATATATATATATATATCATCATAATACAATAGTGCATGAATCCATAGCAATCACATATTACAACATAAAACCATTTTTCAAAAGCTTGTTCCCAAGGCACTTGTTTTCATGAAAAACTTGATAATTCACTCAAATGGGTGGCAATTACATTATATTTCCCAAAACAAGTTTTGAAGGCAGTCCACTCACAGGTGTCGAAAATCTGGATTCCAGGTGCACTCGAACTAATAGTCCTCAAGCGTAATTCCTTTGCTTTTTCCGAACGTCTCACTACCTTAACAAATAACAAAGTCGAGAAATTTACTATATTGTCCCTAAATTGATATAAACTAATTTAAATTACTAATGCTTGATATGTAAATGCAAAAATACGTCCGATTACCGCTTAATCGCGGTATCGATTAAATTCGACCGATCACCCGATTAATTGGCGATTGTGTCCAAATCACCTCCAAATTAATCCATTTCTCCTATAATACCTTAATTTACCACATACCATTTAAATAAAGCCAAATTCAGCATTAGAACCCTCACAGTTCCTTATAGAAAAATTTGGTCATTTGGTGCACTAGCACCGAATTTTTTTTCTACATAACCGTTTCACCTTTATTCATCATTTTCCAAGCCATTTTCCTTGAAATAAAAACAATCCCCCATTGATATTCAGCCCTCATGGTTCGACCAACAAGGAACCCTAGAGAAATTGAATATTTCTTTTGTGTTTTTGTTCATAACCATGCTTAACTATCCCTAAACACTAACATAGTCTAAAATCAAATTATTCCAACAACAATTCCTCTTTCATACCCATTTTTCAGCATTGAATTCATCATGATAACTCAATATTCAACCATGGAAATCAAGAACAAAAGCATGGGTAAGCTAGGTATCAAGGAGAATTAAAGAAATTCTAACTTACCTAGCTTGTTTCCTTGATTTCTTCACTTTTTCTTTGAATTTCCACCTAGGTTTTCTTGTTTTTCCCTTTGTTCTTCCTTTGTTCTTGTTGCTGGTTGCCTAGGCCGAATATGGTGAGAGAATTGGGGATTTAATGGGCTGATTTCTATAGAAAATTATAAAATAATCAAGCATGCCACGTGTCACATGCTTATTGGCCCAATTTTTTAACTTTTTGACATTTTCTTCTTAATTTTCCACCACAAATATTCTGGTATTTATCCAATCCTACCACAATTAAAATCCCTTGGTCTTGACAAGTGCTGAGGTGAAAAATTTACTGATTTACCCCCGAGACGAAAAAATTATGATTTTGCCCCTATACTCCGAAATGTACCGGAATCACATTATTTCTACTTTTCAACCTCAAATAACACTAATATTGATCAATATTAACCAAATGGGGTAAAAATAGTTTTATAAAAATTCCCGTTTAGTCATCTAGTGGCAAAAATACCATTTTGCCCTTATGCTCCAAAAATACCAAGAACCATAATTTTTCACTACTAAACATCATTTTATACTCCAATAATCATAATTATATTTCATATAATTATTTTTGGTCAAATGTGATCAAATCTTGGCTAAAAATCTCCATTTTATCATCAAATGGTAAAATGACCGTTTTGTCTCTAATCGGTCAATTTTTCTGATAGACTCCAAATTGGACCTTGAACTCCGAATCACTATTCTAAGCCATTCTGTGGGTTTTAAAATTTTCAAATTCCTCTTAGACTTTCTATTTGAACTAGTTCAAGGCTCGATTTAACTTAGTTGTACCACTCGGTACAATACTGTCTTTTAATCGAGCTTGACAAGGTCTCACATAGATAATTCAAACATACACCAAGGTCATCCCCACAGTAGTCACCATGGCTTCGTACATACACCCGCCAACCTCAACTCAGCTCATGTGCACTCCCACATTGCACATAGCTAATATCTGCATGTGCACTCCCACATTGCACGTGGCATATATCATCATCATGTGCTCTTCTACACCACACATGGCATATATCATCGACGTGTGCTCTCCCACACCGCACACTACCAGTACTGTCATGTGCACTCCCACATCGCACACGCATGGTTATAATTATCATTCAACTTTACATTTCAATGCATGGCACACATAACAACATGTAACAAGAATCTTTGCAGAGCAATACATCACATGCCACAAATCAATTGGCAATTCAACATAATATTTCAAATACGTAATTCATCACATTATACGTTTAAAAAAGTTGTAGTATCACTTGTGAAAAGCTTGTTCCCATGCATAAATTTGAAAGAGTTAACCAAGGATATTCTAGCATTTCATTCAACACTTATGCATTTGTTCAAAACCTTTTAAATGCAAGTTCACTCACCTCGCGATAGCGGGATACTATATCGCTATTAATTCAGAGGCGTATCTAGCCATTTCTACTTGTCGGTCGCTCGTTATTTCCTCTAGCATGCCACCACAGTACACTATCTTTATTTTTGCACTTCTTAACAACAATCCAAATTCAATATCTTTAGTGTATATCATTTCTACTTCTCTTTTTCATTCAATCGTGAATCCTTATTCAACTAACTTATATCTTGACACATTTTTACCTAAGTTGCCTTTATCCTTTGCTTGCATAATTCTTTAGATTATAAATACCGGTAACTTATTTATGACTCTAGCACATATATTAATCTTTTCTAAGGATATTTATCAAGTTCAACCATCATTTCCACATCAATAACCTAGCATATGGTAGCAACTATAACTTTACTTCCATCAAGCATTTTCTAAGTCCACATGCACCACAATTTACTTTTTCATTCTGCCACAAGCACAAACAATCAATACATATCTCATTTTTTGTTTCTACTTGCGATTTAAAGGTTAGAACGCTTACCCACCACTTATTCTAGCTCAAAATCACCACGCATTCCAAGATTCTTCCACATGCATGCCTTGGGTTCCTTGGATCTTTATTGATCCTTGCTACCACAAACAAAACCTCACATCATAATTGGTTCAAACTACATGCTTTCAAACAAAACATCAATTTCTAGCTTCCTTACCTTGAAATCCACAAGGCAAACCACCAAAATCTTTTCAAACCTCAACAATGGTGCGTGGGTGGGGTGGAAAACCTCTCGGTTTTCTCTTTTGTCCTCGAAGGTCGAGCCTCCTCTGAGCTTTTCTCTTCCTTTTTCTTTTCTTTCTTTCCTTTCTTCTTTCTTCCTTTCTCTCTCCTAGAGTTTAGTTAGGATGAAAAATGAGGTTGAGAGTTATGGGTTAGGTGAATAAAGGGGTAGAAGAATATGGAGAAGTAAGAAAAGAAGAGAAAGAAGAAGAAAAAAACTTGATTTTTATGGTGAAGGAAAATGGCGTGGGAGGAAGAAGATGGAGAAGAAAATGCCTTTTGGAGAAGATAAGGATCAGCCATGGATAAGGAAGAAAAGAGTCAAAGCTTCCAAAGGAAGCTTTGACCAAGCTTATGGAAAAATTATCGTGTTGGCCTCCAAGTTTCTCTTTTTTTTTTTAATTTAGTCCTCCCAACAATCTTTTAATTCCAATTTCTTTCTATTTTTCTTCCTTTACATGTGTGCAAACAAAATATAAAGTTTGCACTTCAATGCGGTATCACCATAATATTTAAATATATATTTACCATCGCTAGCTTTATTTAATAAAGACATGCGAGCCCCACTAACTTCGTTTTTCTCTGAAATTCCCTCACTCTTTTTCTCCCCCACTTAGATTAACCATATACTCCTCTTTCATGACTAATTTCGATATCAAATAAAATATTAATATTTTAATATTATTTTATTAATAAAATATTATTTTATTCCAAGATTTTCCACTTATCTCCTTGAAACCCAATATGTGTTATTATGCCCCAATTCACTTTCGAGTCACTTTTTATCTCATTAATTCATCCTTAATAAAAATATTGTTATTTAATTGTTATTTCTTCGCATGCGAAATATTTTACTTTAGAATATTCCTTTCACCTGTCACAGCTCAATGACACTTAAATCCACATCAATTAGTCCTTCGTCTTATCAATACGGTTATATTGACTACTATATAGGGGTATGGGGTATCACAGTCTCCCCCACTTAAAAAGAATTTATCCTCGAATTCACGTCAACGTCGGGTTGTTAATCTCACTCAATGATCTTATTTTATTTCCTTTTTCATGGGGAATTTTGATTTATGCACCTTGTTACCTTCAGTTCGACTAAAACACTTGACAAGGTCAGGGTACGTAACTTATACCTTTTATCATCTTTGAATCAAACAACGGTACCCTTCAACCATTGTTCTCTTTCATCGCTAGGATCTCAAGTATGCCTTTAATTCCATTACTAACCTTAAACATATCTTTATTTCGATTCTTGTCAAACTTTTCGACATTCATTCACCTTATCCCCACGCATTATCACACAACTTATGGCATTATAAACATGTCCTATTCAGTCCTATACATATTTCCAACATTATGGGGAGTTGAATCTTTCAACCATTCCTTCATTCTTCATATTTATCTCGTATTTATGCAACTTAAATCTTCTTAATCATATTTGTCCATCTTATATGGCTTAATCATGCTATAGGTTACATTTTTGTGATATCATTTCTTTGACTGTTACTCCAAAAATTTCTTATATCAACATAGCTCAATTTCTGATAGGATTTCTTATCATTGTATTATCTATGCAACTCATCAAATATATTGAGTTCAAATTTTGAATCACTAAAAACAATTCTTCACTTTAATTGGGCACATCACTAACTCCACACATACGTATGTACACGCATATTCAAGTGTCAACGTTCCTTATTAGGTGTGGGATTCCTCGTGTTCAAGTGCCTTCAGACTAAATTTCCCTTTATTCGTTCCCATCCATAACCAAAATTCAATATAATAATTCTCATAGTTCATGTCAATATTCTCATATTTTTTCTATGAACATTGGGGTATAATCGATTTCAAATTGCCCTTTTCAGATGTTTAAATTATCATTCCACTTGCGCCTTATCATAAGTTATTCCTTATACAATCCATACGAATTCTCATTATGCCTATGCACAACTTCATATCATTTATATCATTTCGAACTATATGCTTAAGTTTCATTGTACTACTTATCCTTACATCACAATGTCATTAATCACATCTCACTTGCCAAATGTCATTTTCATTAAATTATAATCCAGTATCCGTATATGCTTTATAATCTCATTGCTCGTTCAAGGATTCATCTTTACTTGATCATTGCGTCTTATACAATACCACAATCCCTAAAAGTCATCCTTGTTTCTCAATTATCTTTCATACCTTTAACATATATATTATATCCTTCTTGCATTTCGATATTAATTAGTCACTTAAGACTTAGACTCATTCGAATTATGCATGCCTTATGCATTTTCGAATTCCAGTTTCCATAATACATTAGGAGGTTTTCATTATCCGACTTCATTATCAAGGTTACCTTCAATCGTCTGTTGTACCATGCTTTCAAACTAATATAACACCATTCTCTGTTAGCCAAATTTACAATTTGTACTTGATATTGTAAGACTTGAAACAAAGTTCTTCTCAAGTACTTCTCAATGTCAATATGGATATCACTTTCAGTTTACAGCTTCCTTTTTTTTGTAATCAAGTAACTTAATGCTTGTTTTCATAAGATTCATAGTAAGATTCCTCTTAAGTATTTCCTTATAGATACTTACCTTAGACTTATGTCTCACCGCATATGATCACTTAACCTATGGTTTAGCCGTTAGGCTCCTTAGCAAGTTTCAAAATCCCACATATTATACTTGTCGCGTATGTTTGGTAATTTCTTCTCAAGGATGTTCATGCATTCTCGAAACACTTAATCACTTTTTGCTCTTTAACATCCCGAACATATCATTCCAAAAAGGCATGCACTTGTTCACCAAGATATTCAAATGCATGCTCATCTATTCATACTTCAATTTATCTTAACGGGTTTCTAGCATGCCACACAATTGACCTTGTGTTGTTACTAATCCTTTTCATTCAACTAAATCAAGACAAAATTTGTAAATCCTCATAGCAATACTTTGTATTAACTCATTTGCTATGCCACCGTTGTAATCCTTCATTCACAGTTTCGTCCCTTACTATTGATATCCCATAATTCTTATTAAATTAAGGATTTATTTTTCCCAAGTTCCTTATTTTACCTTCAAGGGTCTACATTTGTGTAAATTATCATTTTATAATGTCATGGCATCATGTGCCTCCATCCTTACTACCCATCGTACATTCATAAGGAACAATTAAAAGACTTACATACCTTTTTCTTTTTTTGTGCATTGCATAACTCTTCAGGACCTACCTACACACTACAGCCACTTGACCAATGAATTATCCCTTTTGACCTTTTTTCTATCTATCTAGCATATACCACTTAACATTTCTCATCCACAGGAATGTCGGGTTATAATTTCTTCAATACTTAAGTTTACAATCCTCGACATTAAGCACGTTAACCATTCAAAGTATCACCTATAATGTCATGGATTTCTCCCTCATTTTTTCAAAATTGCAACTATAATTAAGATTTCCAGATTGATTGTTGGCCTTACTATGCTGTCTCATGATATCCTATGCAATTACGACACATTGAACTCTCTTATCCTAACGTCCTCCCCTAGTTCAATGTGTTTACTCAAAAATCAACTTCTTTGATGCAACTTGCCTCATAAACTAGGACTTAATTTATTTATTTTTGTATTTGAAATCATGCCAAACCCACATTCCATGATAAATGATAATTTCTAATAAACACTATCAATTCAAATGGCATTTTATACCTTGTCAAAACTAGAGTTACTACTCAAAAGTCCATCACGTTTATTGGTAACCATTTCATAATACTACAAAACATATTTATCGTCAAGTCTTGTAGTTGCTTGAATCATTAATGACTTTCTAAGTCAACCTTCAATAATTGCCTAAGGTGACCAACCACACCACTAAGGTGAATATCTTTCCTTAATCATTATAGTGCTAATCTATATCTGTCATACATGAAAATTTTAACACACACCAAGTCATTTAAATAACTACTTCATAATCTGTTTGAGTCACATAAAATACAAGCCAAACTTTTAAATCCTTTATACAGATAACATTTACTACTTAGTTCACACAGAATTTACCCATACTTAAAGTAATACGAAGTTTAACAAAACTATTAAGTGTTATTAGGATCATCGTTGCCTTGATCCGAACATATTGACGGATCCTCTTTTGGATCCTTTTCCATCTCCTGAGGTTTCTCCATATTATCCTTAATCCAAGCTTGTTGTATTCTTATGCATTCCTCCCTACTAATAGGTGTAGCGCTTCTTCCACATCTAGGAGGAAAGTTTCAGACAGCGGATACTTTCCTAGGACGATAACCTCATCTTGCAATTGCCTCTTTCATCTTTTCCTCAAACCTTTCCTACAAGAAATTTTTAACACCTTCCTAAATCTCAGTGTTGTCCTCGCTTTTAAGACTTTCACTACTTTCGAGGTTTTCCCCACTACAAAACATTATTTCCAATCCTAGTGGAATCCATCCAATAGGAATCCGAGACTGACCACTTTCTTGACTTCCTGGATCAAGGCGCCATTGCCTCCTAGTAGTGGAATCTAACGATCCCTCGCTAGTACTATGAAGGGCATTCTGACTACCATTTCTCCCAGACATGGCGTGTGCAATAGGCACACCTCTAAACCTATACACAACCAAGCATCAATTACTTCGCCATTTATACATCATAGGAATAGGTAGGTTTCTAATGAATTAGGGGCCTATGTAGCCTCCCATCCTTGACTTGTGTTGTGCACCCACAATCCAAGGACAAGACTATACACAAACTCCAACAACTCCGCTGACAGACACGAGAATCCCTAGGACTCAACTAAACCTAGAGCTCTGATACCAACTTTGTCAAAGCCCAAAACTCGAGCCATAATCGGCGCATGGACCCAATAAGCATAGCCCACCAGGCCCAAGCAAGCCTCAATATGTAAACCCGTCAGTAGTCCATCTGTCACTTCTTTTTCTTTAGGATTTAAGACTCGTGATTTCTAATAACAATCTCTTCAAATTTAAATCGTGAAAATCAAATACATACAAAGTTCACAACAAATCTCACAATTTACATTAAACCATCACATATAAACATAAAACTGACCCTTGACAACCAACGGAGTGACTCTAGGTATTGGTGCTATCATTGAGAGTCGTAGTGAACCTACCGAAAGATGAATAGAAGGGAGCACCTCGACCTAGGATCCAACTACCTTTGATCTTGAAAACTAAAACATGAAGTTGAAAAGAATGAGTATAAACTCAGTGAGTGAACATAGGAAGGGAACAAGCAAACGATACGGAAGATTTTTTAGAAAACACGATGCACTTGTATTGAAACCATGCAATTTGTATATCATAAACAAAACTCGGTGCCATGCTGTTTTTCAACTCATTTTGAAAACATTTAAGAATATCAACTTTCAATAGATAATTCAATCAAATTACATTTCCAAAAAATTTCTACTCTAGAGGACAGGTGCACATGCGTGTAAAAATTCATGTATACATTATGTATATATAAATATATAGATAATTCAAACATACACCAAGGTCATCCCCACACTAGTCACCACGGCTCTGCACATACACCCATCAACCTCAACTTAGCTTATGTGCACTCCCACACCGCATATAGCTAATATCTTCATGTGCACTCCCACACTGCACATGGCATATATCATCATCATGTGCTCTCCCACACTGAACATGGCATATATCATCGGCATGTGCTCTCCCACACCGCACACTACCGGCACCGTCATGTGCACTTCCACACCGCACACGCACAGTTATAATTATCATTCAACATTACATTTCAATGCATGGCACACATAACAACATGTAACAAGAATCTTTGCATAACAATACATCACATGCCACAATTCAATTGGCAATTCAACATAATATTTCAAATACATAATTCATCACATTATACGTTTAAAAATGTAGAAGTATCACTTGTGAAAAGCTTGTTCCCGTGCATAAATTTGAAAAAAAGTCAACCAAGGATATTCTAGCATTTCATTCAACACATATGCATTTGTTCAAAACCTTTTAAATGCAAGTTCACTCACCTTACAATAGTGGGATACTATATTGTAATTAATTTGGAGGCGTATCTAGCTATTTCTACTTGTTGGTCGCTCGTTATTTCCTTCAATATGCCACCACAGTACGCTATCTTTATATTTGCACTTCTTAGGAACTGTAAAACCCGACCCTATAAACACATGTCATGACATACATGCACTGAGTAGCATGTTATTACGCTAGGAAAGCTCTTAAGAATAGACGAAACCCGATATTGTACCTAACGGTACACTTGAGTTGATTTAACCTCGAACTAATACAAAGAATCGTAGAATGAAATTTAGTATTTTACAATCTAGGAATAACTAAAAATGATTATTCGGAGTTCGAGGGTTTATTTGGGAAAAAATTGAAAATTTTGATGTTTAGGGGCAAAATCGTCATTTTATCACCTAAGATAATAATTTGATCGTGGAGTGAAATTTTTGACCAAGATTAACTATTTGGAGTATAATTTAATGATAGGAAGTGAAAATTTTCAATTTCAGTAATTTTCGGAACATAGGGGCAAAACGATAATTTTGTTGCCTCGGGGTAAAAGTGTAATTTTCACCATCCAAAACTTGTCAAAATCATAGGATTGATTTTTTTTTGGCATGAATAACTATGGTATTTTAAGTGGTGAAAAATTGAAGTTTAAAAGATGAAATTTTAAAAACGGGCCAATGGAAAAGTGACACATGGCACTTTTCCATGATTTAATATTATTTTAAAGGAAAATCAGCCCATTTAAACCCCACATCAGGTGATGGTCGGCCATAAGGAGAAAATAAGAGAGAAAATAGAGAGGAAAGGAAGAAAAGAGAAAAACCAAAGGAAAACTAGAAAATTCAAAGGGAAATTCGCGTTTTTCGTCCATTTACGCGTCTAACGGTAAGATTTTTCGACTTTGGCTTGATTTCTACCTTTCCTATGACTTTGTTTCCATTTAGCATGCCTGAGGAGAGTGATCAAAAAGTGATACCAAGGGCTGGCAGAATTTCAAGGGGAAGGATTTTGAAATTTTTATGTTTTGATTCTTAGTTAAATTGGTAGTTTTAGTTAGTTAAATGTGTATAGAAATCAAATAGGGCAAGAAAGCATGAAATTCTCACAATACCCACCCTTGGCCGAATATTCAATGATGTACAATGATGATGAACTGATTTTTATTCTAAGAGAAATGAAGAGAAAATGATGAAAAATGGTTAAATGTGATAGAAAAACAAAGTGGAAAATTAACCGAGTTAATGTCCCATTTTTGACCGAATTTTTCAAGGAGGAAAGTGAGCTGATTTTGGTGATTTTAGAGGATTATTGGCTGATATTTAATGGTTAAAAATGTTGGAGAGAAAATGGCACAATTTAGAGCTAAAATGGAGCGCGTTAGCAATTTATCGGGTAAAGTGCCAAAAATAAGTTAATACCACGTTTAAGCCGTTTTAGGCTATTGCATTTCATACCATGCATTAGTATAGGATTTAAGTCAATTATATAGTGATTTAGCATCAATGTGGTGAATTGTGTAATTTTTGCAATGTGTCTAAGAGGAGAGCCTTCCGGTAAAGGTAAGGAAGTCGTACCCGACGAACAGTGATCGGGACACCTAGAGAGCATTTAATTTGTACAAATTGTGAGTAAAACTATTATTATTGTAATTTTAAATGCTCTTTATATATTTTATGAAACGAAAATGAGATTAAAATGGGACTTTTGATATTTTAGAAATAAATGTGACAAATAAATATATTGTGTGGATTATCTGAAATACGAAACTTTTGATCATGAAATTGAGTAATTTGAGGCTACCAATTGTCTTGAAAAATATATTTTCCTATGAATGGCTTATGATATATGAGAATATGTGGCTATATTTTATAATTGCATTGAGAATTTATGTAAGCTGTCTTTTACTATGCAGGCTGGATAAATAAATAAAAGCCACGTTATACTGTCGAAATTTTATTAAAATTGGTGGGTTTAGTCACTGCAGTGATGGGTTTTCATGAACTGCCTATTAGAGGGGTACGGTAAACCCGGTTGCATAGTTACTCCGATTGTAGAGGCGAGGAGGGTAACTCTCAGGGTAGTGTTAGAGCTCACTTCACGTCGAACCTCCACGTGAATGTGTAACTCGGCCAATGCCAAAGAACGGCTTATTTTCAAGACTAACATGTGTTTAACATGTAAATATTTTAACAATTTTGGCGAACTCGGTTAGATGCCTCGGCCAAGGTATCCCCGAGGACTAGTTTTTGGCTTGAGCCCTGTTTCTAATAAAAGTCATAAGCCTTAATAACTGTTTTGGAAGATTACAAATATTTTATGGTTTAAGAAATAAATTGAAAACCTTATGAAATGGTTTGTGATTTGTTGTTTAAACTGGCCTCCATTTTACTCGCCTTTAGATATTTATGATCATATCTGTTTACTCATTGGGATTGCAAAATCTCACCCACCTCCTTTCCAAATATTTCAAGCTTGTGGTAGCTTATAGATACTCGATTTTGTCGAGGATTCCAGTTGACCCCTCTATCTCACAGACAGTAGGTTACTATCACCAACACTTGGTGTATTTATGGGCCACTTGTCATTGTAATTATTATTGTACATTATAACTTTGTAAATTATTGTATGTATAAATTTATTTTACTTTCACGTTACAAAAGATTACTTACACGTGTTTCTATAAATATTGTTTTATATAAAAATGCTATATTTTAATCAATATTTTGAATAGTAATATTTATCTATAAATCCTTTTAAAAAAAATAAAAAAAATAAAATAAAATAATTTTTGTCTTTTGATTTACTTGAGCCGAAAACGACTAGTAATTGTTTAAAACGAAATATTTAACAACGATTGCTCACTGGAAAGGCAAGAAACTGATACGTAAGCCTTGTAGGGTTTCGATTGGCATTTTCGGTAATGAGTGTCAATCGGGACATCGCTGCTGTTGTCATGGGCCCGATGGAGGTTCCGGGTCGTGACAATTTGGTTGGTATCAGAGCAAAGGAAAAGATAACCTTATTCTTGGGAACTCTCGCATATGATCTATGGCGAAGTATGACTCTCCGCCTAAGAGCTTGGAAGAGGAAGGAAGAGACTACCCCGTGCTCCCCGGGGTGAAGTACACTTCTTGCCGAGTGCTTTGATAGGTACCATCGAATGCCATCTGTGTCTAGAGTGGTGAAAGAATTCGGTTGGTATTAGAGCTTTCGGTTTAAAAGCTTATGGTTTTGAAAGAAGTTTTTGATTTTTAAAGTTTTTGGATTTAAAGTTATTTTAAAATAATTTACAATGTCAGTGTGGCCCAGTTAAGATTAGTTAGTTACATATAGTTGCATATAGAGTCTTAAGTCGTCTAAACCAATTTCATTCTTTTTGTAGATCATTATGCCTCCTCGACGTGAGCTACCACCTATCACTAGATCTACTGGTAGGGGAAGAGGTCGTCCCATACAGAGTCAGCTGGATTCCATAGAAGAGGAGTCGACTGCGTCTTCTTTTAGAGCAGCTCCTATTGTTGAGTCTACTGACATTCTTGTACTTCCTCCACTACCTGTTGCTGCTCCTAACGTACCTGCCATATCACCCGAGGTAGCTCAGGCATTAACGACTTTTCTCATTGCTCTTACAGGCCAAGCTCAAGCTGATCCAGTTTCACTTGTTCTTTCCCCTGTAACAGCTCCAGTACCACCACTTCCAATTTCACCCAAAACGCAGAACGTCTCTATTTCTAAGAAATTGAAGGAAGCTAGATAGTTAGGTTGCGTCTCGTTTACTGGTGAGTTAGATGCTACCGCAGCTAGGGATTGAGTTATTCAAGTATCGGAGACACTGGTAGATATGGGATTAGATGATGAGATGAAATTGAAGGTGGCTACATGGTTATTTGAGAGGAGAGCCCGTACTTGGTGGAGTTCAGTAAAGTCTCGCTCTCCTATACCGCTGACTTGGACGGATTTTCTTCGAGAGTTTGATGGTTAGTACTACACCTATTTCCATCAAAAAGAGAAAAATAGAGAATTTCTGAGCTTGAAACAAGGGAACATGACCATTGAGGAGTATGAAACTTGTTTTAACGAGCTGATGTCTTATGTGCCTGAGTTGGTGAGATTGGAGCAAGACCAGGTAAACTACTTTGAGGAGGGACTCCTTAATGAGATACGTGAGCGTATGATAGTGACTGACAAGGAGTTGTATAAGGAAGTTGTGCAGATGGCCTTACGGGCTGAGAAGCTCGCCACTAAAAATAGACGAATCCGAGCTGAGTTTGGAAAGAGAAGGAATCCGCCTACGTTCTCGGGTCAGTCTTCAAAGACAGGCAGAGATTCGACATCTACTGCAGGAAGTACTACCTCAGCGTTTGTGGCATCCACTAGACCTCTATCTCAGCAATCACAGCCAAGATCTTCTAGATTTGATCAGCCGGTGATGAGTAGTCAGGGGGGGCTTCAAGAGGATTGGACAGATGCCGTAATTACGGAGGATTTCATGTTGGGTCATGTAGAAAGCTTGTAAAGTGTTTTCAATGCGGCCAACAAGGGCATATCAAGAGAGATTGTCTTCAGTTGAGATGGGATACAGTAGCTACTTTTACTCTTCTGACTCGTCTTAGTATATCGCGGAGAGACACTTCGAGATCACAGTCCAGACAGGGCCCAATGATACTGTCAGGCATGGGAAGTAATACCCAAGAGCAGCCATCTTCTAGACCGCAGCCCCGAATTTTGACTAGGATTTTTGCAGTGACTGAGGATGAAGCCCGGGTTCAACCTAGCACAGTGACAAGTACTATGATTGTGTTTAATAGAGATGCACATGTTTTGGTAGATTCGGGCTCCGATAGATCATACGTGAGCATATCATTTGCATCATTCTCAGATAGGAACCTATCACCATTAGAGGAAGAGATTGTAGTGCATACTCTTCTGGGCGAGCGGTTAGTAAGAAATACGTATTATAGAGACTATGGTATTAAAGTTGGGGAAGAAGAATTTATGGGTGATTTAATCCCTTTGGAGATTCGAGACTTTGATTTGATCTTGGGTATGGATTGGTTGTCCACTCATCGAGCAAAGGTGGATTGTTTTAAGAAAGAAGTGATTCTCCAAAGTTCAGAGGAAGCAGAAGTTGTATTTACGGGGGAGCGTCGAGTATTATCGTTTTGTATAATCTCGGCCCTCAAAGCTTTGAAATTGGTGCAAAAGGGATATCCGGCATACTTGGCTCACGTGATTGATATATCGAGGGAGGAACCTAAGTTAGAGAATGTCCCCGTAGTAAGTGAGTTCCCTGATGTATTTTCTGATGAATTACCAGGACTTCCTCCCGATCGTGAGTTCGAATTCACCATTGACTTACTTCTGAGTATTGCTCCTATCTCTATTCCTCCATATAAAATGGCTCTAGCAGAGTTGAAGGAGTTGAAAGAGTTAATGGACAAGGGTTTTATACGCCCTAGTACATCTTCGTGGGGAGCACTGGTTTTATTTGTGAAAAAAAAAAGACGGTACATTTCGGTTATGTATAGACTACCGACAGCTTAACAGAATGACCATTAAGAACAAGTATCCGTTGTCGAGGATTGATGATCTTTTCGATTAATTACAGTGAGCTATAGTGTTTTCTAAGGTCGATTTGAGGTCTGGGTATCATCAGTTAAGGATTAAAGAACAGGAAGTACCCAAGACAGCGTTCAGGACTCGGTACGGTCATTATGAGTTCTTGGTCATGCCTTTCGGGTTAACTAACGCACCGGTAATTTTTATGGATCTCATGAACAGGGTGTTCCACCCTTACTTGGACAAGTTTGTTATTGTATTCATTGATGACATCTTGGTTTACTCGAGAGATAATGATGAGCACGCTACCCATTTGTATATAGTATTATAGACTTTACGGGAAAGACAGTTGTATGCAAAGTTTTTGAAGTGTGAGTTTTGGTTATAGGAAGTGGTATTCTTGGGACACGTAGTATCGGGAGTTGGAATATATGTTGATCCCAAGAAGATAGAGGTAATTTTACAATAGGAGCAACCTAAGACAATGACGGAGATTTATAGTTTCCTCGGATTAGTCGGTTATTATCGGAGGTTTGTTCAAGGGTTTTCCTTAGTAGCAGCTCCTTTGACCCGTCTAACTCGTAAGGGAGTTAAGTTTAAGTGGGACGATGTGTGTGAAAGTCGATTTCAAGAGCTGAAGAACCGGTTAACATCTACTCCAGTATTGACACTTCCTGTGAGTGGTAAGGGATTTGTAGTATATAGTGATGCCTCCAAGTTGGGGTTGGGGTGCGTACTGATGCAGGATGAAAAAGTTGTGGCTTATGCTTCTAGACAGCTAAAGAGGCATGAAGCAAATTACCCTACCCATGATTTAGAGTTAGCAGTAGTGGTGTTTGCTTTAAAATTCTGGAGGCATTACTTGTATGGTGAGCATTGTCGGATATTTACGGATCACAAAAGTTTAAAATATTTGCTCACTCAGAAGAAGCTTAATTTAAGGCAAAGGCGATGGTTGGAGTTGATAAAAGATTATGACTTGGTGATAGACTATCATCCGAGAAAGGTGAACGTTGTAGTTGATGCCTTAAGTTGTAAGTCTTCATCATCTTTAGCAGCACTTCAGAGTTGTTATTTTCCAGCATTATTAGAGATGAAATCTCTTAGGGTCCAATTGAGAAATGGTGAGGATGGATCATTATTGGCAAGCTTCATTGTGCGACGTTCGTTACTTAATCAGATCAAGGACATTCAGAGGTTTGATGATGAGTTAAGAAAAGAAATTCAAAAATTGACCGATGGGGGAGTCAGTGAGTTCAGATTTAGAGAGGATAATGTCTTGATGTTTAGAGACTGAGTTTGTGTTCCTGAGGGAAACCAGCTAAGACAGGCGATCATGGAAGAAGCCCATTCATCTGCCTATGCATTATATCCCGAAAGCACCAAGATGTCTAGGACTATCAGGGAGAATTATTGGTGGCCAGGTATGAAGCGAGATGTAGCAGAATTTGTAGCAAAGTGTCTTGTATGTCAGCAAGTTAAGGCGGAGAATCAGAGGCCAGTAGGTACACTTTAGTCTTTACCTGTTCCCGAGTGGAAATGGGAGCATGTAACTATGGATTTTGTTTTGGGACTATCGCGGACACAAAGGGGAAAGGATGCGATCTGGGTGATCGTAGATCGGTTGACTAAGTCCGCTCACTTTTTAGCTATCCATAATACATACTCTATTGAGAAGCTGGCTCAGCTCTATATAGATGAGATTGTGAGGCTACATGGAGTTCCCGTTTCTATAGTGTCAGACCGAGATCCTTGATTCACTTCTCGACTCTGACCAAAATTTCAAGAAGCTCTCAAAATCAAATTGAAATTTAGCACTGCTTTTCACCCACAAACAGATGGTCAGTCAGAGAGGACTATCCAGACTATGAAAGATATGTTGAGGGCTTGTGTCATGGATTTTCTTAGGAGTTGGGATAGACACTTGCCGTTAGTGGAAGTTGCTTACAACAACAACTTCTAGTCTAGCATTAGCATGGCACCGTACGAAGCTTTATATGGAAGGAAATGTCGTACTCCACTTTGTTGGGATGAAGTGGGTGAAAGAAAGTTAGTTAGTGTGGAATTGATCGATCTAACTAATGACAAGATCAAGGTTATACAAGAGAGGCTAAAGGTAGCCCAGGATAGGCAGAATAGCTATATGGATAAACGAAGAAAAGACTTGGAGTTTGAGATCGATGATATAGTTTTTCTTAAGGTTTTTTCGTGAAAAGGTGTGATTCGATTTACAAAGCGGGGAAAGCTTAACCCGAGGTATACTGGACCATTCCGAATCATTGAGAGAATTAGACCAGTGGCTTATCAGTTAGAACTACCTCCAGAGTTAGATTGGATCCACAACGTTTTCCATGTTTCCATGCTTAAGAAATATGTACCAGATCCCTCTCACATCCTCGAAACACCTCCGATCTAGTTGCATGACGATTTGAAGTTCGAGGTGTAACCTGTGAGTATCTTGGATCGAAAGGATCGAGTATTAAGGAACAAGAGTATTTCAATGGTCAAAGTGTTGTGGAAAAGTGCTCGAATGAAGGAAATGACATGGGAAGTAGAGCATCAGATGAGGAACCAATACCCGCAACTATTTGTCGAATCTGATAAGTAAAATTTTGATGTCAAAATTTTATTTTAAGAGGGGTAGAATTGTAAAACCCGACCCTATAAACACATGTCATGACATACATGCACTGAGTAGCATGTTATTATGCTAGGAAAGCTCCTAAGAATAGACGGAACTCGGTATTGTACCTAACGGTACACTTGAGTTGATTTAACCTCAAACTAGTTCAAATAGGAATCGTATGATGAAATTTAGTATTTTATAGTCCAGGAATGACTAAAAGTGATTTTTCAGAGTTCGAGGGTTCATTTGGGGAAAAATTAAAAATTTTGATGTTCAGAGGCAAAATCGTCATTTTGCCACCTAAGATAATAATTTGATCATTGAGTGAAATTTTTGACAAAGATTAACTATTTGGAGTATAATTTAATGATAGGAAGTAAAAAATTTCAATTCTGATAATTTTCAGAACATAGGGGCAAAACGATAATTTTGTCGCCTTTGGGTAAAACGTAATTTTCACCACCCAAAACTTGTCAAAATCATAGGATTTATTTATTTTTGGTATGACTAACTATGGTATTTTAAGTGGTGAAAAATTGAAATTTAAAGGATGAAATTTTAAAAACGGGCTAATGGAAAAGTGACACATGGCACTTTTCCATGATTTAATATTATTTAAAGGAAAATCAGCCCATTTAAACCCCACATCAGGTGATGGTCAGCCATAAGGAGAAAATAAGAGAGAAAATAGAGAGGAAAGGAAGAAAAGAGAAAAACCAAAGGAAAACTAGAAAATTCAAAGGGGAATTCGCGTTTTTTGTCCGTTTACGCGTCTAATGGTAAGATTTTTCGACTTTGGCTTGATTTCTACCTTTCCTATGCCTTTGTTTCCATTTAGCATGCTTGAGGAGAGAGATCAAAAAGTGATACCAAGGGCTGGCCGAATTTCAAGGGGAAGGATTTTGAAATTTTTATGTTTTGATTCTTAGTTAAATTGGTAGTTTTAGTTAGTTAAATGTGTATAGAAATCAAATAGGGCAAGAAAGCATGAAATTCTCACAATACCCACCCTTGGCCGAATATTCAATGATGTACAATGATGATGAACTGATTTTTATTCTAAGAGAAATGAAGAGAAAATGATGAAAAAAGGTTAAATGTGATAGAAAAACAAAGTGAAAAATTAACCGAGTTAATGTTCCATTTTTGACCGACTTTTTCAAGGAGGAAAGTGAGCTGATTTTGGTGATTTTAGAGGATTATTGGCTGATATTTAATGGTTAAAACTGTTGGAGAGAAAATGGCACAATTTAGAGCTAAAATGGAGCGCGTTAGCAATTTATCGGGTAAAGTGCCAAAAATAAGTTAATACCACGTTTAAGCCGTTTTAGGCTATTGCATTTCATACCATGCATTAGTATAAGATTTAAGTCAATTATATAGTGATTTAGCATCAATGTGGTGAATTGTGCAATTTTTGCAATGTGTCTAAGAGGAGAGCCTTCCGGTAAAGGCAAGGAAGTCGTACCCGACGAACAGTGATCGAGACACTTAGAGAGCATTTAATTTATACAAATTGTGAGTAAACCTATTATTATTGTAAATTATCTAGAGTTTATTTTTAAATGCTCTTTATGTATTTTATGAAACGAAAATGAGATTAAAATGGGACTTTTGATGTTTTAGAAATAAATATGACAAATAAATATATTGTGTGGATTATCTGAAATACGAAACTTTTGATCATGAAATTGAGTAATTTGAGGCCACCAATTGTCTTGAAAAATATATTTTCCTATGAATGGCTTATGATATATGAGAATATGTGGCTATATTTTATAATTGCATTGAGAATTTATGTAAGCTGTCTTTTACTATGCAGACTGGGTAAATAAATAAAAGCCACGTTATACTGTCGAAATTTTATTAAAATTGGTGGGTTTAGTCACTGCAGTGATGGGTTTTCGTGGACTGCCTATTAGAGGGGTACGATAAACTCGGTTGCATAGTTACTTCAGTTGTAAAGGCGAGGAGGGTAACTCCCGAGGTAGTGTTAGAGCTCACTTCACGTCGAACCCTCACGTGAATGTGTAACTGGGCCAACACCAAGGAACGGCTTGTTTTCAAAACTAACATGTGTTTAACATGTAAATATTTTAACAACCTTGACGGACTTGGTTAGATGCCTCGGTCAAGGTATCCCCGAGGACTAGTTTTTGGCTTGAGCCCTGTTTCTAATAAAAGTCATAAGCCTTAATAACTGTTTTGGTATATTACAAATATTTTATGGTTTAAGAAATAAATTGAAAACCTTATGAAATGGTTTGTGATTTGTTGTTTAAACTTGCCTCCATTTTACTCGCCTTTAGATATTTATGATAATGTCTATTTACTCATTGGGATTGCAAAATTTCACCCATCTCCTTTCCAAATATTTCAGGCTTGTGGTAGCTTATAGATACCCAATTTTGTCGAGGATTTCAGTTTACCCCTCTATCTCACAAATAGTAGGTTACTATTACCAACACTTGGTGTATTTACGGGCCACTTGTCATTATAATTATTATTGTACATTATAACTTTGTAAATTATTGTATGTATGAATTTATTTTACTTCCACGTTACAAAAGATTACTTACACGTGTTTCTATAAATATTGTTTTATATAAAAATGCTATATTTTAATCAATATTTTGAATTCTAATATTTGTCTATAAATCCCTTTAAAAAAAATAAAATAAAATAATTTTTGTCTTTTGATTTACTTGAGCCGAAAACGACTAGTAATTGTTTAAAACGGAATGTTTAACAACGATTGCTCACAGGAAAGGCAAGAAATTGATACGTAAGCCTTGCGGGATTTCAATTGGCATTTCGGGTAATGAGTGTCAATCGGGACGTCGCAGCAGTTGTCATTGGCCCGAGGGAGGTTCCGAGTCGTGACAGCAACAATCCAAATTCAATATCTTTAGTGAATATCATTTCTACTTCTCTTTTTCATTCAATCGTGAATCCTTATTCAACTAACTTCTATCTTGACACATTTATACCAAAGTTGCCTTTATCCTTTACTTGCATAATTCTTTAGATTATAAATATCGGTAACTTATTTTTGACTCTAGCACATATATTAATTTTTTCTAAGGATATTTATCAAGTTCAACCATCATTTCCACAGCAATAACCTAGCATATGGCAACAACTATAAATTTACTTCAATCAAGCATTTTCTAAGTCCACATGCACCACAATTTACTTTTACATGCTGCCATAAGCACAAATAATCAATACATATCTCATTTTTCCTTTCTACTTGTGATTTAGAGGTTAGAACGCTTACTCACCACTTAATCTAGCTCAAAATCACCACGCATTCCAAGATTCTTCCACATGCATGCCTCGAGTTCCTTGGATCTTTATTGATCCTTGCTACCACAAACAAAACCTCACATCATAGTTGGTTTAAACTACATGCTTTCAAACAAAACATCAATTTCTACCTTCCTTACCTTGAAATCCACAAGGCAAACAACCAAAATCTTTTTAAACCTCAACAATGGTGTGTGGGTGGGGAGGAAAACCTCTCGGTTTTCCTTTTTTTTTATCCAAGGCCAAGCCTCCTCTGAGCTTTTCTCTTCCTTTTTCCTTTCTTTCTTTCTTCTTTTCTTTTTGGTAGAGTTTTGTTGGGATGAAAAATGAGGTTGAGAGTTGTGGGTTAGGTGAATAAAAGGGTAGGATAATGAAGAAGAAAGAAAAGAAAAGAAAGGAGAAGAAAAAACTTGATTTTTATGGTGAAGAAAGGAAAATGGCATGGGAGGAAGAAGATGGATAAGAAAATGCCTTTTGGAGAAGATAAGGATCAACCATGGATAAGGAAGAAAAGAGTCCAAGCTTCCTTTGGAAGCTTCGACCAGCTCATGGAAAAATTACGTTTTTGCCTTTGAAGTTTCTCCCTTTTTTTTTTAATTTAGTCCTCCTAACAATCTTTTAATTCTAATTTCCTTCTATTTTTCTTTCGTTACATGTGTGCAAACAAAATATAAAGTTTGCACTTCAACGCGGTATCACCATAATATTTAAATATATATTTACCAGTGCTAGCTTTATTTAATAAAGACATATGGGCCCCACTAATGTCGTTTTTCTCTTAAATTCCCTTACTCTTCTTCTCCCCACTTAGATTAACCACATACTCCTCCTTCATGACTAATTTTGACATTAAATAAAATATTAATATTTTAAATTATTTTATTAATAAAATATTATTTTATTCTAAGATTTTTCCTTTATCTTTTTGGAACCCAAAATGTCTTTTTTATGCCCCAATTCACTTTCGAATCACTTTTTATCTCACTAATTCATCCTCAATAAAAAAATTATTATTTCCTCGTGTGTAGAATATTTTACTCTAAGATATTCCTTTCACCCGCCACCACTCTTTGACACTTAAATCCACGTCAATTAGCCCTTAATCTTATTGATACGGTTATGTTGACTACTATACGGGGGTACGAGTTATCACACACAACCAAGTATCACATACATCATTGGTAATAAAGCATGATTCACTAGATTTAATTTCATCAAGAAAAATAACATCCATATTCTTATTTCTTTTGCCCATGAATGCTACATTGTTAGTGTTAACATCAATCACTTGACCTACAGGGGAATCAAAGCATACTCTAAAACCTCTATCACAAAGCTAACTAATGCTTAGCAAATTATGTTTTAAACTTGTAATAAATAAGAAATGCTTAATTTAAGTTTGAAATGTGTTACCAATGGTTCCAAGTCCTTGGATAATACCCTTGGAGTCATCACCAAAGGAAACATTACCACTCTTCTTCCTATCAAGCTAGACAAACAAGTTTTCATTTTCGGTCATGTGTCTTAGCAGCCACTGTCCAAGTACCTTGACTGCCTCTTTTTTGGTTGAGCTTCAAAACATTGGTCTTTTTGTCCTTGCTCAACCTACAAAATGGATTTTTAGTTTGTCTTTAAAGGTACCATACTTTAATGGGTTCTTGGAGGTTAGCCATCACATGGGATCCTTTAGAAACCCAAACTAAATTGGTTTTAAGAATATTTCTATAATTATGATAACAATTATAGGACATATGACCTTTCTTACCACATACATAACAATGACATGAGAATATAGTTATTTTCTTTCTAAGGTGTGCATTTGTCTTAGGATTTTTTCACTTTTTGATTTCAAGTTCGATATTTCTTCTATTTCAATTTTAAGTGCAGCATTTTCATCAACAGCTCTTTGAAATTCTAAGTTTTTGTTTTCCAAATCTAACTTCAAGAATTCAAAATCAGTTTTGGACTATTCAAGTTCAATTTGAAGCATATTCTTTTGATAAAAAACAAAGTTATGCTTATCCTTAATTTTTTTCTAATTCTTCATTCAATCCTATAGCCTTTTTTCTCATAGTTTTATATTTCAAGGCAAGTTTTTCAAATTCAGCATATAAGCAATCATATTCATCTTGTAAATCATCGTAAGAAATATCACATGAATTTGAAGTTACCTCAATTTCTTTTTTTTTTTTGCCATCAAGCAAAAAGTGGCTTTTTCTTCCAATTTTTTTTCTTTTCTGAGCATGAGGTGTCACTATCAGACTAGGTTGCTGCCACCATTGTTTTCTTTGGTTTTTTCATCTTTTTTGAAGATTCTTTCTTCAACATTGGACATTCAGATTTGATAGGTCCTGGTTTCTTACATTCAAAGCAAATCATCTCATCTTTCTTATTGAGATCACCCTCGTGCTTATTTTTTCATCAGAGACCTTGGTCTTTCTTGTAATTTTTTGTTCCAAACCTTCTGCCCTTTTGTCCCATCAACTTCCTAAACCTTCTGGCCATCATTGCTAACTCTTCATCATCACTACTCAATAATTCTTCAAGTTCTTCTTCAAGTGTACTAATTTTGAGTGCAAGATTTTTTCTATTCTCTTTGGCTTTTTTTTTTCTTATTCCTTCATTTCAAGTTCATGTGAAATAAAAGAGCCATAAATTTCATCAAGTATGACCACATTGAGATCCTTGGCCTTTCAGATAGTAGTGACCTTTGGTTTCCAAGCTTTTTAGAAGGCATTTAGAAAGACTTGTTACTAACTAATGTTTAGGGATGGTTTTTCTAAATTGATTGAGCTTGTTTGTAATATGGTAAACCTATCTAACATGGTAGTAACATTTTAAGTATTTCATAATTATGGGTGAGTAAGGCAATTTTGGACTCCTTTATTTGTGAAGTCCATTCATGTCACAACCCAATTTCCAAGCCATGATCGAGGCAAGGGCCCAATGGGCTCAGCCTACCAAGCCTAAGGAAGCCTACTTACATGATCTTATACATATCCATATTCCTTTAGAATCCAAAATTCGTAATACTAAATTACAATTCCTTTGAAAACAATTCATAAAGCCCAGTCATGCATTCATAATGGCATCATCCATTATATACATATATAGAATAACAAATGAACCTTAATGTTTCACATCAAATATCCATATACACATAATTAGACCTCGACCGTCAGCAGAGTGACTCTGGGCATGATTGATAACACTTAGTGGCACGTTAAACCTACCAAGCAATGTATAGGGAGGAGCACCTCGTCCTAGGATCCAATCACCTTTAACTTAGAAAACCTAAAACATGAATTTAAAAAAAAAACATGAGTACAAACTCAATGAGTGAACATAGAAGGGGAACAAGTAACGTTAAGGAAGGTTTAGAAATCATGATACACATCTTTGAAAACAATGCAATTTAGTTTAGCTCTTATCAAAACCCCTCATGTAAACCCTAAATGAGTAAATTACTTGATAAAAATGGGTCCATGCTCAACAAAGGATTTGAAGAGTGAAAACTTTAATAGCATTCGTACAATTCAAGTAAAGTAAAAGACGGGTCCTCATTGCAGTGGAAAGGCATTCTCGCTGCAGCGAGATTTTGACCAGCATTACCCTTCCAAATCCGAGAGTTTCTCGTTGTAGCGAGAATGAATCTCGTTGCAGCGAGAAACAGAACACCATGAAAAAGTTTCCTTTCTTTCAAGAAAAAGCCATCCTGCTAAAATGACAAAAAATTCAACATGAAACACATAATAATTCCCAAAGTTCAACATGCAAGATTCACATGTGCAACACCATATACCATACTCATGAACTTTCTATAACACACATATTTATATATGTACAATATATATATATATATATATATATATATCCATCACCATACACACTCTCCCATCATCATCAGCTCATATGCACTCCTACTAGCACATGGTTGGGTCAGCATTGGCTTATGCGCACTCCCCCTAGCACATAGTCAGGTCAGCATCAGCTTATGTGCACTCCCCCTCGCACATAGCTGGGTCAGCATAGGCTTATGAGCACTCCCCCTCGCACATAGCCGGGTTAGCATCGGCTTATGCACATTCTTACTCACACATAGCCGGGTCAATATCATTACACAACATTATTCGTATACACACACACACATACACACACATATATATATATATATATATATATATCAACATAGTATAGGAGCACATAAGTCTATCCTATTACACATTTAACATTTTCACAACATCAAAATATTTTATCAAAGGCTTGTTCCCAAGGCACACGTTTTTAAAGACAAGTTGGAATAAATCATTCAATGTTTCATACCAATACAATTATGTCTCCCAAAACAATTTTGAAATGCAAGTTCACTCACCTTACGATAGCGAGATATTATATCGCTATTTGATCGGAGGTGTCTCTGATTATTTTCACTAGTCGGTCGCTCGATGTTTACTTCGGCACGCCACCACAGTACTCTAACCTTATATTTGCACTTCCTAACAATAATACGAACTTAATATATTTAATTATATACATATACAGGTAGCACTTTAATCAATTAATCTGTGAGACCTTGACCTTTATAGACTCGTAGATAGAAATATACTCGATATCCCTAATCAGGGGTAATTTCGTCATTTTCTCAATAAGCCCATAAAAGTAAGTTTTAAACAATATTATGGCTTAATTAGGCTTAAAGCATAAATGAATGATGAAACTATGGGTGAAATGAAAAGGAAATAAAAATTTTGATGATTTTCATGTTCTAAGGGCAAAATGGTAATTTTGTCACCCGAGGATAAAATGGAAATTTTTGAAATTTTACACCACTTGACACTTGTCATGCACATGAATTTCAGCCATTAACATTTTACATTGTGGATAATTGAAACATTTTATGTGGTGGAGAGAGATTGCTTAATGGATAAGTATTACACATGGACCAATGGAAACATGCCATGTGTCAAGCTTAAATCATTCTAGAATTTTCTTGTAAAATCTATTTAAAACTCTCTTAGTCTCACCCATATGGCTGGCCAAAGCATGAAGTGAATAGGAAAGGAAAGAACACAAACCCTAGGTGCGAAAATTGAAGAAAAAGTGTGGGATTCCAAGGAATTAAGCAAGGTAAAGTGAAAATTCTTTATTTTTACTTGAGATTTACAACACCCATGCTTTATTTTCTTATTTCTATGGTTGAGAAACATGATTTCATAGTGAATAAGTGGTAGGCAAAATGGGTATGGAGAGAGAATGATCTTGGATTGGTTTGATTGTTTAGGTATGTTAGCGTTTTTAGGTGATTAATGATGTGTAGCATGAAAACAAGTGAAGAAAACCACCAAAGGTTTGGTGCCCATCAATAGTCGAATTCTCTAAGTGAATAATGAGGAAGAATGGGATGTTATTCTAGGTGATTTGATTAAGAAATAATAGTTTTTGGTGTATGAATTAATGAATAATAGTGAGAAAATTAAGTAGGAAAAATCACGGAGTTAGTGTACCATTGTTGGCCTAAAGTTCCAAGAAGAAAAATGAAGATAAATTTTGCCTAATTGTGTGTTAATTAGTTTGTGCTTGGTGAATTGAGGGATTAGAAAAGAAATGGAGTAAGTTGGAGTGAAATTGGACGCATTGGCCAATTTATCGGATGAAAAATTGACTTAGGCCAATACCGGGTCTAGATGGCTACTCGTGCATTTTTCATTTCATATCATATATATATCGAGCCTGAAATAGCTTATGACTGTTAGACATAATTTAATTGGAATATGTGTCATGGATTATGGTTAGGTGGTGAGTCATTGGATACGAGTAAAGGACTGTACCCGCGGACTGAAAATAGGAGTATTTCTACTCCTAATATCGGTGAGTGGACTTGCATTTCAAACTTGTTTTGGGGAATATGAAAGATTCTATCCAACTTGTCTTAGAAAATGTACCTTGGGAACAAGCTTTTAGTAAAATGATCTTATATTGTGAAAATGTGTTATACAATGGTTTATGTGTTATCACAATATGATAAAATGCATGATATGCATTGGATGCTTCTGTGCATGTTGATGTGGACCTGGCTATGTCCGACTAGGAGTGCACATAAGCCGTTGCTGACCCGGCTATGTGAGAGTAGGGAGTACGCATAACCCTATGATGACCCGGTTATGTGCGAGTAGGGAGTGAGCATAACCCAGTGATGACCTAGCCATGTGCGAGTAGGGAGTGCGCATGAGCTGGGAATGATGATGATGGGATGGTGTGCATGATGATGATGGGTATATGGTTGTAAATGCAAATATGTGAGCATTTGATTTATTGAAATTTGGGAGTTTACATGTGTTACATGTTGCTATTGTTATTTAGCAGGATGGCTTGTTTTAAGGGAAAAGGAGACTTTTTCCTTGATGTTCTGATCCTCGCTGCAGCGAGAAACTCTCAGGTTTGAGGGCCTTCACCAGACCTGGTTCTCGTTGTAGCGAGAATGAAGTTCACTGCAGTGAGAAACTTTCTGTCCATTTTTGCTAACTTGTGGGTTTTTGCCATATTTCCCATTTCTTTGGTACCGTAGTTGAGCATGGATTTTTGTAAAGTGATTTACTCATGTGGGGTTTACATGAGGGGTTTAAAAGAGCCAAACAATTACATTGTGTTGAGAAAAGGAATGCATCATGATTTCGTTAAACATTCCTTATGGTATGCTTGTTCCCTTTCTTGTTCACTCACTGAGTTTATGCTCACCGCTTTTAACTTCATGTTTTCAGATTACGAGGCAGCTGGTAACTAGGTCTAGGTACCTTTGTAGACTCGACTATTAGTAGGTGTCTCAACATTTAGTAGCTATACATTCGTCAAGTTTCTCCACTGGACATCGAGTCTTCTTTTGTTATGAATAGATGAACCTAATGTGAATTATTAAGATACATGTTGTAGACAATGTATATACACTTGTTTGGTATGCTAGTATGAGGGGCAATGTTCAATATTATTTCGATTCTAAGTTATGATATATGACTTGGCAGTTTATGATGGAATGATGAATATGTCAGACTAATAGGCTTGCTTGGGCTTAATGGACTACGTCCATTGAGTCCATGCGCCGGTCATGGCCCAGAATTTGGGTCTTGACAATATTGGTATCAGAGCTCTAGGTTTGTCTAGGTCCTAAGACTTCCATTTGTTGGTCCAGCAGAGTGTCAGGTTTTTATGTGGGAACTTTGGTTGTGAAGTGTGAATCACGGCACATTTTACGACTAAGGGACCGCGTAGATTCCCTATCTTAGAAACCACATTTTTCCTTAAGTATGATTATGAAATGTGTTTAGTAACAGGTGTTTGCTCTTGTCTTGGTAAGAATGCCGCCTAACACACGAGCCACCTCAAGACGGATGGAGGAGCAAGATGCTCCTACTAAGATGGCAGATAGGCCACGAGCATCCACCCTAAAGGGTTGAGGTAGACGTGGCAGGGCCACTAGGTCGGTGAGTATTGATACACCTATGGGTAGGTGAGAGGAGAGACAGTCTTCAGGTGATGTAGATAGACACCCAACTAAGGGTATTACCATTGAGGATTTGGCAGCAAGCCTACAGGGAGTTAATCGGGTTGTAAAGATGATGGCGACCCGTATGGAGGATATACAGAGGGTAGTAAAAGGGAGATCTACAGTGCAAGAATCCTCTAGCACCCAAGGACAAGCCGACCGCCAATATCATGAGGTTGAGAAGGGTCACTTAGTAATTTCTCTTCCTGGTTTTCTTAAGCTTAAGTCTCCATCATTTTCAGGGTCCGATGCATCGGAGGAGCCCCATATATTTTTAGATAAGATGGAGAAAATATGTAAGGCTTTGGGATGCTCTAGTGTCCGATCAGTCGAGCTAGCACATTTTAGAGTGAGGCCTATTTTAATGGACAAGATTAAAGAAACATAAGGTAAAGATGAGTTTGTAGTTAAGGCCTTAGAGGATCCTCAGGGAAGAAAAGGAAAAATGTTTACCAAAGGCACAGATGGAGTGAAGAGGTAACATGGGAAGCCGATGAAGATATGCGGACAAAGTATCCCCACCTTCTTGTTGCATAGAGGTAAGTCACCTTATAGTTGAATTTAAATTCGGGGACCGAATTTCTTTAAGTGGGGGAGAATGAGAGACCTTGACCTTTA
Organism: Theobroma cacao; assembly: GCF_053813885.1. Taxonomy (NCBI): domain Eukaryota; kingdom Viridiplantae; phylum Streptophyta; class Magnoliopsida; order Malvales; family Malvaceae; genus Theobroma; species Theobroma cacao. The sequence continues at coordinate 30,244,212 of NC_142639.1, read as the reverse complement.
TAGACTCGTAGATAGAAATATACGCGATATCCTTAATCAGGGGTAATTTCGTTATTTTCTTAATAAGCCCATAAAAGTAAGTTTCAAACAATATTATGGCTTAAGTAGGCCTAAAGCATAAATGAATGATGAAAACATGGGTGAAATGACAAGGAAATAAAAATTTTGATGATTTTTATGTTTTATGGGGCAAAATGGTAATTTTGTCACTCGAGGACAAAATGGGAATTTTTGAAATTTTACACCACCTGACACTTGTCATGCCCATGGATTTCAGCCATTAACATTTTACATTGTGGATATTTGAAACATTTTATGTGGTGGAGAGAGATTGCTTAATGGATAAGTATTACACATGGACCAATGGAAACATGCCATGTGTCAAGCTTGGATTATTCTAGAATTTCCTTCTAAAATCTATTTAAAACTCTCTTAGTCTCACCCATATGGCTGGCCAAAGCATGAAGTGAAGAGGAAAGAAAAGAACACAAACCCTAGGTGGGAAAATTGAAGAAAAAGTGTGGGATTCTAAGGAATTAAGCAAGGTAAAGTGAAAATTCTTTATTTTTACTTGAGATTTACAATACCCATGCTTTATTTTCTTATTTCTATGGTTGAGAAACATGATTTCATAGTGAATAAGTGGTAGGCAAAATGGGTATGGAGAGAGAATGATCTTGGATTGGTTTGATTTTTTAGGTATGTTAGCGTTTTTAGGTGATTAATGATGTGTAGCATGAAAACAAGTGAAGAAAACCACCAAAGGTTTGGTGCCCATCAATAGTCGAATTCTCTAAGTGAATAATGACGAAGAATGGGATGTTATTCTAGGTGATTTGATTAAGAAATAATAGTTTTTGGTGTAGGAATTAATGAATAATGGTGAGAAAATTAAGAAAAATCACGGAGTTAGTGTACCATTGTTGGCCGAAAGTTTCAAGAAGAAAAATGAAGATAAATTTTGCCTAATTGTGTGTTAATTAGTTTGTGCTTGGTGAATTGAGGGATTGGAAAAGAAATGGAGCAAGTTGGAGTGAAATTGGACGTATTGGCCAATTTATCAGATGAAAAATCGACTTAGGCCAATATCGGGTCTAGATGGCTACCCGTGCATTTTTCATTTCATATCATATATATATCGAGCCTGAAATAGCTTATAACTATTAGACATAATTTAATTAGAATATGTGTCATGGATTATGGCTAGGAGGTGAGCCATTGGATACGGGTAAAGGACTGTACTCGCGGACTGAAAATAGGAGTATTTCTACTCCTAATACCCGTGAGTGGACTTGCATTTGAAAACTTGTTTTGGGGATATAATGTAGTTGTTAAACATTTGAATGGATTATCCAGCTTTTCATAAAAACAAGTGCCTCGGGAACAAGCTTTTGATAGATTGTCTTCATGTTGTGACATGTGACAATTATTGATTCATGCACTACCACATTGTGTTGATATATATATATGAATACATTGTTGTGTAATGATATTGACCTGGTTATGTGCGAGTAGGGAGTGCGCATAACCCGGTGATGACCCGGTTAAGTGTGAGTAGGGAGTGCGCATAACTCGATGATGACCTAGCCATGTGCGAGTAAGGAGTGTGCATGAGCTGGGAATGGTGATGTTGGGATGGTGTGCATGATGATGATGGGTATATGGTTGTAAATGCAAATACGTGAGCATTTGATTTGTTGAAATTTGGGAGTTTACATGTGTTACATGTTGCTATTGTTATTTTAGCAGGATGGCTTGTTTTAAGGGAAAATGAGACTTTTTCCTTGATGTTCTGATCCTCGCTGCAGCGAGAAACTCTCGGATTTGAGGGCCTTCACCAGACTTGGTTCTTGCTATAGCGAGAATGAAGTTTGCTGCAGTGAGAAACTTTCTGTCCATTTTTGCTAACTTGTGGGTTTTTGCCATATTTTCCATTTCTTTGGTACCATAGTTGAGCATGGATCTTTGGAAAATGATTTACTCATGTGGGGTTTACATGAGGGGTTTAAAAGAGCCAAAACAATTGCATTGTTTTAAGAAAATGAATGTATCATGATTTCGTTAAACATTCCTTATGGTATGCTTGTTCCCTTTCTTGTTCACTCACTGAGTTTATGCTCACCGCTTTCAACTACACGTTTTTAGATTGCGAGGCGGCTGGTAACTAGCTCGAGGTACCTTTGTAGACTCGACATTGGTAGGTGTCTCGGCATTTAGTAGTTGTACATTCGTCAAGTTTCCCCACTGGACATCAAGTCTTCTTTTGTTATGAATAGACGAACCTAATGTGAATTATTAAGATACATGTTGTATGCAGTGTATATACACTTGTTTGGTATGCCAGTATGAGGGGCAATGTTCAATATTATTTCGATTCTAAGTTATGATATATGACTTAGCAGTTTATGATGGAATGATGAATATGTCAGACTAATAGGCCTGCTTGGGCTTAGTGGACTACATCCATTGGGTCCATGCGCCGGTCATGGCTCGGAATTTGGGTCGTGACATAATCCTTACTCAAATTTATATTTTTCATCCTATCATGAAACCATCTTCAATTAACTCACATCTTAATACACTTTTTACTAACATTACTTATATCCATTGCTTAGGAAATTCCTTAAATTATATCATCGGCAACTTAATTATGATGTCACGTGTCTACTTCAACCTTTCTAAATAATTTCCACTCATATCCATCTTATATTTCCACACATAATCCACATATATGGCAGCAATAATCATTCTCACTTTCACTCGATTGTTTCCTAGTTTACACGCATCGTTATCTATCAACTTTCAATACTTTGTTTCTCAATCCTCCATCCACAATATTCCTTTTTCATTTCTTTCAAACAACATGCCATACAATCTTAATAATTTTCAACTAGTTTAGGCAAATAGATCCTTTCAACAACCGTAATTCCTCACAATATTCAACTAACTGTAGGCTTTAAAACATAGTGTTAAGCTTATCGTTTTCCTTTTGCACTTTGAGTCCTTCATATACCCATGGGTTTATTGGCTTACATGTTACCAATTTTTCTTCAATCAAGCCAATCTTTGCTACCACAAGACACTTCTCTAAGTCACTAACTCAATTTCAAAGACTACTCAAGCCAAAAACAAGAATTCTTACCATTCATTGTGTGAATCACCAAAACCAAGCTTTTTCTTCTTTTCTCTCTTTTTCTTTCTTCTCCTCCTAGGGTTTAGATGTGCTGAAAATTGGGGTTAAAGGTTGTAAATTTAGTGCTCAAGAAGTTTGGAGAAGAAAGGAAAAGAAAACATGGAAAGGAAAGTGAAGAAAACTTGATTTCATGGTGGATAAAGAGAAAATGGCATGGAAGCTTCAAGAATGGAGTGGAACATGGAGGAGAAGAAGGAAAAATCTTGTTGGAGGAGATAAGAACGGTTTTGGGCTGAAAAAAATTAGAGTCAAAGCTTCTTTTGGAAGCTTTGACCAAACTTCACGTAAAATTATCGTTTTACCCTTTTTGTTTCTTTCCATTTTAATTTAGTCCTCTTAACACTCATTTAACTACAACTTCCTTCTATTATCTTCTTCTACACATGCACAAACAAAGTATGAAGTTTGCACTCCAACGCAGTGTCCTCATAATATTTAAAATATTTATTTACCTATGCTATCTTTACTTAATAAAGACACGCGGCCCCATTAACGTCATTTTTTCTCCAAAATTTTCTCATTCTTCTTCTCCCCAACTTAGATTGACCATATACTCCTCCTTCATGGAAAATTCTGACACTGAATAAAATATTAATATTTTAATATTATTTTATTAATAAAATATTATTTTATTCCAAAAATTTCCTCTTGTCTCCTTTTGTCTCTTTGATACCCAAAATACCTTATTATGCCTCAATTCACTTTTGAATCACTTTTTATCTCTTAGATTCTTTTACGATAAAATATTATTATTTTATTATTATTTCCTAGCGTGCGAAATATTTTATCTCAACTGTTCCTTTCATCTTTTATCACTTTTAAACATTATAATTAACCTCAATTGGCATCCAATAAGCTTTATTAGTCACCACATCATGTACAGGGTATTATAATTCATGAATGACTTTAAGTTTTTTCCAAATCTCTTGGGTTGTAGTACAGTTAGAGATTTTGTTTAATTTTAAAGGAGTCAGTGCACAGTGAAGGGTATTGAAGGCTTTAAAATTTGTTTGGACTTTTTTGAGTTCAACTTCAATCTATTTGGCTCTTGGCTTAAGCATTTTTTTACAAGTCATAAAACTAGGTAAGGTAGGAACATAGGGTGTTTTTGTGATTACATCCCATATTTCATAGTTAAGGGTTTTAATGTATATAGACATCCTAGTATTCCAATATGCATAATTTGATTAATGAAATAGAAGAAGTCTATTTATAGATTGACTTTCAACAACAACTGACTTTTACAAAGCCATGTGGATTTTCCTTAAAGATGTTAAACCTTAATTTTGAGAGTATGGCTTTGATACCACTTGTTGGTTCTGTTGAAGTGCTAGAGGGGGGGTTGAATAACTTTAAAAGTTTTATGTTTAGCCCTTTTAGAGCTTGAAGAGCACTTAATCAATTATATGATGGGAAAGACTAGAACTTGTTAAAATTACAAGACACCAAGTAAGGAAGGGTCAAGAAAAGTGGACAATGTAATAGTATTTGTAGTGGTTCAGTTCCTTTGACCTGTATCCACTACCTTGATCTCCTAATCAGGGATTTTCAACCTAACTTCACTAAACCAGTAGAATTAATAAATTCCACCAAGCTTTTACAAGGTGAGCTTCTACCCCAAGCTCCAATCCCTTACAATAAGTTTTAGAGCGCTTTTCACACACTAATTTCCCAAGAGAAAGAGAAGAAAAAAAAATACAACTAAATACCTTTACAAGTCTGGATAGATTACAATCAAGCTTAAACACTTTTTTTGGATATTGATGAAGAACAAGTGTTTTTGGTGAAAGATATTTGGCTTTGCTCAAAATAGCTCTTTTTTTCTTCTAATCTACTTTCTTTGACAATTGGAGCTTCTTTTTATACTTGGGGAGTCAGATTTTTCTGTTGGAGACAGTTTTTAACCATTAGAAATAACTTTGATGCCTTTCTAGCCGTTGTTTTGTCTTTTAGTATTTAAATTCAAAAAGAGCAAATAGAGTTTGGTTAACCAATTACAGGTAGCTCTAACAGATTAAGAGTTCTCTATCTTTAGGCTTCTCTTATTTAGCAGACTTCTTGTAACTGATAACAGTAGGCTCTAATCGATTATAAACTTTTTGTTTTCATTTTTCTTTACACAACAGTCTTCCTTTAATTGGTTAGCTTTTCCTTTAACTGATTGAAGCTTTACTTCTTTCAACTTTAACCGATTAAATTCAGCTTTAATCAATTAGAAAATCTTCAAATTTTGAATTTCTCTATTTTGGCTCCTTTCAATGGTCAACTATATTTTCAAACTTGTTTTTAGTGCTTGAAGATACTAGGACCTTGTGCTCTAATAGATTAACTAGACTTCTTAATAGATTAGCATATTTTTGTTTTGCTTTAACTTATCACACATCCATGCCTTAACCGATTAAGGTTTCTTGTTAAATTAGTTACTGAGGTTCTGTTTTTGTTCATTACTTGGCTCTTTCCCTCTTTGACTGATTAACTCTTCTCTAAATTTAGCAAGCTTCTTGACTTGTCTTTAATTACTAATTTTGTTAAGAGAATTAAACTAAATCCTACACATTTAAATAACAGGATGAGATATTAATGAATGAGGAATATTTTGTTATCATCAAAAACATATAGAGTCAACATCTAAATCCCACATAAATGGAGCATCCCAAAATAGAACATATGCACTTCATATCTTCTAAAAATCTTTACAGATCTTCCTCTGCATTTAACCTAGTAAAAAACTGAGGTATAAGTTTCACAAAATCTACCAAGGTAACCTCAATAGCCCATTTTTTATGTTCACCTTGAGGCACGTAATCCAGATCTTGTGAACTAGAATCAACCCATTCTTCAAAATGTGCTTCATATTTACTATGGAACTTAATGAATTCATGAGCCAAACTTTGTAGCCTTAATGCCAGATCTTCTAGGGTGACTCCTCATTCTATCAGGTAATCATCCCCAGATCCTTCATATTCATCACCAATGTGCACATAATTGGGTTCCACATTTCGAGCTCACTTAACGGCTCTACCTCTTCCATAACTCCTTTACGAGGACATTCGTGGTTGCTCTGTGGGCTCATCCAGGGTGTTTTGCTCAACCAAAGCCTTAGAGGCAGCTTTTGTCTTTGGTTGCATCTTGTTTCAATATAAAGCATCACCATATTCAAAATTCCAAAATTTGTGGTAAAAAATGGGGTTTGTTTACTAAAAGCTTGGAAGTTCGTCTAGCCTCTTGTTCATTACTTGTGCTGTAGTCACAAGCCATGAACAAGACACTACACTAATCCTGACACTTCATTGACAGACACAAAATGACCTAGGCACTATAATACTAACTTTATCACAACCCAAACTGGAGAGTTGTGACTGACGCACGAGTTTTGTAAGCGAAGCCCACGAGACTCAAGAAAGCCTCAAAAATTCAAATTGAAATAAGACATATAACATATAACATCATATCAAATATATTCATAACATAATTTAAATTCAAATACATGTAAATTACCCCTTGGCACCTAGTTCATAATGTTTCTAAACATACACAAGCCATACATTGGCTGACAAGGCAAGTTCATCTCGTACAACCCTTAACATGTTAATAACATAAGGCGACCCAGCATTAACACATGCTGAAAGCTAATTTGGAAGCGAAAGACCCATAGTCGACTCAGTAGAGTGGACATATCGAAACAAAAATCTACCAAATGCTAAAATTGGTTTATCAAAAGATAACCTTAGCCATGCAATGCCTAGTGACCTATTTATCTGCACATGGTACAATAAATGGGTGAGTTATTTAATATTCAGTTAAGGGTGCAGATAACTTAAATATATTAGTGTAGATAATCATATACAGATATATGTATATATATATATATATATATATATATATATTGCACTATCACGCATACAAAATGTTTTAACAAACATCTTCAACATTAGGGGCATATCATTCATCCCTAAAAGTATATATTAGTGTAGATAATCATATACACATATATATGTATATATATATATATATTGCACTATCATGCATACAAAATGTTTTAACAAACATCTCCAACATTAGGGGCATATTATTCATCCCTAAAAGTATTCCACAAATTCCTCAAATCACATTTATACTATGTCTTCATATGTGGTGCATATCAAATTAGGCTTATCCATGAAGCCATTTCAAATTTAATCTTCATACGCACACCATAGTTGCCAATATGTCATATAAAATTCAAATTTATCTTTGCCTACTCAAGGCTATAACATATCAATCATATTTCAAATCATAATTGTAAAGTGATCCTCCTTAACCATAATCAAATCAAGCATAGTGGCCAACCGATTGATGTCAAATCACGCTCGGGGCTCAGTTGTTGATCGAGCATCAAATCACGCACGTGTTAATGCAACGGGTGGAGGGTCAGATCACTCTCAAAGCCAAAACATCTAACAGAGAGCAAATCACGCTCAGCGCCAAAGTAGCTGGCAGAGAATCAAAGTCATCATCCGGAGTATTCTCAACGGATGGCATCAAAGCACTATAAGTTGGGCTAATACCACTATCCTTGCTTATTACCATCCATGCTGGCACAGAACAAAGTCATAAAGAATAGGAGTCCACTTAACCTCAAATCAAATCAATGTTTGAAATTTTCATCATCAGATGGGATACAAATCCACAATTACATCACATCATAAATCACATTTAACGAGCTTTAATCATTAGTAATCTCAATATAGCTCTAAGTGCCCTTAACTCTCCACGGCATCGAATATTCATAATTCGTTAGAAGATCAATTGTCTTGAGTAAGCTATTCCTAGACTTTTATCACTCTCATTAAACCTCTTAGTTTAGGCTCAAACATATGCCATTGTGTGGCTTGCACTATGGCACACAAGCACATCACATATAATGTACACAGTTCACTAGCTTAAGCATATTCATCCAAGCATACATAGACCATTCAAGCACCATGGCAGTACATTAACAATGCGATAAGCATCACATGTTTTTATTCAATTAATTAAACCCACTCACAGTGTTCGTCAAAGGTGCTCTTTCGCAACCAAGCTAAACTTCTAGCCTCCAACCATTTCCTAGCTCACCAATACTTTAATAGCTTCAATTTCCCCTTGAACAAACCAAATAATGATTATTTCCTAGCTTTCGAAATTCTCCAGCTTTTCAAAATAAGCTTTATTCCAACTATTCATAGTCACAAAACGTAAGTTCAAAATCTTAAGTTCAAAAGGCTGAAATCCTTACTTTTAGATATTGGGTTACTCAAATCCAAGCTTTACATCTTCTAGCAAAAATTAAATGGGAAAAATTTCTCCAAAGCTAGAGTAAACAGATTTTAAGGTTATAAACCAATTAAATCAAAAATCAATCGATATAAGTGCTTAATCTTACATCTAGAGTAGTTTTCCAAGATCCAATCCATTACAATCGAGCCTAAAAATCAAATTGGGGCCTTAGGGTTTTGGTGGACAGAGAGAGAAAGGGGTTTGGGTTTTATTTTAAATTGGGTGGAATGTCCAAGACCCTTTTTATTTTGTAATTTCACGGGGATGTATCGATACATTTGAGAATGTATCGATACATTTGATAGTTTCCCCTTAAATCTATTGATACATGGGGTCATGTAGCAATAGATTTCAAGCAGAATGCTAACTACTTGAAATCTATCGATAGATTTAGGAATTTATCGATAAATTTAGGAATCAATTAATAGTTTTCCCATTGGATGCCTTTTGTTTCAAATATATTGATACATTTGAGCAATGTATAGATAGATGTTTATCTTAGTTGAAATCTATCAATAAATTCTTGAATTTATCAGTAGAAATGTCCAGATTGCTTCATATTGTTCTTTTTGCCAAGAATGTATTAATACATTTATCCCTGAAGCACATTTCCAACACTTTCAACTTCCAAAAGTCCAAATCTTAACACCCTAAATCATTTCCTATTAAAGTCACACTTCAAACAAATTATTTTAACTCAAATTCCCCTACATATATTCTCAAATATAAGATCAAACTTAGATTAAAACCTTAAACTTTAAGATTCATCACATATTTTCATAAAAAATTACCTAAGTGTTATAATATAGGCTTCATACACTTAACATATTTTACACATCAAAGAAGGTCCTCAAATACACAATATATTTCAAAATTATTCTCTATACACATAGGCATATTCTTAAATCTTTAAACACACACATCATGGATTCAATCAAATTCCTCAATTGGCTTAGTTCATATCAGATAGTTCTTATCAAAATCAAGGGTGTTACAAATAATATTTGATATTGCTTGATAATGCTTGATGATGTTTAATTGTTAATGATACCATGGACATGCCTTGAAACATTTTTGCAAATATCTCTTAAAAATATGAGTATTTGATGCATATGTTGACCATCTACTTGAATACTCATACTATCTTTATCTAGTTTCATGAATATATGAGTATTTGATGAACATGTTGAATATCTACTTGAATATTCATTTATTTTAGCCTCATGATTTCTATTTTAACAATTGGTAACATATTAGTATCATGATTTCTTAAAGCGGGAGTAAGATTGTGCTTTAAAGTGATTATTTTCTTTATCCTTTCTTTTTTTTGTTTCATGTTTCATTCACCAACCACTGATTTTATGATTTCTTAAGGAGGAGTTAATCATTGGTATATATGTGCATTGTCACATATCCTTCAATCAAAATTGGTGTCATTAGCAATTTGTCACGACCCGGTACTCTCCTTGAGCTCGTGATAATAGCCGCGATGTCCCGATAGACATTCATTACCCAGAATGCCAATCGAAACCCCACAAGGCTTTAATATCAATTTTCTCACCTCCCCTGCGAGCAACAGTTGCTAATATCATATTTTAAAAGATTATAAGCTATTTCCAAACTAAAACAATAGAAAATAATTTTCATCTCATAGGGGTATTTTGGTCATTTTTTCTCAAAAATTTTGAAACCATCTAAAAATGTAGTATATGAGTGAAAGATACATATTTCATAACCAAAAATAAGCTTAGATGTCTAAAACATTCATTTAAAGTGAAATGATAGCTATCAGAATAAAATAAAAATATTAAATAAAATATTCCATTTCTTATGAAATAATATTTATAGAGATATCCGTAAATAATTTTTGTAGCATAAAAGCAAAATAAATTCGTACATACAGTAACACAGTGAGCCAGAGTGTGGAATTTAATTTACAATGACATGTGGGCCCCCCCGAATGACCAAAAGTAACGAAGGCTGCAAACCTACGATTTTGAGGATGCAAATCCAACTGTAGCCCTCGACGAAATCAACTATCTACAGATTAACCTGAGCCTGAAATGGGTGGAAATGAGGGGTGAGTTTTTATAAATTCAGTGAGTAAACAAACATCATCTAAAATATCTAACTAAACAAAATAAATTCATTTCACTCAAATAATCAACATGGCTTATGAATTTCTTAAAATTTTGGCTCGTGCCAAAACTTATTCTCGGGGATACCTTGGCTGGGGCATCCAACCAAGTCTGCCAAGGCTGTTAAAGAAAAGTTCATATACGCATAAAACACATTTTTACATTTAAAAGCATAGTCGTTCCATGGCGTTGGCTGAATTCACTCTCACGTGGTGGTTTAGCGTGTAGTGAACTCTAAAGCTTTACCTCAGGAGTTACCCTTTGCCCCTCTCGTATCGAGGTAAAATATAACGGGGTTTACCGTGCCTCTCTAATAGGCTAGTCCACAGAAACCCGCTCACTACAGTAAGCTAATCGATATCCCACCAAATCAATAAAAGTTTCGACAGCATGACATGGTAATTATATTACTACCCAGCCTGTTAAGGCAAAACAGACAGTTCATACAATTTCAACACAATTTCCAATTCAGCCATTCATGCCAATATCACCATAAACCATTCAATTCAAACCATAAATTTACAACACAAACAAACAGTCTCCAATTACTCAATTTCTATAATCATTATCCAATTTCAAAATGATTTATAAAACTCATTTCATTTAATCACATTTTACTTATAAAACATAAGGATTTACCATTTAAACTCCTTTTTCTATCAAATCACAAAAACGAATAAAAACTACTTTAGATAATTAAGACGATAATAAGGTTACTCACGATATCGGGAGTTCGAAATACTCCTATTCTTAGTCCTTTGGCACAATGTCTTTACCCTTGTTAGAAGACTCGCCACCTATACACAATACATGATAAATAATTCAATATATTGTGTCATGTCATTATAAATCTATTTCAGGCTCTATACGAATGCATGAGGTTGTTTGGATAGTCACTTAAAGACGATGTTACACGTTGGTTCAATTATGATCGGAATGGATCGATTTTCGACCTAATTCAAACTCTCCACCTTTGATTTAACCAAATCATCCAAATTGACTGCAGTTATATTCATCACACTTCCAATGTCCCAAAATACACCAAAGTGCCTCAATGAGCTTGACTTTCTCATTGTTATTCAACTTATTTACTAAAAGAACTATACTTTAAAATTACCATTTTCGATTTCCATCACCACCATTCATTAAATTCTAACTAAATAATACAAGATATCACAAGAATCATCATCACTAGGTTCCTTATGAAATTCGACCATGGTGGGTGCATAAACATATGGTTTTTCATACTTGATTTTTTTATACCATAAATCATTAGTTCCTAACCAAATCACTTGAAATAAAATCAAATCCACCATCAACATACCATAAGGAAGATTCGGCCAATAAGGGTGATGGAAGAACATGAATTTTTCTTGTTTGCTTTTCATGCTACACATCACCAACCAACTAAAAACACTAGAATAACATGTTTTTCAACTAAATTCATCATCAAATCTTCTCCCCCTAGGTTCGGCCAACAAGGGATCCATCATGGAATCATGAATTTCAACCATGGAAAATGAGAAAGAATGCTTAGGAAAGATAGATCTCAAGCTAAAATTGAAAAATCTTACCTTTTGTCATTTGAGTCCTTGAAATTCCAAAATTTTCTCTTGAATTTTTCTAACTAGGGTTTTGTTCTTTCTTTCTTTCCTCTTTTCCTTGGTGAGGCCAAACATATGGGAGTGAAATGGGAGAGTCATGTGCTGATTTTTAATGTAAATTATAAAGAAATTAAGCTTGCCACTTGTCACCATTCCATTGGTCCATGTTTAACACTTAACAACGAAGCTTTCTTTCTCCACCACATAAAATATCTCAATTATCCATAATATAAAATGTTAATGGATGAAATCCTTAGGCATGACAAGTGTTGGGTGGTGTAAAATTCCAATTTTGCCTTTGGGTGGAAAAATGACCATTTTGCCCCTACGTCATGAAAATTCCAATTTAACTCCAAATCAATCCTCGAACTCCGAATCACCATATTAAGTCATTTTGGGTTTTTAAAATTCTCAATTTCATCTTAAAATCTCTATTTGGACTAGTTCAAGGCTTAATTCAGTTTAGTTGTACCGTTAGGTTCACTACCAACTTTTAACGATTTTTCGGGGCTTTCCAAATATACAAACATATTATCAAGCATATGAATGACATGGCAAATATTTTATAAAGTTGGGCTTGACACCATTGGTATCCTCAAGAAACAATAGATGGTGAGAATCAAAAAATTGGTGTCTTGCACTATTGGTATTGTGCCTTAACACCAATTTGAGCTTTACATTAATTCTATAATTTTCACTTGTGCTTGAAAGTTGAAATCAACAATTGGTATCGAGCTTTAAATTCATTCCAAGTCAAGCATTAAATTGGTATCAAGCTTTATATCTGTAACATCCCGTAACCTCGTTTAATCGTCAATAAGACCCTATCGATATGACGAAGGGTCAATTGATGTAAATTTAAGTGTCAAAGAGCAGTTATGGGTGAGAAGAATTTTTAGAATAAATATTATTTTATGAATAAAATAATATTAAAATATTAATATTTTATCTATTATTGGAATTAGTCATGAAAAAGGATTATATGACTAATCTAAGTGGGGGAGAAGAAATAAGAAAGAATGTCGAAGAAAAACGACGATAATTGTGCCCGCGTGATTTTATTAAATCGAGTTAACGCGGGTAAGTAAATATTTAAAATATTATGGTGACACCGCGTTGAAGTATAATTTCGATATTTTGATTGTACATGTGTAGAGGAAAGAGAGATAAAAATTAGAATTTTTAAACATATCGAAAAGATTGAATTTTAAAATACGAAAGTTGAAGGGTTGTGTAGTAATAAAATGAAATTGAGAATTTACATGTAAATTGTAATAATTAAAGGGAATGAAATAAATACTAACAGTAAAAAAAATTATTATCATAAAGGATCACATGGGCAACCGCCCATGTGTGGGATAAGAAGGCCAAAAATATAATAATGTTTTTAAGTTAAATGATGGTAGGGGCCAGCCAAGTGAGATACAAGAGATGAAAGAGAGAAAGGCAAAGAAAAGTCAAAGCTATTTAAAGGAGGAGTAGCTGGACTTTAGAGAGAAAGAAAGAAGAAGAAAGGAAAAAGGAGTGGGGGAACATTGACAAGAAACTTGTCATTGTCGACCCCACTATGAAGTCATATCAAATACAACCTTTCTTTGTCTCTTTCATTTTATCCTTAGCCATTTAGGGAAAAAAAGAGAAGGGGAGAAAGAGCCAAAATGTGAGAGAGAGAGAGGAAGAAGTGCCACAGGTTGAAGGGAGAATTTATTGGGTGGTTACAGCCAGTCTTGAGGGGAGAAATAGAGAAGAGAAGAAGCCATTTATAGAGCAAAATAAAAAGGGGAAAGGAGTTGATTTTTTAGAGAGGAAAGAGAGGCCTTGTGCTGTCGATTTTTTAGAGGAAAGAGAGGCTTTGTGCTGCTAGATTTTTGGGAAGGAAGAGAGGAAGCTGGGCTGTTACGGTGACCGACGGTGAGAGTGAAAGTAGAGAGTTTGTTGCCGCCGTAGGAAGTGAAGGAGGAAGGATGGAGGCTGCAACAAAAAAGATGAGAAAGAGATCAGGTGAAGGAAAGGTAATGGGGGCATAAAGCGGAGAAAAAAAAACATAATAATAATAAAATAAAAATAATAAAAATATAAAATAAAATAAAATAATTTATATATTACGTGGGTTTCAATATTTAAGAAAAATAAAGTAAAGTATAATATACATATATATATATATTAGTGGGTTTTAATATATAGGAGAAATAAGTAACGGTGGAACACTGTGATGGCAGGCTGAAGAAAAATAACGAACGGTCGGTAGGAAGGAATAACTAGATACGTCTACGAACTAATAGCGACGTAACATCTCGCTATTGCGAGGTGAGTAGGGAGTGTCAATTTTAAAATTTTCATAAATATATACCTATATGTATGATTTATTTTAAACGTGAAAATTGTGGATAGCATGTGCTGGTAGAAATCTAAGGAAATTGTGGTTGCAAATTATTTTCAAAAATTGTTTTGAATATATATATGTATAAATTATATGTAAAGAGTTTTAAAAATCGGGAAACAAGCCCTTCGCACTGTTTTGCCTCAAAATCTGTGCCTTATATTTGTGCAGTGTGCATTCACGGTTATATTGCTTATTCACCATGCAAATTATTGTTTTGAAATCCATGCATAAATATATTTGAGAAAATAATAGATTTTATCATACCCTGTGTTGAATGCTTTGGAAATAATTTTGAGACGAGCTTTGAAGGACATAACACAATTTCAAAATAGTTTTACAAATCGAGAAATTCGAGAGTAAGTCGGTTGTCACTTCAATTAAGTGTGACCCTCGTGCACGAGTGAGCTCTAGCTAGAGAACCTTTGGGTCACCGATGGGCGGTTAGGCGTGGTGGGGACCACGGCCTGTGATATATGTATGCGTGGCTAGGCCACTAGATGATTATGCGGTTACGATCGCTTGATTCTCCGATGTCGGCCAACATCTTTGAGACTGCCATGGCACGTGAGTTTCGGTGGAGCGAGGCTCCCGGAGGTTATTACATGGTAGCGGGACCACGGATTTTATTTGATTTCCTAGTCGAGACAAAAATCTCTTTGGGTTGTTAGACTCTTATTTCTGGCATGGTGAAACAAAATTATACAGTTTCCTGCAGCTCCCTCGCATTTATTATTATATGAATTTTACCCTCGCATGCGAGGCGATTTGCAAACTGTGTATAAACCTGGTTACTATCTGGTTTTGCAGGAGCTTGACCAACTTTATTGGTTTAATTTGAGTAAAATGTCAATTAATTTCGATGGCGAAAATCCTTTTATGTACGATTGTTTTAAAACAATATTTTAAATGATTGTCTTGAAAAAGGTTATTGATTTGTTTCTGAGGGGAAACTTTTATTTACTTGGTTGATATACCACTTGAAATGATTACAATGCCTAAGAAATTCTTTGTTTTTTTTATATAAGGCACAAACGTCCGTTTGAAATAAATTATTTTTATAATCTTGCATTTTTAATATCAACCGATCTGCTGTTTGCTTGTTTCCCATCTACACCCTACTCACAGAGCCGATGATCACTAAGTCTATGAGACTCACACCCCTTTTTATTTCTCTTTTTGTAGACAGTGATCAGCCTAGTGCGTAATCATCGATACGTACAGTCCACCGTAGATAGGTAAAGGCATCTCATAGCATTTTATCTCGAGTCACTCCGCTATTAGAGGTTGAGTTGTAGTACTCTGGTTTTACTATGTAAACAAATATTAGTTTTGATATAAACGGGAAATTTGAGATTTTTGAACTCAATGTATTTAATTGTGCTCTCATGACATAAAGTCAAAATTTAATGGCTATGGTTATTGTTGAATTCATGTTTTAAATATTTATGGTTCAAACATGAATACGATTTTGTAGAAATATACAATGAGTTATTGAGAAATTTCTTTAAGGCTTGTTCGGGACTTGGAGGGATCTCCCAAAGGTCTCGGATGCCGATAGCGACTGAGGAGGGGTCATTACAATATCCATTACATTTGTCAAACCTTGACTTTTCACCTAAGTGTAGGTTGAAAAATTTGCAAATTACAAAATGAGCTATTTCTTTATGAGATGTTGAAAGAGTTTTCTGAACCATGAAATTTTAAATTTATCCTCCATATGGTGTTACATTCATGGATGCATGATGGTTGAAAGAATGGTTGAACAAGGAAACCAAATGAAGGAATTTTTTCAAGTCTGAGCATGAAGGGTCAATCCAAATGAGTACAAGATCCTTAAATGGCCATTGGAAGTGTCAAGGATCAACCCTCAAGTAAGGGAGGGTTGATCCTCACAAGATGGAACACTTAGAAACTTTCTGGAAACTCAAGTATCGAACCCTAATGGCTAAAGAGCCGATCCTTACAACATGGAGTTCAAAAATCAGCTTCGAAAATTGGTAGGATCAACACCTCAAGGAGCAAGGGTTGATCCTAGCTACACTTAGGTAGAAAATAAAGCTTAAGGATCGACACTTATGAGTCTAGGTGTCGATCCCAAGGCTCTAGCGTGGAAAAAGTATAGAACCCAACTCGAGCTCTAGATTTCAAATTTCACTTTTCCAGCCTCCAACTCATCCCTAACACCATCCAAACCCTCTCCCAACCTCTCTAAACCCCATTAGACAATGACTTAACCTACCAAGCTTAATTCTAAGGTAATATGTGACATTGTGAGCTTAAATATCAAGGTTGTGACCTACCTCTAGGATTTTAAAAATTTCAGCTCATTTGTTCTATATTTGAGTTAAGGATTTTAGGGGTTTTGCTTTTCAAGGAGGTTGTGAAGGTAAGAAGAGTAAAGGCTATTCATTTTATGGATTGGGCTTGAAGTTTAAAAGGTTATTAGAGCTTAAAAGGAAAATATTCTATGATTTGACTAGTTTCAAAGATGAGTTTTTGCTAAAACTAGGACACTTACTCTAGGAATTATTTTGATAAGTGATTGTTAGAACTTGAGATTGTAGATGAGCAAGATTTTGGCAACTTGAAGTGTAAAAAAAGATAAGCTTCTTATCAAGGTAAATGGATACACCTCTTTAAATTATTTTAATACGGTAAAGCTAAGCATGGTTTATTGAATTGTTTGACTTGCTTTATTTGCATATTATGTTTACAATATTAAATCAAATTATTTTAACCAAATGTTTTCAAAGGAGTTTTAAAATCTATATATGTATGTAAATATCACTACTATGTATTAATTTTCAATAAGGGGGGACAAGCCTTGTCACGACCCGGAACCTCCATCGGGCCCATGACAACCGTCGCGATATCTCGATTGATACTCATTACCCGGAATATCAATCAGAACCCCGCAAGACTTATATATCAGTTTTAAACAATTTTCAGTCGTTTCCGGCTCAAGTAAATTAAAAGAAAAAAATATAGCATTTTTATATAAAACAATATTTATAGAAACACGTGTAAGTAATCTTTTGTAACGTGGAAGTAAAATAAATTCATACATACAATAATTTACAAAGTTATAATGTACAATAATAATTACAATGACAAGTGGCCCATAAATACACCAAGGGTTGGTGATAGTAACCTACTATCTGTGAGATAAAGGGGTCAACTAGAATCCTTGACAAAATCGGGTATCTACAAGCTACCACAGACCTGAAATATTTGGAAAGGAGGTGGGTGAGATTTTGCAATCTCAATGAGTAAATAGACATTATTATAAATATCTAAAGGCGAGTAAAATGGAGGCTAGTTTAAACAACAAATCACAAACCATTTCATAAGGTTTTCAATTTATTTCTTAAACCATAAAATATTTGTAATTTACCAAAACAGTTGTTAAGGCTTATGACTTTTATTAAAAACATGGCTCAAGCCAAAAACTAATCCTCGGGGATACCTTGGCCGAGGCATCTAAACGAGTCCACCAAGGTTGTTAAGATATTTACATGTTAAACACATGTTAGTTTTGAAAACAAGCCGTTCCTTGGCGTTGGCCAAGTTACACATTCACATGGGGGTTCGACATGAAGTGAACTCTAACACTACCCCGGGAGTTACCCTTCTCGCCTCTACATCCGAAGTAACTATATAACCGGGTTTACCGTGCCCCTCTAATAGGCAGTCCACGAAAATTCGCCACTGCAGTAACCAAAACCCACCAATTTTTATAAAATTTCGACAATATAATGTGGCTTTTATTTATTTACCCAACCTGCATAGTAAAAGACAGCTTACATAAATTCCCAATGCAATTATAAAATATAGCCACATATACTCATATATCATAAGCCATTCATAGGAAAATATATTTTTCAAGACAATTGACAGCCTCCAATTACTCAATTTCATGATCAAAAGTTTCTTCTTTCAGAAAATCAAGACAGTATATTTATTTGTCATATTTATTTCTAAAACATCAAAAATCCCATTTTAATCTCATTTTCATTTCATAAAATCCATGAAGAGCATTTAAAAATAAACTCTAAATAATTTACAATAACAATAGGTTTACTCACCGTTTGTACAAATTAAATGCTTTCTAGGTGCGCCAATCACTGTTCGTCGGGTACGACTTTCTTGCCTTTACCGGAAGGCTCTCCTCCTTGACACATTGCAAAAATTTCACAATTTACCACATTGATACTAAATCACTATATAATTGACTTAAATCCTATACTAATGCATGGTATGAAATGCAATAGCCTAAAACGACTTAAATGCGATATTAACCTATTTTTGGCACTTTACCAGATAAATTGCTAACGCGCTCTATTTTAGCTCTAAATTTTCCCATTTTCTCTCCAACATTTATAACCATTAAATATCAGCCAATAATCCTCTAAAATCACCAAAATCAGCTCACTTTTCTCCTTGAAAAATTCGGCCAAAAATGGGACATTAACTAGGTAAATTTTCCACTTTGTTTTTCTATCACATTTAACCATTTTTCATCATTTTCTTTTCATTTCTCTTAGAATAAAAATCAGTTCTTCATCATTGTACATCATTGAAGATTCGGCCAAGGGTGGGTATTGTGAGAATTTCATGCTTTCTTGCCCAATTTGATTTCTATACACATTTAACTAACTAAAACTACCAATTTAACTAAGAATCAAAACCTAAAAAATTCAAAATCCTCCCCCTTGAAATTCAGCCAGCCCTTGGTATCACTTTTTGATCTCTCTCCTCAAGCATGCTAAATGGAAACAAAGGCTTAGGAAAGGTAGAAATCAAGCTAAAATCGAAAAATCTTACTGTTAGATGCGTAAACGGACGAAAAACGCGAATTCCCCTTTGAATTTTCTAGTTTTCCTTTGGTTTTTCTCTTTTCTTCCTTTCCTCTCTCTTTTCTCTCCTATTTTCTCCTTATGGCCGGACATCACCTGATGTGGGGTTTAAATGGGCTGATTTTCCTTTAAATAATATTAAACAATTAAAAAATGCCATGTGTCACTTTTTCATTGGCCCCGTTTTTAAAATTTCATCCTTTAAACTTCAATTTTTCACCACTTAACATACCATAGTTATTCATACCAAAAATAAGTAAATCCTATGATTTTGACAAGTTTTGGGTGGTGAAAATTACGGTTTTTACCTTGGGGTGACAAAATTATCGTTTTGCCTCTATGTTCCGAAAATTGCTAGAATTGAAATTTTTCACTTCCTATCATTAAATTATACTCTAAATAGTTAATCTTGGTCAAAAATTTCACTCCATGATCAAATTATTACTTAGGTGGCAAAATGATGATTTTGCCCCTAAACATCAAAATTTTTAATTTTTCCCCAAATGAACCCTCGAACTCCGAACAATCATTTTTAGTCATTCCTGGACTGTAAAATATTAAATTTCATCCTACAATTTCTATTTGAACTAGTTCGAGGTTAAATCAACTCAAGTGTACCGTTAGGTACAATACTGGGTTTCGTCTATTCTTAGGGACTTTCTTAGCGTAATAACATGCTACTCAATGCATGTATGTCATGACATGTGTTTATAGGGTCGGATTTTACAAGCCTTGATTTTAACCAAATGTTTTCAAAGAAGTTTTAGAATTTATATATGTATATAAATATCACTACTATTTATTAATTTTCAATAAGGGGGAACAAGCCCTTTCAAACATTTTACTTCAGAAACTTCAATCCCATGATGAATAGAGAATAAGAAATGTGTGTGGACTTATGGATGATAAGTTTCCCATCTTCACACTTAAGGATAAGCATGATGATTGAGCATTTTTTGAGAATACAATTCATGGTAAAATGGTACCTAAACTATCGATAAAGAAATTAAAATGAACTCTTAGGTGGATGTAGACATTCCCACCCTCAAGCTTATGCAATGTTTTATCTGAGAAAAACATGAACATGCAAGACATGATTCCATAAGATAATATGTGATGTAGTACCGCATGCCTTATGAGATAAGCTTGTTTATGCAATGGGTTATAGAGGCATATGTGTATGATTTGTTGATGATATATGTATGAATATGTCGAATTCTTTATGATGATGAGAGCTAGATGTAGGGCATTGTACCACACATAGTTATATATACAGCTTTGAGTTGGTGCAAAATATCATTCACATATGATAAGAGCTAGATGTGGGGTATCGTACAACACACAGTTACTTATAGCCTTAAGTTAGGGTTGCAGGGATGGTGGTAAAAGTCCCGCTTGTGATTTTTGCTTGCAATGTCATCTAGCACATTGTGCTACACACAAATTTATAGAAGGACCCAAAATTTTGCTTGCACATACTTCAGTATTTTGAGTATAACTTGAACTCCAAATGTTGAAATGATGCGATTCTTGCTCCATTAGAAATTTAAGAGATAGAGTTACAACTTTCGTACAAACCAGTTTACCTAGTTCTACATCAAAGATAGAGAAAATTGCTTTAGAAGATAATTAGGTGTGATGTTACGAGAGTGACAATTTTAAGGGTGATATTTGATGTTTGGGCTTCATAACACTTTTAAGCCCAATAGTTAGAGTCAGTAGGTTGACTTATGGAATTTTAGGTTAAGATTGTGTGTATAAAAAGGTTTTTTTAAGGAGACGTTAAGAGAGAGAACCCTTAGAGAGTCAAGAAGCTAAAAGTTGAGGCAGAAACTAGAAAAGCAAGGTTGCAAATAATTGTTTTGTTTTCTTCCTTAGCTTTTATTTTTCTTGTTTCTCTCAATGGTTGAAATTAATGTATTGTTATTTATCTTTGCAATTATTCGTAGCTAATTTTAATTTTCTAGGATTGCAATTGAACTCACTTGTAATCTAAATTTTTAATCTTTTTCTTACTTATCTTTAACAGGATTTGAATTGCTTATTCCAATTTGTTCTTATTGCTTTTTAATTGATTGGCCACCAACTAAATTGATCTAGGAACCTAAACAAACTTGGGAAAGGGAGTTTAGTGTAGACTAAAATATGAATAGCATATAATCATATTAATTGATTTGTGTATAGGATGAGGATATAACTATATGCCATATGTAGCCAGAATTAGAGCCTAAACTTAATAAGTTTGTTTTAATATCAATTCACATAGGGATATAATATTTTTATAAGATGAGTTGAGAGACGTTTATAAATAATCGATGACTTTAAGTTAACAATTTAACCCATTGAAATAAGTTAAGAAGTTAAAGGAAGAAAGGTAAGATTTAGATGAAGTGTGAGGGATATTGTAATCCTAGGCTTATTTGATTTGATTTTAACCCAAGTTATTATTACTTTGATTTTTCTTTTTAGTTTAAATTTTGGTTAATTAGTTTTAGTGAATTAATTTAGTTATTTAATTTTGATTGTTTGGATAATATTAAATTGTTCTGATTTTAGTATTTAGTAAAATTTTAGATCAATTATCTATGTGATCGGTACTCTGCTTATCATTATATTATCTTCTCGATATATATACTTGCGTAGTTAGAATTTTAATTGACAAGTTTTTGGTGCCGTTTTCGGGGAATTGTTATATAGAGTTTTAACTAATATTAATACCAAGCAATTTAGTTTTGCTTCAAATTTTATTTTTCTTGTTTTATTATTATTTTTTGTTTATTTGTAGATATCTTTGGTCATTGTATGTAAAGAAGAAACAATCCGAATCTTGTTCCTTTTGATCTTGAGATAGAAAGAACTTTCAGAAAATGTCGAAGGGAGAATTTGCAAGTTACAACTTTAAATCAGACAATGGCTAAGGATAATAACAATAATGGCAATAATGTCATTAATCTAGTTCTTGAAGAAAATAGAGTACTGCAGTATCATGCCGTTTTTCTTTTGCAAGGTTTGCATCAAAGACCTTCCATTAATGCAAATAATTTCGAAATTAAGCCAGCTTACATTTAGATGATTCAGTCTTCAATCCAATTTGGTGAGTTACCTAGTGATGATCTTAATTCTTATTTGGTGAATTTTTTAAAAATTTACGATACTTTCAAATATAATGGAGTAACTGATGATGCTATCAGATTAAGATTGTTTCCGTTTTCTTTGAGGGATAAATCAAAGAGTTGGCTCAATTTACTACCCAATGGGTCTATTACTACATGGGAGGACTTGGCTCAAAAGTTTGTAGCAAAATTCTTTTAGCCTGCCAAGACTGCAAAGATGAGGAACGATATAACCTCATTCACACAATTTGAAGGTGAATCCTTGTATGAAGCTTGAAAGAGATTTAAAGAACTATTGAAATGATGTCCACATCATGGGATTCTTGATTCATTGCAAGTTTAGACATTTTACAGTAGGCTGGTTGGTTCAATAAAAGCCACAATTGATGTTGTGATTGGTGGGGCATTAAGGGGTAAGAATGTTGCAGATGCTTAAAATCTGTTGGAAGAGATGGCCTCAAATAATTACCAATGACCTTTAAAAAGGTTTGGTCCTAGAAAAGTTGTTGGGGCCTATGAGATTGATGCGATTAACGCCTTAACTGCACAGGTGGCTACATTATCCAAAAAGTTTGACACATTGGGAGTTCACGCTATCCAAAATTCATTTGTAGTCTATGAGATGTGTGGAGATGGCCACTCAAATGATCAATGCCCATATAATTCTGAATTAGTTCAATTTGTGGGGAACTTCAATAAGCAATAAAATAATCCATACTCCAATACATATAATCCTAGTTGGAGGAACCACCTAAAACTTTTTATGGAATAACAATTCAGGGCCTTCAAATCCAAAACCCATCATGCCCTTTGAGTTTCAACAACAAGCTGGACCACCAATTCCTAAAAAAAAGTCTCAATTGGAATAACGTCTCATGCAATGCATATCAAAGAATGATATTATAATTCAAAGCTACGAAGCCTCCTTAAGAAATCTTGAGACCCAAATGGGATAGCTTGTAAATTTCATCAACAGTAGACCACAAGGTGCCTTACTAAATGACACACAAATCAATCTCAAAGGTAAGAAACAATGCAAAGTAATCACTTTAAGGAGTGGAAAAGAAATTGAAGGGTGTTGACTTCATATGTTTTAATGATAACAAAACATTCCCATTCATTGATGTTTAATTACTTTATTTAAGTGTATAGGATAAAGCTTAAAACCTTTAATATATTTGTTGTTTGGAAGTAAGTCAAGAAGCTTGATTAGTTACAAGATGAGTTAATCAATTAAAGAAGCAAAGAATAAAAGGCTTAGTGAAAGCAGAATGTTGTTAACTGATTAACTTGGAGCCTTAACCAATAAAGGGAAAGCTGAGTGCTATATAAAAGTAAGACAGTAAATCCTTAATCAGTTAGCACTAGGCTTAACTGATTAAGAAGATGCTATAAGCTAAAAATAAAGGCATGCTCTACAGTTAGAGCACAAGACTTTAGTACCTTCAAGCACCAAAATTCAAAGTTGAAAGAAGATTGACTAAGAAAGCCAGAATGGAAAAGTTCAAAATTTGAAGATTTTTTAATTGATTAAAGCTGATTTTAATCGATTAAGGTTGAAGAAAGTGAAACCTCAACTAGTTAAGGGAAGAGCTAATCAATTAAAGGAAGACTGCTATGTAGAGGAAAATGAAAATAGAAAATTTGTAATCGGTTAGAGTTTCCTCTAATTGATTAACACAGTGTACATAGCTACAAGATAGTGCAATTTAAGAAGTTGTAATCAATAAGAGCTGCTTGTAACCAATTAACGGAACATTGTCTGCTTATTTGAAAAGAGTCACTAGAAGACAAAATAATAACTAGTAATAGCTAGAAATTGTTTCTAACGGCTAGAATCAATTTCCTAAGTATTTAAAAGCTTTCTAATGGGAAAAAAACATAGAGAGAAGCTACCAAGAGTGATTTTAAGCATAAACATCCAAAAACCTTCTCTTAACACATGTATTCCATTCCTATCTTTGTGAAAGTATTTGTGCTTAAGCTTATACAACTTAGATTAGTAAGGTGATCATTTGTACATTTTTTTATCTTCTATTTCTTGTTTATTTAGAGTGTGCGAGACACTCTAAGGGGTAGTATAAGTTAAGGTAAGCTTAGGACTTGTTGTAAAAAGGTTAGAGTTTGGGTTAGAAGCTGTGAGACCTTGACCTTTATAGACTCGTAAAGGAAAGTATATGAGATATCCCTAATCAAGGGTAATTTCATCATTTCCTTAGTAAGCCCATAAAAGTAAGATTTTTAAACAATACTATGGCCTAAGTAGGCCTAAGGCATAAATGGATGGTGAAATTAGGGGTAAAATGGAAAGGAAACCAAAATTTGAATGATTTTTATGGTTTGGGCAAAATGGTCATTTTTCACTTCAGGTTAGAATTTTAAGTTTTCATGAGCTCGAGCATGTCTAGACCATTATGGACCTTGTCCCAGTGTCAAAAGAGCAAAAAGATTGCATAAAAGATTAGAGGAGAGTAAGTTAATTGAGGGAGGGGTAATTTGGTAATTTCAAGGGAATGGATAAATTTGAGCTATAAATATCTTGTTTCCAGCAGCTTCTTCTCCCATTTTTCAACAACTTGTCTTCTTCTTCTTCTTCTCTTTCACGTTGCTTCCAACTTCCATGAAAGCTTGATGTGTAGCTTGTATAATTTTCTCTCTCTAGTTCTAAATTTCATACCTTTGAGCCCTTTTGACTAGAATCCTTGTATTCTTCCACTCTTTCTCCTTAAAACCCTTGAAAAATCTTATTTTCATACTTTCTTTCACTAGGTGGGCGTTCTAGAGAGAGAAAAAGAGAATTACCCCATTTGTGTAGAAGCTATTAGAAGAGAATTCAACTACAAAGGAACCCTAGGGTGAGTGATGCACTAAGCTTAGTTTTTAGCTATGGATAATGGCTAGTAATTTAGATTATGAGCTGTTTTATTGTTGAGGATGTTCATTCATTTTATAGTGATTTAGATAGTGAACATAGATAGCCATTTAAAGTGGCAATTGAAGGCTAGCTAAGAGATAGCTTTTAGGGTTTATAGTATGTGAATTAACATAATGGTGATGTTAATGTGATGGTAGGTTTCAAGGAAGCCCCATCATCCCATTTGGACAATTAGGGGAATTGGAGTCATCTAAAGGCTCAACAATATGCCGGTGAGTGGACTTGCATTTCAAACTTGTTTTGGGGAATGTGAATGATTTTATCTAACTTGACTTTGAAAATGTGCCTTGGGAACAAGGCTTTGGTGAAGTGAATTTATATTGTGAAAATGTGCTATACAATGTGTTATGTGTTATCAAAATATGATAGTATGCATGATATGCATTGGGTGCTTCTTTGTATGTTGATGTGGACCCGGCTATGTGCGAGTAGGAGTGCACATAAGTCGTTGCTAACCCGGCTATGTGCAAGTGGGAGTGCACATAAGCCGTTGCATATGAGATGATGATGATGGGAGGGTGTATATGATGATTGATATCTATATATATATACATATATGGTATATGGTTGTAAATGCAAAAGTGTGAGCATTTGATTTTGTTGAAATTTGGGAGTTTGCATGTGTTACATGTTGCTTTTGTTATTTAGCAAGATGGCCTTGTTTTAAGGGAAAAGGGAACTTTTTATCTTGATGTTCTGATTCTCGCTGCAGCGAGAAACTCTCGGGTTTTGAAAGGATAGGCTGGCTTGAAACTCGCTGCAACGAGAATCCATTTTCGCTACAGTGATGAAGGTACAGTAGCTTCTCGCTGTAGCGAGAAACTTTCTATTTTATGACCAAAATCTCGCTGCAGCAAGATTGAATCTCGCTGCAACGAAAAACCTTCTGTTTTTCACCTCATTTTGATCAATTGTTGCCCTATTTTCCACTTCTTTGCTACCATATTTGAGCATGGATTTCCAACATTAAGGAATAAGTGAATTAAGCTTAATATGAGGAGGTTTGGTGAGAAACCCTCGGCCAGTCAAGAAACCCTCGGTTAGATGATAATTTAAATCAAGTGTCGTTGCAGCGAGAATGCCTTTCTGTTGCAGCGAGGACCTGTCGTTTATTGACTTGATTCGCATGATTGCTATTAAAGTTTTCACTCTCCAAATCCTTTGTTTAGCATGGACTTCTTCCAATAAGTCATTTTTCTCATGTGGGGTTTACATGAGCGATTTAATAAGGTCAAAAATAAATTGCATTGTTTTGATTCAATTAATAGAATTAATCAATCAAACAGAACCTAGAACTACAATATTCCCTCAACATTTCATCTGAATCTCTTTTACTCTCTTTTTGCTTACTAGATAGCTAAGTTGTTAACCTAGAATTCTAATGTATTTATAAGTCTTCATCGAGTTTCTTATAAAAATATCTTTCTCAATCAATTCACTATATGCTTAAGCAAATTGCAATTAAGAAAGACTCATTAAGTTTAGATTCTAATATTGGCTACATATGACATGTAAGTGTATGTCTACCTCACACGCGAATCAAATCAATTATCTCATGCAATTCATATTGAACATATGCTATTTCATCCAAGTCTTATACTAAACTCCCTCTCTTAGTTCCATTTAGGTTATCTTATCAATCTTATTGGTGATCAAGCAATCAGACGCATTATGCACAAGATTAAAATAAACAATTCAAACACTATTCAATCATAAGCAAAAGAGAATATTAAAAATTCAAACTACATGTTGGGTTTAATTGCAATACTAGATAAGAAAATTAGTTCATCATAACTACTAAAAACATTATCCAAAAAAGTTTAAGCATCAACACAAAACAAAAAAGTATAAAAAAAACTGAGGAAGAAAAGAAAACTCGAAATTGTTAGATCTCTGATCTTCAATCTTCAAGAGTTTTTTCCTTTCTTTCTCACTTACTTCATAGCTCTTTTTCTTTAAAGAAAACCTAGCTTTATTGTTCTTCTCAAGTGCTCTGAAAGAGTCTTCAAATAAGGCTTAGAATTCTACACGGAATAAAAGTCCAAATATTGTGAAACCCAGGATGTCCTGTCGATGCCACTCCCCTAATGCCATGGCGTTGAGCTTTTTGCCTTGGCCGATGGTCACCTCTTCTTCATGGCACCGCGTGCCCATTGATCCATGGCCACAGTGCCCCAACACTCTATCTTGCCACATACTGCTCTATTGCACTACTTCGACTTGTGATGCAATCTTCTCCTTTTTTAACGCTGAACTAGGCAAAGTGGTAAACATGAAAGGTGCGACCTTGTCTATTATCTTTCCAATGGCTCAAGAATCACATCAACTGGACTTCTAGAAT
This sequence comes from Theobroma cacao, assembly GCF_053813885.1. NCBI lineage: Eukaryota > Viridiplantae > Streptophyta > Magnoliopsida > Malvales > Malvaceae > Theobroma > Theobroma cacao. The sequence continues at coordinate 30,216,351 of NC_142639.1, read as the reverse complement.
AAGAGTTATGTTCAAAATACTAGAACATATTCAGAAGAAACATGGACCTTGCATGCACTTTCTTGATCAAATCAAACCCTTTCAATTGCACACCTACAAGACCAATAAACTAAATTAAATAATAACTAAACTCAAAGCAAATTATCATGAAACTAACATAAAATAACTTAAAATTAAATTGACCCAATGTGATTTACTAAAATAAGATAAATAACTAAAAAAACCAATTCCTAAATTAAATCTCGAGAACTTAGCTCAGTTAATGCTCAAAATGTGACAACATAACTTTATGAAATAGAGTTATCACTTATGCACTCATGGCAATTTTATGCATACTTAAGACATTATCATTGCATAACATTCAACAATTAAATTTATGATAATCACATCTACCTTTTCCATCCATGACCCAATTTCATCAATGGGTATTATTACATCCACCCATAACCATTAAATGGTGGAGATTTACTCATCCACTCTCATAATTTATATTTGTGGGCATTTTACCATCCACATTTAATAATCAAGCAGTGGAGACTTACTCATCTACTCTCATAACTATGTTTGAGGACATTTGACCATCCACATTCACCTCTTCGTAGAGGCGTCTCATTTCACCCATACTAGCACATAGGCCAAGGTGGTTTGTATAATATTTCACATTCACACATCCAACAATTATTATAATCAATACGTTGTCTAAGAATCGCATAATAATCATTCTAGACTATTTCAAAACTATTCGAGTTCACCTAAAACTAATTTCCTATATTAAATCTACTACTTTTCAAATACCCATGTATTTAAATCTATAAACTCATCATCCTTACCTTAGGTGAGCTTTAGATAAGGAAAACCTCTCAAATCCTTTAGTTTGGAGAAAACATTAAATTTGGAATAATAAATAATACTATTAGAGCTGGAAATCCAAGATTTAAAGATTTCAAAGTGGAAAAACATCACCTTTGCAGTCAAAAATCAAAACCAAGCTTAAATCTTCCAAAAATGGTGATTGGAGTTAAAAATGGGCTGAGAAAATATCTTGCAAAAATGGCTGAAGGTCACAAACCCTCATAGAATATGACATATTTATATTTTGGGATGTGAAAAAACGTCTTTAGACCCTTTTAGTTTTTTTGAAAATGCCATCATTTACCGATAGATGCGGCTATTTATCGATAGATGGGCTTCACGGTTCTTTTAAAAAGCTCTCAAATTGTTATCTATCAGTAGATGTGTCCTTTTATTGATAGATAGGCCCAATCTATCGATAGCTATTGAACATCTATTAATAGATGTTCTTCAATTTTCTTTAAAACTTTTTTCTGGGTTTATCTATAGATCAAGAACATCTATCGATAGATAGGTTCCAATAAGTAAAAATAAACTAAAAAACTTGTCCTATGGACTTCTCTTTACACTAAACTTTGCAAAACATCTTTATGCATCAAAACATGAATTTTTCCAAGCTTAAAACTCAATTGAAATGCTCAAAACATGACATTTACTTGCTCACCCAAGAATTTCTTAACTTAGCATCATACATCCAGGTGAGATACAGTTTGACCGTATTGTAAGTATCATAATGTGTGAGTTTGAAAACTCAACCGTTCAATGTGAAGAGGAATCGCCACCAATCTTTTTCGTTTAGGTGTGATGGACCATCTAGGTGAATCTATCTTTTCTAATGAGGTCCTAGGCTTGACTTAGGTTCATTAAAAAAGATAGGTTTCGGTCTATGAAACAAACTAGGTTTGGAGGTTTAGTTACGTGTGTGGAAGGTATTAACACTTTCACCACGCCCATTCAAAGAATGATACCAAATTAATTATGTGTTATCATTTTAGCTTTAATAACTAAACTTTATTTCGATATTCAAGTTTACTTCCCTCAATTATTCCTCCCTTTAAATATTGTTTTTAAATAAATAAAAATCCTTTGATATTAAATCTTCTCCTAAATTCCCCAACCCTTTTGGTAAAATTTAGAAAAACTTTCTCACCTAGAAATTTTCAAGAAATATATCTCTTCTAACGTTCTTGAAATTTTATCATTGGAAAACTTTCATATATTTAAATTAACCACTCTTTATGACATTATATTTACAAAATTTTTATTTTTTATTTGTAATAATTATTTATAAATAAAATTTTTTATAAAAATAATTTATAGAATTATCCCTCAACCTTTATGGTAAGGTCCTACAATTAGTTTTACTCTAAACAATTTTAGAAAAATTACCCTTCGTAGTTTTCCTTACAATTCTGTTTGAAAGATTTATTTTTAAACTTATTCTATTTCTATTATTTATTAATTCAAAAATAAAACAATAAACAATAAAAGAAAAAAGTGCAGACAAAATAAATAAAAAATTAAAAATATTCATAAAGGGTCATGCCCATACGTTTTATGTAGACTAGGCTTACCCTTTTAGAAAGAGCCCAATACTTCGAATGGGCTATGGGCTAAAATAAAGTAAGCTTGAGATTGGTTAGTTGATCAACGGAAGGTCAACAATCAACGATTGTTTAATGTTAGTTAACGATTGAAAAATCTCAAAAAGTTTCCAAAAATCACTCTTATCCCCTCTTTCTCTCTGTCAACTTAGTTTTCTCAAAATCTTCATTATTTCTTCCAAATCTAAAAAAAAATCAAAAGAAAAAAAGGAAACTTTTTTAGAGTTTTTGTGTTTTCACTTGTGTTTGCCAAGAATTTATTCTTTGTTTGATTCTGTGTTGATCTATTTCCTCTCTTCCTTTTCTATCTGTGTGTTTTCTAGGATTTATAAAGGTTTTTTAAAATCCTTATTTAAATTGCAAATCTTTCATTTTTTATTTTTTTATTTTTATTTAATTTGATTTTTGTGTGCGGTCTTATTAGCGCAAAATCTAAGTGGTCTTTATTGTGAATTGGATTTTACCTTGATAGGTGAATTGGGTCATAGACCCATTAATCCTTTAAAGCCCAAAAAATTAAATAAATAAGAACATACCTAAAAAAGATATGAAAAAATGAAATTAAAAATATAATAAATTAAGACAAGATAAAATGAGGTGTATAGGGTCAATCAATAATGACCATCTGATTTAATGAAATCTTAGCCATGGATTAAAAGCCAATATTGAAACTATTATACACATTCAACTGGTTTCTAAGGAAAAAAATTAAATTAGAAAAATTAGAGAGTCTAAGGAGATAAGGACTCTCCTGACTAAGGGAGTTTTCTACCGATGGAGGGATTTTTTTTTATTTTTTGTTGTGGAAAATCAAAGTCTCCAAAAGAGATAGAGAGAGTTCTTTCTCGATGGAGGGAGTTTTTTTTTTTTTTTTTTGTTAGGGTTTCCTGACCAAGTGGATTATCCTTCACCCTCAAATTCATCTTCAATTACCAAACAATTTTACAATAGCAAGCTCATCCTCAGTTGGAGAGTTTCCAACATAAGAGACTCTGCCAAGAACTACTTCTAAAGTAACGCCTACATGTATGATATATTTCCCTCCCTATTTGTCTCTCCTATCATGAAAAGGGCCTTATATTATTAGAGAGCTTAAGGTTTTGATCAATAGCCATGGACATGGGTATTTAGTGTTTAGTAAAAATAGAGGTTTTTTTCATGTATATATTGTTTTAGTTGGTAGATTATGCTAATGACGTTTCATATTCAACAGGGACATTGGCACATTACGTATCAACTATTTGCCTATTTACTCCTTTGAGATCCAAATTCTAAAAATTGGCCACTTTTTTACTATTCATTGGATCAAGTATCTCTTCTGCTAGACTTTTCTACCACTATTATAGCTAGGTTGTTGCACCATGTGATTTTATGCAATGAAAAGATTAATGTTATTTTTAATTTTATGGTCAGTTCTTAATATCATAGACAAGGGTGGCTTACCATTCTTAATATAGTCATTCAAATTAAATAATTGGAAGTTAGAAAATCTAGGGTTCATCTCTTTCACTAAATTATACTAACTGAATATGGTTTCCTAGAAGAATGTATCAAAGTTTTTTTTAAGGTATGATCAAGGCATCGATACTATTATATGCAAATGCCAATATTAAACCCTTCATCAAATGTTAAACTGATTTTTCTTTGAACATTGTAATATTGGTTGGCAACAGGCACTTAGTTCGCAAAGAATTCCAAACTCCCAAACGTCTCAACCTTTTGATCTGACCCCTACTTCAAGTTTTTTTACATATGAATCCTACATGAATCATCACTTTTCCTACCTATTATTTTTGTTTCATAAAATATGATTAGTTATTAGCTCTTATTTTAATAGGAATAAGTTCTTTTAGCCATCTTTTTAAAAGACATTCACACCATTGTAGGTTGATTTCTAATTTTAACTATAAAGTTCAAGATTTTATTTGTACTTTCAATTGTAAAGTTCAAGCTTTTATCTGTACATGGGTTCTATTATGGCCATATAGGTCTTTACAGGCTAAACTCCTTGATCTAGTGCTCACAAATGTCCAACAGTAGGGGAACAGAAAAAGCTAGTACAGGTGTCTACAAACTCCCACCATGTGGTTTCCATGCACTTTTTAAAACATTGACTGGATTTGATTTTCAATACTTATCTGTTGATAAACAGATCTTGATGATGTTGTTCCTTGTATCTCCTACTCCAACCATGTGACTTGCTTTTGCATGCAATGTTTATCTTAACTTTTTACTCGATTGTCCTTTCAAAGAAAAAAAACTTTTGACTAGATTTTCTTGTCCTTTATCCTAACTACTTAGATTTCATGAACACAACCTTTCTGACTCTCTCAGATTTCATAACTAGTCCCTGCTTGAAAAATATTCATGCATCACATTTGTAGGTATTTCATGTTGGCTTCATTAGTTTTTGATGATAACAAAACATTCTCACTCATTTGTATCTAATATTTCTACTTGAGTGTGTAGGACACGAATTGTATACCAATGATAAATAAATTATTCCAAGGGACATATCAAAAATTATAGGTATAAGAAGCCACAATTAATCAACAAAACATAAACTCCTTAGTTGAATAGTAAAGGGTTTGTCAGCTAAAATTTAAGACAGAAGTTAGCGGGCTCAAAAGTATTGAGAAACAGAAAAGACTTAGTCAACCAAGAAATGGATTAGTTGACTAAGAGTCTACTACTAGAAATCTGGATTTCAAGACAAAACCAACTTAATCGACTAAGAAGGAAGCTAGTCGACTAAGTGCTCACTGCTAGAAGCAGAGAACAAAAGACAGAAACAACTTAGTCGGCTAAGATATTAGTTTGTCGACTAAGAGCATCCTGCCAAAAATTTGAATTGTGCGCTAGAAGACAGATTAACAGCCAGAACTGCAACAAAACTATTTCCAACGGTCAAAAACTTCCTAACACCTATCAAAGCTGATTTTCCAAGTATTTAATAGGCTTCCAACGGCTAAAAATTTAATTAAGGCTTCCAAATCCAATAAGAGCTCAAAAATCAGTAAATACTCTCTGTTCATTTACTACAGTCAACTCCTATCTTTGTAATTGTGATCTGTACTTCACTTTGTACCACTTAGATCAACCTTGTGATCATAGGTACACTTTTATCACTTATCTCCTTGTATTCTTAGAGTGAGCGAGTCACTCTAAGGGATTGATTCAAGCTGGAATTGTTTGATTGAGTATAGGTTCTAACTTAGCCTTGAAAAGTTAGGTGTTGGGTTTTAATTGATTTCAGTAAAAACTATTGTTAAAGGTTTTGGCTAAGCCTGGTAAAAGCCATTGTAAAGCTTGGTGAAAGCTTGTGAATTTCACCATTCTTAATGAATTGATTGGAAAATCCTTGGTTGGACAATCAAGGTAGCGAATGTAGGTCTTGGACCGAACCACTCTAAATTCTGCTATGCTGTCTACTCTGTTTTTGTTCGTATTTTCATTCCTTCTTTTCACTTCCATTTGTTCCCACTTAGAGTCAATTTTTGAAAGAGCCAAAAAGTGCTATTCACCCCCCTCTAGCACAGTTACTTGGGACCAACATTTCATACATTACTTTCAACTTTCTCCATCTTATTGTCTCTATGCTTTCCCAAATTAAGGTGGTGTGGAACTATAATTTCTAAGGTATGTTGACTTTTCACTCATTTTGTTGTGGTTCAACTATTGAACTTTTTTCTCAAGAATGAGATTAATGCACTATAATATCTTGTTCTATCTTAATTATTGCATATTTGGGCAAACAATATTTATGATGAAATGCCACAAAATCTGAGTGCAAATTTTTCTATAACAAAGTAGAAGGGCTCGTATGAACTTGTCAAATGCATTAAGCTTCATGTCTTCTTGCTTGTTAAGTACTTGGATGGATCTTTTGATTACATTTTTGCATATTTCGTAAATTTGAACTTCAAACATATTTTGTTTTTTGTTTAATTGTGGATTGTGCTGGCTTTTACTGCAACACCCTAATTAACTATAGTTGTCTTAACCTTTCACATATATAGTCCATTCACTTAGGAACAAGCCTGTCTCTCTAGTAATGATGAGACATAAGAAGTGTATGTTCTTAAAAAATCAATTTTTTTCTTTCATTGTATAATGTATTCAGGATTCATAGCCATGTTTGGATATGATTAACTCCCTCTTTTTTGCTCTCTTTTGAGTCAAAATAAAGCATAACTTAACTAAATTGGGAGATGGATATACATAGTACCTAAAATTTATTTACAAAAATGATAGAAAATGTATCAGACATTTTAAACTTCTTAGTTGATGCATCGATAACTTTAAATAATTGAATAATTTTGTATAATAGACATAATCTATATATTACTTGTATTATAGCATAATTAAAATTTGAAGATGCCATATCTTTTGAGAGGAAGATAACTGCTTAGTCACAGGGTGAATGAAATAGTGGGAAACTTTGAGTATCATCACTTTTTTAAAGGTTATGATTCTGCTTAATAATTTCCTACCATTTGAAAATTTTAGATTCATCATAGTCGAATTGAAATTGTTTGTTTTATGTGTATTGGGTTCATTGCATAGAAATCTTATAATAGTTAATTGTTAATTAGAGGAAAAAGAGAGAGATAAGTTCATGCATAATATATGTGTTGCCAAGTTATAAGTATTTACCCTCGTACCTAGGTAGTTACAAGATGTACAAGGCATTCAAGCCAAAAAAATAGAATTTTGTATATTTGTTTTTCTTATCTTTCCAGTTGTGTTTGAACATCATTACTGTATAACTTCTTAATCCATGTTTTGTCATTTGTTATCGATGTCTACCACAACAATTATTTAATTCATAATCCTACTAGAAGTTGGTTATATTCACTTTGTCATGCAGTTTTATAAATATTGTTGTTAGAAAATGTGTGATAACAATAATGACAAATGCTGAAACTATGATAAAAACTTCTTGCATGGATTTCATTATGCAAGAAAATGAAAACCACGAAAACACAGATGGCAACAAAGGCCAAGTGATAACTCTATTTCATATAGTTATTTAGTCACATTTTGGATAGCAAGTTAATTAAGTTCTTGTAGTATTGAATAGTAATTAGTTAGATTTTAGTTAATTATATTAAGTCAATCTAATCTTAGTTATTTTTTCCTTAATTTGATGTTAAAGTCTCCAAGTTTAGTTATTATTAATTAATTTGTGCTTTTATAGGTATAACAATGCAAAGGGTGTTAAATTGTGAAGAGAAGTGCTTTTAAGATGCAGACTTTCACTACACATATTGTGGTATTTCAATCATATCTTTTACTATGGATATCCATATTACATGATTCTTGAACTATTGCAAGGCTAAGAGGTAGAGTTATAACTTTCATGTTTACCACTTTGCTTAGTTCAGACTCGAAGTAGGAGAAAATCACATCGGAAGTCACCATCATGGCTCTCACCCCTCATGGTCGTGACGCCCTGAGAAGGGAAGGATGCTTCAAGGGCCTAGGAGCTTTGAGGTCACAACCACCATTTTTCTAGTGGAATTTTAATGTTTTAAAGACTCTGAATGGCCATGGCCTTCAGCCTATTTAAACCACCATTCCATAGCTTGAAAAAGTATTAATCAATCAACAAATTTCTAAAGAAAAAAAGGCATTGAAGCTAACAAGAAAGCAAGGAATTCAAAAGAAGATTACGAATCAAAAAATTGAAAAATCTTGGAATTCTTTTCTTCTTTAGTTTTCTTTATAGTTTCTTGTATAGTTTTAATGCTTATAATTCTTTAGATGATGTTTTTAACACCTATGGGGAACTAAGTTTTTAATCTAGAATTGCAATTGAACCTAATACGTAGTCTAAGTTTTTAATATTCTTTCTGCCTATGATTGATAATGGCTGAGTTGTTTATTTCAATCCTATTCCTAATGCGCTTGATTGATTAATCACTAATTAGATTGATCTGAAAACCTAAACGGAACTGAGAGGGGGAGTTTAGAGTAAGCCTTAGATGAAATAATATATGTTCAATATCAATTGCATGAGATTATTGATTTGATTCACATATAGGGTAAACATACACTTATATGTCATATGTAGCCAAAATTAGAGTATGTTCTTAATGAATTTTTCTTAATTTCAATTTGCATAGACATATAGTAAATTGATTGAGATAGATATTTTTATAAGAACTTCAACGAAGACTTATAAATAAATTATAACTCTAGGTTAACAGCTCAAGCCTATCTAGTAAGTAAAGAGAGAATGGAAGAAATTCAAATGAAACATTAAGGGCATATTGTGGTTCTAGACTTTTGATTAATTGATTCTAGTTATATTTGCTCTAGTTCTTGTATTTAGTTTTAGTTTAATTTTAGTTTTCTTTAACTTTCAGTATTTTTAATTTTGGTTGTTTGAATAAGATTAAGTTGTGTCAATTTTAGTACTTGGCAATAATAGCAGTAGATTAAGTACAATTTTCCATGGGTACGAACTTTATTTTCATTATATTACTTGTTTACAATACATGCACTTGCGTGGTTTATCCGACAAACAAGTTTTTGGTCTTGTTGTCATGGAATTATTTCTTAATTTTTCTATTTTTGTTAATATCAATATTAAGCAATTTAATCTTACTTCAAATTTTATTTTTTATTTTTAGATACTTTTTGGTTGTTGTTTATAAAAAGGTTCGGATAATTTGGAATGGAAGGTTTAAAATTTGTTGAAACTAAAAGGCACCAAGTAAAAAAGAGGTAAAGACAAGTGGACAAAACACAATTATTATAGTGGTTCGGTCTCTTTAACCTAAATCCATTACCTTGATCTCCCAATCAGGGATTTTCAACCCAACTTCACTAAACTAGTGGAATTAACAACTTCCACCAAGCTTTTACAAGGTGAGCTTCTAATCCAAGCTCTAAACCCTTACAATAACTCTCAAAGTGCTTCTCACACTCTAATCAATTAAGAAATGAAGAAAAGATAAAGTACAAGTGATCACCTAGCTAATCTAAGATGTACTAATTCAAGCTCAAACAAGTTTACAAAGGATTGGAATGGAATACACTTGCAAGGAGAATTTTTTTTTTTTTTTTGCTCTATCTTTCTCTAGATAGCTCTTCTTATTCATTTTGACTATTGGAGATACCTTTTATACTTGAAAGATTAGTAATCGTTCAAGACAGAATCTGGCAGTTAGAAATAGTTCTAGTACCATTCCACCTGTTGTTTTGTCTTCTAGTTTAAATTCAAATGGGGAGGTAGTGATCTGTTAACTAGTTAAAAACTAGCTTTAACTCATTAAGCCTTCTCTATCTACTATACTACTATCCTGTGCTAACCAATTAACTACAGCTGTAACTGATTAAAAACATTCTGCTTTCAAGCAGCATTCTTCACCAGCCTTCTTGTCACAGCCTAATTTTCGGGCCATGACCGGCGCATGGGCCCATGGGCATAGCCCACTAAGCCCAAGCAAGCCTCTTTACGTAATCCTGATCGTCATTTCAACAATCATTTCTAAAGTCACATTTCGTTTTTCTCAACTATAAAATATTTAGTAATATACTATGGCAATCAAATACATTTAGATCATCCAAAATAATATCACCCATTGCCAACTCATAGTGGCATCATCAATCAAAATATACATATATTGTTTATACTATGAATCTTAGTGATTTACATCACACGTATGTATACACAGGCAAAAGACTATTGACTACCAGCGGAGTGAGTTTGGGTGAAGGTACAACTACTGAATGCCATGGTACCTACCAAAAAGACGAATATACATGAACACCTCAATCTAGGTCCCAATTGCCTCTGAATCTGAAAACATGAAGTTTAAAAGAGTGAGTATAAATCTAGTGAGTGAACGTAGGAAAGGAACAAACAAACCATATGGAAAGTTGTAGAAAACATGATGCACTTATGTTAAAAACAATGCAATTTAGCTTAATTTCTTGTAAAGCCCTTTAATTCAACCTTCGGTTATTTAATCCCTTAGAGTGAAGGATCTATGATCAACAACGAAGTTGAAAAGAGTGAAAACTACAGCAAATATCCAAGCAAGACATGCAAGATAGAGAGTTTCTCGTTGCATTGAAAATCAATTTGGAAGCAATTAACAATTTCAACATTCAACATTTATTGCAATCACATAATATTTTCTCTAACATTTCTATGGTATGTGTAAACATGTATACAACCACCGACTCATCAGCTCATGTGTACTCCCACACCGCACATAGCTGGAATCATCATCCATTGGTCATCAGCTCATGTGCACTCCCACATCGCACATAGCTAGAATCATCATCCACCGGTCATCAGCTCATGTGCACTCCCACACTGCACATAGCTGGAATCACCCGTCATCACCGGCATGTGTACTCCCACACCCCACAAGTTATAATTATCACACAATATTATCATTCAAAGCATAACATATATATCATCATAATATAGGAACACATGGATTCATCACATTACACATTTTACAACATAAAACATTTCATCAAGGGCTTGTTCCCAGGAATGATTTAGAGAAAAAAAGTCAAATATAATCATTTAAGTGCTTCATCTTAACACATATGTATTTTCCAAAAATAATTTAATGCAAGTTCACTCACTTGTCCTTGTTGATTCTTTTGATCGACTCTAACTTCAACTAATGTTCCAAATGGACATGTGGAACCTCGTTGGGACCTATCACACACAATATAACCATAAAAAATAGAGCAGCCCATAAATCTAATTATTAGCCATCTTTAACAACTTAAAATCAACCTTAACTCATTTCTCACCTTGGTGGACTTATAGTTGAATTTTCTTAGTGACGATTAAAAGGAGAAAACTCCTTCAATAGTTTTCAAGCAAATTTGAAGAGTTTCCCTTTCTAAAAAATGTTCAACTAGTGAGAGAAAGTGCAAAGGAAAAACTTTTTTTTAGGGTGTTTGAGGTGAAAATGTGAAAGAGAGCGAAAAATTCTATGAAAAAGTGTGCAAAAACATGAATTTTGGAGTTAGTATGAGAAGGTTACGGAGGTTTTAAGGTTTCTTTCCATGAAGGATGAAAAGTTCTGCAAAAAAGAGAGAAAAAACGAGAGGAAGATGAAGAAGCTACTGAAACTTTAGATATTTATCTCTAAAGTCCATCAAAATTTCACGTAATTTACAAAAATACCCTTTTTTGTTCTTCTAGTGCAGTGCCTTCAGTTTAACAAAGATTTTGACCACTTTTCATTTAGAATTGGGCAAAGTAGCAAACATAAAAGTTGTAGCCCTGCCTCTTATCTTTCTAATTGTTAAAAACCATGTCATTTGGACTTATGTAGTGGGAGATATGCTTGAAAAATCAAAATATATCCAAATAAAGCAACAGTTCATTATGCACCTTTCTTCACCAATTGAAATTATTTTTTATCCTACTTCTATAAAAACATAAAATAAATATAAATAATGTAAAACTAACATCATTAACTTAAAATAAACATTTAAAAATAAATTAAACTAAAATAATAAAATAAATAAAAATACCTAAATCTGGTCCAACTTAGACTAATTAGGTATTTAATCTCCCATTAAATATGTGAATTTAATGCACTCATCAGTCTACCTCTAGTCATGCATCTATGGAGGTCGGGGTTTCACACTTCTTTCAATGATTTGACTTCTCTTTAATTGATTAATTCTTCTCTCTCTTCAACCTTAACTAATTGAAATAGGCAACCGATTAAGAAAATTTGCAACTTTGAGTCTTTTGGTTTGGCACTTTAAACGGTCACCAATTTTTGAATTTGAGTTTTGAAGCTTCTTTGACATTTTAACTTTGACCTTTGATTAGTTAACTTGTCTACCTTAACCGATTAAAATGCTTTTGTTTCGTACTCATGTAGGGCCATAAATAATCAGTCATGAAATGCTTAAGTCGCATAATACATAACAACTAGTCATGCAATGCCTAATATCCAGTCACATACCTTAATATCCAGTGACGCAATGCCTTAAAAATATTCACGAATTGCCTAATAAATAATTGATTTCGCTACTCCCAGCCAGGTTTAAGTTGCCAAAGTCATATAATTTACCCATCAACTTTTAATTCTATGAACATAAACAAATAAATCCAAGAACCCAAAACATATACCTTGATGTCATCTTTACTCTTTGGGATGTGACAAACAGTTGGATGGTGGTATAGACCTCGATGGAGTTAGAGAGTTAGACGACGAGATAGACAAATCAAGATTTAATTTTGGAGTTTTTATCTGAATGGCAGTGTTGGTCCCGTTAATATATGCTAGAGGGGGGTGAATAACACAATTTGGCTCTTGACAAGATGAGGAACTAATTTCCAAAACAAGGAAAGTAAAAACAGAGTAAACAATGGACAGTAATTTATAGTGGTTCGGTCTAAGACCTACATCTACTACCTTGATTATCCAACCAAGGATTTTCCCAACAATTCACTAAGAATTCGGTGAAATGCACAAGCCTCCACCAAGCTTTTACAATGACTTTTTGTAGGCACAGTCACAACCTTTACACTAGTTTTTCCCGGGCTAAACTAAAACCCAAAGTGGTTTTCCAAGGCTCAACCACAACCTATAAAATTCAAGCTTTCCCAAGCTTGAACAACCCCTTAGAGTGACTCCCTCACCCTAAGTATACAAGAAGAAGTGGTAAAAGAAAGTACCTATGATCACTGGATGATCTGATTGGTATAGGATTGAGTGCTAATCATAAATGCAAAGAGTAGGCGTTGAGGTGTAGACAAGTGCAGTGAAGCTTTTCTGGTTTTTCAACTTTTTATAGCTCAAATCTCATTCAAAACTTCAAAAAAACTTCTTTCTCATTGTTGGAAGACCCTTTCTCATTGTTGGAAGATATCTCTTAATGAACAATGTAGTATCAATGTTGCCTCTATCATATCCATTCTCAACTATAAATTTTGAAAGCCTCTCATACCAAGCTCTAGGAGCTTGTTTCAATCCATACAATGCTTTGTGAAGCTTCAAAACATGATCAGACTTTTCAAAATCTTCAAAACCAGGTGTGTTCTATAAAAACTTCTTCTTGAATTAGTTCATTTAAGAATGCACTTTTTACATCCATTTAGTACAACTTAAAATTCATGAAGCATGCAAAAGCTAGCAGCAACCTCCTTATGGCTTCAATCCTAACTACGGAAGCAAAGGTTTCATCATAATTTATTCTTTCTTCTTGGTTGTATCATTTTGCTATCAGTCTAGCTTTGTTTCTAACTACATTTCCTTACTCATCTACTTTATTTCTAAATACCCATTTGGTACCAACAATAGGATGATTTGAAGGTCTAGGCACCAATGACCATACTTGATTCTTAGTGAATTGATCAAGTTCTTCTTGCATGGCCATTATCCAACTTTCCTCATTTTCAGCTTCTTCAAAGTTTTTAGGTTCAATTTGAGATATAAAGGTTGAAAACTCACAAGTTTCTCTAGTTGCTTTCCTAGTTCTAACTCCTTGTGAAATGTCACCTATTATTTAGTCTTATGGGTGATCTTTTACAAATCTCCAACTCCTTAGTAGATCATCATGTTGATTTTCTGCTCTTTGCAGATTTTCTAAAATTGGAGTTTCATTTTCTCTTCTAGATGAGCTTTTTTCATTATTTTTATTGTTCTTTAAGCTCATTTCCTTCATTTGTTTTTTTAGAATTTCTATATCATCATCATCATCATGAACTTCTTTTTGTAAAGTGTTTGACTCATCAAAAACTACATGGACTGACTCTTCAACGGTTAGAGTCCTTTTGTTAAAAACTCTATAGGCCTTTGAGTTTAATGCATATCCTAAAAATATTATTTCATCACTCTTTGCATCAAACTTCCATAGGGGTTGTTTTCCATTGTTCAATACAAAGCATTTACAGCCAAAACTCCTAAGGTGAGAAATATTTGGTTTCCTACTTTTGTAAAGTTCATATGGAGTCTTTGAAATCAAGGGTCTTATTGAGACTCTATTAAGAATATAAGCTGTTGTATTTACAACCTCAACCCAAAGATAATTAGGTAGGTTGTTTTTCACATAACATGGTCCTAGCCATTTCTTTTAATGTTCTATTTTTCCTCTCTACAACTCCATTTTGCTGGGGTGTTATAGGTGTAGAAAAATTGTGATCCAACCCCTTTTCATTGCAAAGTTTTTCAAACTCATCATTTTTAAATTCTCCTCCATGGTTACTCCTTATGCTGACTATGGCTAGTCCTTTTTCATTTTCTACTTTCTTACAATAACTTAAGAATGCTTGTAGAGCATCATTCTTATGAGCAAGGAAGTATACCCAAGTATATCTAGAATAGTCATCAATTACTATAAAGCAATAAGATTTACCTTATAAGCTAGTTGTGTTTATTAGACCAAATAGATCAATGTGCAACAATTCAAGAGGTCTTGATGTTGACACTATTTTCTTAGTCTTAAAGGATGTTCTAACTTGTTTTCCTAGTTAGCAAGCATCACATACATTATCTTTTTCAAATTTCAATTTCGACAGTCCAGCAACAAGATTTTTCTTTATTAATTTAGACATTGTATGCATGCTCACATATCCTAATCTCCTATGCCATAACCAGCTATCATTTCGGCATTTGCAACAAAACAAACTTCACTATTCACATCAAGGTCTTCAAGAAAATTACATACATATTCTTCAACTTTTTTCCTACAAAT
Organism: Theobroma cacao; assembly: GCF_053813885.1. NCBI lineage: Eukaryota > Viridiplantae > Streptophyta > Magnoliopsida > Malvales > Malvaceae > Theobroma > Theobroma cacao. The sequence continues at coordinate 30,201,199 of NC_142639.1, read as the reverse complement.
GAGATTTTATTTGTACTTATATCAATCACTTCACATTTAGCTGAATCAAAGCATACTTTAAATCCTTTATCACATAATTGGATAATACTTAGAAGATTATGCTTTAAGCCTTTAACTAGCAACACATGACTAATTTGAGTTTGAGGACTCTTACCAACCGTACCTATACCATGGATTTTGCCTTTTGAATCATCTCCAAAGGATACGGTTCCTCCATTTCTCTTTTTCAACTGAGCAAACAGCTCTTCAGGTCCGGTCATGTGCCGTGAACAGCCACTATCCAAGTACCAAGGCTGTTTCTTCCCAAGTTAAGCTCTTGAACATGTCTCTTTTAAGTTCATCTCAACCTACAAAGCAGAATTTTAATTTTTCTTTATAGGTACTCATACTTTGATGGGTCCTTGAGTGATAGTTGTAGCAAAGGATCCCTTAGGAATTCAAATTTTCTTAACTTTCTACATTTTCTTTCTCTTAAAATAGTCATATGACAAATGACCATGTTTACCACAATTATAACATGTAGATAATGCTTTAGTTGAATATTTATTGTGGTATGCATCTTTTTTTTAAGATTCATTTTTCAAGCTTTTAAGAGCTGTGTTTTCATCAAGAGTTATTTGCAAGACTTCAGACTTATTTTCCAACTCTTGTTTTAAAGACTCAAAGTTTGTTTTTGAGTGTTCCAACTCAGCTTGCAAAATATTTCTTTGCTCAAAAACAGAGGTGAACTCTTGTTTGATTTGTTCCAAATCATTTTCAAGTAATGCAGCCCTTTCTTCAATGACTTGTATTTTGAAAAAAGTTTTTCAAATTCATCATAAAGGCATTCATATTCATCTTGTAAATCATCATAAGAATTAATGCAGGGGGATGAGGGTACTTCTGTTTCATCCTCTTGTGCCATTAGACAGATGTTTACTCTTTCCTCAGTTTTTTCATCATCAGTTTCAGAGCTTAATGTGTCACTGTCCGACCATGCAACAACCACCATTGCTTTCTTGGATCTCTTATATTTCTTGGGGGTTTCGTCTTTCAGCAATGAACACTCGGACTTGAAGTGACCAGGTTTCTTGCATTCATAGCAGATCATCTCCTCTTTTTTGTTGGAGTCATTTTTGTTCCTAATTTTCCATGAAGCACCCTAGTCTTTCCTGAAACCTCTTCTAGTTAGCCTTCGATTTCTTCTGCTCATTAGTTTTCTGAATTTTCATGCAGCTAGAGCTAAATCTTCATCATCATCACAAGAAAGCTCTTTCAGCTCTTCTTCAAGAGTGTTGGCTTTAAGTGCAATGCTCTTTTTCTTTTCCTTTGCATCCCTTCGGTCTTCTTCTTCTTCTTCCTTAAGCTCCAGCTCATGAGTGAGAAGAGAACTACATATCTCATCGAAAGTGATGATGTTCAGATCTTTAACCTCTCTAATGGCAGTCACTTTTGGTTTTTAAGATTTTGGTAGGCATCTAAGCAGTCTCTTAACTAATTCATGTTCAAAGATAGGCTTGCCTAGTTGACTTAATTTATTTGTAATATTTGTAAACCTATCAAACATGCTGGTGATGTCTTCACCAGGCTCCATTTTGAACATTTCATAACTATGTGTTAAGAGAACAATTTTGGACTCCTTTACTTGAGAAGTCCCTTCATAGATTATCCTAAGTTTTTCCTACACTTGTTTAGATATTGTACAGCTTGAGACTTTGTTAAATTCAGTGGGGGTCAAGGCATAATGTAATGTGTTGATGGCCTTAAAGTTTACTTGAACCTTCTTAGTTTCAGCCTCAGTCCATTCTGACCTTGGCTTAAGCATCAACTTATTTGTAACTACATTTATGGTTGAGGGCATAAAGGGTCCATCAGTTATGACGTCCCACATTTCATAATCTATAGCCCTAATATAGATTGACATTCTAGTGCTCCAATAGGGATAATTAGAGCCATCAAACAAAGGTGGTCTGTTTGTTGATTGTCCCTCAGCAACTATGGTTTTTTGTTGAGCCATTTGGATCCTCCCAAAGGATGTTAAGCCTTAAAACCAGGGAACTAGCTCTAATACCAATTGTTGGTCCCATTAATATGTGTTAAAGGGGGGTGAATAGCACAAATTAACTCTTGACAAGATGAGGAACTAATTTCCAAAACAACGAAAGTAAAAACAGAGTAGACAATGGACAGCAATTTATAGTGGTTCGGTCCAAGACCTACATCCACTACCTTGATTATCCAACCAAGGATTTTCTCAACAATTCACTAATAGTCCGGTGAAATTCACAAGCTTCCACCAAGCTTTTACAATGACTTTTTGCAAGCTCAGCCATAACCTTTACACTAGTTTTTCTCGGGCTAAACTAAAACCCAAAGTGATTTTCCAAGGCTCAACCACAACCTATAACATTCAAGCTTTCCCAAGCTTGAACAACCCTTTAGAGTGACTCCCTCACTCTAAGTATACAAGAAGAAATGGTAAAAGAAAGTACCTATGATCACTGGATGATCTAATTGGTACAAGATTGAGTGCTAATCATAAATGCAAAGAGTAGGCATTGAGGTGCAGATAAGTGCAGTGAAGCTTTTCTGGTTTTTTAACTTTCTATAGCTCAAATCTCATTCAAAACTTCAAAAGAACTTCTTTCTCATTGTTGAAAGACCCTTTTATACTTGGAGATGCAACTCTGATGATAGTTGGGCAGTTTATGCCCGTTGGAAACAGTTGAAAATGAGTTCTAGCCGTTAATCTGTCTTGTAGTGCTCTGGTTCAAATTACAGACAGAAAGCTCTTAGTCGACTAACTTGGTTGACTAAGTTGATTCTGTTTTTGGTTTGCAGATTCTGGCAAAGGGCACTTAGTCAACTGACTTGGTTGACTAAGTTGGTTCTGTTTCTCAAACTTTTCAGCCCGTTATTTCTCCAATTTAAAATTTGGTCAACCAATGTTCTTCCTTGTTTAACCAACAAGCTTCCTCCTTGTTATTCAGTTACATCTTGTTGATTTTATCCCTCTTTTTCTTTCAAAAATACTCTATAAAGATTTAAGAAATTAATTTCATGTATTAATTTCCTGCACACTTAAGTAAAGGAATTAGACACAAATAAATGGGAATGTTTTATTATCATCAAAAACTAATGGAGCCAACAGGCAAGATAGAAGAAACCAAGACCATTTAATTCGGAGTAAATTGTTAAAGGGCATTGTTGTCAAGTCATGCCAAAAATTATCTAAAAATAGTTAAAATTATAATGAGTGTCATTTTCCAATTAAGCTTATGATGAGGATTATTTCTCATAATTTCCTCTTATTAATATAGTTAAACAGGTTTTTATTAATTGACCTTATCTATAAGGTCAGACTAACTACAACGCTCACCGTTATAGTTTTTTAAGACATAATACATAAAATATCCTTGAATTATTTAGAAATGTTGACATAAACCTTTATTATTCTATTACATTTAATTAAGTGTTTATAATTTTATTTTGAATTGTTAGATTAATAAACTAGATATGAAAAAATCCAAGAGGGGGGTGAATTGGGTTGTTTTGTAAATTTTGAGAACCTTTTTGATTTTTAAAGAAATAAAGTCCCCTCCTCTTCAACTCAAATGCTCAATTTGAATATTAACAAACTGGTTCATGCATCGATATATTTAAGGTAGAATGTTTTATTTTTGGCTACTAGACGAAATGTATTAATACATTTTGTGATGTATCGATACATGTAACACAAGATTTTAATGTTGGCTACCAAACAAAAAGTATTGATAGAATGGACAAATCTATCGGTACATGATCTTTATGTATCGATACATGAACCTCTATAGCCTTCAACAAAGCGATTTTGACTCCAAAAATTTGTGAGTTGGTCCAGACATTTGGTGTAAACAAAATAATGTGGATTTTTGAGTTGAAAAGGTCTTGAAATAAGGTCCAAAACTTGTGCAAGTGAATTTTGAGCTTAAAAATGAGAATTTTTGGAAAGAAAATCTTGGCTTACTCAAACAACTTTCCCACAAACCTTGAGAATCAGATGGTCACTGCATGAATGCATAAGATGTCATGAGCATGCGCGTATGTCAATGCACAGGAAAGATTCAATTATCATACATGCAATCAATTTAAACATTATTTTTAATTTGTCACATGAGAGCCACAACTAATCGATGAGCACAGATGAGCAAGTGTAGAATTATTTATTTAGATTGGATTTATCAAACCTAGTTCACTTTTGATTTTGCATATTTGTTCTCTGTCAAGTGCCTTAATGAAAATATCAGCCAATTGATCTTTTGTGCCTACATATTCAAGTGCAACATCTCCCTTTTAAACATGATCTCTAATGAAGTGATGCCTTATCTCTATGTGTTTAGATCTAGAGTGATGGATGGGATTCTTTGTAAGTTTTATGGCACTAGTGTTGTCACATTTGATGGGAATTCTTTCCATAATCAGTCCATAATCTTCTAATTATTGTTTCATCCATAGTACTTGAGCACAACAACTTTCGGCAACTACATATTCATCTTTGGTAATGGATTGAGCTACAATATTTTGTTTCTTTGAGAACCATGAAATCAACATATTACCCAAAAATTGACATGTACCGGATGTGCTCTTCCTATATATCTTACATCCACCAAAATCAACATCTGAGTAAGAATGAAGGTCAAAGGTGGAATTCTTCGGATACCATATTCCTAAATTTGATGTCTCTCAAATATCTAAAAATTCTTTTGACTGCACTTAAGTGTAGTTCTTTAGGAGATGATTGAAACCTAGCATATAAACCTACACTAAAGCTTATATCTGGTCTACTAGTAGTGAGTTAAAGCAATGAACCAATCATAGATCTATAGAGCTTTTGGTCAACAAGCATACCTTTTTCATCTTTGTTAAGCATGGTTGAAGTGTTCATTGGTATGTGATATGTTCTTCTGTTGCCCTTACCAAACTTCTTGAGCATATCTTTTGTGTATTTGGATTGACTTATGAATGTGCCCTCTTCTTTTTGTTTAATTTGTAGTCCAAGGAAATAATTTAGTTCACCCATCATGCTCATCTCAAATTCCCCTTGCATGGTCTTAGCAAACTCTTGACAAAGAATCTCATTATGGCACTAAAAATAAAGTCATCAACATAAACTTGCATAATTAAAATGTCTTTGTCTTTGTTTTTTATAGAAATAATTTTATCAATGTTTCCTCTATTAAATTCATTTTTGATTAAGAATTTTGATAATGTTTCATACCAAGCTCTAAAAGCTTGTTTTAATCCATACAATGACTTTCTTAATCTAAAACCATGGTTTGGGAAAGTTAGGCTTTCAAATCTGGGTGGTTGTTTAGTCTACACTCTCTCACTAATTAAACCATTTAGAAAAGTACTTTTAACATCCATTTGATAGAGTTTAAAGTTCATATAGCATGCAAAGGCTAATAACATCCTAACTGCTTATAGTCTAGCTACCAGAGTATAGGTCTCATCATAATCTATTCCTTCTTCTTGACTATCTCCTTTGGTAACCAATCTAGCTTTGTTTCTAGTTATAATTCCATTTTCACCCATTTTGTTTCTAAAGACCCATTTTGTACCTACAATTGAGTAATCATTTGACCTAAGAACTAGCTCTCACACTTGACATCTTTCAAATTGATTTAATTCTTATTGCATAGCTAGTATCCAATAATTATCATTTAAAGCTTCATTAATATTTTTAGGTTCAATTTGTGAGATAAAAGTAACATATTCACAAATGTTTTGAACTTTAAATCTAGTTTTTACCCCTTGATTTGGATCACTAATGATATTGCTTTCATTAACTTCTTTTCTCACCATTGGATAACTAGGCTCACCATCTTCAATTGTAGGCTTAATGTTTTGCTCCTCCTTTTGTGATGCCTCTTCATTTATTTTGGATCTTTAAATGTTGAGATCAAGCTCCTCAACTTTTTCTTGAAGAATGCCTACATCATCATCATAATGTTTTTTTTTTTTAGAAGAAAGGTTAGAATATCAAATAACACATGAATGGATTCTTCTACAACTAATGTTCTTTTGTTGAATATTCTATATGCTTTGGAGGTCAAAAAGTATCCTAGAAAGATTCCTTTATCACTTTTAGCATCAAATTTGCCTAGATTATCTTTTCTATTATTCAACACATAGCATTTATAACCAAATGGATGGAAGTAAGTAGTGTTTGGTTTCTTTCCTTTATAAAGTTCATAAGGAGTTTTCTTTAAGGTTGGCATGACCATGGCTTTACTTAAGATGTAACAAGAAGTATTAACGGCTTCGACCCAAAAGAATCTAGGTAGATTATTTTCATATAACATGGTTTTAGCCATTTTTTCTAAAGTCTTATTTTTCTTTCTACTACTCAAGAGTTATAAGAGCTAAAAAGTTATGGCTATATCCATTTTATTCACAAAGTTGTTCAAAACCTAGATTTCCAAATTCTTTTCCATAATCACTCCTAACATTTTTTATTTTATATCCCTTTTCATTTTCAACTCTTTTGCAAAATAAAGTAAAGATTTTTAAAGCTTCATCCTTGTGTGTAAGAAAGAAAACTCAAGAAAATCTTGTATAGTCATCCATAACTACTAAGCCATAATTCTTTCCACCTAAGCTAATAGTCCTAATTGGTCCAAATAGGTCTATGTGTAGTAATTGCAAAGCTCTAATGGTTGTGATATCCTTCATAGATTTAAATGAGCTTCTCCTGTGTTTACCTTTAGCACAAACATCACAAAGTTGATCATTTTCAAAATTTAACCTAAGAAGCCCTATCACAAGATCTAGAAATTGTATTTTTGATATTGTGTACATGTTAGCATGTCCTAGTTTCCTATGCCATAACCAACTATCCTCATTCTTTTTAGCCATGAAACATACATAGTTAGAAGATAAGTCATCCAAGAACACAACATATGTATTACCTTGTCCATGTCCAACAAAATAGGTTTTATTTGTTTTAATGTCAACAACATAACATGTTAATGATTCAAAAATTACTCTAAACCTTTTTCTCACAAAGTTGGCTCACACTTAACAAATTGTGTTTTAGACCATTCACAAATAAGACATTTTCAATTTGAGAGATAGAATTTTTACCAATGGTACCAATACCTTCAATGTGGCCTTTTGCGTTGTCTCCAAAGGTTACATTTCCTCTTTTCTTTGGTTTTAACTCATTGAAGAATTTCTTGCTTTCGGTCATGTGTCTAGAGCATCCACTATCAAGATACCATTTTCCTTTTTCTTGTGCTTTTGACTTTGAGCAGATAAGCGCCTCCTACAAGTACAAAATTCAAACATTTGACTTTGGTACCCAAATTTTCTTAAGTCCATATAAGTTAGTATTTTTGGTTCATTTTGGAACCTATTCTAATTTTATTACCTTGCCATGTGGAGGTTTTGTTCCTTTTGGAACCCATACACTTATTATTTTTTTTCTTCTAAAGGTGGTAGTTCTCAAAGGGCAAGAGTAGGTCGAATGTCTTACTTTATGACAATAAATGCATTTCATGAAAGATTCTAACTTCTCATTTTCTTTAACAAAGAAGTTTTTAAAGTGAGTTTCCTTTTAAGTTCCATCATAGCCTATTCTTTCTTTGTCAAAGAAGGCTCTTCATGTTTCTAGCATGCCATTTAATATTTATTGACTCATGTTAAACTTAGAAAATGTAGCATGCAAATTCTCATTCCTCCTTTTAAGCCATTTCTTTCAATTTCCAAATCCTTGACTATGTTTTCTAGTTCCACTTTTGTCTTGTTCAAGAGTTCATTTTCTGCTTTAAGCTTGGATATGATGTTCTTGTATTTTATGTATTTTCTTCAAATTCAAATACCAAGTCATCATATGCATCTTGTAGTTCATCAAATGAATATGAGTCTTGATCTAATAGAGTCATGAGAGAGAAAGCATACCTTGGAATTTTCAAGTGCCATGAAGCAAAAGTTGGCAACTTCATATTCTTCATCTTAAGAATCATCACTATCGCTCTAAATGGTAATCATGACTTTCTTCTTGTGGTTCTTTGGGACACTCTTCTTGTTTGGACATTTATATTTAGTGTGTCCTATTTTTCTGAACTCATAGCATATTAAGTGGTCTTTGTTATGTTCCTCTTTTGGCATATCTCTTCTAGGAAGTCTCTTACCTCTATAGTTCTTTCTCCTAAATTTACTAAATCTCTTAGCTAGCATCATTATGTCTTTATCTTCCTCACTTTCATCTCTTATGTTTCTGTCTTTTTCTTTTATTTTAGATTTTAAGGCTAGTCTTTTCTTTTTATTACCATCTTTCTTCTCATCATCTAGAGCATTCTCATGTTTTAACGTCATTTCCATAGGTAAGTAAAAATCCTATAAGTTTCTCTAGCTTGAAATTATTTAAGTTTCTTGCTTCTTCTATGGTTGTCACTTTTGGTCTCTACGACTTGGGAAGACTATAAAGTATCTTTTTGACTAATTGAGCATTTGGAAAGTCTTTTCCTAAGGCCTTCAATCCTCTAACTATGTGTGTGAATTTCTCATACATTTGATATATGGTCTCATTCTCACTCATCCTAAATAGCTCATAATCATATGTAAGGAGTCCAATCTTGGATTCCTTAACTTGATTTGTTCCATCATATGTTGTCTCTAAGGTGTCCCAAATTTGTTTAGCGATTTCACACATGGATACCCTATTAAATTCACTAGCACTTAGAAAGTAAAGAAGTGTGTTGAATGCCTTGTAATTTGTTTGTATTAACTTCTTTTCTTTGTCATCTCACTCTTTATTAGTTTTTACAATGGCTTTTCCATGTACTTCCTTACCGGGAACATAAGGGCCATCAAGATTATGTTCCAAACATCAAGATCAACCGATTGAATGAACATTTCCATTCCTTTCTTCCAATAGGGATAGTTCGTACCAAAGAAGAATAGAGGTATTTAAGTTGAGTGCCCTTCACCAAGGACAATTGAAGTGGATTCCATTTTGATATGTTGAGCTTTGTTTTTTCGAATCACTCAAGGCTATTAGACTTGTAGAATTGAGCTTTTGCGCTGACACCAATTATTAGTTAATAAGCTCAATATGGAAAAATCTAAGAGGGGGTGAATTGGGTTGTTTTGTAAATTTTGAAAACCTTTTTTATTTTTAAAGAAATAAAGTCCCCTCTTCAACTTAAATGCTCAATTTGAATGTAAACAAACTAGTTGACCTCTTAATCAATGAAAGAAAATTAACTTTCAAGTTAAAATAAGAGTGGACAAATTAACACAAGTATTTTATAGAGGTTTGACCTCCTTGCCTACATTCTTTCCCTTAGATTCACTAAAGAATTTAAAATCCACTATTTGATTAATATTCGATACAATACCTTTTATGGATCAAGTATAACATTTCAACACAATGCCTTTTTATGGTTAAAGCATAAGCATTGTACATTTTCTATTGGTTAAAGTATAACCACTTAAGCAAGTACAATGAAAGAAATGTAGGTGCAACTAATATGCTTCTTAAAGGCTAAATAGAGAATTTGGTACAGTGTTTAATGAAGAGATGAAGACTTAATAAATGCTTGACTAGAAGACTTTAAGAATTCAAGAAGAGTACAATTGGCTTTGAATGAATTTATGACTAATTTTTCTCTCTTGAATTGTGTTTCAAGTCTTCCAACCTTATTAAATGCTGAAAGATCTTATATTTATCATTGTTGATGCTTTAAGGGTAGTTGGGAGTGCATTTAATGTGAAAATAGTCATTCTTCACTTCATTCAATGCTCTAACGGTCACATTGTATCGATACATATGTGAATGTATCAATACATTCCTTTTATTTTTTGAATTCTCGTCAAGATGTTTCAATACATTTGAACTTGCCTGCAAGGAGTTTAACATTCTGCTTAAAATGTATCAATACATTTGTGAGATGTATCGATACTTTTGAGTTAGCAACCATTCTGTCTCAATTCTATTGATACAATTGAAAATGTATCGATAGATTGAGTTTGATTTTTAAAACTTTGACTTTTTTGAAGAATATGTATAGAAGGATTTTGAAACCTATCGATATATGTCCAAATGTATTGATACATGATGAACATGTATCGAGAGATTTTGACCAAGATGTGTTTTTTTTAACCTTTTTGATTTCTTTTCTTTTTCAAACTCATTTGATAATGTTTGGGTATATGAGAGCTTTTGTCACGACCCGGAATCTCCCTCGGACCCATGACAACCGCTGCAACGCCTCAATTGACACTCATTACCCGAAATGCCAATCAGAACCCTGCAAGGCTTACATATCAGTTTCTTACCTTTTCTGTGAGCAATCATTTTTAAACATTCCATTTTAAACAATTTTCAGTAGTTTCCTGCTCAAGTAAATCAAAAGACAAAAATATTTTAAAAGGATTTGTAGATAAATATCACTATTCAAAATATTGATTAAATATAGTATTTTTTTTATATAAAACAATATTTATAGAAACACGTGTAAGAAATCTTTTGTAACGTGTAAGTAACATAAATTTACACATACAAAAATTTACAAAGTTATAATGTACAACAATGGTTACAATGACAAGTGGCCCAAAATACACCCAGTGTTGGTGCTAGAAACCTACTGTCTGTGTGGTAGAGATGTCAATTGGAATCCTCAACAAAATAGGGTATCTACAAGCTACCATAGCCCTAAAATGTTTGGAAAGGAGGTGGGTGAGATTTTGCAATCCCAATGAGCAAACAGACATTATCATAAATATCTAAAGGCGAGTAAAATAGAGGCAAGTTTAAACAACAAATTACGAACCATTTCATAATGTTTTCAATTTATTTCTTAAACCATAAAATATTTGTAATTTAACAAAATAGTTGTTAAGGCTTATGTCTTTTATTAAAAACAAGGCTCAAGCCAAAACTAATCCTCGGGGATACCTTGGCCGAAGCATCTAATCGAGTCCGCCAAGGTTGTTATAACATTTACATGTGAAACACATTTTTATTTTTAAAACAAGTCGTTCCTTGGCGTTGGCAGAGTTACACATTCACGTGGGGGTTCAACGTGAAGTGAGCTCTAATACTACCCCGGGAGTTACCCTCCTCGCCTCTACAACCGAAGTAACTATATAACCGGGTTTACCGTACCCCTCTAATAGGCAGTCCACGAAAACCCGTCACTGCAGTGACTAACCCACCAATTTTAATAAAATTTCGACAGTATAACGTGGTTTTTATTTATTTATCCAGCCTGCATAGTAAAAACAACTTACATAAATTTCCCAATACACTTACAAAATATAGCCACATATACTTATCTCATAAGCCATTCATAGGAAAATATATAATTTTCAAGACAGTTAACAGCCTTCAATTACTCAATTTCATAATCAACCCAATATATCTTTATTTGTCACATTTATTTGTAAAACATCAAAAATCTCGTTTTAATCTCGTTTTCATTTCATAAAATACATAAAGAGCATTTAAAAATAAACTCTAGATAATTTACAATAATAATAAGTTTACTCATCGTTTGTACAAACTAAAAGCTTTCTAGGTGCCCCGATAACTACTCGTCGGGTACGATTTTCTTGCCTTTACCGGAGGGCTCTCCTCCTAGATACATTGCAAAAATTTACTCAATTCATCACATTAATGCTAAATCACTATATATTTGACTTAAATCCTATACTAATGCATGGTATGAAATGCAATAGCCAAAAATGGCTTAAACGCGGTATTAACCTATTTTTGGCACTTTACCCGATAAATTGGTAACGCGCTCCATTTTAGCTATAAATTGTCTCATTCTCTCTCCAACATTTCTAACCATTAATTATCAGCCAATATTCCTCTAAAATCACCAAAATCAACTCACTCTCTTCCTTGGAAAATTCGGCCAAAAATGGGACATTAACTCGGTTAATTTTCTACTTTGTTTTTTATCACATTTAACCATTTTTCATCATTTTCTCTTCATTTCTCTTAGAATAAAAATCAGATCATCATCATTGTACCTCATTGCAGATTCAGCCAAGGGTGGGTATTGTGAAAATTTAATGCTTTCTTGCCCAATTTAATTTCTAAACACATTTAACTAACTAAAACTATCAATTTAACTAAAAATCAAAACCTAAAAATTTCAATTTCTCTCCCCTAGAATTTCATCCAGACCTTGATATCACTTTTTGATCTCTCTCCTCAAGCATGCTAAATGGAAACAAAGGCATAAGAAAGGTAGAAATCAAGCTAAAGTCGAAAAATCTTACTGTTAGACGCGTAAACGGACGAAAAACGCGAATTCTCCTTTGAATTTTCTTGTTTCTCTTTGGTTTTTCTTTTTTTCTTCCTTTCCGCTCTATTTTCTCTCTTGTTCTCCCTTATGACCGGCCAGCACTTAAAATGGGGTTTAAATGGGCTGACTTTTCATTAAAATAATATTATTTTATTAAAAAATGTCACTGTCACTTTCCCATTGGCCCATTTTTAAAATTTCATCCATTTGTTTCTAAATTTTCACCATACACTTGTCCCACATATCCATAGCTTAGATAAAATTCTCATACTTATCCAAAATCTCGGTGGAATAATTTTTGAAATTTACACTTTTTACCCCTGTAAAAGTGAAAAATTATATTTTTACCCAAAAAACTGAAAAATTACCCATAGACATATTTTTCATCCCTTATACTCATACCATTCTCCAATTTGTCAAATTTGATCTAAATTCTCTCAAAATCTCAAATTTTGTCCGCGAGTGGTAAAATTACGATTTTGCCCCTACACTCCAGAAATCACCAGAATTAAACTTTTTCACTTTCTATCATTAAATTATACTCCAAATAGTTAATCTTGGTCAAAAATTTCACTCCATGATCAAATTATTATCTTAAGTGGTAAAATGACGATTTTGCCCTTAAACATCCAAATTTCCAATTTTACCCCAAATGAACCCTCGAACTCCAAACAATCATTTTTTAGTCATTCTTAGATTATAAAATATTAAATTTCATCATACAATTTCTATTTGAACTAGTTTGAGGTTAAATCAACTCAAGTGTATCGTTAGGTACGATACCGGATTTCGTCTTTTCTTGGGTGCTTTCCTAGCATAATAACATGCTACTTAGTGCATGTATGTCATGACATGTATTTATAGGGTCAGGTTTTATAGCTTTGATACTTGAAACCTTAGATGAATTTTGATCATTTGTTTTTTGTCATTTCAAAATACAAAGTGGATTTGAACATTACAAGGCTAACATGAATCAAATAAACCTTTATAATTTACGGTTGAATAACTATTATTTATCAAAATATTATTTATTATTTTATATAATATGATAATGATGTAACATACTAGTTAGTACTTTAATGGAAAGTCATGTAATATAAAAAATGACAAGTAAGTGATGTTTCAATTACACCGTAAATAACTTATTTAAAAAAAAAATTTAATTGAATGAATAAAAATATATTTAAATCTTAAAAAAAAAAATCCAACTTGAAAAGGGCACCCTTCCAACGTCTTGCTTGCAACGGCGCCGTTGAATCTTTACCAGGCCAGAGCTCCGGTGTGCTCTGTTTTCGAAAAGTAGCAAAGATTTCTGTTTCCTTCAAATTGCGTCTAGAGCCGGAACAGAAGCAGAAGGGGCAATTCTCCAAAACCAAAACTCTGGTAGCTGCTAATCCCTAATCATTATCTTGTTTCCTCTTTATTCGCTCATCCTCGAAGCTTACAATCACCTTTTCCCTTGAAATATCATCAAAGATGATTTGGCGGCAAAACCCGTCAATTGAATGCCAAATGGAAGATAGGTTAATCAAATAAGTACCTAACAGAACACTGAATTTAGCTCAGTTATGGTCTAAACCTCCATGTGTGTATTGAAGCAACTCAAATAGCGTGCTTAGGGCATTCTTTTTCTTCTTTAATGTTTCTCCTAGACTTGCAACAATTATTTATTTTTTATTAACGTATGCTCGTTTTCATGTATAAGACTGGACAATGATGGAAGTTCCCTCTTTGGTGTCTCTGAGCATCGACGCGGTTAAAAGAGAACTTCTTCATGGTAATTTCTTTCCCCTTTTAAATGCTTGCAGTGAGCACTGATGGAACAGCCGCAACCGCCCTTTTACCTCTCCAAGGCAACCGTAGCACTACCGCAACTCCCTCACTCTCTCACCTCCACACCATGTCGTTTCAGTCCTCCCCCTCACATCTAGCCTAAACATTCAAACATCGGCTCCCAACAACCTAAACAAACCTTAAACCCGAAAGCTATTACTAATTTCTCTTTTTCTTTTCCTCTCTAAGCCGTAGCCTCTCTCTTCTCTCTAATACCTCTCGGCCAACCACCAAATCTCTTCAAACGTGTTTCCCTTGCTCATCTCATGGCTGATGCCATCGAAGTTCTTGTTGCCGAGGTCTGGTGCTCGTCTCCTTCACCTTATCTGCGGTTCAGCCCAATCACCCAAAATTCCCATTCCTCCTCCCAAAACTCCCACTCCTCCCGCTTCTCCTGAATCACCTCCGAACCCTGCTCCAGCTTCTCCCGAATCACTTGAGGACCCTCTTGCCGGGATTAATGCTACTCTTAGAGATATCAATCACACATTGATTGATATCTCTAAAGTAATAGCAAAAAAATGAATCTGAATAGTTTGCAATTTCAATGTTTAGTGCCTATTATTTTTAAGGTTTAGTAGTTACTGTTTTTAGAGGATGAATATGAATAGTTTTCAATCTGAATACTCTGTCTTGTTCTTTTTGCCACTGTTTAAATGCTATTTATGTTTAATAGTGCTGTTATATTTCTTCCCTGCTAACGCAATGATTAATAGTTTTCAAGATGATGCTGGAATTATTTGCATAATTCTCTGTTTAATTTAAATAGAAGGCTAAGAAAGGTCTTATGTAAGTTCAAATGGCATGAAAGTTTAATTGCTCTGGTTAGTGTTTTGGAAATATGGAAATTGGGTGTACTTGAGTATTGTCATGTGAAGTGCATTGTTTTGGCAATGGATATTCTGCTTCTAGATGTGTATAGGTATGAGCTATGTCATAGGTAGGTTCAGATTGTATCCAGGTTGTGATGGGATCTCTTCTCTGCTCCATTGTTTTTGCTTTTATGGGGGTGTATATATCTACATGAATGTAAGGTTGATCCCACCTGCAACGTGGGTGGTTTTGTGTGCCTAGGGTCTGTAAGACAGGGTAGGTGCCAAAGGGTGCCTAGCCTACTTGGTGTAACCTGTCCCACTACCACCAAGGTTCATTTACTAGTTTTTGTGCAATATTTTTTTTTTAGTAATGAAACTCGAAAAATTACCTTTAAAAAAAAAAAGAAAATACTGATGGAATTGTGCTAGAAATGCGAAGCTGCGAAGAAAAATGCAATTTTTTTATTTCATTTTTTGGTGCTTCCGTTTTTTAATGAATTGATGTTTTTCCATTCAAATTTGTTGAATTGAATCATTGATTGTGCTGGTTGCAGGAGATGATCTTATACCACATGTCTATGAGCTTCCACCAGAGTTGTTCAATTCCTTAGTAAATTGCCTACCTCCTTTGGCCTTGCAAAAGTTGCAAAGTGAAATGTTAGTTAAATTGATGTTTAACCTCATTTATGTTTTCCAGTCAGTTTTCGAATTCATAACTGTTGTAGCTGAATGATTCTGGATATCTGCATATTTCTCCTGCTAAAGTTCACATATGGGTGAAGAAAATGTGAAATTTCTTTTTTTAAAAAAGGAAAATTTGTCAAATAGGTGGAGAAGTGTTTTACTAGGTTATCTAACTCTTGAATCTTCTAACAAATAAGCATGATCATGAAAGATTTTACTTTACGTAGTTACTACTATTTTTTATTTAAAGATTTTACTTAAGGTAGGCATTACTATTTTATTAGTTCTTTGGATATTGCTTGTTTAACTTTTGCTAACTTGCTACTATATGTGGGCTACTTAATTGTTCTTGGAACGATATTAACTTTCTTTGAGCAGGCTGTTTAGGAGCTATGATGATTATGATTCTACTAGTGATGACTTAAAAAATGGGAGAAAACGTGGAAGGTATGTTAGATTAAATGACTCTACATCCCCGCTTTGTTTGATGCAGAAAGTAAGAGTTGAACTGTGAGATGACCGTGTAATGCTATTTCTTACAGAAATGGGAATTTCGATAAAGCATGGAAGGCATTGTTTAAGTTGCGTTGGCCTGATCTTGTAAATTGTGTCCAACCGGTTGATTGGCAGCAGATCTATTGGGAAACACATGTGCAAAGGTATGTTTCTACAATTATGCAAGCTAATTACTTATTACTTATTGGCCTATTCATGACTTCTATTCATGAACCATTGTTTGTTTCTTTTTTTTTTAATTTGGTTTTGTTAAACTGAAAGACAGTTGCCTAGATGAAGCAGCAGAGCTGGCTTTGCTCCCATCATTTAGTGGATGCCTTGGTGCAATACAGATTTCAGGTACTTTGATACTTAGCCTCTGTAATCAATGTGATTTTGAAAGTTTTGGGTAAAAATATACCAAATTGAATGCACATTTCTGCCTCTTGCTAGCCTTTGACATACGTGTAGGACTTCATATACTTCCTCCGTCCCATAAAAACTGGCTTGTTTGCTTACCTTTAGTTGTCCCGAATTAATTTCTTGTTTGAAAGACAAAGAAACTTCATTGTTACTTTCCCTCACTACCCTCAACTATAACCACTCACTTTCCTCTCTTTTTCAAGTTAAGGGTAGTTTTGGAAAGAAAATTATAATCAATGTAAGTCAAAATTCAGCCTAAAATTTCTTAAACTTTGTATAAAGTGAAAATCAGACACTATATATGAAATGTAGGGAGTATATCTTTCTATGGTAAGTCAAATGATTTTACCATTTTGATGGTAGATATTAACCGATTTGTTTGCTTGTCATCCAAGGAGAATCAATAGTTAACAATTAAGTCATATAAAAGATATTTTGTTAATAATGATGTTTGCATGGATGCCTTCTTGCACATGGCTTGAGGGGCAAAGTTCTGGTGGTCAATAACACTGCCATGCAAATCTATGGTGGAGAGCTTCAGAACTACATTGCACATCTCAACTTATCATTTCTGTAGTACATATCCCTAAACCTAACTTCTCCCCTCTCCCCCCTCCTTCAGATTTGCCTTTGTTACTCCTCTAGTGTGAATTTCTAATGTATTATGTAATAAAAAGTGAAGAAATTTCTTTTTAACATGAATTGAGTTGTTTTTTTTTTTTTGTTTTATGTTGTTCTTTTAACTTTTAAAATTATCTTAACAATATTGTAAAAGTTTGTTGTTCTCCCTATCTCTTCTTTTTTTTGTGCAGAGAACATACTGAAATATATTGGTTATGTGGATCATATGAGTAACTCAGCTTCAGAATTATTGAAATTGTCTTATCACTGTCAGCAATTTGGCAATTATGCTAGGTAAACTCTAATGTCATATTTGTATATCAGTAGAGGACATGCCCATGTTCCTTAATTCGCAAGAGAATG
The DNA here is from genome assembly GCF_053813885.1 of Theobroma cacao. Classification (NCBI taxonomy): domain Eukaryota; kingdom Viridiplantae; phylum Streptophyta; class Magnoliopsida; order Malvales; family Malvaceae; genus Theobroma; species Theobroma cacao. The sequence continues at coordinate 30,183,684 of NC_142639.1, read as the reverse complement.
CAGTTGTAAATTATACATATGAGTTCAACTATTTTTCCTTGATGACATTTTTTCTTTTTTCCCCTCTGCACGTCCTGATTTTACTGATTTATGTGTTTCACACTACATTTTGTTTCCCCTACATTGTCTCTTGTAATTAAGCAGCCATGCAGAACTGCTCTATTGATATTTATCTAGTCTTAGATTACCTGTGTTATTGCCCCCAATCCCAAAAAAAAAAAAGAAAAAAGAAATACTTCTTTGGCTTGCTTCAATTAGTTTTCTCCTTCAAATATTTTGACTTGTGCAAATGTTTAGGTTCTTATATTTGTCAGTTTGTCGTGCAGATGTTTGAGACTTCAAAATGTGCTCTGTGTTGTAGAATCTAGTGTAAGTTTTTAATTTATATAAAGTTGCTTTATCTCTCTTTCCGTCTCTGGATGCATGAAGAATATAACTAGTTTCTCACTTTTTGATCAAATTTTGTGTGTTTGGCTTTAACCTATATTTATGGGAGGTGTAAAGTTTCTGACAGAATCACAGTTTGATAAAAATTCAATAAGCTGGTAATGCCAGACTTTTTCGTCATAGGGGAATGCTTTCTGTATAAATATTCATATTAGGTCATAGTAACCAGATTATCTCTGTCATAAGTGTTTGTATGCATTGATGGGAGTGTCTGAAAAAGACAAGAGAGTTGGAGTGCATAAGTTTTCACATCTTAGAAGATTTTCAATTTTTTTTTTCTTCCTCTGCCAGTCATTTCTTTTCTTTCAATATACTCATGAATATTAGCATATTCAGTACATCTATGGGGAATGTGTGCACCAACATAATGTCTGCCAGTTGATGCCTTTTTGTTACAGCAACTTTTGAGGAACTCCAAGTTGCAAAGCTTGGTGGTACGGTGGATCAGATCCTTTGAACATGTAAGCTTAATTCCTTTTGTGCATTTGCATCAGTAAATAGTTGGGAATTAAGTTCTTGCATAAGACAGTAGGCTTTTTTTTCTAACCTTAATGATATGGGAGCAATATCCATGAAATGTAGCTTAGCTTTAAATTGGATGGTTTGTATGCTTAGGATTTGTCAGGCTATATAAATGATTATTTTAGGGCCATAGGGATGATTTAGGACTGGTCATAAGTATGACTGGAAAAAAAGAAGAAAGAAGAAAAGATTTAGGATTAAAACTTAGAGTCAGGGTTGTTTCACCCAATTCCAAAGAATGTTTACAGCTGCTGATTTCTTATAAACTCGTTCTTCATTAATTGAAAGAAGTTACCCACTTATTTGTAGAGCTCTAGCAATCCTATTACTAGGGGCTAGGATGACACATCTAATGCTGACCTTACAAATCTGGACTTAAAACAACGGCTACATCATAAATAAAGCCTAATAGATAGAGAAACCTGGAACAAGAGACCTTAAACAGGAAGAAACGGAACATAAGCTAAAATTGATAACTTTATATCCTTGAGAAAGATAAAAATATGACTTTTAATAATATCTATTCTAGCTTAAGCAATGTCATACATCAGTCCAATATTTGAATGAACACCATAATTACAGATCTTTTTGGAATTTAGCCATTTCTTTTTGGGATAATGATTGAGCCGTAACATAATTTCTATGAGGGCATACAAGAGATATTTGTAATCATCATGCTCCAAATCTTATACTAGTAAGCATATGACTGTCTGTCAGTTGGGTTTTTCAATCAATCTAAGATGTTGGATTTTTTGTGGGTTCACATCAAGAGGAATTGACATATCAACCTTTGATTTCCATAGGATTGAAGTTATGTACCATCCCTTGTATGTTGTTTTTCCAAGAAGAACAAGAGTTTTCAAGAAAAATGAAAATAGAAAAATGAGTTCATTGTACTATACTATAATCTACACATGTTGAAGGATGCAATTGGACATGGCATCAAATGTTATTGGTATGAATACCATTGAAGTCAATTATCATTTTTCTATAATAGCTTGTCATCTAGGAAAATGTAATAACCTCCAAGACTTATTTTTCAATTAGTCATGTAGTTTGATTAAATTATACAGGTAATTTCTTCATGAACCAGAAGTTCTGTATACCACTTATCTTTTCCTCTTAATTGCTTTTCTTTAATCCCATAGTTGAATTTTATTCGTTTTTATAATCCCGAAATTTTTACAGCAGTTATAAAAAATTGGAAAATCTTCATTTCCATGTGTTCAGGGATTTTCTAGAAATTTATTTAGTTATATGTCAAATGCTTCTTTCATTGGCTGATCTAATTGTGTATTACTTCCTCCTTTTGCAGGCTGATGGATTATGCAAACTTCTCAGTCAGAATTGTAAAACATTAACATCTCTTAAATTTGTACACTGCAAGCTTTCTTCCAGCTTTATGGATGCTATTTGTGGTTCCCTGTACTTGGGAGGTGCAGAGACTCACCAAATACAGCACTTCTCTGTTAGCACTTCAAGCTTTCTTGAACCGAATCCAGTGTCCTTAGCTCATAGACTTGCATCATTTCTATCAGCGGGAAGGTACTGTTGGTGAATTTACGGATTATATACAATTCTGGTGATTACTTGAGGTGTTTGACCATGACACGCTCATCAATCTCCTAACCTTTTGGGTAGGGTTTGTTATTCAATGATAATATTTGTTGCATGATCACCAAAATATTAAATTAATTTGTGTGACAAACATTGAAGTGGCTATCTTTAGAGGAGGGATTTCTCTCCTTGCACGCATGGCTACACATGGTACTGAAATTAAGACTGAGAATACTATTGATAGAATGACTTCTGGTTGCTTCTGTTCATTTTAATTGCCATGCCGTGAAAGTTTGGTCATGTGGAAGAGCATGTGCTTACAGCTTATTAGTTGCTCATAGGCTGGGAGAAGTTTAGCATGTCTGGTTTATAACTGAGCATTAGAAGTGCAATAATACTGCTAGAGGAAGTTGTAAGGGTTGTGTCAGAATTAATTTGGTAACTTAGCACCCGGCTCATCTGGTGATGTAACGTTTGGGAATCTGTAATTGAAGGAAAACAAGTTTTACTTTTATTTGGTCAGTATGTGACATATTTGTCCTATGATGAAAATGGCCAAGTTTTTATGGTTATAATTATTATCTAAAAATCCAGAGTAAAGCTAGAATGTTTGCATATGATTTCTTTGTTAAGGACTTGAGCAGGTTTCTGCCATGGAACATCTAACAGGCATATGTTAAATTACTGCAAGTTTTTGCATTAATTAGGGTAAAGGGAAGAGTTCGTATAATTTAAGTAAGTTTTCTTGGTTGCAACATTCTTTATCCAGCAATTTAACCTCTTACACTTATGCATACATATAATTCTTTTTGTTCTTAGGTCCTTGTGTTCATTAAAGCTATGTGACAACCACCTGGATTGGAATTTTGCAAGAAGGGTTTTCAGTACTCTGCTTGATGCTTCATCCAGTCTATCAATCCTTGACCTTTCAGAGAACAATGTTGAGTGATGCACTTGCATTAAAATTTTCTTTTGCATTTATCAATTACTTATATTTTTGGCCAGCATAAATCTTTAATCCATATCTCGCAGATAGCAGGATGGCTGTCGAATTTCAACTGGAGATCAAATGCCCTTCTGTCATCTTCAGGAGTGGCCAAATCTTTGCAGTCATTGCGCATCCTCAATTTACGGTATGTCATCATGGATGCACTGTTACTCTTCATGTAATTATCGTTCCTTAACTCATGACTCTGTACTAAAATCACTCATAACCGTTTCACAAGGGTTTTGAGGATGTTAACTGCTAGACAATGTCAGCTTATGATTGTATGAAACCTCTGTATGTTTTAAAATGTATTTCTGAACCATGGAAAGAACTTTCCTTTAAGGGGGAATAATCTACGGAAAGATGATGCTGGTAGCCTAAGATATGCCCTGGTTCATATGCCGAGCTTGGAGATTTTGGATCTTAGTGACAACCCAATTGAAGATGATGGCATAAGGTCAGCAAGTGTATGTCTTACAATGCTTTGTCATAAAACTTGGATATGGTATCTCATAACCTGCATTTGATTTCTGCAGAAGTTTAATCCCTTATTTTGCCGAAGCATCTAAAATGTTTATTCCCTTGACTGATTTGAATTTGGAGAACTGTGAGCTTTCCTATGACGGAGTGACTCAGCTATTGGATGCCCTATCAAGCGTAGGAAAACCATTGAATTCTCTCTCCGTTGCTGATAATGGCCTTGGCAGGTTTGTCTGGATAATGCTGAAATAGGAGTTACCTTTTAACATCTATGTCTCTTGAGAAGGATTGAGCTTATAATTGATGTAATCCAGCCAAGTAGCAGAAGCTTTAGGAAACTTTTGGGGTACATCTATCCAAGTATTGAATCTCGAAGGTATTGGACTGGGTCCCTCTGGCTTTCGAAAACTAAAAGATGTAGGAATGGAGGACTTGATGCTTGTTGAAATTAACATAAGGTTTGGCTCTATGCTTCAGTTATTTTTCCTTTTTTTAAGCTCTATGCTTCAGTTATTTTTCCTTTTTTTAAGTACTTTCTATATGATAAAGCAATTACCATGTTTATGTCTTTGTTATTTAGCAAAAACCGTGGTGGCATTGAAACTGCAAAGTTTTTGTCAAAGCTTATCCGGCAGGCTCCTAAACTGATTGCAGTTAATGCAGCATATAATCTTATGCCTGTAGAATCATTGATCATAATATGCTCTGCGCTGAAGACTGCAACGGGTAGTTATTACAACACCAAGTTTTTAAAATTTATTTTTATTGTTAGCTTATTTTCATCAATATTCCTTCTGATGTCAGCATTACCAGATATCGACAGCACAATTGGAAACATCATTTTATCTTCAATTTGAATGCATCTCACTCTTTTTCTTGCATAAGCAACAGCCTTACCTGCACACACTCACTGCACTTCCAGGTGGCAACTATGCATCTTAGATCTCAAATTTTGTATAATGCAGAAGATAGCATACAATGGGCTTCTAATATAAAAAATTAAAGATCTTTATATTTCATAATGGCATCCAATGTTTTACTCATTATGTAAATGGAAGAGTTGGTGATTTTTATATTGCAACTGAAGAAAAGGTTTGTTATTGTATAGGTCATCTAGAGCAAGTGGACTTGACAGGGAATATTTGGGACTATCAACCCTCTCATGATACCATGCTTGCTGAATTTCAACATAATGGAAGGCCTATTTTAATTCTTCCCTCATCAGTAGCCTCAGATGTACCTTATGATGATGATCCCTAGCTGACATTGATTTGCTGCATTTATGTTTTATTGTCTATTGAAACCGCTGATATTAGTTTTTCAGCGTGACAAAAGTTTTAGAAATGTCAAGCTTAAGTAATATTGTCTTTGTTTAATGTTGTGTGCTTTAGTTCTTCCAGGTCATGAGTAGCAAGCGTTGTTTGGTGGATGGACTGGCCTGATTTTGGTGGTTGCATGTTGTTGCTATTAAATACATTTTCAGTGCAAGTTTAGTGATTCAATTAGGTGTTAGCTAGTTCTGAATTACGCTTTCTACTGGCCTAACTAGTTTGGTTGGTTTTGAATTTTTTCAAGACAAAATAAATGAGTTTGTTCTGCGCAATTATTCATTTCTAAGTTTCAGAAAATTTCTATTTCTCTACTACAGTCATTTTAAAAGTCAATAACTCTAACAAGTCCATGTATTCTGTGTAGCACATTTCGTTTACTAGGATGGGGATTTGAACTTTTTTTTTTTTTCAGATGGTTAGGGTTGCTATTATAAATTCCTTAGTTTTACTGAATTTATTTGACAATTTGTTGTCACTGGCCAAGCTATCTGTGTATCTAATGGGAAGCAGATGATGGCTGGCATTATTGCTTCCTATCCTACGGTTGAAAGAAATAGAGTTGAATGATGAAAGAAGAAAGGATGAATTCTACTATTTAGCACCACAGATTGTTCATTGTTAACCAGATTTAGGTGAATGACAAAGGAAGCAAAGAGTAGAAGAGGTCTGACTCAAACATTGTTCCTTTGCTCTTGTTTAACCTACAAAACAAGTTTTTTTTTTTTTTTCTTTTTCAAAGGTATTCGTATCCAAACCAATTTGGTTTTGGAAGGGTTACATCCATCATTATAGCAATCATAGGTCAAATGATCTTTATTATCACACAAATAGCAATAACTTAAAAATGCAATGATTTTCTTTTTAAAATTTGCAATTTTTTGGGTTTCTCTTCAATTTTCATTTTTAGCTTTGAGCTGTCTTCCGTTAAGACTTTAAGTGCAACATTTTCATCTAATATTCTTTGTAATTCAAAATTTTTTCTTTCTAATTCCAAGTTCTAAAGTTTAAAGTTTGTTTTAGAGTGCTCAAGTTCTATTCGAAAAATTAAATCATTTAATCAACAATAAAATTAAGTCATGCTTGATTTTTTCTAGTCCATCATCTAATGCCACAACTTTCTTTCTCATAGCTTTATGAAGTTTTTCAAATTTAGCACATAGATAATCATATTCATCTTAGAGTTCATCATATGACATATCACAAGAATTGAATATTACTTCAAATTCTTTTTCTTTTGGCATCAAGCAAAAATTTGCTTTTTCTTCCATTATTTCTTTTTCTTTCTCTAAACTTGAGGAGTTACTGTCAGACCACGTTGCTGCCACCAATGCTCTCTTTTCTTCTTCTTCTTCTTCCTTCAACTCAAGTTCATATGTGAGAAGAGAGTCATAGATTTCATCAAGAGTGATGGTATTTAAATCTTTAGCTTCACCGATGGCAGTGACTTTAAGCTTCCAACCTTTCGGGAGGCATTTGAGCAGTCTCTTGACTAACTCATGTTCAAGGATAGATTTGTCAAGTTAATTAAGTTTGTTTGTAATATTGGTAAACTTATCAAACATGTTAGAGATATCTTCACCCCGGTTTTGTTTTAAACATTTCATAGTTATAGGTGAATAAAGCAATTTTGGATTCCTTAACTTGAGAAGTCTCTTCATGGTTAACTTTAAGTTTTTCCCAAATCTCTTTAGCTACTGTACAACTAGAGATTTTGTTAAATTCTAGAGTAAGTGCACAATGAAGGGTGTTGATGGCTTTAAAATTTGTTTGGACCGTTTTGACTTCAGCCTCATTCCACTTAGCTCTAGGCTTGGGCATTTTCTTACCAATGACAAAACTAGGTGAGGTGGGAACATAAGGTCCTTCCATAATAACATCCCATATTTCATAATCAAGGGCTCTAATATATATGGATATCCTAGTGCTTCAATATGTATAATTTGATTCATCAAATAAAGAAAGCCTATTTGTGGATTGATCCTTAGCAACAACTAACTTTTGCAAAGCTATGTGGATCTTTCCTAAAGATGTTCAGCCTTGAAATTGAGAGTATGTGTTGGTCCCAATAATATGTGCTAGAAGGGGGGTGAATAGCACAATTCGGCTTTTTCAAATATTGTCTCAGAGTCTAGATAAGGGCGAGACAAATAAACGAATGAAAATGAAACAAACCAGAGTAAACAAGACAGCATAATTTAGAGTGGTTCGGTTCAAGACCTACACCACTACCTTGATTATCCAATCAAGGATTTTCCCAACAAATCCATTAAAAATCGGTGAAATTCACAAGCTTTCACCAAGTTTTACAATGGCTTTTACCAGGCTCAGTCAAAACCTTTTACACTAGTTTTTTATGAGCTAAACTAAAACCCAACACTCAACTTTTGAAGGTTAACTTAGAACCTTAACACTTTCAAGCAATCCTAGCTTGAAACAATCACTTAGAGTGACTCCCTCACTCTAAGAATACAAGAAGAGAAGTAGAAGAAAATACCTATGATCACAAATTGATCTAAATGGTACAAGATTGAGTGCAAAATACTAGTACAAAGAATGAGCATTAAGGTGCAGTAGGGTACAAGAGAGATTTTTTGGTTTTTCAACTCTTATGTGACTCAAATCTCTCTAATCATTCTAAAAACTAGTTTCTAACTGTTAGAAGACCCTTTTATACTTGGAGAAACATTTTTGATGGGAGTTTGACAGTTTTCTAACCGTTGGAGACAATTAGGAGTCAGTTCTAACTGTTACTCTGTCTTTTAGTGCAAATTTCAAACTTGCAAGCAGAATGCTCTTAGTCGACTAACTGATATCTTAGTCAACTGAGTCGTCTCTGTTTTTTGCTCCCTGTTTCTGGCAGTTCTGGTAGTGTGCACTTAGTCGACTAACCCATTTCTTGGTCGACTAAGTTGGTTCTGTCTCTCAATATTCTTCAGCCCGCCATTTCTCCATTTTAAACTTTAGTCAACCAACATTCTTCATTATTCAGCCAAAGATCTTTCTTCTTGTTGATCAATCGTTTTTCTTTATTTTCATGGTCTTTGATATGCACATTTTAAAGGTTGATTTATTATTTCCATGTGACTTTTTATCCTGCACACTTAGATAAAAATGTTAGACATAAATGAAATGGGAATATTTTATTATCATCAAAAACTAATGGAGCCAACAGTATGGCTCTGATACCACTTGTTGGTCCTGTTGGAGTGCTAGAGGGGGGTGAATAGCACTAAAAATTGTTTGTTCAGCCTTTAGAGCTTGAAGAGCACTTAATCAACTAAATGAAGGGAAGGACTAAAACTTGCTAAGATTACAAGACACCAAGTAAAGAAGAGTAAAAAGAAGTGAACAATGCAAGAGTATTTATAGTGGTTTGGTCTCTTTGACTTACATCTACTACCTTAATCTCCTAATCAAGGATTTTCAACCTAACTTCACTAAACCGGTGGAATTAATAGCTTCCACCAAGCTTTTATCAGGTGAGCTTCTAACCCAAGCTCTAATCCCTTACAACAAGATTTAGAGTGCTTCCTACACTCTAATTCCTCAAGAAAAGAAGAAAAATAAGTACAACTAACTACCTTTACAAGTCTGGATAAAATATAATTAAGCTCAAACACCTTTTCTAGATTTGAAATGAAAAACTAGTGTTTTTAGTGAAGAATATTTGGTTTTTGGCTCAAAGTAGCTTTTTTCTCTTAAAATCTTCAACTCTCTTTTTTCTTTGACTGTTGGAGCTTCCTTTTATACCTAAGGAGTTAGATTTTTCTGTTGGAGATAGTTTATAGCCGTTAGGAACAATTCTAATGCATTTCTAGCCATTATTTTTGTCTTCTAATGTTTAAATTAAAAAAGGGAGACAAACTTCGACTAACCGGTTACAAGTAGCTCTAACTGATTATAACTTCTCTGCCTTGCACTGTCCTGCTGTTGTGTTATTTGCTCTAACCGATTACAAGATGCTATAACTAATTAAAAGTTCTCTACCTTCAAACTCCTCTTCTTCAGCAGACTTCCTCTAACTGGTTATGGCAAGCCCTAATTTATTACAAACTTTCTGTTTTCACTTCTCTACACAATAGTATTCCTCTAATTGGCCAGCACTTCCCTTAACTGATTGAAGCTTTACTTCATTCAACCACAACCGATTGAAATCACCTTTAATCAACTAGAAGATCTTCGAATTTTGAACTTCTCCATTCTAGCTCCCTTCAACGGTCAACAATATTTTCAAACTTGTTTTTGGCGCTTGAAGACAGTAAGATCTTATGCTTTAACCGATTAACCAAACCTCTTAAACGATTAGCATATTTCTATTTTGGTTCAGCTTATCACACAGCCATGCCTTAACTGATTAAGGTTCCTCAATAATTAGTTACTAAGGTTCTATTTTTGTTTATTATTTGCTCTTTCCTTTTTAACTGATTAACTCTTCTTAAAACTTTGCAAGCTCCTGGACTTGCTTTTAACTAACAGCTTTGTTAGGGCTATTAAATTAAATCCTACACACTTAAATAGTGAAGTTAGATATTAATGAATAAGGAATATTTTGTTATCATCAAAACATATGGAGTCAACTGACAATGTATCTAATATTAAACTCTTCCATGTGGTGGTCATATTTCTATTGGTACAAGGCCTTAATGAATGGATATTCTAGATTATCTTATCAAAACATGTTCAATCTTTATATCGCCGCGCTTGATTATCTCTTTAATCAAGCAGTAATGCCTCAATATATGTTGGGATCGCGAATGAGATCTTGGTTCCTTTGCTTGTAAAATAGCTCCATTATTGTCACAATATAATGCCTCAACAATTCTAGAAACCACACTTAGTTCAGTAATCAACTTATTGATCCAAGTTCCCTCTTTTGTCGTCTCAGACGACAATAAGTATTTGAGTTGGGTTGATTTATTTTATAAATAGTTGAGCCTATGCTAGAATGTTTCTTTATGTTAGGGGTTCATTAGAGTATAAAATAGGGTTAATATAAATAGCCTATTTAAACTTAGAAGCCACTTTTTCTTTTGGTGGAGGAAACAAAAGAAAAAAAAGAGAGGAGAATTTCACGAGCATCTCTTATATAGGATTTAAGATTTATAGGATTAAGTTTCAAGAATAAAAGTCAAATATTATGGTTGGATTTATCTCTACAAGTCGAGTGAAAGCCCTTTTTTTTATTGGAAAAATATCTTGTTAGACTACAAGAATTTTAGGTTAAAGTTTATGAGAAAAACCATTACCATGCTCAACATGGAATTCAAATTCCAGAGGTACAACATTAATAACAATTTATGCATATGGATTTTCTAATCCCACTTGATACAATGCTTCAACATTATCATTATGACTTCTTGATAATTGTCCCATTTTGTATTCATCATGTAAAGCCCATATTGTTTATACACCAATGAAGCTGTTATAGAAAAGGTGCTTCCAAACCTCATCAGCACCTGAAAACTTACTGTTTATACATCGGGGGTAAGTATATCTAATCTTATTTCCATTCACATATTTGTGGTAACTGAAGGCGAAAGAAATAAATTTTTTGACAACATTAAAAATTCATCTCTAGTGTATCCATCTTGGTCTAGTCGAGAATATATCCCAACTTATCTCTTTCCATTGTGTAGTTGTAATGGATATATCATGTCCTTAAACAATGTGAAAACGATCCCATTATTAGTTCCGATATTAGAACAACATAATGTTACCATATCTGATTAGACAACGGCAAGGAAATTACATTTTGTTACTATATGTGATTATATCCTAATAAATGTATTTTTTTTGAAAAGCACTAATAAAAGTATTATGAATAAACATTTATTAGTGTGATCACTAATTTATATTAATTTAAAAGTTTGGCATTTTTTATTTGAAGGCACTAACTAATATGATCACTAATTATAAGAAATGCAAATCTCATTTAATTAAGTATTTAACTAATTATTTTAAATTAATTTAAGTAATAATTATTCAAATAATATAATTAATTAATTATATTAACCCTACAAACCCAAAACCCATTTAATTAATTAATGAACAAATTGTTATAAATACAATTATTTAAATAATCAATTAATGAATATAATAAATTATTATTAATTTACATATTAACTAATTTAATTATAAAAGTACACATCTCATTTAATTCAGTAATTAATAAATTATTTGAAACTTATTTAACATCCCATAATTAATTGCTTAATTTAAATAAATAACTAGTTTAATTAATAAATTAATGAATTTATCAATTAAAATGCAATTATTAGTGAAATAAATGATTACCTAATTATTTTTAAATTAAAATAATTTAACTTATTTTAATTATTCTAATTAAATAAATAATTTAATTATAAAAATACAAATATCATTTCATTAATTATTTACTAATTAGTTTCAATTAATTTAATTAACTAATTGTATTATAAACATGCAAACCTAATCTATTTAACTAATTAACTAATTTCAAGATTCCTTTGACTTGCAACAAAATCACAACTTAATATTTATTATAAACTCATCCATTCAATCATTAAATGAAAAGGGGTTATGACATGGGAGAAAGAGAAAAAGATTGTTCCATTATGTAACAAAAGGAACACATGCAAAGCTTGACCTTTGTTGGGGGCGCAATAATGCAATGTTTAACCAGAAAAAAAAAAAAAAAAGAAGCTTCCATACATATAACAAAATGCAAAAATAATTTGTTATTTGCCCCCAAAAGGTTAAGGAAAGATTTGCAACGTGTTTGCATTATCATAATTTTGTAGCACTCTATCATCCATTATATGAAGATTGTGAAGAATCCTCCTGGATTAACTATATATTCTTGTCTTGATTTTGGTTTTGATGCATTTGATGAAGTGATCCTTACTCAATTTTTAGTAAAAATCATTTAATGTAAAATTAAAATTCTCATTTTCAAATTAAATAAATGTTATTTATGTTTTATAGTAAAAATATTTTTTAAAAAATCATTCAATTCAATTAAAATTCTTATATATTTACATAAATTATATTAATATTAATAATAATTTTTTTAGAAAAAAACAACTTAAAAATATGATAAATAAATATTAATTGTTATTGTCATTTTAATGATCAAAATATTTTTGAACGTATGTCCTTTTATATAAATTATTGATAAATTTACAATGATTTGATAATAACAACTTGGGCACCCGTGGCGTGTCGGGAATTTACTAGTTACAAAATGGCGTGTCGGGAATTTACTAGTTACAAAATGGCCATCTATTGTTTCTTACGGGAGACAACTATTCTGTTTTCAAGTGTGAATGAAACAAACGATGATACAACAAAATGCAGAGCATGTAGCTAGCAGAACAGCTTGTACGGAACACTACTCCCCATCCAAATGGTATTCAGTTTTTCCGGGTGCTCCAGAATAAGGCTGTCCATGTTGCAGGACAATTACGTCTAAATGCAGAGAAAAAACCATCTACATCTATTAAATGCAGTGTTTTGATTCCCTATATAAAGAAAAGCTAACAATGATTCTCTGCATCTCAAGCAAACCAATTCTAAGATACCTCGATTACTGAATCTACTCCACTACAAACCATCACCAATTTGAAGATGGCTTCGGTTCTCCCCAGGGAATGTATCATAGCATTCTTCCTTATACTTGCTGTGTGCATCCCAAATGTAATGTCTCGCCAGCTACATGAGGCATCCTTGTCCCAGAGGCATGAGCAATGGATGGAGGAATATGGTCGAGTCTACAAGAACGATGCAGAGACGGAACTGCGATTCAGCATATTCAAAAGCAATTTGGCGTTCATAGAATCATTTAATGCTGCAGGGAACCGACCTTACAAGCTAAGCATCAATGAATTCGCAGATCAGACCAACGAAGAGTTTAGGGCTTACAGGAATGGATACGGGAGGGCCCAAAGACTGACATCAAGAAAAGAAACATCATTCCGGTATGAGAATGTGACGGCTCTGCCTGCTAGTGTGGACTGGAGGAAAAAAGGTGCTGTTACACCCATCAAGGACCAAGCCCAATGCGGTAAAGTGATAAGTAACTTCAAGCATACAACTAAAGCCTGCTTGCATTGATGACCCAAAATATTGAACTACACATTTTCAAACAGGTAGCTGCTGGGCATTTTCAGCTGTGGCAGCGACTGAAGGAATTCACCAACTAACTACAGGAAAATTAATTTCCCTGTCTGAGCAAGAGCTGGTAGATTGTGACACCCAGGGTGAGGATCAAGGCTGTGCAGGTGGTGAAATGGAAGATGCATTCGAATTCATAATTCGTAACCATGGCATTGCATCTGAAGTCACTTACCCCTACAAGGGTGATGATGGGACTTGCAACAAAACAAAGGAGGCCTCCCATGCAGCTACAATAACTGGCTATGAGGTTGTTCCTGCAAATAGCGAAAAGGCATTAATGAAAGCTGTTGCAAACCAACCAGTATCAGTGTCCATTGATGCCGGAGGCTATGCCTTTCAATTCTACTCAAGTGGAATTTTCACTGGAGATTGCGGAACTGAACTTGACCATGGTGTTACGGCTGTTGGTTATGGTACCTCCGAAGATGGTACTATGTATTGGCTTGTCAAGAACTCATGGGGCACAGGATGGGGTGAAAAAGGATACATAAGGATGCAGCGAGACATCAAAGCCAAAGAAGGTCTCTGTGGCATAGCCATGGACTCCTCCTATCCAACAGCCTAAAAGCTAAAATCCCAACTTCATGATTAAAATCTTCACCAATGATTTGCCTATCGTAATTACTATTTACTCCAGTTTATTGATACCACTCACATGTAAGAGTGGAAAATGCTTGTCTTGAATATTGCGCACGCATACGTATGAATCATTGAAACCAAAACTACAGGATTCTTTGACTCCATCCCCTTACAACCTCAAGCGGTTCAACATTAACCTAGATTTTCTGATTAATTGTAAAGAGATACTGATTTTACATGAAGCTCCTCAAATAAGTTGTCCACGAAGAAAATTCAAACCAGTCGCTAATGTCTGAAAGGCATGATAAATATTCTATAAGCAGCAATCAGTCTTAAGTAAAAGGGCTTTAGCAATATGTTGAAAAAACCGTCAATTAGCAAGCTTTCTTGTGCTGCCCTGTGCCCCATTTCCCAATGATAACTTAATTGATTCATGCCCTCTATATGCCTTAGCATCAAATCGAACAACTCACCATTCAGAAAGCCACCACTATGCCAAATTAACCATCTCTACGAACTTATAAATCATAGGCATGCACAAAGAAATGGAAAAGCTTTTAGGTGATATTAAGGAATTAAAAAAGAAATGGCAAAATTTCCATTCCAATGTTTATTAAGAATTGGTTGGAGAGTTATGTTAAGCATCCTGAAACCTAATTACAAACAAGTGAAGAAGCCCAACCTAATTATAAAATAACAACAAACCTAGAACCTGACTAGGGTGGATAATACCAACCTCCCTGTAGATAAGATACTAACATCTATAGCAGTTAAACCTACCACATAAACAACAAATATGAGGAGAAAAACTTTTGAGCAATGAATAGCATAACAAATGGAGCAACAAACAGCTAGGGTTCTAATATTCGTTAAGCCTCAAGCCTATAAAACCAATTGGCAATGAGAGGAAAAGTCTTACTTGAAGATAAGGCCAGAATAAAAATCTTAAAGTTAAGCAACGCAACATAACACCACTTAACAAACTCCACTGAAATATTGGAAGATGCACTAAATAATGAAAGAAGTTTCACCACTTTGAAACATGTTTAACTTGCCAAAAAACCATATAGTAAAGAATTTCTAACTGCTAGAACGAACATACACAGAACTTAGGGGTTTACCTGGCAATCTAACATATGCACAAAAGTTACTCAATCAATATCCTTAAAATGAATTGTATCTACAAGTAAAATTCCATGGAACATTCAGTTTCAGGCTTCTTAAACAACAACTCGTTATGGTTGGATTAAAAAAAGAAAGCGATGCAAGATTGGCAGTTGCAACTTACACATAATGACTTAAGAGGTTGCACCTTTTACCAGGGTACAGCCCAAGATATTTGATCAGATTTTCTACTTCAGAAATATTTAACTTATTTAATTTTGTTGCAATAAGTCTTTACGGGTTTCGTTATTAATATATATATATATATATATATATATATATATATAGTATCAGCTTATTCATGTCGATTTCACTTCTTTCCAAATCTTTCATTCCAAACACGAAATTAGGGAGAGGATTTGGATTGGAATCAGTATACTCACTGCAAGATATTATGGTAAGAAACAAAGCATTCAGCATCAGCAAGTGTGGGCTTTATTGAGAGTTATAACCGATCACCTATTGGTTAATGTTGGATTTGCTAACTACCATATTGAAGGCAGAAGTGACACTAAAACCAGAAAACTTCATTTTTGAAGATTGGCATAAAAACTGCAGATGCAAATTCTAACAACACTAATTGCATAATTTACTTGACGGTAATTCAAGAACCTTAAATTACCTTGAGAAAGAAAGTTACAGAAAATTACAAGGCGAAACCCTTCAAGTAGTCAGGATCACGCTTGGCTTTCTCCTGAAATTTTTTAAACCATCTATCCAAAATGTCCATAGGCACCACCAACCTGGACCCATCAACCCCACAAAACGACTGCATAAAGTTGAACAAGTTCTCCCCAACTTTCAACGCCAGCCGTTCGATCTTCTTCTCAGCAGCCACATCCAACGACGGCAGCGCAGCTAGATCCTCCACTGACACACCGATCTTGGCGGAGAGCGTGGCAGAATCTGGTGCGGTCAACTGCATCTGGCCACCAAGCTCAGGCCACAGCAGGGAAAGCACAGCGGAGGGACGTTGTAGAGTGACGGCGCCGCAGAAAACGAAAGGTGAGCCAGGGGACTGAACGTAGACAGCTAAAGCCTTGTCTGGAGGCAAAGTGAAGTTGTTCAAAAGGAAGATGCATATCTCACGAGTTTGATCGTAGGCCTCACCAACGAAGGTGTTCATATCGAGGATCCAATGGAAGGTGTCGATTTGGGTGAAGCTGGAGATGTCCATTGGGAAGCTTCGGTTGGGGAATACCACTCCGAACATTTTTCTTGTTCTTCAATGACACCGAGCCACCCAGGGTTTAAGGTTCATAAAGTGAAGTAGAGGAGAGCTTTCGTGAAGAGTCTAGTACCATCTAGAAGAGCTGAGAATATGCAAAGGAAATTCTTGTTCTTTGATTTCGGAGATGCAACTGTATCGATGCCCCCGACTCCTAGAGCCGAAATAGTAAAGTAGTACTACTACAAAAAACACCGAATGGGTGGGTGGGTGGATGGGCCAAACTTGCTCTTCTTAGTTTTTTACGAGACCTGTCAAAATGGGCCTCTGAATCGATTTTTTTTATTGAATTTGGGATAGATTGAATTTGAAAATTTAAACTCGTATTAGATCAGATCTAAATGAGTTAGCTCATCTGATCAGTGCATTGAGACGAGCCAACTCTATGGATCATAAAAAAAGAAATTAATAATTTTATATATTTAATTATATAAAATTTATAATTTAGTTATCAATGGTATTGATTATTTTATATATTTCAATATCTTTAATCTTTAGTTGACAAATTAATAATTTTAATTTAAATTAAAACTTATTATTTTTTTATGGCAATGAATATTAGATAATAAATTGCTAACAATTCAGACCTTGAGACATCATTACTGTCTAAATAAGATTTAAATATTTTGCTTGAGAATGAGGATTGAGGAAGATATAAATGAGTTTTGAAGTTTTTGTTATTTAGTTATATATTTATGTTTATGGGATGGTAGTTTGTGTTAAAGATTAAAACTTTATTTATGTAATTTATTTGCTTATTTATATTTAGTGTAATTTATTTGTTTGTAACATGTTTTTATTATTCAATTTATGGATTAAATTATAGAACAATTTTTTTGATAAGAAGTTTGTTAGATAGAATTATAAAAATAATTTTTTTCAAAAAAAAAAATAGACTAACCCAACCTAACCCGTGGACTAACAAAGGGTGGGTTAGGTTGGAATTTTGATAGCCCATGTAAAAAGTGGACTGGCCTAGCCAAATTCATATTTTCTCAACCCACAAAGACTTGGGTCGAGCTGGGCCGGACCAATCCATATTTACACCTTTAATTAAGCCTGACCAGTTTTATATTGCAACCCAAAATCAATAGCAATTGGACTGGTCTAATTGAGGTCATCACATTTTAAATTTTGAATCATGTATTATCTATATAAAGGATAATGATTTTAGCGTACAAAAGGTATTAAAGTCATTTTATATATGGATTTTTTCTTTTTTTTTTTTGAGTGATTATCTGGCTATCAATTTAGTTTTGTTTCAATTCAACTAATTACAATTTCATTCTATGTACTAAACTATATAATAGTTATTTTTGTCATATATTTATTCTCATTGTATTGCCATTCTGTTATTCTTTTATTTTAATTTGTGAATCAAACGGTCTTAAAACCTTGAAACACTTTCTTTTGTGCTTAAACTTCTACTGTTATTGTAGATTATAACTCTTGTAGTTTATAACTATCATGGTCATTTATGCGCATGACCACTTTGTATGCTATAACTTTTGTTGGATATTTGTGGCTAATTATAAATTACTCATGACTGATTATTGATGTTTATATTAACAACCCTCCTTGTGTAATTATATTTGTTTTTATGATTATGAATGATTATTATATGCATAATTGTGGCTGAATGATTATGGTTTGCATAATTGGATTGCTACCATCTTTTGATAATGAGAAAAAAAAAGGGGGGTGGGGGTGAAGATGATGTGCTAATTTGCTTTTGCTTATATGAAGGGAGAGAAGATTTTTCCTTTTTGTGCACAAACTTTTGGGGAAGTTCTGCTCTTAAATTTTTATACAAGTATACGAGTTTATATGTCTGATTTTGTATTCTTTTTATGGCACATACTTGGGTGCTTAGGCAAAGTCAATTTGGCAATGTTTGGATATTTATTGATTATTTTATCTATGCACGCGCATGCGCACACATACACATATATATATGTATATTCCGTACATGAAAACATTCATATCTAATGTATATATATTTGGTCAAAAGACTCCTCCAGTCTCTGTACTTTTCAATTTCGTTTAATTTAGGTTTTGTACTCAAAATCGAAGCAATTTAGTCCCTTAATTTTGAGAATTACGTTAATTTAGTCTCCTCCTAACGACATCCAATTTTACCATTAAAGGATGACGTCAACGTTGATGTGTCATATTTTGATGACGTGACAATACCATGTGACATTATACGATGACGTGGCAGTGCTGACATGGCACTGACATGCTAACATGGCAGTGCCACGTGACGGATCAAAAAAATTCAACCACGTCATAGGGATTAAATTGAACAAAAATATATAATATAGGGACTAAATTGAACAAAATTGAAATGTTCAGGGACTAAATTGAAAAAAAATATTTGAAAAATATAAATCTTTAAGTAGATTATTGATGTGCTTATTAATAAGTTAAATATTTAAATGTAAAAGATTTATGATGTTAAAATATATATAAATATTTTCTTATTTGATTATTTGATTCTAGAATATGTGAATTAATTTATATTTTTTACAAAAATTAATTTTGAATTCTCCTTCTATAAAAAAATTTTGAAAAGAATTTTCATATCTGAAGTTAAATGTAGATGAATAACTTATATTACATTAACATAAAATAATATAAAATGACTAAATAAATTCTTTTTTCTTCTATTTATAATAATATAAAAATTTAAAATTTATTGAACTTAGTTTTTAACTTGAGCTAAAGTCAAATTAGCAAAATATGTTGATTTAGTTTTTTCTTTTAAAAAAATGAAGAACAGATATATGGAGTTAGCGATAATTATAAAAATAATTTTTCGTTTTGACTTGCTTAATTTGAACATGACAAACCTTATTACAATTATAGAATTTGAACTCCACCCTTTTAATTTTTTATGTTTTTATTTTGTTTAATATTTCAAGTTATATTTTTTAATTTGAAATTTCTTATATTAAAGACTACATTTATGGTTGATAAAGTTAAATATAACTGTAAATATTTGTACCATTTTATTTTATTAACAAATTTTTTGTAGATCAAAATTAATAATTTAAATTTAAATTTAGCAAAATTTGATTGTGGTATTTGAATTTAAATAAAATCTTTTTATAAGAAATTTTGAGTAAATTTAAATAAAAGGTAAATTGGATAAGAGCTGAATAATTGCAAAAAAATGTGTATTTGTAAATTGTGAAAGTTGTAACTAAATCAACATATTTCGTTAATTTGAGTAAATTTAAATAAAAGGTAAATTGGGTAAGAGTTGAATAATTTCAAAAGAATGTGTATTTATAAATTGTGAAAGTTATAACTAAATCAACATATTTAGTCATTTTATATTATTTTATTTTAACGTAATGCAAGTTATTCATGTAAATTTGACTTTAGGTTTGAAATTTTTTTAAAATTTTTTTATAGAAGGAGAATTCAAACTTAATTTTTGTAAAAAAGATAAATTAATTTACATATTCTAAAATCAAATAATCAAGTAATAAAATATATATATATATTTTTTAACACTATAAATTTTTTTCACTTAAATATTTGGCTTGTTGATAGCATATCAATAATCTACATAAAGATTTATACTTTTTAAATATTTTTTTCAATTTAGTCCCTCAACATCTCAATTTTGCTCAATTTAATCATTATATTATATATTTTTATCAAATTTAGTCTCTATGACATGGTAAAATTTTTTTAAAAAATATTTTTTGATTTGCCACGTGGCATTGACATGTCAGCATGTCAGTGCCACGTAAACACTACCACATCATCATATAGTGCCACGTGGCATTTCCATGTCATCACTTAGTGCCACTTGCATGCCACATCATCATCTCAACTCCATGTCATAAAAATTGTGACACGTCATCGCTTACGTTATTTTTTAACAGCAAAATTGAATGTCGTTAGAAGGAGGGACTAAATTGACGTAATTCTCAAAATCAAGAAACTAAATCGTTTCGATTTTGAGTATATGAACTAAATTGTATAAAATTGAAGAATACAGGGACTGGAGGGGTTTTTGGACCATATATATTTTCTCTTAGATATTGCACTCTAAACTAAGGAGTTGTTTTGTCATCGTAAAAAAAAAAGTGAGATTGTTGACTTCATAATTTGTTTATTTTTTATAATAAGAAAATATTCTCATCTTTAAATTGAGCAAGTGTATTTAAGTGTGCATACTTTGATTTTAATATCTTTTGAAAAGAATGGCATAAAATTGAAAAAAATTCAAGTATAAAACGCCAAATAATTGCCAAAAATAGTTTAATTAATTAACAAGTAAAGTTAATCGATTAACTACTACTCACAGAATTCTTTCATCAGTTGTAACATTATAAGTTAATCGATTAATGGTTATTGTTGGCTATGTTTCCAATTTTGAATTTGGGTGCGAAAGCATTTTTACAGTTTAAGGCATGAATTAATCAATTAAAGGTTATTGTTGGCAAAAACTATAAATTTGAATTTGGATGACAAAGTTGTTTAGAAGTTAGTCGACCATCAGAATGAAGAATTATTAGATATCAACAAGTTAATCGATTAATGACAGAGTTTAATTGATTAATCACATCATTTGAACATATTCTTGCTGCAAACTTTGACAACTCTAGCAAACAGATTCACCCCAAGTGGTCCCAAATGGTTAGTTTTTCAAATCTAAGTATAAAAACGACCAAAAGGCTCAGGAATAACAACTTGAACATCCAATCAAGAAGATTTGAGCAAAAATTTAGGGGGTTTTCTCCTAGGTCATAGTGCTTCAATCTCATCTTTCTTGTGAACTCATTTTGAGCAGATTTGATGTACTAGGATCAATTGAGTGCTCAATTACCCATTTGTATAGTCCATTAGCTTGTATGATTGAGTGTGGGAGACACTCTTTGAACTCTGTCTTGAATTTTTCAGCTTGAGAAAGCTCACGTAATAAATGCTTAGTGGAAACTATTGACTTAACTAGTTTTATTAGGTTGGGAATTATAGTCGGATGTAGGTTAAGGAAAATTGAACCATTATAAATAGTTTTGAATTGTTCACTTCTCTTAATTTTTCCTTACTTGGTGATCTTTCTTTTTGTTCATTTACCTTCATCTATCTTAGGTTCTCAAAGTTCATCTCCTTCATTCTTTAATTTTCCATATTTGCTTAACATGTGATACTCAGGCCATCTAGCACTGCTCTTGGAATTAACACATATGGGTAAGTTTCTATGGTTGTATTTATCTTGACCTGCTCAAGAGTTGGGTGCTTATTGTTTATTATATCTACGTGTTTGCTGTATCTTGGTGGTATGTCTTGTGCAATTATTGTAAGTCAGGCGTTCTTTATGCTGTATAGGTTTATGAGACTTCTATTCACTGCAACTCGGTGATGTATATAAATAAAAACTTATTTTGACTGAAAAAAAAAAAAAATAAAACGTGACAATAGGATTGGCCCTTGCCCAAGCGTATGGCACCTATACATGGGCATTCGTATAATTTTTTATAACAAGGGTGGACTAATGCTTTTGGATTTTATAGATTAAGCTATTGTCTGTATCGGATTATGGTTTGGATTGGATTCTATTATGGATCTAGGACTACTACATCATGAATTAGACAGGGCATGGGTGGATTGTGCATTGAATTGGGTTGTGCATGGTTCGTTTGCCAACTAACAATTGGGGTCTGGGACGTAGATTTGGAATTTGAAAATCCAAATTCATTGTTGGATCATCAATGGGTAGGGATGTCAACGGGTCGGATATCTTATAATTTTGAGATACCTGAACTCTAACCCTATAAAAAATTAATTATTTGAATAATTTTAAAAGTTACTATCCTAACCCTAATCCTATTATATTTTTACTACCTTATAATTACCCTAACCCGTTTAAAAACTCGATTAGATTAAAAAATTATTAAAATTTTTTTCATGGATATCCAATTACTCGAACTCGTATACATATACAATAATATTTCTTTACGTATTTCATAAAATTAATTATGAATTAAATTAATAAAAATAAAAATAGAATTATATTCTTTTGTAATATGATATGATATTCATATTATTTAAACATAATTAATAATCTAATAATTTTTTATTTATATATATTCATATCATCACATTAGTTATTTAACTAACTATATTTTAAATATATTATTTTGTCAATATATAATAAAGGAAACTGCTTGTCCAGATGGTGGAGGTGATGAGTGCGTTGTTGCATGGCCTTGGTTGAAGTCCTAATGTTGCAATTTTATTCAGGTATTGTAAACGGGTTCGAGTAGCGAGTATCCAAAGTGTGATATCCGAATCTTACCCGAATTCGATTCGGGTAGTAAAATCACTACTTGAACCCATTCAAATCCGTTTATTGGGTATCATAACCCGGTATAACCGGGTCGGATACCCACGGGTACCCTATAATAGGGTACCCGTTGACATCCGTACCAATAGGCCGGAAAAAGAAGATTTTGTTATGAAAAATAACTCAAAAGAACAAATAATGATAAGTGAAAGAACAATTAAAGAAAGAAAATATTTAGGGAGGAGAAAAGAGATCTTATTGAAGTGTGTTTACAAATGAACTGAGAGGGCCTATTTATAGGCAAATAACCCCCTTATCTTGATAGAATTTACAAGATGAAGATAACACTTAGAGATTAGATGGATTAAATTCTAATCCAATTTAATTTATATCAAATCTAGATATAGATAGAATAAATGGATATTCACAATAATATTCATAACACTCCCCCTTGAATATCCATTGTATTAAGAATATGCCTCGTTAAAACCTTAGAAGGAAAAAAACCTCATGAGAAAAAATCCGAGTGAAGAAAAAAGAGTACATAATTCTTTTCAAGAATACGCTTGTGAAATACTGCCTCATTAAAAACCTTATCAAGAGAAATTCAGTGGAGAAAACCTTGATGAAGGAAAAGAGCATAGTGTGTATTCTACTCCCCTTGACAACTGTATTATTTAAGATCTTTAAAACGGCGCATCCCAATCTTTTGTACCAACTTTTTGAATGTTGTAGTAGGAAGGGCTTTAGTAAACAAATCTGTTAGATTGTCACTTGAAAAAATTTGTTGAACACTAATATCATCCTTTTCTTGAAGGTCATGAGTGAAGAAGAATTCTGGCGAAATATGTTTTGTTCGATTGCCTTTAATGTATCCTTCTTTTAACTGTGCTATACAAGCAGTATTATCCTCATATAATGCTGTTGGAATTTCTTTCTTGGTTGACAAACTACACATTTCTCGAATATGTTGAGTCACAGATCTTAACCAGACACATTTACGACTTGCCTCATGAATTGCTAAAATTTCTGCATGGTTAAAAGAAGTAACAACTATAGTTTACTTTACAGAACGCCATGAAATAGCCATACCTCCATATGTGAATAAGTAACCTGTCTAGGATCGAGCTTTATGTGGATCTGATAAATATCCTGCATCTGCATAACCAATTAAATATGATTTTAATGCATTTGAATAATATAAGCCCATATCCATTGTTCCTCGAAGATATCGAAGCATATGTTTAATTCCATTCCAATGTCTTCGAGTTGGAGAAGAACTATATCTTGCTAATAAATTCACATCAAATGAAATATCAGGTCGTGTATTGCTAGCAAGATACATTAATGCTCCAATTGCACTAAGATATGGTACTTCAGGACCAAGAAGTTCTTCATTATCCTCACGAGGTCGGAAAGGGTCTTTTTTCACATCTAATGATCTTACAACCATTGGTGAACTCAATGGATGTGCTTTGTCCATATAAAATCGTTTTAGCACTTTCGCTATATAATTAGATTGATGGACAAAAATTTCATTTGTCAAGTGTTCAATCTGAAGACCCAAACAAAACTTTATTTTTCCAAGGTCTTTCATATCAAATTCTTTCTTTAAATAATCCACAGCTTTTGATAACTCTTCAGGAGTTCCAATAATGTCTAGATCATCAACATAAACAGCAATTATCACAAATTCAGATTTGAATCTTTTTATAAAAACACATGGGCATATTGGATCATTTTTATCGCCTTCTTTCGACAAATATTCACTAAGGCGATTATACCACATGAGTCCGGATTGTTTTAATCTGTATAAAGATTTATTTAATTTGATCGAATAAATCTCCGAAGATTTCAAATTTTATACTTTAGGCAACTTAAATCCTTCAGAGATTTTTATATAGATATCATTATCAAGTGAGCCGTATAAATAGGCTGTAACTACATCCATCAAACGCATTTCAAGCTTTTCATGTATTGCTAGACTAATTAAATATCGAAATGTAATTGCATCCACCACAGGAGAATATGTCTCTTTATAATCAATACCAGGCTTTTGGGTAAAACCTTGTGCGACAAGCCGTGTTTTATATCTCACAATCTCATCTTTCTCATTTCGTTTTCGCACAAATACCCATTTATATCCCACTGGTTTTACGCCATTTGGTGTACGGACTATAGGTCCAAAAATTTCACGTTTTACAAGTGAATTTAATTCCACTTTGATTGTGTCTTTCCACATTGGCCAATCATTTCTATATCTACATTTTTCAACAGATGTAGGTTCAAGATCCTCATTTTCTTTCATAATGTTAAGTGCTACATTATATGCAAAAATATCATCGACGTTTATTTCATTTCGGTTCCATTTTTTTCGATCATGACATAATTTATTGAGATATCTTCATTTTCACTAATTTCAAGTACCTGAATTTCTTCTGAAATTGTGTTAGGGGTCTCTTATAGAGTTTTTGTTTCCTCTTCTTGACCATCTTGAATATAATCTCCTTTTCTTTTTCAAGGATTTTTATCTTTGGAACCAATTGATTTTCCATGCTTCTGACGTGTCTTAGACTCATTAGCAACAACAAATTGTCCTACATCAATTCTGATTGGAGCATTTGCAGTTGGTATATGAGATTTAGTTAGTCTTTGTAGGTCAGTAAATGCGTCTAGCAACTGATTTGCTATACTTTGCAAATGAATTAACTTTTGAGCTTCTTGTTCACATTGATTTGTGCGAGGATCAAAACTAGATAATGATAATGTATTCCAAGATATTTCTTTTTTCAGCTACTTATTTTCTCCCCCTAATGTTGAAAACAAATTTTCATCAAAATGACAATCAGCAAACCTTGCAGTGAATAAATCTCCTGTTGATGGTTCTAAATATTTAATTATAGATGGAGTTTCATATCCAACATATATGTAAAACCCGACCCTATAAATACATGTCATGACATACATGCATTGAGTAGCATGTTATTACGCTAGAAAAGCACCTAAGAATAAACGAAACCTGATATTGTACCTAACGGTACACTTAAATTGATTTAACCTCGAACTAGTTCAAATTGGAATTGTAGGATGAAATTTAATATTTTATAGTCCAGGAATGACTAAAAATGATTGTTCGGAGTTCGAGGGTTTATTTGGGGTAAAATTAGAAATTTTGATATTCAAGGGCAAAATCGTCATTTTACCACCTAAAATAATAATTTGATCATGGAGTGAAATTTTTGACCAAGATTAACTATTTGGAGTATAATTTAATGATAGGAAGTGAAAAAGTTTAATTCTGGTGATTTTTGGAGTGTAGGGGCAAAATCGTAATTTTGCCACCCACGGACAAAATTTGAGATTTTGAGAGAATTTAGATCAAATTTGACAAATTGGAGAATGGTATGAGTATAAGGGATGAAAAATATGTCTATGGGCAATTTTTCAATTTTTGGGGCAAAAATGTAATTTTTGACTTTTACGGGGGCAAAAGTGTAAATTTAAAAAATTACTCCACCGAGACTTTGGATAAGTCTGAGAATTTTATCTAAGCTATGGATATGTGGGACAAGTGTATGGTGAAAATTTGGAAACAAATGGATGAAATTTTAAAAATGGGCCAATGGGAAAGTGACATGTGGTATTTTTTTAATAAAATAATATTATTTTAAAGAAAAGTCAGCCCATTTAAACCCAAATTTTGAGTGCTGGCCGGCCATAAGGAAGAACAAGAGAGGAAATAGAGAGGAAAGGAAGAAAAAAAGAAAAACCAAAGAGAAACAAGAAAATTCAAAGGGAAATTCGCGTTTTTCACCTGTTTACGCGTCTAACGGTAAGATTTTTCGATTTTAGCTTGATTTCTACCTTTCCTATGCCTTTATTTCCATTTAGCATGCTTGAGGAGAGAGATCAAAAAGTGATATCAAGGTCTGGACGAAATTCTAGGGGAGAGAAATTGAAATTTTTAGGTTTTGATTTTTAGTTAAATTGATAGTTTTAGTTAGTTAAATGTGTTTAGAAATTAAATTGGGCAAGAAATCATTAAATTTTCACGATACCCACTCTTGGCTGGATGCTCAATGCTGTACAATGATGATGAATTGATTTTATTCTAAGGGAAATGAAGAGAAAGTGATGAAAAACGATTAAACGTGATAGAAAAACAAAGTAGAAAATTAACCGAGTTAATGTCCCATTTTTGGCCGAATTTTTCAAGGAAGGGAGTGAGCTGATTTTGTTGTTTTTAGAAGGTTATTGGCTGATATTTAATGGTTAGAAATGTTGGAGAGAGAATGTGATGATTTAGAGCTAAAATGGAGCACGTTAGCAATTTATCGGGCAAAGTGCCAAAAATAGGTTAATACCGCGTTTAAGCCGTTTTAGGCTATTGCATTTCATACCATGCATTAGTATAGGATTTAAGTTAATTATATAGTGATTTAGCATCAATGGGATGAATTGTGTAAATTTTTGTAATGTGCCTAGGAGGAGAGCCTTCCGGAAAAGGCAAAGAAGTTGTACCCGACGAGTAGTGATCGGGGCGCGTAGAAAGCTTTTAGTTTGTACAAACTGTGAGTAAACTTATTATTATTGTAAATTATCTAGAGTTTATTTTTAAATGCCCTTTATATATTTTATGAAATGAAAACGAGATTTTTGATGTTTTAGGAATAAATGTGATAAATAAAAATATATTGTATTGATTATGAAATTGAGTAATTGGAGGCTGCAAACTGACTTGAAAAATATATATTTTCCTAGGAATGGCTTATGAGAAATGAGTATATGTGGCTATATTTTGTGAGTGCATTTGGAAAATTTATGTAAGTTGATTTTACTATGCAGGCTGGATAAATAAATAAAAGCCACGTTATACTGTTGAAATTTTATTAAAATTGGTGGGTTAGTCACTGCAGTGACGGGTTTTTGTGGACTGCCTATTAGAGGGGCACGGTAAACCCAGTTATATAGTTACTCCGGTTGTAGAGGCAAGGAGGGTAACTCCTGGGGTAATATTAGAGCTCACTTCACATCGAACCCCCACGTGAATGTGTAACTTGGCCAACGCCAAGGAACGACTGGTTTTAAAAAAAAAAATGTGTTTCACGTGTGAATATTTTAACACCCTTGGCGGACTCGGTTAGATACCTCGGCCAAGGTATCCCCGAGGATTAGTTTTGGCTTGAGCCTTGTTTTAATAAAAGACATAAGCCCTAACAACTGTTTTGGTAAATTACAAATATTTTATGGTTTAAGAAATAAATTGGAAACATTATGAAATGGGTTGAAATTTGTTGTTTAAACTTGCCTCCATTTTACTCGTCTTTAGATATTTATGATAATGTTTGTTTACTCATTGGGATTGCAAAATCTCACCCAACTCCTCTCCACCCATTTCAGGTTCAGTATAGACTGTAGATAGCTGATCTCATCGAGGACTACCATTGGATCTGCATTTTCCAAACCGCAGGTTCACAGTCCTCTTTACTTTTGTTTATTCGGGGGCCCTATTGTTATTGTAAATTAAATTAAATATTTTGGCTTACTGTATTTCAGTATGTATAAATTTATTTAGCTTTTACGCTATAAAAATTATTCACGTATAACTCTATAAATATTGTTTTATAAGAAAATAGAATATTTTCCTTAATATTTCTTTTATTTTCTTATTATATTCAAATAACCGTAATTTCGTTTTAAATGAAGATTTTAGACTTTTAAACTCATTTTGAATATGAATTATGTGTTTTGTACTTGTATATTACGTTTTAGCCAGTTTCGAAATTTTTGAAAAAGAAAATAACCAAAATACCCCTGTGTGGCGAAAATTTTATTTTGATTGTTTTTGATCTAAAATAGTATATATTCTCTAAAAACTCGATATTTAACAATGATTGCTCACAGGAAAGGAAAGAAACTGATATGTAAGCCTTGCGGGGTTTCCGTTAGCATTCCGGATAATGAGTGTCAATCGGGACGTCGTGGCGATTGTCATGGGCCTGAGGGAGGTTCCGGGTCGTGACAATTCTATTGGTATCAAAGCTTTTGGTTTTAAAGATAAGAGTTTTTGGTTTTAAAATGATTTTAAAAAATTACGATATCAGTGTGGCCCCGGATTAAGTTAAGTTAGGTTGAATAGAATGCATGCATTTTCATATAGAGCCTAAAGTTCCCTAAGCTTGCTCGTTTTCTCTTATAGATTATTATGCCTCCTCGACGCGGACGCCCACCTCTCACTAGATCGGTTGGGAGGGGAAAAGGTCGTTCCCAACGTCGTCAGCTAGATGCAGTAGGGGAAGAATCGGCTGCGTCTACCATTCGGGCAGCACCTACTGCTGAGCAGGCCGATAGTCCTCCACATCCTCCACCTCTTCCGCCACCTACGAGTATTCCCACCATGCCTACTGAGGCAGCACAGGCATTGGCAGCTTTCTTTACCGTAATGGCTGGTGGAGCTCCGACTGGTTAGGTTCCACCTATAGTACCACCAGTTACTCCTTTAGTTCCACCACCGGTACAAGATGTATCCATTTTCAAGAAGCTAAAGGAGGCTAGACAGCTCGGTTGTGTGTCTTTCACGGGTGAGTTGGATGCCACTATAGCAAAGGACTGGATTAATCAGGTTTCAGAGACTCTCTCTGATATGAGACTAGACGACGACATGAAGCTGATGGTGGCTACGAGATTATTAGAGAAGAGGGCTTGTACTTGGTGGAATTCAGTGAAGTCCCGTTCCACTACTCCTCAAACGTGGTCCGATTTTCTCAGGGAATTTGATGGTCAATATTTCACTTATTTTCATCAAAAAGAAAAGAAGAGAGAATTTTTGAGTTTAAAACAGGGGAATCTAACTGTAGAGGAGTACGAGACTCGTTTTAACGAGTTAATGTTATATGTGCCGGATCTGGTGAAATCTGAGCAGGATCAGGCCAGTTATTTCGAGGAAGGGCTCCGTAATGAGATTAGTGAGCGGATGACAGTGACTGGTAGAGAGCCGCATAAGGAGGTGGTACAGATGGCTTTACGAGCTGAGAAGCTCGCGACTGAGAATAGGAGGATTCAAACTGAGTTTGCAAAAAGGAGGAATCCTGGTATGTCTTCTAGTCAGCCAGTAAAAAGAGGTAAGGACTCAGCGATTTCAGGGAGTACTACTTTTATTTCCGTGACATCTCCTCGACCTCCATTTCCACCATCACAACAGAGACCTTCGAGGTTTAGGAGATCTGCTATGACTGGTTCTGGGAAGAGTTTCGGAGGTTCTGACAGATGTAGAAATTGTGGGAATTATCATAGTGGGCTATGTAGAGAGCCAACAAGATGTTTTCAATGTGGACAGACGGGTCATATTAGGAGTAATTGCCCACGGTTAGGACGAGCCAAGATAGTTGCATCATCTTCACCAGCTCGCACTGATATACAGAGGAGAGATTCTTCTGGGTTGCCACCTAGACAGGGAGTGGCCATACGGTCCGGTGTGGAGAGTAATACCCCGGCACATCCACCTTCGAGACCACAGACTCGTACCTCGACAAGAGTTTTCGCTGTGACGGAAGATGAGGCACAAGTCTGACTTGGAGCAGTGACAGGTACTATGTCTTTATTTGATAAAGATGCTTATGTTTTGATAGATTCTGGCTCAGATAGGTCTTATGTGAGCACCACATTTGCATCAATTGCTGATAGAAACCTGTCAGCATTAGAGGAAGAAATTGTAATTCACACCCCTTTAGGAGAAAAGCTAGTTAGAAACAGTTGTTATAGAGACTGTGGGGTAAGGGTAGGCGAGAAAGAATTTAGGGGTGACTTAATTCCTTTAGAGATCCTGGATTTTGATCTAATATTGGGTATGGACTGGTTAACTACACATCGGGCGAACGTGGATTATTTTCGAAAGGAAGTTGTTCTCCGAAATTCAGAGAGAGCAGAGATTGTGTTTGTAGGGAAACGCCGAGTATTACCGTCTTGTGTAATCTCGGCCATCAAAGCTTCGAAATTAGTGCAGAAAGGGTATCCGACTTATTTGGCATACGTAATTGATACTTCAAAGGGGGAACCTAAGTTAGAGGATGTCCCGATAGTAAGTGAGTTTCCTGATGTATTTTCTGATGATTTACCGGGACTGCCTCCTGATCGAGAGCTTGAGTTCCCTATTGATTTACTTCCGGGTACCGCACCTATTTCTATCCCTCCATATAGAATGGCTCCAGCAGAGTTGAAGGAGTTGAAAGTACAATTGCAAGAGTTGGTGGACAAGGGTTTTATACGCCCTAGTATATCTCCGCGGGGAGCACCGGTTTTATTTGTGAAAAAGAAAGATGGTACACTTCGGTTATGTATCGATTACCGACAGCTTAACAGAATGACCATTAAGAACAAGTATCCGTTACCGAGGATTGATGATCTTTTCGATCAATTACAGGGAGCTACAGTGTTTTCCAAGGTTGATCTAAGGTCTGGGTATCATCAGTTGAGGATTAAAGAACAGGATGTACCCAAGACAGCGTTCAGGACTCGGTATGGTCATTATGAGTTCTTGGTCATGCCTTTCGGGTTAACTAACGCACCGGCAGCTTTTATGGATCTCATGAATAGGGTGTTCCACCCTTACTTGGACAAGTTTGTTATTGTGTTCATTGATGACATACTAGTTTACTCGAGAGATAATGATGAGCACGCTGCCCACTTGCGTATAGTATTACAAACTTTGCGGGAAAGACAGTTGTATGCAAAGTTTTCAAAGTGTGAGTTTTGGTTACAGGAAGTGGTATTCTTGGGACACGTAGTATCGAGAACTAGAATATATGTTGATCCCAAGAAGATAGAGGCAATTTTACAATGGGAGCAACCTAAGACAGTGACGGAGATTCGTAGTTTCCTCGGATTAGCCGGTTATTATCGGAGGTTTGTTCAGGGGTTTTCCTTAATAGCAGCTCCTTTGACCCGTCTAACTCGTAAGGGAGTTAAGTTTGTGTGGGATGATGTTTGTGAGAATCGATTTCAGAAGCTAAAGAACCGGTTAACCTCCGTTCCCGTTTTAACACTTCCTGTTAATGGTAAGGGATTTGTAGTATATAGTGATGCCTCAAAGTTGGGGTTGGGGTGCGTATTGATGCAGGATGAAAAAGTTGTGGCTTATGCTTCTAGACAGCTAAAGAGGCATGAAGCAAATTACCCTACCCATGATTTAGAGTTAGCAACAGTGGTGTTTGCTTTAAAAATCTGGAGGCATTACTTGTATGGTGAGCATTGTCGGATATTTACGGATCACAAGAGTTTAAAATATTTGCTCACCCAAAAGGAGCTTAATTTGAGGCGATGGTTGGAGTTGATAAAAGATTATGACTTGGTGATAGACTATCATCCGGGAAAGGCGAACGTTGTAGCTGATGCCTTAAGTCGTAAGTCTTCATCGTCTTTAGCAGCACTTCAGAATTGTTATTTTCCAGCATTAATAGAGATGAAATCTCTTGGGGTCTAGTTGAGAAATGGTGAGGATGGATCCTTATTGGAAAACTTCATTGTGCGACCTTCGTTACTTAATTAGATCAAGGACATTCAGAGGTCTGATGATGAGTTAAGAAAAGAAATTCAAAAACTGACCGATGGGGGAGTCAGTGAGTTCAGATTTGGAGAGGATAACGTCTTGATGTTTAGAGATCGAGTTTGTGTTCCTGAGGGAAACCAGTTGAGACAAGCGATCATGGAAGAAGCCCATTCATCTGCCTATGCATTACATCCCGGAAGCACCAAGATGTATAGGACTATCAGGGAGAATTATTGGTGGCCGGGTATGAAGCGAGACGTAGCAGAATTCGTAGCAAAGTGTCTCGTATGTCAGCAAGTTAAGGCGGAGCATCAGAGGCCAGCAGGTACACTTCAGTCTTTACCAAATCCCGAGTGGAAATGGGAGCATGTAACTATGGATTTTGTTTTGAGATTGCTGCGGACACAGAGGGGAAAGGATGCGATTTGGGTGATCGTAGATTAGTTGACTAAGTCTGCTCACTTTTTAGCTATCCATAGTACATACTCTATTGAGAAGCTGGCTCAGCTCTATATAGATGAGATTGTGAGGCTACATGGAGTTCCCGTTTCTATAGTGTCAGACCGAGATCCTCGATTCACTTCTCGATTCTGGCCAAAATTTCAAGAAGCTCTCGGAACCAAATTGAAATTTAGCACTGCTTTTCACCCACAGACGGATGGTCAGTTAGAGAGGACTATCCAGACCTTAGAGGATATGTTACGGGCTTGTGTCATTGACTTTATTGGGAGTTGGGACAGACATTTGCCATTGGTGGAATTTGCTTACAACAATAGCTTTCAGTCTATCATTGGTATGGCACCATACGAAGCTTTATATGGAAGGAAATGTCGTACTCCACTTTGTTGGGATGAAGTGGGTGAAAGAAAGTTAGTGAGTGTGGAATTGATCGAACTAACTAATGACAAGATCAAGGTTATACGAGAGAGGCTAAAGGTAGCCCAGGATAGGCGGAAGAGCTATGCAGATAAACGGAGAAAAGACTTGGAGTTTGAGATCGATGATAACGTTTTTCTTAAGGTTTCTCCTTGGAAAGGTAATAATTTGAATACTTTGAAGTATTAAATCTTATTGATTATACTATCATGATAAATTATGGTGTTTTATTGGATAATGAAAGGTGTGATTCGATTTGCAAAGAGGGGAAAGCTCAACCCGAGATATATTGGATCATTCCGAATCATTGAAAGGATTGGACCAGTGGCTTATCGGTTAGAATTACCTCCGGAGTTAGATCGGATCCACAACGTTTGCCATGTCTCCATGCTTAAGAAATATATACCAGATCCCTCTCACGTCCTTGAAGCACCTCCGATCGAGTTGCATGACGATTTGAAGTTCGAGGTACAACCTGTGAGTATCTTAGATCGAAAGGATCGAGTACTGAGAAACAAGAGTATTTCAATGGTCAAAGTGTTGTAGAAAAGTGCTCGAATGGAGGAAATGACATGGGAAGTAGAGCATCAGATGAGGAACCAATACCTGCATCTATTTGTCGAATCTAGTAAGTGAAATTTTGAGGTCAAAATTTTATTTTAAGAGGGGTAGAATTGTAAAACCCGACCCTATAAATACATGTCATGACATACATGCATTGAGTAGCATGTTATTACGCTAGAAAAGCACCTAAGAATAAACGAAACCTGATATTGTACCTAACGGTACACTTAAATTGATTTAACCTCGAACTAGTTCAAATAGGAATTGTAGGATGAAATTTAATATTTTATAGTCCGGGAATGACTAAAAATGATTGTTCGGAGTTCGAGGGTTCATTTGGGGTAAAAATAGAAATTTTGATATTCAAGGGCAAAATCGTCATTTTGCCACCTAAGATAATAATTTGATCATGGAGTGAAATTTTTGACCAAGATTAACTATTTGGAGTATAATTTAATGATAGGAAGTGAAAAAGTTTAATTCTGGTGATTTTTAGAGTGTAGGGGCAAAATCGTAATTTTGCCACCCACAGACAAAATTTGAGATTTTGAGAGAATTTAGATCAAATTTGACAAATTGGAGAATGGTATGAGTATAAGGGATGAAAAATATGTCTATGGGCAATTTTTCAATTTTTGGGGCAAAAA
This sequence comes from Theobroma cacao, assembly GCF_053813885.1. Lineage (NCBI taxonomy): Eukaryota > Viridiplantae > Streptophyta > Magnoliopsida > Malvales > Malvaceae > Theobroma > Theobroma cacao. The sequence continues at coordinate 30,149,296 of NC_142639.1, read as the reverse complement.
TGTAATTTTTGACTTTTACGGGGGCAAAAGTGTAAATTTAAAAAATTACTCCACCGAGACTTTGGATAAGTCTGAGAATTTTATCTAAGCTATGGATATGTGGGACAAGTGTATGGTGAAAATTTGGAAACAAATGGATGAAATTTTAAAAATGAGCCAATGGGAAAGTGACACGTGGCATTTTTAATGAAATAATATTATTTTAATAAAAAGTCAGCCCATTTAAACCCAAATTTTGAGTGCTGGCCGGCCATAAGGAAGAACAAGAGAGGAAATAGAGAGGAAAGGAAGAAAAAAAGAAAAACCAAAGAGAAACAAGAAAATTCAAAGGGAAATTCGCGTTTTTCGCCCGTTTACGCGTCTAACGGTAAGATTTTTCGATTTTAGCTTGATTTCTACCTTTCCTATGCCTTTATTTCCATTTAGCATGCTTGAGGAGAGAGATCAAAAAGTGATATCAAGGTCTGGACGAAATTCTAGGGGAGAGAAATTGAAATTTTTAGGTTTTGATTTTTAGTTAAATTGATAGTTTTAGTTAGTTAAATGTGTTTAGAAATTAAATTGGGCAAGAAATCATTAAATTTTCACAATACCCACTCTTGGCTGGATGCTCAATGCTGTACAATGATGATGAATTGATTTTATTCTAAGGGAAATGAAGAGAAAATGATGAAAAACGATTAAACGTGATAGAAAAACAAAGTAGAAAATTAACCGAGTTAATGTCCCATTTTTGGCCGAATTTTTCAAGGAAGGGAGTGAGCTGATTTTGTTGTTTTTAGAAGGTTATTGGCTGATATTTAATGGTTAGAAATGTTGGAGAGAGAATGGGATGATTTAGAGCTAAAATGGAGCGCGTTAGCAATTTATCTGGCAAAGTGCCAAAAATAGGTTAATACCGTGTTTAAGCCGTTTTAGGCTATTGCATTTCATACCATGCATTAGTATAGGATTTAAGTTAATTATATAGTGATTTAGCATCAATGTGATGAATTGTGTAAATTTTTGTAATGTGCCTAGGAGGAGAGCCTTCCGGAAAAGGCAAAGAAGTCGTACCCGACGAGTAGTGATCGGGGCGCTTAGAAAGCTTTTAGTTTGTACAAACTGTGAGTAAACTTATTATTATTGTAAATTATCTAGAGTTTATTTTTAAATGCCCTTTATGTATTTTATGAAATGAAAACGGGATTTTTGATGTTTTAGGAATAAATGTGATAAATAAAAATATATTGTATTGATTATGAAATTGAGTAATTGGAGGCTGCAAACTGACTTGAAAAATATATATTTTCCTAGGAATGACTTATGAGAAATGAGTATATGTGGCTATATTTTGTGAGTGCATTTGGGAAATTTATGTAAGTTGATTTTACTATGCAGGCTGGATAAATAAATAAAAGCCACGTTATATTGTCGAAATTTTATTAAAATTGGTGGGTTAGTCACTGCAGTGACGGGTTTTCGTGGACTACCTATTAGAGGGGCACGGTAAACCCAGTTATATAGTTACTCCGGTTGTAGGGGCGAGGAGGGTAACTCCCGGGGTAGTATTAGAGCTCACTTCACGTCGAACCCCCTCGTGAATGTGTAACTCGGCCAACGCCAAGGAACGGCTGGTTTTTTTAAAAAAAAATGTGTTTCACGTGTGAATATTTTAACACCCTTGGCGGACTCGGTTAGATACCTCAGCCAAGGTATCTCCGAGGATTAGTTTTGGCTTGAGCCTTGTTTTAATAAAAGACATAAGCCCTAACAACTGTTTTAGTAAATTACAAATATTTTATGGTTTAAGAAATAAATTGAAAACATTATGAAATGGGTTGAAATTTGTTGTTTAAACTTGCCTCCATTTTACTCGCCTTTAGATATTTATGATAATGTCCGTTTACTCATTGGGATTACAAAATCTCACCCAACTCCTTTCCACCCATTTCAGGTTCAGTATAGACTGTAGATAGCTGATCTCATCGAGGACTACCATTGGATCTGCATTTTCCAAACCGTAGGTTCACAGTCCTCTTTACTTTTGTTTATTCGGGGGCCCTCTTGTTATTGTAAATTAAATTAAATATTTTGGCTTACTGTATTTCAGTATGTATAAATTTATTTAGCTTTTACGCTATAAAAATTATTCACGTATAACTTTATAAATATTGTTTTATAAGAAAATAGAATATTTTCCTTAATATTTCTTTTATTTTCTTATTATATTCAAATAACCGTAATTTCGTTTTAAATGAAGATTTTAGACTTTTAAACTCATTTTGAATATGAATTATGTGTTTTGTACTTGTATATTACATTTTAGCCAGTTTCAAAATTTTTGAGAAAAAAATGACCAAAATACCCCTATGTGGCGAAAATTTTATTTTGATTGTTTTTGATCTAAAATAGTATATATTCTCTAAAAACTCGATATTTAACAATGATTGCTCACAGGAAAGGAAAGAAACTGTTATGTAAGCCTTGCGAGGTTCCGGTTGGCATTCCGGATAATGAGTGTCAATCGGGACGTCGCGGCGATTGTCATGGGCCTGAGGGAGGTTCCGGGTCGTGACAATATATTCCTAACCTCCTTTGAGGACCCATATTTGTGCGTTGTGGTGGAGCAATTTGAACATATACCGCACATCCAAAAATTCTTAGATGGGAAATATTTGGTTCCTGACAATAAACCAATTGTATAAGGGAGAATTTATGATAACTTATTGGCCTTATGCGTATAAGTGTTGCTGCATGCAAAATGGCATGTCCCCAAGCAGAAATTGGGAGTTTGGATTTCATAAGTAATGGCCTTGCAATCAGTTGAAGGCGTTTGATAAATGATTCTGCTAGACTATTTTGTGTATGAACATGACTAACAAATTGTTCAACATTTATTCCAATAGACATGCAATATTCATTAAAAGCTTGAGACGTAAATTCACCAGCATTGTCAAGGCGACTTGTCTTGATTGCATAATCAGAAAAATGTGCTCGCAGATGAATTATTTGTGCAAGTAATCTTGCAAATGCCAAATTGTGAGTTGATAACAAGCACACATATGACCATCTTGTTGATGCTTCAATTAAAACCATAAAATATCTGAATGGTCCACATGATGGATGTATGGGTCCACATATATCACCATAAATACGTTTCAAAAACATAGGAGATTCAATCCCAACTTTTGCTGGTGATGGTCTTATAATTAATTTACCTTGAGAGCATGCAACACATGAGAATTCATTATATTGAAAAATCTTCTGGTTTTTCAATGGATGACCACATGAATTTTCAATAATTTTTTGCATCATTATTGATCCGGGATGGCCTAACCGGTCATGCCAAACATTAAAATTGTCAGTAAACTTCTGGTTTACATAAGTTTCAATCATTTTAATTTTTGTGTAGTACATTCCAAAGGACAAAACGAGTAATTTTTCCAATACACATTTTTTACCCAATATAATAGATGTAATATGAAGATATTCAATGCCTCTTTCATTTATTGTCTCAATATGATATCCATTCAAGCGAATATCTTTAAAACTCAATAAGTTTCTTTGAGACCTTGTAGAAAATAATGCATCTTTTATTATGAACTTTGTTCCTCCAAGTAGTGAAATATTGGCTCTTTCAGAGCCTTCAATTAATCTTGTACTACTAGATATTGTATTGACATTAGCTTCTTCTATTATCAAGTGGGAAAAATATTTCTTGTCTTTAAATATATTGTGCATTGTAGCACTATCTATTAGACAAATATCTTCATCATTGATCTTGGATCTAACTAGATGAATATCCATATTTTCTTCAAGAAAATAAAATATGTATAGTAAGAAACTCATATAAAAGAACATTAAATATAAACTTTGTTATTAAAATACAAAAAAATCTTCCTAATAGGCATATTAAAACACAATAACTTCTTAATAGAATTGTACTAAACATACCAAGTTCCTAATAAAGTTGTACTAAAACACATCAACAAATAATTTAAGAAATTTTATTATTAGGATTTCCATCACTAATCAAATGATCAATCTGTCATTCAGGGTGGGCAAAAAAATCAGCAACATCCAAGTGTGTTACATCAACTTGGCTATCATCTTTAACAAAATTTGTTTGATATTTTTTCCTTTATCCTTTAGTGATGCTTGATAAAGTTCAACAAGATATTTTGGTGTATGACAAGTACGTGACCAATGGCCTTTCATGCCACATCGATAACAAACATTTTCTGTATTCCTTTTACTTTGTCCACCTTTATCTTTTCATATATCTCTTCACTATTCATCCACTTCTGGTGGGTATTCTTATTATCAAAATAATAATTTGGGTAACCACCACAATTGCGATAATTATGATGACCTTTTCCACATCCATGATTACGACCACGACCACGGCTAAGGCCAGAATTTCTAAATGATGTTGCATTCACTTCAGGGAATGGAGCAGAACCAGTTGGTCGAGATTCATGATTTTTCATCAATAGCTCGTTATTTTCCTTAGCCACAAAGAGACATGAAATTAGTTTAGAGTATTTCTTAAAGCCTTTTTCACGATATTACTGCTGCAGGAGCACGTTTGAGGCGTGAAAAGTAAAGAATGTTTTTTCTAACAAATCAGCATCAGTCACCTTTTCTTCACACAATTGTAGTTTAGAACTAACTTTGTACAATGCTAAGTTATACTCACTTACAGTTTTAAAATTTTGCAATCGTAGATGCATCTAATCATAACCAACTTTTGGCAGAATTACTGTTTTTTGGTAGTCATATCTCTCCTTTAGACTTTTTCAAAGATCGACTGGATCTTTTATTATGAGATACTCAATTTTTAATCCTTCATGAAGATGGTGGCGAAGGAAAAAATTGCTTTTGCCTTATCCTGATTGGATGCTTTATTTTCTTCTTTGATTGTGTCTCCAAGACCCATAGCATCTAAATGAATTTCAGCATCTAGAATCCAAGATAGATAGTTCTTGCCGGTAATATCAAGAGCCACAAATTCAAGTTTTGTAAGATTTGACATTGTGATAGCTTAAAAGAAAAACGTAAATGTTAGTATTACACAATATATCGTAATTGGCAATCAAAACAATAAATTGATTGATGAAAAAAAGTTAATATAAAATTGAAAATTGACTTATTATAAATTTATAAAATTTGGGCAAAACATTGAAGTGATAATAGACAAAAATCACTTGAAGAAAATTTGAACTTCGATTTTGTGAAGCTTAAGTGTGAGAGAGAATCGTGCTGATAACGTGTTATGAAAAATAACTCAAAAGAACAAATAATGATAACTGAAAGAACAATTAAAGAAAGAAAATATTTAGAGAGGAGAAAAGAGATATTATTGAAGTGTATTTACAAATGAACTGAGGGGACCTATTTATAGGCAAATAACCCCCTTATCTTGATAGAATTTACAATATGAAAATAATACTTAGAGATTAGATGGATTAAATTCTAATCCAATCTAATTTATATCAAATCTAGATATAGATAGAATAAATGGATATTCACAAAAATATTCATAACAGATTTTGAATTTGGGTGAAATTTATTGAAATTTTATTCTGATGAGATTACATTTACGAGTAGAAATTACAATATAGTAAAATATTACTCAACATTATGACATACTTATTACATGCTATAATAAATCAATCAACAAACTAGTGAATTGATAAAATTGGAGCAAAATTTGAGACTTACACTTGATGGAACCTTAACTTGTAACCTAGAAATACCTAAGTTTCTTCTTAGGTATTGAGACAAAACTTCATAAGTTAAAATTCATCGAAATTTTAAAAGGACAAATTTTAAGATTTCAAATAATATTTTAAGATAGGTATTAGCATGAATTACACTTTGGATTAGATTATCAAGGTCTAGATTAGAATATTTGATCGAGTAATGAATTGGATCCTTTTCTTCTCTTATTACAATAGGGTGAGTAGGAAAGTGCTGCTTGTAAACATGATATCAACCACCTTTCTTTTAAAATAAAAAAGTAATTTCAACAAACAAAAAGAAAAGTAAGGCATTATCATGTGACTTTCGTTTATTTTTAAAGAAAAACCTCAAGGCTATAATATAACTGGATATGCAAATTAGTTTGCAAAATTTTCATCCACCGTTTGAGGGTTGATGGGTAAATTTATAATTTCATTTTAAGTTATATTTTTTTTATTTTTTATATTTTACTTTTAACATTTATTTATTTTTATTTTTAAAAAGAAAGAATAAAAAATATACACCAAATATAGGCTTAATTGTCAGCTGAGCATGTTCTTTAATTTGTGGCCCATGACATAGATAAATTAATTAAGAAAGTTAGGTAAATGCACGCCAAAGCAATCACGAGAGTTTTCTGCTAAGATTGATTGCTGAAAGGGACGCACAACAATATTTCCAAATCATGCTTTGACGAAAGGCAAAATATTGGATATTTCCCATTCATCAAGCAACTTGTACCGAGGGCTCTTGAGTGGGTCAGTCAGTCCTTCGCAGGATGTCGCCCAATTTGAAATGGAAAGCCTTCCCTTTTAAGGTTCCACATTCTTTATCTCTGCTTAACCCAGCCAGTTCTGCTAAAAATATAGATCACTTAAATTAATTTGGCTCATTAACATCATTTAACATATAAGGTTGTTTGGGATTTGTCTAGTCAAAAGACTATAAAGTATTAACCTAAAGTGGGAAGACCCAAGTTTGGGGGTGGTTTGAACTTAGAAGCTTGAAAGCTACCTTAGTCTATATCTATACAAAATGTTAGTCACTTTTATAGGTAGTACAAAGTTTTGTGTAAACTAGAGTACCGTTTTTAATTTGCCTAAATTTTAATTATATTTTCTTATAATTAAAAATAAATTTATTAATTGTATCTGAATATTTCTTTCATTGTTTGATATAGTAGGATTCAAATATCCTTTTTCTAATTTCATAAAAAAACGGTTTATTAATTAATGGAGTCCTTATTTTGCTAAATTAACACAACATTGTAATCAAAAGTTGTCCTTAAAACTATAAAACATGAAAAACTTATTAATTTAACAAAGTAACATATTCAAAAATGTTGAGTTTTGAATCTACCAGTAATGAGTGAATTATCTGATTAATCATATATATATATATATATTCAAATAAATAAACCCACCACTCTACTAAAATTTATGAGGAGATATAGAGTTTAAAATTCACTCAATGTTTCTTCTAATATTTAAAGACAATATATCGGTATCACATTAGAAACGACAGATTTTCTATCCAAGTTTGGATTTATAAATAGCGCTTAGTAAAATGGTCATAACTCTATCTAGAAACCCCAAATGTCACACCGTTTGATGCGTCCGAAACTAGACTTATGGCGCTTTCCAACCATTTATCACTTGAAAATTTTTGCCTACTAGATTAATGTGGTTTTCTGTTTGAAGTACGAATGAGCGGTCGATCCCTGTGGCTCAAAAAAGGGGTTGCTCCCTATGTAAGAAGGATTTATCCCTGGGTTCCAGCATGAGTACAAATTAACTCTCAACCCGCCTGCTCCTATTTCCCTTCCCTCTCTTGTTCGTTACACCACTTTCTCTTTACACTCCCTCTTCATTTTCTTTCAATTCTCTCTCATTCCATTCAAGTTGAAGCTTTAAAAAAACTTGAATCTATGGTAAGATTTGACTTCCTTGAGCCTTGGATTTTGTAAATTTAGATTCTAACTTTCAAATTGTTTCCTCTTTCAAATGTGCAGAGTTTTTACTTCCAATCTTCAAGTTCAGCTCATCAAAGTAAAGATAGCACGAATTTGAGCTATTAAGTTAATGGGTTTATGATTTTTTTTTTTTGAAAAATGCGATAGACATGCATGTATTTGATTCCTTTTGAGTTTTTCCCAGTTCACAAGGTGAGAATCCACCCAACTGTTGGCAGAATAAAGTAAAAGATTACACCATGTATAACCACCATGCTCAAGATTACATGGGCCATGTTTTCCTGTATGAACTGGGGGGTTAGCGTATACAAGGCAAAAGCTGAAATCTATTGTCTCATCATGAAGCTGAGGGAAAAAAGAGCCACAGGAAATCTCACCTCCTCTAACAGCCTCCAAAAAATGAATAGGATGGAATAAGTTGGTCATAAAATGCAAGTTGACATCGACGAGGTTTCTCCCTGGAAGCTATTTGAGCTTTGTAGGAATGGCCGTGATGACCTAACATTTCAATTAAGGCATTCTCAGTGAATCCTGCTGTTTAAGAGGGATGCCTTCACGAAAGCTATCCTCTTCTTCATGCTTTAACGACCGAAAGGACAAAGAAGTTGTCAAACTTGGACCATCAACCATATCCTTGGTTTTTGTGAACAAGAAAAGTTCCTGAAAGGATAGTCACAAATCCACACATCTCTGTTATAATCTGAGTTGGATTCTGCCTATCCCAATTCTTAAACATCATTACGCTAGCCAAAATGGTAAGTGGTGTGAACATAACATAGTATATAGGAGAAACAACGGCTGTGTTGAAAGTATCAAGTGCCTTGTTTAAATGATTCATTTGAATAAGCACACAAGTAACCACAACTAAAGTGAAGGCCCACGTTTGCGGCTACATAAGCTGGTTCATTCCTGAAAAGGTTAACTTCAAGGCTATACCAAGTGCTTTAACACTCATGACCGAAACGGAACCCACAAGAGAGCAAACTCCAATGCAAACCATAATGTGTGTTTGTCCATACCGTGGAACAAAGTGAAATATAAGTATAAAGACAGCTGTTAAGACCAAAGCTGTGTAAAAGAGAAACCCTGGCTCTGTAGCAAGATCCCAAACTTCTGTTACAGATTCAATCTGACGTTCTGGGGGAGCATGCAAAACAATTGCTGTAGAGCCCACCACGCACAAAACACAACCAAGAATTCCAAAAGTATGTAACTTTTCTCGTAAAATTATATGCGCAAGTGCCGCACTGATAATGATGCTGAGAGCACCAAGAGGAGTGACCAATATAGGTGGTGCAAATGCATAAGCTGCAAAATTAGCAATTTCCCCCACCACCGTTGTTATCATGCCGGCCCTCCAAAGTGGCTCAAGCAAGTAAGAATACCCTCCATGGATTCCTTGGTTAGATTTAAGCTAGGAAGCCAAATTAGTTAGATTTATTTATGGATTTGCTAAATTCCAAATTTAGGAAGTGTAATTGAGATTATTATTGTTGATTGGTCATTACAGGACAACCATTGGAGCTCCAAGATTCCACAAGTGCTGTAGTCATGGTAGTCTGGTAGCTGGTGTTAGAAATCCAACCTTTGTCTGTGACTGGATTTACATTTAAAATTATTTTCATAATAAATATGCATGAAAGCTATTTCAAATGTTCATTTAAATTCTTGTTTGGATAATGAGGTTTTAAATTGTGATTCTATGTTAAAAGGTTTAAATGAAGTGTAGATAAAAATATTTTAGTATAAATATAGTAACTATATACATATACGCATCCGAGCATTTGACTCATTAGATGGTACATAATCTCATTGTCTAAAGAGCAAGGTTCGAATCTTCCTTCCTCTAAGTATATATATATATATATATATATATATATATATATATATATATATATATAAATTATATACTTATACTATATGTATTTGAAAAGTGCATGGGAACAAGCATCTTGTGTTTTAAAATGCTTCCAATTGGTGATTATATGAATGGGTATTGATTGTAGTAATCTTACCCTCCAGTATGTTACATGTGAATGTGCCTAATAATAGGCAAGCCAAATGTGAGAATGTGTTTTAGTGACATTGCATGAATTACATGTCGCACGATATTTCTAAAATGCATTGTGAAATGATGTCACACTTATGTAATGTTAATAGCTTGGCTTTACATGAATATGTGAATGATTATGAAAATGTGTACAAAGGATTTACGTGGAACATAGTGTTATAAGCTTGATGCTTTATGGAGGTGTGAATTGTTTTATAGAATTCTGGATGATTCCACAATGCTGTATCAGGACTCATGTTTTAGTAAAGCTACTTAGGTGAATAACCTATAACTAGTGCCAATATCCGCTAGCCATTCTGCATAATGTATTCACCCTAACTTGCAAAGGAGAATGGAGTTAGCCATATAGCTGGGGATGGCACATGACCTTTCATCCTATATAGTGAAAGTGAAATGTCACTATCCTATGAGTTGGAACATCCACCATCTACCCTAGATAGTTAAGGAGGAGTAACACTATCTCGTGGGCTAGAACACCCACCATACACTCTTGATAATGGGGCGAAAATACCACTATCCCTTGGGTTGGATCACCCTTAAAATAATTAGGTACTTTTTGAATAGGCTCCACAAGAAAAAAGGAAAATGAAACTGTTTCAAGCAAGGTCTAATTTGAAAACGTGTTTTATTCTTTAATGTTTATGTTGTCGATTTTATCACGTAAGTGCATGTATATAAATGATAGCTCTATGATATAGAGTTATTTTGTCACATTTTAATTATTAAAAATAGCTAAATCCTTGTGTTTTTAAATAAATTTTAGGTAGTTTTTATACTTTTTGTTATTAAGTTTAATACATGTCGGAATATTTTAATTTTAATAATTTTAGCTCATTTTTATGTTAAAAGTCATAATTTGAGGCATCACTGATTTAGTCCTTATTTTGAAGGTATGCAAGTGTATAAAACTTCATTAAGGTGAATCAAGCAAGGATGATTAAATGCAGAATTTTCTAAATATATTGTGGTATTTTGACCATAACTCTCTCTACAAAATTTCAAATGAGGTGATTCTTGGTCTACTAGAAAGCTAAGAGGAAGGGATACAATTTTGATGTTTATCACTTTTCCTAGTTCTGATCAGAAGGTAGTCGAAATCCTTGTCAAAATTGAAGTACTACACCAAAAGTTGAGAAAACAAGGCAGAATAATGAGAGCTACGAAGTACTGCACCAAAAGTTTAGAAAACAAGGCAGATTGAAAGCTGTGGCACTCAAGGAGTTTTTCAAAAATAAAAATCTTGTAGGATTTTGGAAGTTAGGGCTTTTGGAGGCTATTTAAGAGGCTTTTTTCAAGGTTTCTAGGGGGAGGACGGCAAGCAATTATTCTAAAGAAAAAGAGTCAAAAACAAAGTAAGAAAATAAGAGAATTTGAGAGAGAATCAAAATCAAAAGCTTCAATCTTTAGTTTTTTTCTCTATCTTTATGTTTCTTTTATTTTCTTCGACTTGGATTAATGACTAATTTTCTTTGGATGATGATTTATTTAGATATTACGAACTAATTTGCTTTTTTAGGATTGTAGTGGATTTCAACATATAGTTTGAATATTTGTTTCTCATTTATTTATTATAAATGCGTATAGTTTTGCTTATTCAAATATGTTTTTAATACGTTTAATTGCTTAGCAAAAAATTAACTGATTTGTGAATCTAATTGTGATTCAATAGAGAGATTTTAGATTGGACTAACATTTGAAAAGTGTATGTTCATGTCACTTAGGAGATCTGATTCGCGATTAGGTAGACATACGTCAATTGTCATACATAGTTAAATTAGAGCACTAGCTTAATGAACTTTATTTAATTGATTACTATAAACAGATAATGACCCAATTAAGTTAGGTATTTGTGAAAGTATCTCGGAGGAGACTTGTACATAGTTTTGGATTTTAGGTTATTAAAATCACCGATGAATATTAAAATATAAAAGAAATTAGTATCAGATGAAGTGTCAAATAAACCTATAATCTTAGGTTTTAATATATTGCATTTCTCAAGTGAATTCTTAGTTTTTGTTAACAAATTTAGTGTTTTTTTTTAATTTAGTTTTAGTTAATTTTATAAAACATCAAGTTACTTGAATAATATTAAAAACAAATCTTTATGGGATACAATTCTAGATTTACTGCCTATATTACTTGTTTAATATGTATATTTACATATGCAAAATCGACAACAGTAAACAAGTAATATAGTGAGAAGTAGAGTGTCGATCTCACAGAAAATTGAATTAAATATCTTTGCTAAGTATTAAAATTAAAACAACTTAATCTTATCCAAATAACCGAATTTAAATTACTAAAAAGGTAAATAAACTAAAATCAAAATTATAGCTAAAAGCAAGGGTCACAATTTAACTAGAATTAAATAATCAAAAGTTCTATAACTACAATACCCCACAATATTTCATCAGAATCTCTTCTATTCCCTTTTTACTTATTAGATAGGCTTGAGTTGTTAACCTATATTTATAATTTTTTAATAAGTCTCCATCAAGTTTTTATGAAAATACCTATCTTAACCAATTTACTATATGTCTATGCGAATTAAAATTAAGAAAGACTCATTAAGTTTAGACTTAAATTTTGGCTACATATGACATGTAAGTGTATGTCTACATTACATGCGAATGAAATCAATCATCTCATGCAATTGATATTGAACATATGCTATTTCATCCATGGCTTACTCTAAACTCTCTCTTTCAATTCCGTTTAGGTTTCCAAATCAATTTAATTGGTGACCAGTTAATCAGAAGTATTAAGAACATGATTGATATAAACAACTCAAACACTATCAATCATAAGTAAGAAATAATATTAAAAACTCAGATTACATATTGGGTTCAATTAAGATTCTAGATTAAAAACTTAGTTCAACATAATATATGTAAAAATCATCCAAAAAAGTATAAACATTAAAAGTAAGCAAGAAAGTAGAAAGATAACAAGAAAGAACTTTAATATTTATCATGCTTTTGAACTGCAATCTTCCTTGCTTTCCTTGCTTCCTTGCTAGCTTTAATGCTTCTTTTTCTTTGGAAAATCCTAGCTTAATTGTTACTTTTTTTCGTGCTTCTCAAAGGGGAATTAAATAGGGCTCAAGTCCAATGCCAACTAGAAGTTAAATAGCTCTCAAAGTCTCTTTTCTTTAATGGGCACTGTGGAGCCGAGCAATATATATATTTTTTCCATGTTTTTCGTTAGGTGCCGTGGTGTTGGGTGCTTGGGCACCACAGAGCCAAGGCTCATATACGCCTAGAGGTTTCTTTCCCAACTGGGGTACCACAGCACTAGTCCCATGGTGGCTGCGATGCTAAAAGCTCTTTGTTGCTCGTTCAAACTCTACTACATTGCTTAGACTTAGACATGATATTTGATCATCTTCCAGGTTGAACTGGGCAAAATGGTAAATATGAAAGTTGTATCTCTGCCATTTGGCTTTCCAATGGTTTAAGAATCAAGTCAATTGGACTTCTGTAATGAAAGATATACTCAAAATATCAAAACATATGCAAATGAAGTTTGCACCTCACATGCATCTCCTTCACTAAATAAGTCTTCTTTTCAAAGCACACCTACAAAAGCAAAAAACTTGACTTAAATAATAACTAAAATTAAAATAAAACATCATAAAATAACTTAACACAATTAAACGCAATATGATTAAATTAAATAAAATAGATGGCTAAAAACTCTTAATATTTAAATAAAATCTCAAAAACTTAAACAAAATATATTGAAAATGAAGACTGAATAACTCTATAAAATAGAGTTATCACACCCTCAAATTTAATATTTTACCAATCCTCGAGCAAAACATGAAAGAAAAAGCTAAACAAAAGCGAAAGCAATTTAAATGATGAAATCAACCTGAATAAACAAAATAATTAGAGACAACCAGCTCCAAATTCATGATCTTCATAATGTCCTCAAAAGTATATCTATAAATCTCCAACTTAAGGAAAAATATAGACATCATTCAAATTCATTTTTCAATTCAATTCCAAGCACATTCTCGAATAGAGTTTTGTGTGTGTGTGTGAAATCTTTTACAAAAAACATCATACCTATCTGAATGAGTTTATGTCAATAAACAATTTCAAATTAGTACTAAAACTTCATAGGTTTGCTTTTCACCTATCTCTCCACTAATGTAGACTAATACTAAGTTAGGAATCAGTAGGTCTTTATTAAGCTTGTAATGTATGGCTAAGGTTAAGGTAGGATAAAAGATAACAATTTAGGCTCAATTCATCCTAAGCACATAATCATTCTAAGACCTATAAAGAGCTTTATTTTCATTCTCCACATACACCCTTTCTTCATGTTGAACTTTGCTTTTGTTCAACACTTTATTCTACTTTTATTTTTCTTTTTTTTTATCACAATTTCACACTCCCAAACTTATTTCTTTGTATTGTAGGTAGTGAGGTGAAATTTTTTTACTTTACACATTTAGCTCAACATATATTTTTTAAAACAATATACATGCTTAGGAATAAGGGTTGCAAAATTAGATATTTTATTTTAAGGTAAAATACCCTTACCCCTTAGTTTTGATAAAAATTACATGAAAGTCCATTAGTTTTCAAAATGGATACTCCGTCCCAAAAAAATATTTTTTGTTGGACACGTAGGTTCAGTCTTTAGTCAACCATTAGTATTTCTATCAACTTGTCGACGTTGCAAGGGTAAAAGGATAATTTTATCCTTGATTGATTTTCATAATTACTATTATATAATTTTATTATTTTTGTTAATTAAAATAAATCCCATCTAGGGAAGTAGGGAGCATTGGAGCTCCCAAAGGAGCACCAAATCTAGTGCTCCCCTTCCTTGGGAGCACTAACTTATTAGTGAGTGGTGCTCCCTACTTTTTTTATTTTTTTTTAAAAATAATTTTTTAAATTAATAAAGAAATAAAAGGTATTTTAGACTTTTCATAACTTTTGTTAACGATGTTTGTACTTTTGGGACAAGAGTGTCCATTTTGAAAACTAATGGATCTCCATATATATTCTATCTAAACTTAAGGGGGTAACGGTATTTTACTCTTTATTTTAAGGCTAGGCTCAATTATGTGATTGAACAAAAAAAAAAATTAGGCTCAAAGGGGTATACTAGGGATAAAATATAACAAGGTTAGCTTGGAAAGCTCAAACTATCCAAAGATGGCCTAAATCATCTCCTTAACTAAATATTGCCTAGGATTTAGCCTTGAGAAAGAATTAAGCAAATTTTAGAATTCTTGGCATAATTCAAAATTCACATTAATATAAACCTTCTCTAGATATGCATAATAATTCACAGTAAAAGACAACATGCTCAATATGTGTGGAAATCGCATCCTAAAAATGATACTAAACAAAAGAATTTAGCATGAACTAAACAATATCCACATTCACGAAGAGCTAAAGATGCAAGAAAACTAAATTCTTATAATTGAATAAGGAATTAATTGAAAATTTTCGCACTAATTACTCTAGGTCCTAAAATTTCCAAACAAGCATAATGAAAAGTAAATGAGAAAATATCCTAATTAACTTAAAATTTAAATAAACACGAAAATAAAATTAAATCCTAAGTTCCCAAAAAAATAAATTCACCTCCCCAAACTTAAACTAAACATTGTCTTTAATGTTAGAAAAAATAATAAAAAAAAAGATAAAGAAAACTCTCATAGTAGTTGGATGAATTCGGAGAAACTCTAATCTTCCTCTTCTTCCTCATTTGCCTCATTATTGCTCAGGTTCACAAGAGGATTCAGTAAAGTGGGAAAAGAGTCCATGTCCATGCCTATAAAGCTACCATAGGCTCTTAGCATCTGCTCAATCTGTTGGTTGCGTTGAACTTGATAGGATGCTTGTTGGGTAAATCGTAGCTTCAGCTGTTTGAGGCTTTGATAAAATGTGAAAGTTCGATGTTGTTACATCCCAATTTATGATGGAACTTGACCAGCACATGAACCTAGACGGGTATAACCTGCTAGGCTCAAGCAAGCCTCTTTCATGTTCACCTTTAAACATTCATCAATGCAGAAGCATACATAAACATCCATAGGCATACAATATCAACTCATGCTTACCATCATATACAACATTACACGTATATGGAACTTCTCAACATATTAGAGTAAGTGCAACATTTCATATATCATTAGAGTGCCACATTTCCAATGCACCATAATATTTCATGTCTCAACACCATAATACCATAATGTAGGCTCTTAAGCCACTTTACCCATTTAACATAACATTCATAATGTAATATGCCCAAATATTTGGCTTCATTATTGTAACATATTCATAATCTATAAAACATGTTCATAGTTCATAAACATAAACATAACATGGATTTACTCGTCAACAAAACATGACCCAACTCTCTAGGCATTGAGTGGCTGCTAGAGACCTACTAATGGGAAATGAATGGATCACGTCTTTGTGACACTGGCTGTTGAAAGAGAGTGCTATCATTGATCTGCAACAAAAACAATAAGGAAAAATAATGTGTCTTTCACGACTCGATACTCCTCTCGAGCCCGTGACAACAGTCGCGGTATCCCGATAAACACTCATCACCCAAAATGCCAACCGGAACTCTGCAAGACTTTAATATCAGTTTCTCATTCCCCCTGTGAGTAACCGTTGCTAAATATCATGTTCTAAAAGATTTTAAGTTATTTCCAACTTAAAACAATAAAATAATAATTTTCGTTTCATAAGGGTATTTTGGTCATTTTTTTCAAAAATTTCGAAACCAGGTAAAAATGTAGTATGCGAGTACAAAACATATAATTCAAAATAAAAAATAAGTTTAAATGTCTAAAACCTTCATTTAAAATAAAATTATAATTATTTGAATATAATAAAAAAATAAAAGAAATATTCAATAAAATCTTCTATTTTCTTATAAAACAATATTTTTAGAGTTATACGTAAATAATTTTTTGCAGCGTAAAACCAAAATAAATTCATACATACTGTAATACAGTAAGTCAGAGTATTTAATTTAATTTACAATAACCAGTGGGCCCCCGAATAACCAAAAGTAAAGAGGACTGTGAACCTACAGTTTGGAGGATGCAAACCCAATAGTAGCCTCGGTGAAATAAGCTATCTACAGCCTATTCTGAGCCTGAAATGGGTGGAAAGGAGGGTAATGAGATTATATAATCCCAGTGAGTAAACAAACATCATCCAAAATATCTAAAGTCGAGTAAATGGAGACGATTAAAATATTCCATCTTAATATATATTTCATAACATAAATATTCATTTCATTTAAATAATCAACATGGCTTATGAGTATTTTAAAAGCTTGGCTCCTACCAAAATCATTCTTGGGAATACCTTGGCCTAGGCATTTAACCGAGTCCGCCAAGTCTGTTAAAAATTTCGTATACACATAAACATATTTTTAGTTTGAAAAACACAGCCATTTCTTAGCGTCAACGGAGTTCATCACGAGGTGGTTCGGCGTGACGTGAACTCTAACCATACCTCAGGAGATACCCTACACGCCTCTTCGATCGAGGTACATATATAACCGGATTCCGTACCCCTCTAATAGGCTAGTCCACAGAACCCGCCCACTGCAGCAAGCTAAACCCACCATACAATAAAATTTTGACAGCATGACATGACTAACATTATACTACCTAGCTTGTAAATGTAAAACAGAACAATTCACACAGTTCACAAACCATAATTCCAGCCAGTCATGCCAACACATTATCATAAGCCATCAATCAGAACCATAAATTTACAACGCATCAAGTGGTCTCCAATTACTCTATTTTCAAAGCCATCATTCAATTTCAAGACAATTTATAAAATCTTTTCATTTAAACACATTTTGTTTATAAAACCTAAAAATTAACCATTTAACTCATATTCCATAAAATTCACAAAATCGAATATGAAGATCAGTTTAGATAATTAAAATGATGATAAGGTTATTCACTATTTCGGGAGTCGAATTTTTAGAGTACTCTGACTACCTATCCTAGGGTACAATTTCTTTGCCCTTAGCGGAGGATTCACCACCTAGACATGATGCAAAATCAAGCAATATACCACATTGGTGATAAACCATTATAAAACTATATGGATGCATGAAATGGAATGCAAATTGTTCGGATTATCGTCTAAACACGGTGTTCGCCTAATTTGATCTATCACTTAATTAATTGGCCAATTCAACTCCAATTAACTCCATTTTTCTTCCAATTCTCCAAACCATCAATCACAAATTCAATAGCATAAAATTTAGCAACATCAGCTTCACATTTTCCCTTGGGAATTTCGGCCATGATGGGTGCATCAATACTATAATTTTTCCTACTTGATTTTCTCACCAAAATTCATCATTTCCTAACCAAATCACTTGAAATAACAATCAAAATCATCATCAATATTCCACATGGAGAATTCGGCCAATGATGGGTAATGGGAGAAAATGAATTTTCTTGTTGGCTTTTCATGCTACACATCACTAACTAACTAAAAACACTAAAATACATTGAAATCTAACCAAATCAAGCATCAAAACTCCTCCCCCCATGTTCGGCCAGCAAGAGACCCATCATGTTTTCATATGATTCAACCATGGAAAATCAAAAAGAATGCATGGGAAAGGTAGATCTCAAGCTTTATTGAAAAAATCTAACCTTTTTCACTTGTTTCCTTGAATTTTCACACTTTTCCTTTGAATTTTTCCACCTAGGGTTCTTGTTCTTTCTTTTCTTCCTTTGTCCTTCTTTGGCCGGCCATAAGAATGAGAAATAGGCTGATTTTGTGCTGATTTTAAAGCTAAATAATAAATGGATATAAACTTGACACATGGCACCATTCCATTGGTCCATGTGTCATACTTACCCATTAAGCAATCTCTCTCCACCACTTAAATTTTCTCAATTATCCATGATAATATTGGGTAAAATTCATATGCTGGATAAGTGTTGGGTGGTGTAAAATTACAATTTTGCCGCTAGGGTGGCAAAATGACTATTTTACCTCTATGCTCGAAAAAATGTTGAAATTAAAATTTTTCACTTCACAAACTCAAATTATGTTCTAAATAGTCAATCTTGATCAAAAACTTCTTCCAACATTCCAATTTTTAACCTCGGGTGGCAAAATGACCGTTTTGCCCCTAGATCATGAAAATTCCAATTTGACTCCAAATCGGTCCTCGAATTTCGAATCACCATTTCAAGTCATTCTGGGGTTTTAAAATTCTCAATTTCATCTTAAAATCTCTATTTGGTTTAGTTCGAGGCTTAATTCAACTTAGTTACACCACTAGGTACACTACCGACTTTTAACGAATTTTTAGGGCTTTCCAAGTATGCAAGCATATTGTCAATCACATGAATGACATGGCAAGTATTTTATAAGATTAGGCTTGACAGTGTCAGTCACAAAGACTCCGTGAATGGATACAAGGAAGGGACAAGACAAGGGATATGAGTTTTTCGTAACCATGCAATTATAAATACATATGATTCACAAATCTTTTTTCATTACCATGATATTCATGAAACATAGCATTTAATCATCATCTGAATAACATTGCATGGAAATCATCCTTGCATAATTTATTAAAAACCATTTAATCTTGAAAACCTCTTTAAAATTACTTGAGAAGCCAATTCTGCAACAATTTTATCAATACATTATGGAATGTATCAATACATGCTAGGAATCTATCAATACCCTTGGCAATGTATCGATGCATTTCACATAGAATGCCTCCTATAATATTCTATTGAAAATGTATCGATTCATACTTCATGTGTATTGATACTTTCACCACAGAATCCAACTCTCTAGGCAATTTCTTGAGTCTAACTCATTCATAAGTCTTTCTAACATTGAGAGATCATTCCCTAGGCTAAGATTCTGTCTAACCAAACCAATATCACCACATTATAGTGTGAAGAACATCATCAATACTCATATAGTCATAAACTAGGCACTTAAGCATAAATCATGAGGCAATGCTCATCCAATCATTCCTCTAACTCATTAATCTCATTAGCCATAACATTCTAACTATGGGTGGGTCCACCCCATTCTAGAGAATAGTGGTTTAACCCCCATTATTTTGGGTTCCTAGCATACTTTCTTGAACGACACACTGGCCTCATCCATAATTTATCTACTGGTCCTACCCTACTCAAGTAGGCAGTGGACAAAGTCCTTGCTACCTTCTAGTTCACCTAGCATGAACAATCATCAAAGCTGCGTCAGTGGCACTTCGGCCTCATCCATGATCATCATAAAATCTCTTAAGCTAAGGATCGTTCTCATCCTTAGCTTTAATCATGAACGTATAACATTTCTATAAATCATCATCATACTTAGCCCATAGTGTATAACATTTCCATTTATTGATCATTCATTTATTTTCATGTGCTTCATGTTGTACCTAGTATCCACCACATTGTACATCTTTGGCTAAGATTGCCCAAGATAATATCCATGTATACCAATTCCCATATAAAATAACCGAATGATCTCAAGTTTAAGGATTACTTACACAACTGACTTATGAGAATATTTCCATAAACACTTAAGTGAACTACCAAATAAAATTTTCATATTGGGTCATGTTCAATGAACTGGTTCTTATAACAAGCATCCACATGTTGATTTTAAGTATTTCCATACTTCAGTCTATGAAACTGATTACTAAGTTCATAGGTATGAAATATAACATGCGCTAGTATCTCTACTTTTATCAATGTTTTGCCTTGATAAAATATTGACTAGGAAGCTTTCAGAATCGGTGCTTTAATGAAATAAAGATTTCATAATCATAATTCTCTGTAACTCTTTTTGCAAGACATATTCATATATAGAACTTATCTTTATAAGTAAAAAACGTAAAATATATGAACTCAAAGGTATAGAAAATCTTTTATTATTGCAATGCATAAAATTGATAACAATGTTTCTACAAGAACATGTTGATCAACTTGCAGTTCACACATTGACTCCATCATGAGGAACCTCGCCTTGCTACTTTTTTAATTTTAAAACTAAAAATTTAAATACTCAATTATTTATGAATTTAGCATGTCTAGCTATTATAATTAAATAAGAAAAAAATTACACTAAATTCAATGATATACATTATTAAAAAATAATAATTTCAAATAAAATGTTCAAATAATAATAAATTAAAATGATCAAAAGTTTTAAAGAAGCTTTTCTGGTGGATTGTCAAGATTCCTAAATCTACCAATAATCTTGCGGATCACTTGGCTAAGGCTGGAATTAAATGTTCTGATGATCTTCTCCGTTTCCATTAATGAGTGCTGAGGCTTTTCTATTCTTCGTGCATCTTGGGCTCCACTGTTTCTGCTTTTCCTCCTCTGAGGTTTTTGTTATGGTTGGATTTTTGTGCTTTCTTTTGTTGTTCTTTGCGAGTTTTAGGGTCTTATAGGCTCTTCGAATCTTTTTGCTGCTGGCTGCGTGTGAGCGGATGACATTGAGCTATTTCCATGTACTTGTATTTTTGGTGGAGTTTGCACCCCTTTCTGTGACTTTTTTTTTTAAATAAATACTTTGTCATTGAAAAAAAAAAATTATCAAAAGTTTCAAGTCCCAAATTATAAATATAACAAAACAAATACAAATCCGAAACTATAAAAGAACAGAGTCAAACCATTAATCAATTATTAAAACATATATTTTATAATTTATATTTGTATAAAAACACATTTAATAATATTTCCTATGGCCTATCCCCACCCCGTCTGCGGTGAGGAATTTATTCTTGCCACTTCCTCGTTTTTAATCCCCGAATCCACCCCTATGGAGGCAGGGAACCTGGTTTCTGGTGGGTTTCAGGTGTAATTGACATTCTTAAGTTGAACTTCAAATTCTAGCTATTTGGGATGAAAAAGAGTAGTTGGAGAGGTCAGAACCTAATTGTCGCCAAAATCAGATTAACATTAATCGATTTAGTAAATAAGCTGAAAACTGTCTTCAATTTAGTTGGCTATTTCATGCTTTTGAGCTAAGTCAACCTTTTGGGTTTGGTTTTTGGTGCACTTTAGTCGATTAATTTGGCTCTTTACTCATCTGACTTTTTTAGGTTTGGATTCTATTGGCACTTTAGTCGATTATTCTTGCTGATTAATGGATCAACCTTTTCTGAGTTTGGCGTTAGTCAATTAATCTTGCTGCTGATTAACTTCATTGCTTTTGTCATCCTAATTAAACTCTGTAGATACCTTTAATCGATTAACTTTTTGGATAGATTAATGTTCACCAACTTTGCATTTTGATGTGTTGTTTCAAGGTAAATTCCTTGTTAAACTTGAACTAACCATGCTTAAAGTTATATAAACTTAAAAGAGTTTTACATGTATACTTTCAACACACAAGTTACACTTTGTTATCATCAAGGAAAAAACAGAGTCAACATTTGCCCAGTATAAAATTTCATGTCATAGTCTCTACTTTTCCAAAACTTTATTTAAATTGCATAAATTTCTATTCCCTTAATTTTTTTTGTCTAAAAGTTCACAAAAATAAAAGCATAATGACAAAATTTAAGGCAAAACAATGAAAAAATTCGACAATAAACTACAATATAGTGATAAATTTGAAATTATCTCATTTTTTCTTAAACATAATAGTGGAATTGCGTTATCCCTTTAATATAAGATTGAATATAGGTCAATAAATTCAAATTATACTACCACCATAAAAAAAAAAAAAATCAATAGACACTAAAAGTGTTATATTATATACTGCTAGAGTTGCTGTTGTTAGCACTCTTTCCAACGATGAGCACTTCTACTTTGCTTTGAGCCTCATGCAGTCCAATTCGTTATTCAGGATCTTTGCCAGAAAGTCTTCTCTCATTTTAAGCATGAAAAATACATATAAATTTATTTTGATTTACGTTAATAACTCAATAAAAAAATGCATTTAGATGTTTAGAAATAACATATGAAAACTACTTTAGTTAAGTAAAAATTTATTTGTACTAATTTGGGTAATTGCTCACACTCAATCACATAAATTAGGGAATTGTCCACAGGATATTATAAGACTGAAATTGCTAACCTCAATTTTTTTTATTAGAAATCATGACTTTCTTTATAATGGGGTTTTCATATTCAATTCTATTTATATTTCAATCTCTTCAATATCCGTGTATGTATATATGTATGTATATATATATATATATATGTACATATGTATAATAACATCAAAACCATAACAAATGCTTGGGATAATAGCACCTTTCCATTGTTTATACATCGGTGCTTACTTTTTCTTAATATTTTTTCAAAAACAATAAGTCCTTTTTTTTTTTCATACAATCACAAGTAATATCTAATCAATATCAAAAGGGCCCTCTGTTGCTTTTCCAAGTTTGGTTCATCTAATTTGACCAACTCAAAAAGAATGATAGCAATTTGGAAGTGAGGAACAATCCAAGAATAAGGTACGTATTTTCTAATCCATCTTGATGCGTAAACACTGGGTTGGACCTTCCTTGGGACGAGTCCGGCTATCATCATCCATAAAGTGGATGTGAACCGTTAAAAGAGCAAGCTGAAAAAGACAGTCCGAGCCGCCTACCACTAGCACTTTGCTCACTTTTTGTGGAGATTGTTAATGGACTTTGATTCTAAAAACGTAAAAGATACACAAGAAACAAGGGCCATTTCTGGAGACTTGTACAAAAGAGTGAGTAATTATAGTTGGTCCTACGTTATCGTAACGCCAACCAATCTATTTCGTTTATCATGCATTATCCGATCAAGTTGCATTGTTCTTTACAACAGTAATAATTAAAGAGCTGCGTTTGTTTGGGAGTTGGGACGGCCTGTCCCTCCCCCTTCCCTAAGGTCGAATAATTTGTGTTCGCCATTAAAATTAACCTGCTTGTTAGAAAATGTGTTTGTTCCCAAAATATTAAAATGCCCATAGCAAGTCCTATCATATATTGTTCCTAACAGTGACCGAACTACGATTTCGAGTATATAAGTATCTTCAATGTTTATATGGACATATTTATAAAAGTTTTTAAAAAATAAAAATAAAATTATAAAATTTAAAAACTTTTAAGAGGTGAGACCCTACTAGCCTCCTCCCTCTGCCTCTGGTTCCCAATCTATTATAATGCCCATGTAAAGTTGGTATCATATAAAGTTAATAGCAAATTATGTTCCCTTGATTTACTGTGTTATATGAGTATAAGATATCAACAAATATTTAGACAAATATAAATATGACACTATTAATTAAACGTGTTAAAAATCTAAATATATATGTAAATATGTTTATTAATTATGTTACATGACTAATGCGTTTATAAATAAGTTAAATTAAATTTTATACGATACAATTGACAATTTATATATATATATATATATATGATTAACATGATTAAATTTATTTTAATGAAATAATTAGTTTAAATTAAAATATTATTTTGTTAATAATATCCACAAAATATTAAAAATCTTCAAATAAATCTATCAACATAAGAAGATGGCATGCCTTTCAAAAAAACAATAAAGAAAAAGGATGGCATGATCGTCGGTGGCTGGTGGGTGACAAGGTGGATGATTAGGGAATCTAGCTGGGGCTAGGAAGTGGGAAGAACGCTAGAAGAAACCTTGCGTTTATTTTTGGATATCGGAGGTCACTTTTGAAAGTCAAAGTAAAAAAATTTGGATTTTTTTAGATAATTATCTTATTACCCTCATAAAATTAAAAAAATATTTTTAAAAATAACTGTTTAAAATCATTTTAACAAAGTTAAATTTTTAGCTATTTATATTAGGATTTTTTTAGATAATTATCTTATTACCCTCATAAAATTAAAAAAATATTTTTAAAAATAACTGTTTAAAATCATTTTAACAAAGTTAAATTTTTAGCTATTTATATTTAAATGCGTTCATATATAATTTATATTAATCAAATTATACAAATTGATATGATAATTTAATTGATTAAACAGGTTAAATGAGTGTGTTTAATTTGTTTAAGACGTGTAGTTGCCGCGTCTTAAGTTTATCAACATGAAGCTCAAACTCATTTATCTCCAAAATTATCTAATGTAATCATATAACATTTGCATTCCAATCCCTTGCAAGGAATGTTTCATGCCCTCCTTGACATTGCGGCGATTAAAACTGCTTTTCATCTAAAAACTACTTAATGCCAAAACAGAAAAGTTGGTTGTGAACTAGTAACCATACAGACAGCCCACGACATGCTTTTGCTGTTCAAACTAACGATTTTTAATCAAAATTACAATTTTGCCCTGCTTACATACGCTGATCATAATTTTTTTTTTTTGTTTTTAAAAAATATAAAGTACTTAATATTTAAGTCAATCATATAAGTACATCTAAACCATCGTTGAAAGATTTGTACTTAAATTTCCCAATTAGAAAAATACAAATACATAAACAAAATTCCTTTATTCTCTCAATTTTTAATTAGTTGAAATCATAATATTTCAATATCTAAAGAGGAAAAAGAAAATACAATAAAAAGAAGTGAAAAGTTTGAATCTGCAACATAGTCATTTTTCCTTATTTCTTTTATTTATTTATTTATTTACAACATATCGTCATTGAGAGTTTTTACTTAATTCTTTCATATAACACAAAATAGTTAAGGTAAATAAAAAAAGACATATAAAATAAGAAATAAATTTTTCACACGTCAAAAACTCACACTAACTCTTCGACAATAATTTTCAAACATCAGTTTTCTGCCCAACTTTTAACCATAATAACAACGACCTAAGGAAGTTGGACTAAAAAGTGATATATGTCACAGGGTGTTTCTTTACTAAAAAGTGATACCTAAATATATCGCATGGGTGTTTCTTTAGAACACACTCGTAAGGTCTTAGCTAGGCTTTCCTAACCTCGCACTAGCTATCAGTTAGCCTCGGTCCCTCCCTTCCCCACGGTGGGATGGATCAGCCTCAAGCCTAGGTGGCTTTGGCTCACACACACGCAGAAGAAAGTAGAAAAATAGAGAGAATGGAGCAATAACTCCCGTATGTTTTTTCTTTCTCTTTTTGAAAAGCATAATAACTCTTGTGTTAATGGTGTACACGTAGCTAACATTTACAAAGTATCTTAAATGCGGTATTTATAGTTTCAAAATCCCGTCCAAACGGTTACAACACAACGGGCAACCGGCTGCTGAGCCGTTTGAATTCGAATGGGCAGTCTGCCCATTCCTCCTATCCCGTCAACAATGGTCCTGCGTGTGGTGCGATTACGGCTCAGACAAGCCACTCTGCGGCCCACTTTGTCCACCAAATAGACTACGTTCTGGCGGCTAATTTTGACGTCACTGTGTCCACCATGCACTGTCTTTAACTGAGAGGATAAAAAGTTGTGATAAATATACGCACACACCATCTATAATTGAGAGGATAAAAAGACGTGTATATACACTTTTGTAAACCATCTTTAATAATACATTTAAAAAAAAAAAAAAAGTTAACTTGACAGATGTACAAGGAAGAAACAGAAAAATTAACCAATCAAATCATACCAATCTCATTTACTCCATTGGTATTTTTTTCCTTTTTTTTATTTTAAATGATTTTTGTTTTTATGTTCTTTTATGTTTGTGTATGTGTCTGTTCAGATTTCTGTGTTCCAATTGATATGAAGTTTTCAAGCAACTAACAAATTTTAAGTCCAAGGTCATGAAAATAGATATATATATATATATAAAGAAGTTCAAGGTTGGTTGAGTTAATTAAAACTCGAACTAGACAAAGTCATACCTACTTTAATGAATCTTGATTGTTTGTTTTTAATTTTATGTGTTTATTGTAGTCATAATATTATAGTATGCTTGGATAAAATTAATATAGTTTTCCTTAAAAATAATCAACTACTAGTAAAACAGGTCTTATCAAAGTTGCCCTCAGCCACTTCTCCACTTTGTGGGAGTAGAGGATGAACTTGCAGCAATATCTGCGTCTTTCTTGTTTAGTTTTTATATTATATGAAATTATTTTATATAATTTGTTATTATTATTTATATAAACTAAATTCATATGTTTTACTAATTATTAATTTTGGCTGAATAGTTAATATTAATAAGATTTTACTGTAAAATATGTCATAAAAAATTCTTCAACAATTTAAAAATTGTTATGAATATTTTTGTGAATATCCATTTAAGTTATGTATATCTAAATTTAGGTATAGATTAAATTTGATTACGATTAAGATTTAATCCATCTATTTAATCTCTTAGTATTATCTTCATCTTATAAATTCTATCTAGATAAATGATTATTAGCTTATAAATAAGTATTCTCACTTCATTTGTAAATACACACTTGAATAAAATCTTCTTACTCTCTCTGAATACTTTCTCTACAATTATTCATTCAAGTTATATTTCACAATACGTTATTAGACGATTCTCTAATCTCTCAAAATTTGTTATTATTTTGTTTTCATCATCTTTAAGTTTCAAAAGGATTTCAATGATTGGTCTTTGATTTTTGGTTTTAACAAATCAGGTAAGTGACTTTATATCTCTTTGGTATTTTTGTTTTAGTAAATCAGATAAGTAATTTATATCTCTTTGGTGTTTTCATCCTTGAAAATTAACTTAAATATGAATTTGCTATCATGTAGTATATATTATATTTTATCTCTTAATTGGAAAGTGAATTTGCTATTATATAGCTACTAATGAAAAATCATGAACTCCGTCCATTTTCTGAAGCAAATATGACACCATTTAGTAATTATGGTCATGGACATAGAAAATGTTACCATAATAATTGCAATCGCAATAGTTACACTATTCATTATTCTAATTCTAAGAATAATTTAACCCACCAGAAGTGGATATATAACTTTACTTACTAGAAATGGATGTATAATTTTAGCCACCAGAAGTGGATGTAAAACTTTACCCTACCAGAAGAGGATGGATAACTTTACCCTATCAAAAGTGGATGGATAACTTTTATCCCACCAGAAGTGGACGCATACTTTTAAGTGGATGAATACTTTTAATGAAGTGGACGAATACTTTTAACCTACTAGAAGTGGGTGAATAGTGAAGAGATATAAGAAAGTGACAAAATATACAAAATAAAAAAATATATAGAAAATATCTTTTCATTGATGTAGCCTGAAAAGCCATTGGTCATGTACCTATTGTATGTGTTGAATTTTATCAAGCATCACTAAAAGCTAACCATAGCCAAGTTGATATAACACATTAGGTTGTTGTTGATTTTCTTGTCCACTCTGAAAAAGGAATTGATCATATGATTAGTAATGGAAATATCCATTGTTGATTTCTTATCCACCCTGAAAAAGGAATTGATCATTTGATTGGTAATGTCAATATCTAAGAATAAAATTTCTTAATAGTTTGTTGGTATATTTTAGTATAACTCTATTATGAAGATATATTCATATGTTCTCATTATATTTAAATGATATGTTCTTATTATATATTTTAATTCTATATTTAATGTTTTTTTATGTTAACTTGTAATGTATGTATTTTATTTATTAAAGAAAAATATGGATATTCATGTAGTTGAATCTAAGACCAATGATGCAAATATATGTCTAGCATACAATGTTATAACGCACATTGTATTTCAAGACAAGAAATATTTTTCTCACTTGACAATGGAAGAAATCAATGTCGATATAATATCTGGTAGTATAAGATTAATTGAAAGCTTCGGAAGAGCTAATATTTTACTACCTAGAGGTTCAAATTTCGTAATAGAGGATGTATTATTTTTTACTAATTAGTCTCAAAGAAATTTATTAAGTTTTAAAAATATTATTCTGAATAGATATCATTTTGAGACAACTAATGAAAGAGACACTTAATACCTTTATATTGCATCTATTATCTTGAGTAAAAAGTGCATGTTGAAATAAAAAAGTTACCCGTTTTGTTCTCTGGATTATACTACACAAATAAAAAAGTTAATCTCTTACATTTTTAAAGTATATTCAGGGTGATATATATAGATTTATACATCCACCATGTGGACCATTTAAATATTTTACATTTTAATTGATGCATCAACTAAATGGTCACATGTGTGCTTATTATCAACTTACAATTTGGCATTTGCAAGATTATTCATCTAAATAATTTGTTTGCAAGCACATTTTCATAATTATACAATAAAGACTATTTGTCTTGACAATGTTGGTAAATTTACATCTCAAGCCTTTAATGAATATTGCATATTAGTTGAAATAACTATTAAACAACCTATTGCTCATGTTCATACACAAAATGGTCCAGCAGAATCATTTATTAAACACTTTCAATTGATTGTAAGGCCATTGTTTTTAAAATCTAAACTCCCAATTTCTATTTGGGGGGCCATTTGGGATGTAGCAGGACTTGTACACATCCAGGTAATGAATTATTATAAATTCTCTCTTTTACATTTAGCTTATGGTTAGAAACCAAATATTTCTTATCTCAGAATTTTTGGGTGTGCAATATATGTTTCAATTGCTCCACCACAAAGCACAAAGACAGTTTCTCAAAGGAGGTTGGGAATATATGTTAGATATGAATCTCCATCTATAATTAAATATTTAGAACCATTAATAGGAGATTTATTCATAGCAAGATTTGCTAATTGTCATTTTGATGAAATAATTTTTTCAACATTAAGGAGAGAAAAAAAGCAGTTGAAAAAAAAAATTCTTGGATTGTATTATCAATATCTAGTTTTAATCCTCACACAAACCAATGTGAACTTGTAGTTCAAAAGACAATTCATTTGTTAAATATAGCAAATCAGTCGCTAGACATATTTACATACCTAAAAAGAATAACTAAATCTCATATGCCAACTGTAAAAGCTCCTATTATAATTGATCTCCTTGTAAGACAACGCACGCTAGAAGTGTGGAAAACCAATCAGTTCTAAAGATAAAATTCTTAAAAAAAAAGAGCAAAGATTCAATATGGTCAGAAAGAGAAAATAAAAACTCTAGAAGAGACCCCTAACATAATTACTAAAATTTCAGAAGAAATTCAGTTACCTGAAATCATTGAAAATAATAGATCTCAATAAATTATGTCATGATGGGAAAAGATGAAATCTTAATGAAATAAATGGAGATAATATTTTTTTGTATATAATGTAACGTTCAATATTATGAAAAAAATAAGGATCTTGAACTTACATATATTGAAGAATGTAAAAATAGAAATAATTGGCCAACATGAAAATACACAATCAAGGTGGAAATACGTAATTAAGGTGGAATTAAATTCACTTGCAAAACGTTAAGTTTTTTGACTTATAGTCCATACACCAAATGGTGTGAAACTAGTGGGACATAAATGGGTATTTGTGAAAAAACGAAATGAGAAAAATGAGATTATGAGATATAAATCACAGCTTGTCGCACAAGGTTTTACCCAAAGACTTGGTATTGATTATGAAGAGACATTTTCTCTTGTGGTGGATGCAATTACATTTCTATATTGACTAGTCTGGCAATATATGAAAAGATTGAAATGCGTCTAATGAATGTAGTTATAGTCTATTTATATGGCTCATTTGATATCGATATCGATATGAAAATTCTTGAAGAATTTAAATTGCCTGAAGCACATACCCAATTTTCAGAAAATTTATTTGATCAAATTAAATAAATATATATAGATCAAAGCAATCTAGATGTATGCGGTATAATTGTCTTAGTGAATAGTTGTTAAAAAAATGTTATAAAAATAATCCTAGATACCCATGTGTTTTTATAAAAAGATTTGAATATGAATTTTTCATAATTGTTGAAAACTTGAATATTATTGAAACTTCTGAAGAGTTATCAAAAGCCATGGATTACTTAAAGAAAGAATTTGAGATGAAAGACTTTGAAAAAATAAAGTTTTGTTTGGGTTTTCATATTGAACACTTGACAAATGAAATTTTTATCCATCAATCAAATTATATAGCAAAAGTGCTAAAATGATTTTATATAGACAAAACACATCTACTGAGTTCATCCATGGTTGTAAGGTAAATAGAAGTGAAAAAGATCATTTCTGACCTTGTGAGGATGATGAAGAGCTTCTTGGTCTTAAAGTGCCATATCTTATTGTAATCAGAGTACTAATGTATCTTGTTAGCAATACACAACCTAATATATCATTTGTTTTAAATATTAGCAAGATATAATTCTTCTCCAACTCAAAGAATTTGGAATAGAATTAAACATATACTTCGATATCTTCGAGGAACAATGGACATGGGCTTGTATTACTCAAATGTATTAAAATCAAATTTAATTAATTATGCACATGCAAAATGTTTATCTGATCTACACAAGACTCGATCCTAGACAGGTTACTTATTCATATGTAGAGGTATGACTATTTCATGGCATTTTGTAAAACAAACTATAGTTGCTATTTCTTCTAACCATACAAAAATTTTAGTAATTCATGAGGTAAGTTGTGAATGTGTCTTGTTAAGATTTGTAACTCAATATATTCGAGAAACATGTGGTTTGCCTACCAAGAAGAAAATTTCAACAATGTTATATGAGGATAATATTGCTAGCATAGCACAATTAAAGGAAGGATACATTAAAGACTATACAATAAAACATATTTCGCAAAAATTCTTCTTCACTCATGATCTCCAAAAAAAAGAGTGATATTACTATTCAACAAATTTTTTCAAGTAACAATCTAGCATATTGGTGCACCAAAGCTATTCCTACAGCAATATTTGAAAAGTTGGTACAAAAGATCGAGATACGTTATTTTAAAGATCTTAAATAATTCAATCATAAAGGGGAGTAAAATACGTACTGTACTATTTTCCTTCATTAAGGTTTTTCCCACTGAGTTTTTCTTGATACTCTTTTTAATGAGGTAGTGTTTCAAAAGCGTATTCTTGAAAATAATTATGAACTCTTTTTCCTTCACTTGGATTTTTTTCCTATGAGGGTTTTTTTTAGTAAGGTTTTAACGAGACATATTCTTAATACAATAGATATTCAAGGGAAAGTGTTATGAAAATTTTTGTGAATATCCATTTATATTATGTATATCTAGATTTAAATGTAGATTAAATTGGGTTAAGATTAGAATTTAATCCATTCATCTAATCTCTTAGTATTATCTTTATCTTGTGAATTCTATCTGAATAAGGGATTATTAGCCTATAAATAGGCTCCCTTCACTTCATTTATAGATACATACTTGAATAAGATCTTCTTACTGCCTTTAAATATTTTCTCTCATTCTAAATACTTTTTCTATAATTGTTCTTTCAAGTTATATTTCATAATAAAAATAATTTTTTAAAACAATTTTAAACAGTTTTTAAAATTTAAAAACCAGAAATAGTTTTTGGTTTTTTAACTTTAAAAATTTTAAAATGAAAATAATATTTGTTTTTCAAAATTAAAAAAATATAAAGTTATTTTTATTATCAATTATTCAAAACATAACAAAAGAATCCTGATGACTTACTAAAGTTGAAGAATGGAGATGCGACCACATGGTGGATGGTGAGTTGGTAACATCACAAACTCGTGCTGTTAACCATATTTTATTTTTTATTTCCCTTCATATTCATGTTCAACTAACGATATATATATATATATTCAGCATAAATTATGATATGAAATTTGTGAAAATATTAGTTTTATAACTATGCTTAAATCCATAAATTTTTTATATTCATATTTACTACTAAATTTGAAATTTATACTAAAATTACAATTGAGAACTTAAATTTGAAAAAAGAGATTTGATGCAAATGGGTGATAGAACTCATGAAAACATTACTTAATTTCTTCATTATTTTTAAATTCATGAATTTACTAGATCTCTACTATAGATCTTATTAATGGTAAATTGTCCTTCCTTATTTGGCCTTAAAAAAGAACTAGGCTGGGAGATCTTTTATCTCCATGCTTCTTCATTTTGTGCTCTTAAACTCTAATAAGAATGCTTTCATTTCAAATAGCTTTTGGTTCATTCACTACAAAAAATATAGGATATCATCGATGAAAATTTACTGATGGAATTATCGACTGAAATTTTCGTCTACATTTGGTCAGCATAACTGTCATCAATAATGGTAAATTTGTCGATAACGGAATATCTCGTCAGTAAAGTTATTGATCAACTATTCCATTGGTACTTTTGTCGGTAAAGGCTCGAATCTGTCATCAATGGGAAAAATTCTTCAATAATTTTCGACAATAGCATTGCCGACGGATGTCAATCCATCAGTATTTTCCATTAGTAAGTAGTGATAGAATAAATCCATAAATAATTCCATCGGCATATTTATTACAACCCAAACCTATGGGCCATGACCAGTACACAAGTCCAACAGGTAGAACTCGCAAGAACCCAGCAAGCCTCTTATAGAACAAGTAGACAAGTAGATGTTAACATTAATTCACAAGGCCTAGATGGCACATTTTATAACATAAGTTCAAATATGTCCATAACAAACTGCGCATAAAATTTCAATTCAACAAGAGTACAACCTTGTACTATTAACAAGAGCCATACATTAGATATCATAATTGTAACGACCGCTCCTCCATTGCTATCGACGTCCAAGACCTTCAAGGAATCTCGTCAAGTCCCGAACAAGCCTTAATAAAAATTCTCGATAGTTCACTATTCACGATCACTAATCCATATTAATTCTTAAACCATATACACTTGTGTCATGATTTGAACCATAGGCATAATGAATCAATTTGATCCTTAACTCATATAACCATAAGTATATACATCACAGCCTAAATCTCCAATTTGTCATTTATATCAAACCAATACCCATTTACATATTAATAACAAAGTGCTACGACTCGATCTCTAATAGCGGAGCGACTCAGAATGGAAAGCTAAGAGGTGCAATTACCTACGTTGTAGTAAGTGTCTGTGTGCTGAATAGTGCACTTAATCGGTTTCTTATCTACAAAAGGAAATAAGGGGGTGAGTCTCACAGACTTAGTGATCATAGACTCCATGAGTAGGGTGTAGATGGGAAACAAGCGTCAAGCAGATAAATTTGAATGTTAAAAATATACAAATGCATAACTATTTAAACTTAAAACGGAGATTTGTGTCTTATATGAAAATCAAGAATTTTAATGCAAGATAGTTATTTCAAACCAAAAATATATCAATCTAGTGCGAATAAAAGTTTCCACGTTGAAACTATTTAATAACTTCATTCAAATCAAATCAGTTCATGTATTACATTAAAACCAGCGTACGTAAAAGATTTCTACCATCGAAATCAATTGACGTTTTACTCAAATCAAATTAGTAGAATCGTGTAAGCCCCCGCGAAATCAAATATTAATCAAGCTTATATGTAAACCACATATCGCCTCGTACGCAAGGAGTTAAATCTATATCATTGTATAACCAGGGGAGCTGCAGAAAATCTTATAGTTTTCACCATGCATAGAAATACGAGTTTAAAAACCAAAAGAGATGTCACTTTCGAGTAAGTAATAGTAATAAAACCTGTGGTCCCGCTACCACGTAATAACATCCGGGAGCCTTGCTTCCACTGGATTCCTACATGCCATGGCAATCTCAACGATGTTTGCTGACATCGAAGAAGATCAAGTGTCGCAACAGCAAATATCACTTGTGGCCTAGCCACATATAACAGCCCGTGGCCTTGCCACGTATATCATAGACCATGGCCCCAACCATGTCTAATAGCCCGTCTACGACCCAAAGGTTCTCTAGCTAGAGCTCACTCGTGCATGAGGGTCACACTTATCCGAAGTGACATCCGGCCTACTCTCGATGCTTTCAGTTTGTCAAAATCATTTTCAAAACCAAATCAAGTTTTTCGAGACTTTTTCCGTAAATTGTTTGAAAACAAGGTTTGATAACCCGTCAAATTGCTTTTCACATTAAATGGCATGGTGTAAATACTGTGCACAAAGATCGGATTATAACCGGTGCTCAAATCTGGCATTTTAAACATTTAACGAATGCGTTTAGCTATGCATAT
Source organism: Theobroma cacao (assembly GCF_053813885.1). Taxonomy (NCBI): domain Eukaryota; kingdom Viridiplantae; phylum Streptophyta; class Magnoliopsida; order Malvales; family Malvaceae; genus Theobroma; species Theobroma cacao. The sequence goes on along the minus strand of NC_142639.1, from coordinate 30,114,467 downwards.
CACACAAACACACAAGGCACAGACTTTGATGCAAACATCGTAATAAGGCTTGTTTCTTGGTTTCTAAAACACTTTACATAAATAGTCTATCTATAGATATATACAAACCAACTTTCAAAACAACTTGCATCCACAAAATACCTAGGATTCTACTAGCTCATGCTTTCCACAATTTTGCATTTAAAGTAAACCAACACGTATATATATATATATAGCTTATGGAAATTTTAAAATGAACACCCCCTACTCACCTTATAATAGGGGGATACTACATCGCTATTAGTTCAAAGGCGCATTTAGCTATTCCTACTTGCCGATCACTCGTTACTTCCTCCGACACGCCACCATAACACACTATCTTTACTTTTGCACTTCCTAGCAATAATCCAAATTCAATATCTTTAGTGTATATCATTTTCACTTCTCTTTCCCATTCAATCATGAATCCTTATTCAACTAACTTATATCTTGACACATTTTTACCAAAGTCACTTATATCCTTTACTTGCGTAATTCTTTAGATTATAAACACCGGTAACTTATTCACGACTCTAGCACACATATTAATCTTTTCTAAGGGTATTTATCACATTCAACCATCATTTTCACACCAATAACCTAGCATATGGCAACAATTATAATTTACTTCCATCAAGCATTTTCTAAATCCACGTTAACCACAATTTACATCTACATGCTGCCATCAATCATAATATCATTATTCATTCATGCACACCAATATTCATAGCCTTTTAAACCTCTCACAACAACACACATTCACACATTACATTGTTCTAAACTTTAAACTACCACAATTGCTCCTAACCGTACCCACAACATCACATTAACATCACATTTTGCATGTCTTACCATTTCTTTCTCACCTTAATTCCACTAGACACCCATGGGTTTGGTGGCTTGCATGTCACCAAATGGTCTCCAAATCTAGCCAATCTTTGCTGCCACAAGCACAAACAATCAACATATATCTCAATTTTCCTTTCTACTTGTGATTTAGAGGTTAGAACAATTGCCCACCACTTAATCTAGCTCAAAACCACCATGCATTCCAAGATTCTTCCACATGCATGCCTCGGGTTCCTTGGATTTTTGGTGATCCTTGCTACCACAAACAAAACCTCACATTATAATTGGTCCAAAATGCATGCATTCAAACAAAATAACAATTTCTACCTTCCTTACCTTGGAATTTTCAAGACAAAACACCAAAATCTTTCCAAACCTCAACAATGGTGTGTGGGTGGGGAAGAAAACCTCTCGATTTTCTCCTTTCTCCTCCAAGGCCGAGCCCCCCTCCAAGCTTTTCTTCTCCTTCCTTCGTTTCCCTTTCTCATTTCTTTTTTTTTTCTTTCTCTTTCTCTTTTTTATTTCTCTCTTTTTCTTGCTCTCGGGTGGAATTTTGTCAAGCTTTCTTTCTTTCTTTCCTTCTCTAAATGGCCGGCCTTCTCTCTCAATTTCTCAAGCTAACCACATTTCTCTCTCTTTTACTCAGTCAAAGGCACGGTTTTGCTAAGCCTTCAAGCCATTTTCTTTTTCCTTTCTCTTTCTTTTTAATTGTTTATTACATTGCCACTCATTTTGGACTAATCACATTTCATGCATTCTTTTTCTTTTCATTTCATTTGGCCAACTTCTAAGACCAATCAAAATACATGCATCAATTTCCTTTTATTCTTATTTGGCCATTTTGCCAACCAATAAACTTTCATGCACCAATTTCCTTTCTTTCACATTGGCTACATATCCATCCTTCATTATCCTTTATTTCTTTATTCCACCAATCATACTTCATGCATAACTTAATCTTATATTTTTTTTTGGTCTTCTATTAATTTATTCAAGTCATATACACATCACATCTTCCTTTTCTTATTTGGCCACCTAATGCACCAATACCATTGCATGCAAAATAGATTTAATCTTACTTTTACTATTTTTCCTTTTTACCATGCATGGTGGGGGTCTCACATGTTTCCCACTAACTTGCTCCTTTTTACATGTCATCATTTGCATGAAATAGTGAATTTTTGCATGCAAATTCCATCATTCCACATAATGTACCTTCCTTTGGTTAGTAAATTTCCACTTAGTTCCAAATTGTAGTAATTGCACATAAGTCATCGACTTTTCCTTATTTACCACTTGTCCCACCAAACTTTTCATCCTTTACAATTTAATCCTCGATCATTTTTTTTAATTCTAATTTCCTCCTATCTTTCTTCCTTTACATGTATACAATTAAAATATATAACTTGCACTTCACCAATATATCACCATAATATTTAAATATATACTTCCCCGCTCGTGCTCTATTAAATAAAGACACTCGGGTCCCACTTAGATTGACCTTATACTCCTCTTCCATGACTAATCTCGATATCAAATAAAATATATATATTTTAATATTATTTTATTCTAAAATTTTACACTTGTCTTTTCGGGTGTCAAAACGTCTTATTATGCCCCGGTTCACTTCTAAATCACCTTTTAACGTGCTAATTCATCCTCGACAAAAAATATTATTATTTAATTATTATTTTTGCGCATGCGAAATATTTTACTCTTGAACATTCCTTTCACCATTCACCGCTCTTTAGCACATAAATTCATGTCAATTAATCCATTGTCTTATCGAATACGGTTACGTTGACTACTATACGGGGGTACGGGGTGTTACAATAATGGGTCCTAAGCTCATAAAAAGTAAACCAGAGTTTTACACTTCATGATGGCAACATACAACCACTCAAAATAAACATTTAACACTAGCACAAAAATTAACCGAGCAGAATCGTGGATTGAGATTTCCTATCGAATGCTAAAAGTGTTGATAACCCGATTGATGTTAACCACTCGCTTCCCTTTGCGGGAATGCCCCAAAGCTACTTATCTGCACATGGGAATAAGACATTAGGGTGAGTTCTTTTTAACTCAATGAAAGGGCAATAATCAATATGCATAGCGAGAGCAATTTACATAAACATTTAACCCAAGATATGCGATTCAAATAAGCATATACATTGTAATTTACAAAACCCATTAAAGCACATAGTTGCTCATTAAACGGCTTATCAGTAGCTTTCAAGCGTCCATAACCCATTAGCAAGATGGTAATAAGAGAAGGGTCTTCATAGGTAACAAGACACACCCAATACCAAAGCCACTGATAATAAACAAGACCACAGGGATTACTACTTCTAACTAGACCATATTATCGTCTAAAACATGCTCATTGAATGGAAATCATGTGTATTTCAAGGTGTTCAATAGCTCATTACATGGCCAATAATACCACGTATTCATAGATGAAAGCAACATACCAATGCTGCAAATGATTATCACGTATTCAATAATAGTAATGATTCATACATAATAACATTAACATTATCAAACCATGGCACCAAGCCATAGGTTTATGGTACAAATAGGAAATTCATTAAACATAGTCATAGTCAAGCTCAATCACTATAAAGTGGCTCATCCAATATGCATAAGTTCAGCTTATCAATTATGACTCAACTACGTCCCATTGGCAACACAAATACATGTGTTATACATTACATGCATTTACCTAATGCACAACCAACCCCACTCACCTTGACAATTCAAGTTCTCCTTCAGCAACAATGGTTAAGTTCAGCTCACCAATGCTTTGACTTCAACCCTTTTAATCAACAATTTCTTTGATTGGTTGAATTTTAGACGCCCATCATAATCTAACATTATCAAATAGACAATCATTAACATTATGTGAAATTTTTCTCTACTTTATAGCTAAATTCCAGCTTTCAAATTATTTCTAACTTCTCAAATTAGCTCAATCGCCAGCTATTCAACTTAACAAGTCTAGATTTTTGGATTCTAAACACAAAATACCTTAACCATTACCTTGATCTTGATTTAAATCAGGTTTAAACCCTCAAGTTTTCCAGCAACCCTTAGGAGGGCATGATCCAACTAAAACAAAACAAACTTTAGAGTTACAACCGTTTAAATTACCAACCAATTGGCAAAATGGTTGTATCTTACCTCTAGATTGATATTCTAAGCTCAAACACCTTCTTCAAGCCCCAAAATATCAATGGAAATGATGGGACTGCAAGAGCTGAGGAGAGAACCTTATTTCTCCTTTTTGTTTCAAATGGGCGAATTACCTAGTGTTTTATGTATTTTTTTTGCCGTTTTGCATGCATCTATCGATAGATGAATGCATTTATCTATAACTTTGTTGTATTTCTCAACATTTTGCCTTTCATTTATCAATAGATAAGCTTATCTATCAATAGATAGTGTGTAGGGCATTTCCAATTTATTCTTAGCTTACTATCTATCGATAGATTTGTTTAATTTATCAATAGATACCATCCAAACTTGCTTCATATTACTCATGAGTGGACATCTATCGATTGTTACATGAATCTATTGATAGATGTACTTCAGTTCATTTCCTCTTTACTCATAAATGGACATCTATCGATGGTTGCATGAAAATATCATTAGATGTAGAGCATCTATTGATAAATTATGCCTAGAACCTAATATTTCTACACTTTTAGCCTCTTAACTCTATCTCCAAGTTTCTTGACTTATATTTGCTTGGATAGAGCATCATAACTCAACAATTGAAGCCCATTTCATCAACATATCATTATATCATTCAAACTCTACAAAAACACATAATCATACTCTTTTACACTATATGCAAATACTCAAATTTCCATGTATACTTCAATCACATGTTATTTCATTAAACATCTTAACATAACCACAAACATCTTTTATCAAAGTTAAGGGGTGTTACTGTTAGTTAAAATTCTACCTACATCACTATACGTATCAAACAAATAGTATATTAGTAAGCAGGGTATCGATCCTTTCAAGAATTATTCAAAAAATTTACTAAGTACTAAAATTAATACAATTTAGGTTTATTCAAACAATCAAAATTTAGCTAACTAATTAAACTAAAAACTAGTAAACTAAAACTAAACTAATTAACACTAATTGAAAATCTAAGCAAAAAGATAATGGAATAAAAATCAAATTGGAAAAGCCTACGATTACAATATCTCTCACACTTCATCTAAATTTTTCCTCTCTTTTAACTTATTCCAATGGGTTGCCTAGAGTCCTCAATTATTTATAATGCTCTCTCGAGTCTCTTATAAAAATATCTACTTTAACCAAAACACTATATTCTTATCTAAATTGAAATTAAAATAGATTCACTAAATTCAGGCTCTAATATTGGCTACATACAACATATAGGTATATTTCTATCATATGCACAAATAAATTTATTCATTCAAGCAAATAAATATGATCATATGCTATTCCAATTTTAGTCTACACTAAACTCTCTTTCCCAAGTTTGTTTAGGTTTGTAGAACATGGTGTCTAGTCAATTAAAAGCATTAAGAACAAGTTGGAAAAAACAATTCTATCCCATTGAAAATAAACTATAAAGAGATTAAAAATTTAAACTACATGTGAGTTCAATTCCAATTCTAGAAAATGGAATTTACCTACTCATAATTGCAAAAATAAATAAAAACACATGAAGTTTAGCCATCAAGACTAGCAAGAATAATAAAAGCTAAAAAAGAAATAAACAAATGTTTGCAGCCTTGATCTTCAATATTCAGCCTTAACTTCTAATTTCTTGAATCTCTCTTAGGATTTCTCCTCAATATGTGTGTGGCTAACTTCTCCTTAAGCTAACTATTTATAACTTGAAAACTTAACCTAATTTTACCTAAACTAAACTACTTTGGCCTAATAACTCTTAATTTGGGCTTAAAATAAGTTTAAAACCCAATAATCTTAAATTGGCCTGCATAACTTTCTTTGCCACAATAATCTTTTCAAAATTTCCTCTTTGACACCACAACACACCCCATCTAAGCCACGACACTCCCTTTTCTTCATGTCTTCTTTGTGTCGACTACTACACTCTATAAACTTCCAATGAACTTTTCTCTATCTTCAAGGCAAAAATGGGTAAAGTGATTCCCATGAAAGTTGTATATCTGTCTCTTAGCTTTCCAATGGTTGAAGAATCACAGCATTTGGAGTTTTGGAGTGAAAGTTATGATCAAAATACCGTGACATATATGAATAGGATCTGAACTCCTTAAACACCTTTCTTCACCCAATTAAACCATATTCTGCTAAATTCCTATAAAAACATAAAAACTAATAAATAATAACTAAAATATGATAAATAAACATAAAATTAGCATAAAATAAAATAACTTAATAAAAATAAACTAATTTACAAAATAACTAAAAGTAATTAAATCCTAAGCTAAATTCAAGAACTTAGTTAACTTTCAAGAACAACTTGAGATAAAATAATTCTATTTCATAGAATTATCAGCTACAATATTAGCAATAGAATTACCGATGTATTGTCGATGGAGTTACTTTTGAAGCACAAATGCAAATTTGTTGATATTTTTGTTATGAACTCCATTAGTAATGGATGAATTCCATTGGTAATGACTACAAAATCGATTTTTTTTACTATTCACTTTTGTCTTATTGGTAATATAATTATTATATAATACAAAACTTAAGCAATACAAATAAAAAAAATCCAATGTAAACATCCATGAAAAGCATGAAAATACAAAGAAGTATCTAACACTCGATCACTGAGGGGGTGGTTGCTTATTCTGCTACTATTATGGTTGAGGTGGAGGACCCAACTATTGTAATGAGGAAGAATCCGAGGCATTTGAAGGTGGTAACTTTCATGCAATCACCTCCAACAAGTTATTAACATTGGCCATCGATGTCATTAAAATACCCAATGTTACTAACTAATTGTTAATATCCTTTGGTCTCAAGTGTAGGGGACGAAAGAGGTCATGCAGCATCAGGATCACAAGCGAACTCAAACATCGCTGATAGAGCTAAAAGTCTAAAAGTAGGGACTTTTGTGCTAAATCTAAATACATGGTTAGAGTACTGTTCAGCCCTCCAATTGCGTTGGGCCATGCCTTAAGATCAAACTTCGGTTGAGACGATATCGCATCAACGTACTTCTATAATAAAGCCAAAATGTATGATTCCTAGAAATAGAAAGGTAATTAAAACTATTATGGTATTTAATTGGTAAGCAACATATATATCAAATATAAACATACATATTATATCTTACACATACAATGTTACCTATCTCTACTTTTCCTTAAACTGTAATCATAAAAAGATAATAAAAATAAAAAATACATCATTGCATGCTATCGCAATCATTAACAACACAAAGAACAACAAGTAAAGTAAATCATTTTTTGTAGTACTATAATAAAAACACATACCATTCTTTTCTAGTGTGGTGCAAAAGATAAAGAACTGCTTTTATATTTTTTACACTATAGTCCTTTTCTGTCAAGCGGTTCTACTTGGCCTTGCATGAGCATGCTAGCCACGTGGGCGTGGACCATACGTTATCAATTGACTAGTTCAATACTTCTACAACGATCCAGGGCAGCAGTTTACCCTTCATCAATAGGAGATCGATGTTAGGGTTGCTTACATTCTTTTTGGCCTTCTTATGCTTATCCCCTAATAGATCCTTGAGGAGGTCTTTGCAAATTTTCTCCCATATGTTGTACAGCTCCATTGCATCGACAATAGCCCATGTAAAAGATTCTTACATCTAATATACATATATATATATATATATATATATTAGTACGAAAAATGATGATAAATATGCAATAATACTATATCTTTATGTTACCTCGAATTTACACCACATGTTGTCCTTATACTCTTGAGGAACATGCCTCCAAGTCGGCCAAGGTTCACTAAAGTTACTCCTGATTATCCTTATTATGGTCGAAATGACTCCACTCTCCTCAAAGGTACTACAAAATCAATACATCGTTAGTAAAATGCATTAATTCCCTTAAATTGCTGTATATAATGATATAAATTGAAGTAGAGGAAATTACCTCCCTTTGACAGGATAAGGAAGTATATGTCAATCCGGATGAGTAAGAGTGGGACTCGGCCCTCAGCCTTTAGCCTATGACAAACTGTTGGAGGCAATAGCAATGTCCGGAGTAGAGGTTTCGACTGGAGTAGTTGAACTTTGCATCAGTACCTCTGGCTCTACATGAGTACTTGCCATTAGATTGGGAGTCTGCGGTCTGGTGGGAGGATTTGGCATAGGAGGTTAGACACTTGAAGGGTGAGTGCCACTAGATTGTCCTCAAGGGGTTGCCCTTGTCTATGGCTTAACCATGTTTGTAAAACTATTAGTAACTATCAATAAATAACATGCGTATAAACATTAATTTAACTATCAATAAATAAATATACAAAATGATACATATAAATGAATGACCTTCATAAAGTTTTAATGTCAAAGAGTTCACATATATTTGTACATTTTTTTATTAAAAAAAGCATCCATCAATCATCATCTGAACTTGCAAACTCATTTTCTTCATTCTCATATTCATTATCATCGATATTGTTTCCATCTTCTTCGTCTAATTCTTCCCCTGCCTCGTCATATTCTCTTTCAACTTTATCATTTTCATCATATTCTTCATTATGTTCAACATCTATAAATGTATTAACCTCTTCATATTCACTACTAACAAGAATTGTATTATTGTCAAGGTCGATAGAATTATGATTAAATCATGAATTGAAGGAAGCTTCGCCTTCTTAATACACCTCTTCATTGTGGTTGATCATTTTCCCCTTACTTTGCTCATTATCTAGAATAGGAAACCAACTTTGGGCCTTCATTTTGAACACTATGCACCAATCACATCAATCTCTTTTGTTTGATGGATACGAAGTATAGTACATTTGAGTTGCTTGGTTGGTTAAAACAAAAGGTTCATTGCTAGTAAGAATTGAGTTGTGTCTAATTTTAGCCAACCCATGAACAGGATCTACTTGAAGACTTTTATCGATATAAAACCAATGGCATTTGAACAACATGACTTGGTTGTTGATATCAAAGTATTCTAGCATAACAATATCGACAAACAATCCATAAAAGTCATGATCATAATCATTATAACTACTTCCCTTAATATAGACACCACTGTTAATCGCGTTATGATTGTGACCATAATTTAATGTGTGGAACTTGTATCTTTTGACATAATAACCTTTGAAACACCTTGCTATAGAACCAATACCATGAGACATGTCGACAACATAAGAATCAGTTTGACTTGCATGTTGGACGACCTAAGAAAAAGCTACATGGCTTTCAATTATTTGAAGTATTAAGTTAACACAATCAAATAAAATTACTAAAGATAACTTACATATTTTTTTAACCAATTACGAAATGATGCATCACAAACATTTTCTAATTCTTTCTCGAAAATGCCATATTGTTCTCTTTTAACCATATCGTCGAACATCCTATGGATCAAAGGAACATGTAGTGAATTAATACCATTCTCCATTCACAATTTTCTAAATTATTAGTTAAAATTATACTTAACTAATGTACGATAATATTTCCTTGCAATTCATTAGTTCATATAGTTTGGCAACATAGAACTCATCATCCTCTAGGTATTGATGTTACTTGAATTGACCTAAAAGTCGACCAAGATAGTTGAAAATTGACAAATGACCGGCTGCATCAATCTCTCCGCCATCATCATTCCATGGGACCTAGTTCATTCTTGTTGGGATTGTAGGTTTGAAGTACATTAAACAAAAAAAAAATGATATTTTGTCGATGATTCATGCTTCACAAATGGATATTTCCACAGATGCTCAACTTTTCATCTTTTTTTCTTTCAAATGATGTAAAAACCTAAATATCATTGTTCCGCATCATATTCTAATTGTAAAATTAGACTAAATTTTAATTACAAATGTTGCTCACAATACCTCTCGAAAGGATACATCCATTGATAATGGACCAATCCTCCAACCTTAACTTCATGTGATAGGTGGATCAGTAAATGCTCCATTGAATAGAAAAAAAACTCTGTGGAAAAATCTCTTCTAATTTGCATATGGTTTTCATGATTTTTTCTTCCCATGCATTGATATGATCAACACACAATTGGATTGCATATAAATCATGAAAGAAATGTCAGATCTCAACAATTGTACTCCAAATAGTGTGAGGAGCCACATCACATAAGGGACATGGGAGAACACTGCATGAAAACGTGATAATCATGAATTTTCATCCCATAAAATTTGCATTCTTACTCATTCGCACACCTTGTTATGTTAGAGGTGAAACCATCTAGTAATAGTAATTGTTTCACCCAAGCACACATAGCTTTCCATTGCACTTGAGTCAAAGGTATGAGGCTTTTGGTTTAAAAAGTTTACCATTATTTGCAATTAATTACAATTCTGACTGCCTACAACACACTTCCAAAACATGACGAGCCTTGATATTATCTTTTGTCTTTCCTAGAACATCCATCATCATGTTCAATATATTGTCAAACACGTTACGCTCAAGATGCATCAGATCCAAGTTGTGATGAATGAGATTTGTATGCCAATACGGTAACCCCCAAAATATACTTTTCTTTACCCAATTATGGGTTTGATTGGAACTTGGTAGCTTCTGATCTCCAACCTTTGTCCCACATGTGATATTTGGAACTGACTCTAATTGTTCCAAGATCTCGACACTGGATAGTCGAAGAATTGAAAGGTCTCGTTGGACACATTTCTTAAATTTATCTCTTGGGCAATGAAAATGATGATTTATTGGCAAGAATTGTTGAAGACATTAAAAAAGCAAGTTTCTTCCCGTACTCCAAGATGAAACTCTTTCCATGTTTCATACAATATGGACATGATAAACGTTGATTAGTGCTTTATTCGAACAACATTCCATATGTAAGAAAGCCATTAATGGTCTATAGGAGTGTTACTTGTTGAATAAAATTTTGGCAAGTAAACGCATCATACATGACCACACCTTTGTCTCACAAAACTTTGAACTCATCTATTAGAGGTGATAGGAACACATCAATGTTTTGTCCGTGACTTTTCCTCCTTAGAATGACCATACTAAGAAAGATGCACGGTTGCTTTGTGCACATCCACAGAGGTAAGTTATAGAAAGTGAGCATTATTGGCCAAATAGAATACGATTTTGCTACCGACCTGAATGGACTAAAACTATCTAAACATAAATCGAGTCTAATGCTGTGAGACTCAATAGCAAAAGACTGATGAACGCGATTAAAGTGTTGCCAAGCCTCACCATCAACAAGATGCCTAAGCAACCCATCATTAGATTGGTGTGTGGCATGCCATGTCATTTGTTTTATGGTTTTACTTGACATATATAGCCTTTGCAATCTCGGTATGAGTGGAAAGTATTGTAAAATCTTATAAGGAATTTTGGTCTCCCTTACTACCCTTAATTTATTCAATTTATACCGAGGATGACTACAACATGGATAATAAGACAACTCAGATTATTCATTATAAAACAACATGCAACTGTTTTTACATGCATGAATTTTTTGCTAGCCGAGCCTAACTTCCTTTAGTTATGTCTTCATTCTATAGAAGTTTTCCTGTAATGACTCATCAGATGGCAACATCTCCTTCACTAGATACATTGGACGATTAAAGCATGTCGCACTCATGTTAAACTTTGACTTCACATTCAGTAATTGAGACATGGCTGATAGTTTTGTCTACTTATCACATCCAAACCATAAAGCTGCATTGGCATATTTTAACAATGAAAAGAAGAATGCAACATTCAAATTTGGATATTTAGGAAAGGCCAATTAATTTTAGGTCTCATCATTGAATTGAAATTTTGGTCGTAAAGCATCCATAACCATTTCAACATATAGATTTTCTAGTCTGACTTTATTAACTACTTCATTCTTCTTTTCAACAAAATGTCTCGATGATTGTCCGACATGGAGTGATTAGCCATGTGCATTCCATATTGTGTACACACTGATAAACCTTTGCTAAGTAGGTGTTCTCGAACTTTATCAGTAACCAAGAACTTAGTAGTCATACACCGAGAACAAGGACTTTTGATCTTATTCTTTATCACATATTTTGGTTGACTAAACTCAAATGAAATAACTTCATCTACTCCATTCACGAATTCTGTCCCAAGAAATCCACTTAAATCTATTAGGGAATATATCAAACTCTTATCTCGCTCCATTTTGAGAAAAAAAATATTATAACGGACATATGATGTCATTCGTTAACAGATGCTAACACGAACATCAATCGAAAATAAAAACCAACTTAAGTACAAGAATTATAAAAATTTTATTTGTTACCAACATATTAATTTATTAAAATCTTAGTTAATTCAAATGAATTTAAAAATATAAAATATCATTTTATTAATTTAATAAAACCTTAATTAATTTAAATAAATAAAATATTACATATTATTACTTATTTAGTTAATTGCTTAATTAATAACACATTACATTACTTAATTAACTAAATTATCTAATTAACTCATTAACACCTTAATTAATTTAAATATTTTTTAAATTAAATAATATTACTAATTTAATTAATTGCTTAATTACTAAAACATTTTTTCATTTGATTAGTTAAATTATTTCATTAATTTGATAAAACCTTAATTAATTTAAATAATTATAAATTTTACTTAATTTACTAATTTAATTAATTACTTAATTATTAATACATGATTCTTTTTAATTAGTTAAATTATGTAATTAATTCTCTTAAACCTTAATTAATTTAAATAAACAAATATTATATAATATTACTTATTTAATTAATTGCTTAATTACTAACACATTACATTACTTAATCAACTAAATTATTTAATTAACTCATTAATGCCTTAACTAATTTAAATATTTTTTAAATTATATAATTTAACTAATTTAATTAATTGCTTAATTACTAAAATATTTTTTGATTGGTTAAATTATTTCATTAATTTAACAAAATCTTAATTAATTTAAATAATTATAATTTTTGCTTAATTACTAATCTTGTAGTCTAACTTGTAATTGGAATGTTTCATGAAGTTAGACCCAAAAATCCTATTTGTGAAAGCTAAGGGAAACACCCATTTGCTTTTCCAAGTTTCACAACTTCAGAAAACTTAAATGTCAACAACAGATAAATTATGTCTTGAAGCACAAACATATTATTCAACATTATCACTAGCACATTAATCAAATAAGGTGCTCTTGAGATGCATACCTTTATTGCACATTTCTCAATTTTTCGACCATAACTTTCTTTGTAGAACTCCAAATAAGGTGATTCTTAGACCATTGGAAATTGAAGAGAAAAATACACAACTTTCAAGCTTACTACTTTGCCTAGTTCTGCATAGAAGGTGGTCAAAAACGTTGTTGAAGTTGAAGCATTACAGTAGTCCAAGAAAGAAGAAGCGAAGCCACGGCCTTGGAGGAGGTAGGCCACGACGCTCTGACATGAAATTCATGATTTTTCACCTTCAGATGGTTAAAGTCGTAGCCTAGGAAGAGGTAGGTTGTGGTGCCCATAGATTTGTTAAGTTATCCTTGTTTAAACATTCTTCTAACTTGACCCAATCTTGAGCCATATTTATGCAACCTTTTAGAGACATTAAACAAACAAGATTTAGAGCTAAGATTTAGCCACAAAATCATTGGAGCTAAGTGTTTGCTCCATTAGTTTTTTATGATAATAAAATATTTCTATTTATTTGTGTCCAATACCTTGACTGTGCAGGAAAATTAATATATGAAATTAATTAATTAACTCTTCAAAGAGTATGTCAAAAGAAAAAGAGGGATAAAAATAACAAGATGAAACTGTTTAACAAGGAAAAAGCCTATTGGTGAAACAAGGAAAAATATTGGTTGACCAAGTTTCAAATTGGAGGTATGGAGGGCTGAAGAGTTTGAGAAATAGAATCAACTTAGTTGACTAAATCAGTCGACTAACTGCTCTCTGCCAAAATCTATAACCTGAAACAGAACCAACTTAGTCAATCAAGTCAGTCGACTAAGAGCTCTCTGTTTGCAATTTGAACCAGAGCACTACAAGACAAATTAACGGCTAGAACTCATCCTCAACTGTTTCCAACAGCCATAAACTGTCAAACTGCCATCATAGCTACTTTTCCAAGTATAAAAGGGTCTTCCAACAATTAGAAACAAATTTTGAGAAGCCTTGAATGAGATTTGAGCTATAAAAAGTAGAAAAACCAGAAAAGCTTCACTGCACTTAAACGGCCACTCTTTGCATTTGTATTTAGCACTCAATCTTATACCACTCAGATCAGCCTGTGATCATAGGTACTTTCTTTTACTACCTTTCTTGTATTCTTAGAGTGAGGAAGTCACTCTAAAGGGTTATTCAAGCTTGGAATAGCTTGATTGTTATAGGTTGTGATTGAGCTTTGGAAAATCACTTTGGGTTTTAGTTGAGCTCGTGAAAAATTAGTGTAAAAGGTTTTGACTGAGCCTGGTAAAAGCCATTGTAAAACTTGGTGAAAGCTTGTGAATTTCATCGGTGTTTAGTGAATTTGTGGAAAAATCCTTGGTTAGATAATCAAGGTAGTGGATGTAGGTCTTGGATCGAACCACTCTAAATTGCTGTGCATCTTAAACTCTATTTTTATTTTCTTAAGTTTTGGAAATTAGTTTCCAATATTATTGAGAGCCAAATTGTGTTATTCACCCCCTCTAGCACATATTATAGGGACCAACAATTGGTATCAAAGCTAGTTTCCTGTTTTTAAGGCTTAACATCTTTTGGGAAGATCCAAATGGCTCAACAAAAAACCATAGTTGCTGAGGGACAATCAACAAATAGACCACCTCTGTTTGATGGCTCTAATTATCATTATTGGAGCACAAGAATGTTAATCTATATTAGGGCTATAGACTATGAAATGTGGGACGTCATAACTGATGGACCCTTTATTTCCCTTAATCGTGAATGTAGTGACAAATGAGTTGATGCCTAAGCCAAGGTCTGAATGGACTGAGGCTGAAACTAAAAAAGTTCAAATAAATTTTAAGGCCATCAATACAATGCATTGTGCATTAACCCCCACTGAATTTAACAAAGTCTCAAGCTGTACAACAGCTAAGCAAGTGTGGGAAAAACTTAGAATAATTCATAAAGGGACTTTTCAAGTAAAGGAGTCCAAAATTGCTCTGTTAACACATAATTATGAAATGTTCAAAATAAAGCCTGATGAAGACATCACCAGTATGTTTGATAGGTTTACAAACATCACAAATAAATTGAGTCAGGTAGGCAAACCTATTCCTGAACATGAATTTGTAAAACGACTACTTAGGAGTTTACCAAAAATTTGGAAGCCTAAAGTGACTGCCATTAGAGAGGCTAAAGATCTGAACATCATCGCACTTGATGAGATTTGTAGTTCTTTTCTCACTCATGGGTTGGAGCTTAAGGAAGAAGAAGAAGATTAAAGGGAAGCAAAAGAAAAGAAAAAGAGTATTTCACTTAAAGCTAGCATCCTTGAAAAAGAGCTGGAAGAGCTTTCCTACGATGATGATGAAGAATTAGCTTTGGTTGCAAGAAAATTCAGAAAGCTAATGAGCAGAAAAAATCAAAGGCTAGCTAGAAAAGGTTTCAAGAAAGACCAAGGTGCCTCGTGGAAAAACAAAAACAAAATTGACTCCAACAAAAAGGAGGAACTCATCTGCTACAAGTGCAAGAAACCTGGTCACTTCAAGTTTGAGTGTCCATTGTTGAAAGATGAAACTCCCAAGAAAAATAAGAAATCCAAGAAAGCAATGGTGGCAGCTGCATGGTCGAACAATGACACATCAAGCTCTGAAACTGATGACGAAAAATCTGAGGAAAGAGCAAACAACTGTTTAATGGCACAAGAGGATGAAACAAAGGTATCCTCATCCCCCTGCATTAAATCTTATGATGATTTACAAGATGAGTATGAGTGCCTTTATGATGAATTTGAAAAACTTTTTTCAAAACACAAATCATTAAAGAAAAAGGCTGCATTACTTAAAATGATTTGGAACAAATGAAACAAGAATTTACTTCTGTTTTTGAGCAAAGAAATATTTTGCAAGTTGAGTTAGAACACTCAAAAATAGACTTTGAGGTTTTGAAACAAGAGTTGGAAAACAAGTTTGAAGCTTTACAAATAATTCTTGATGAAACACAACTCTTAAATGTTTGAAAAATGAATCTTCAAAAAGAGATGTATACCACAATAAAAATTCAGCTAAAGCATTACCTAGATGTTATAATTGTGGTAAACATGGTCATTTATCATATGAGTGTTTTAAGAAAAGAATAGTGTAGAAAGTTTAGAAAATCTGGGTTCCTAAGGGATCCTTTGTTGTGACTAACACTCAAGGACCCATCAAAGTATGGGTACCTATAAAGAAAAACTGAAATTCTGTTTTGTAGGTTGAGTTGGACTTAAAGGAGACATGTTTAAGAGCTCAACTCAAGAAGAAATAGCCTTGGTACTTGGATAGTGGCTGTTCATGGCACATGACAAGACATGAAATGCTATTTGCTCAACTGGATAAGAGAAAGGGAGGAACTGTATCCTTTGGAGATGATTCAAAAGGTAGAATCCATTGTATAGGTACGGTTGGTAAGAATTTCCAAACTCAAATCAGTCATGTGTTATTGGTTAAAGGCTTAAACCATAATTTACTAAGTATTAGTCAATTATGTGATAAAGGATTTAAAGTATGTTTTGATTCAACTAAGTGTGAAGTGATAGATGTGAGTATAAATAAAATCTCATTTATAGGAAAAAGATTGAAGAATATGTATGTGATTTTTCTTGTAGATCTTGAAGTAAATAGTGAAGTATGTCTTGTTACAAATGTTGAAAATGATAGCTGGTTATGGCATAGAAGATTAAGACATGTAAGTTTGCATACTATGTCAAAATTGATTAGAAAGAATCTAATGGTTGGGCTACAGGATTTAAAATTTGAAAATGATAGGATATGTAATGCTTGCCAACTAGGAAAACAAGTTAGAACATCCTTTAAGACTAAGAAGATAGTGTCAACATCTAGACCTCTTGAATTGTTACACATTGATCTATTTGATCCAATAAGCACAACTAGCTTAGAAAGAAAATCTTATGGCTTTGTAATAGTTGATGACTATTCTAGATATACTTGGGTGTATTTTCTTGCTCATAAGAATGATGTTCTACAAGTATTCTTAAGTCATTGTAAGAAAGTAGAAAATGAAAAAGGACTAGCTATAGTTAGCATAAGGAGTGATCATGGAAGAGAATTTGAAAATGATGAGTTTGAAAAGTTTTGCAATGAAAAGGAGTTGGATCATAATTTTTCTACACTTATTTAGAATTTTAAATTCTCAAAATGATTTAATATGGTGATTCGGAGTTCGAGAATTGATTTGGAGTCAAAATGGAATTTTCATGACCTAAGGGTAAAATGGTCATTTTACCACCCAAGGGCAAAATTGTAATTTTACACCACCCAACACTTGTCATACTCATAGATTTCATCCCTTAACATTTTATATGGTGAATAATTGAAATATTTTATGTGGTGGAGAAAGAAAGCTTAATTGTTAAGTGTAAAATATGGACCAATGGTATGGTGACAAGTGACAAGCTTATATTTGTTTATAATTTACATTAAAAACCAGCACATAAACCCTCCCAACTCATTTCTCTTGATCGGCCAAAGGAAGAATGTCAAACCCTGTTCTATAAAATAATTACGACATCATTTACATGCTCAATAGAATGTTTGCATGTTTAGGAAGTTCGAGGAATCGTTAAAAGACGATATTGCCCATAATGGTACCATTAAGTCGATTAAGCCTCGAACTAGTTCAAATAAAAATTTTGAGGTGAAATTAAGAGTTTCACAGTTCAGGGATGATTCAAAATGGTAATTCGGAGTTCGAGGATCAATTTGGAGTTAAACCAAAATTTTCACTATCCAAGGGTAAAATGGTCATTTGTCATTTACGGATAAAATGAAAATTTTGGGAAAAGATTTTTTTGGCCCCATTTAACTTATTGGAGTATGATTTGAGTATTGGAGTATAATTTGAGGGTTTGGCAGTGAAAAAATTTAATTTCGGTGATTTCTGGAGTGTAGGGGCAAAATCGTAATTTTTCCATCCACGGACAAAATTTGAGATTTTGAGAGAATTTAGATCGAATTTGACAAATTGGAGAATGGTATGAGTATAAGGGATGAAAAATATGTCTATGGCAATTTTTCAGTTTTTGGGACAAAAATGTAATTTTTGACTTTTACTGGGGTAAAAGTGTAAATTTCAAAAATTACTCCACCAAGACTTTGGATAAGTTTGAGAATTTTATCTAAGCTATGGATATGTGGGACAAGTGTATGGTGAACATTTGGAAATAAATGGATGGCTAGAATTTAAGGAATTAATAAAACAAAAAAAATGAATAAAATAATATTATATTATTTTAGCCTTTAAAAATGTCAAAATTCCAGAATTCTCATCTTCTTCAGCTGTCCAAACCAGGAGAGAAAAAGGGGGAAAAAAAATAAGAACCCTAGCTGAAAAAATTTGGGGAAAATCAAGAAAAATCAAGAAATCAAGCATTAAAAAGGTAAATTTCATTGATTTTCCTTGTGATTTTCGCTACCCATGCATTTTTTTCTCATTTCCATGCAAAATTAGAAAGTGGGTATGGACACCCATGCTGGCCAAACCTCCATGGATGAGTTTTGAACTTGATTTTTGGTTGATTTTAATTGAATTAAGTGATTTTAGTTAGATTATATTGAAAAATAACAAAAATAAGCTAGATAAATAATTTTCTCCCATTGAAACCCATTATGCTGAATTTTCTAGGGGAATATTGGCTGCTGATCTTGATGTTTATTTGAAGAATTATGATGAATAATGATGAATTATGAGCCTAGAAAAATAATGGGAATTTTCGGAGTAAAAATACGAATTTTTACCCACTAGGGGTATTTTCGTAATTTGCTACCGAGACCGATAATTTGCACCACACTGAGGAACATTAAGTCAATTTGGGTGCAATTGAGGTATAGAAATTGAAAAAAATTAATTTGGAGTTTAAACGGACACGTATATCGATTTATCGAGTACAAGACCAAAATAGGCTAACATCTCGTTTAGGCAAAATTTAGATATTTTGCACTTCATATCATGCATTAGTAGTATAAATTAGTTTATTTTGGTTTAGTACCAAAGTAGTAAACCTCTTAATTGTACAATTTGTCAAGGTGGCGAATCCTCTAGCAAGGCAAAGAAATCGCACCCGAGGAGTAATAGTTGGAGTACCCGAATTTGATTTTTAGAAACTGTGAGTAAACTTATTATCGTCTTAATTATCTAGAGCAGTTTTATACAATTGTGTGATTTTATAGAAAATGGGTTTAAATGGTAAATTGCTATGTTTTAAGAGAAATTATGATTTTATAAAATGATTTTATAAATTTTTTGAAAAATCGAATACTGATTTTGAAAATAGAGTAATTGGAGACTGCCTGTTTGTATTGTAAATTTATGGTTTTAAATTGAATGGCTTATGATAATAAATGAGCATGAATGGCTAAACTGATTTTGGTGTTAGAATTATTTGTACTGTGTATTTAGCCTTGAGAGGCTAGGTTGCGATAAATTGCCATGTCATCAGAAAAAGATTTTATAAATCAGGTGGTAGATAAAAGATTAGCTACTGCAGTAGTGGGGGGTTCCGTGGGCTAGCCTATTAGAGGGGCACGATAAACTCCTTTATATTCTCACCTCGGTCGTAGAGGAGCGTAGGGTATCTCCTGAGGTGGGCTTTTTGAGTGCACTTCACGTGGACCACCACGTGAGAGTGAGACTCAGCCAACGCCAAGGAACGGCTATGTTTCAAAATAAAAATATGATTTATGCGAAATATGAATTTTTAACAGCCTTGGCGGGCTCGGTTGGATACCCTTGGTCCAAGTGTCACCGAGTACAGGATTTGGCATGAGCCAAGTTTTGAGTAATTCACGAGCCATATTGATTATTTGGTTGAAATGAATATTCGTGATGTGAAAAATTTGCTGAAGTTAATTATTTTTTAATTGTCTCCATTTACTCGCTTTTAGATAGTTTAGATGGTGTCTGTTTACTCACTGGGATTTTATAATCTCACCACCCTTAATTCCCCACATTTCAGGTTCGGGATAGCCGGTAGATAGCCGATTGCATCAAGGACTTCAGTTAGCCTTGCATTGACAAAATTATAGGTTCACACACTCGAATCTTATTGGTTAGTTGGGGGCTCACATGTCATTGTAAAAGTAATTTTATATTTTCGTTATCTGATTTAAAATATGTATGAACATATTTAGCTTTTACACCATGTTTTTGGCGAGTTTCGATATTATCGAAGAAAAATGACGAAAATGCCCCTGTGAGCCAAAAAATAATATTTTATTATTTTGATTTGGAAACGACTTATGATTTCTTGAAATGTAAGATTTAATAACTGTCACTCACCGAGGAGATGCGGAAGCTGATGCTAAGCCTTGCGGGGTTCCGATCGGCATTCGGGGTAATGAGTGCCTATCGAGACATTGCGACGGTTGTCACGGGCCCGATGGGAGTTCTGGGTCGTGACAAAGAAAAGGGAAGAAAAGAAGAAAAACAAAAACCTAGTTAAGAAATTCAAGAGAAATTCACAAAATTTCAAAGAATCAAGTGACAAAAGGTAAGATTTTTTAATTCTTGCTTGTGATCTACCTTTCCTATGCATCCTTTTTCATTTTCCATGGTTGAGAATCAAGTTTGCATGAGGATACCTTTGTTGGTCGGACATGGGGGGAGGAGTTTTGAACTTGGATTTGGTTAGATTTCAATATATTCTAGTGTTTTTAGTTAGTTAGTGATGTGTAGCATGAAAAGCAAACAAGAAAAATTCATTTTCTTCCATCACCCTCCATTGGCCGAATCTTCCCTATGGTGTGTTGATGGTGGACTTGATTTTATTTCAAGTGATTTGGTTAGGAATTAATGATTTATGGTGTAAAAATCAAGTGGGAAAAACCATAGTGTTCATCCACCCACCATGGCTAAAATTCCCAAGAAGAAATGTGAAGATGATCTTGCTAAATTTTATGTTACTTGACTTTAGTTTGATGATTTGGAGTATTGGGAGAGAAATGTAGTTATTTGGAGTTAAATTGGACATATTGGCTAATTAATCGGGTGATAGATCAAATTAGGCCAATACCGTTTTATTTAGGTACACAATTGAATTTATGTAGAACACCGTGTTTAGACGATGATCCGAACAATTTGCATTCCATTTCATGCATTCATATAGAGCCTAGATTAGTTTTATAACGATTTAGCACCAATGTGGTAAATTGCTTGATTATGCATTATGTCTAGGTGGTGAATCATCCGGTAAGGGCAAAGAAGTTGTACCCGAAGACCGAGACTAGGAGTACTTCAACTCCCGATATTGTGAGTAACCTTATTATCGTCTTAATTATCTAAAGTATGTTTTTATCTGATTTTGTAATTTTATGGAAAATGTGTTTAAATGAAATGATTTTATAAATTGTTTTGAAATTTAATGATGACTTGAAAATGGAGTAATTAGAGACTACTTGCTGTATTGTAAATTATGTTTTGAATTAAATGACTTATGATAATGTGGGCATGAATGGCTGGATGGGTATTTGAAAGTGTATAAACTGTTGTTTGCCTTGATAGGCTGGATAATGATAAAATTACCATGTCATGCTGTTGAATTTTTATTGAATTGGTGGGTTATAGATTGGTCACTGTAGTGGCGGGTTCTGTGGACCAGTCCATTAGAGGGGCACGAAATTCAGTTATATTCTTACCTCGGTCGGAGAGGCGCGTAGGGTATCTCCTGGGGTAAAGTTTAGCGTTTACTTCATGCCAAACCACCACGTGAGAGTGAATTCAACCAACGCCAAGGAACGATTGTGCTTTTAAATGCAAAAATGTGTTTTGTGAGTATATGACTTTTTAACAACCTTGGCGGACTCAGTTAGATGCCTCGGCCAAGGTATCTTAGAGAATGAGTTTTGGCACGAGCCAAGTTTTTAAGAGATTCATAAGCCTCATTTTATGTTTTGGATGAAATGTAACTGGCTTACATGATTTGAAATGTGTTTTGATGTTCTGAACCATTTTATGATGATCTATTTTAATCGTCTCCATTTACTCGGCTTTACATATTTTAGATGATATTTGTTTACTCACTGGGATTATATAATCTCATCACCCTCCTTTCCATCCATTCAGGCTCAAGATAGTTTGTAGATAGCTGATATCATCGAAGGATACAGTTGGCTTTACTTCCTCAAAAATCGTAGGTTCACAGCCTTCGTTCACTTTTGTCATTTGGGGGCCCACGTGTCATTGTAAATTAAATTACATTCCTTGACTATCTGTATTACAGTATGTATGAATTTATTTCGCTTTTACGCTACAAAAATTTCTTACAGATAACTCTATAAAAATTATTTTATAAGAAAATGAAATATTTTTTTAAATATTTTTATTATATTCAAATAGTCATAATTTCACTTTAAATGAATGTTTTAGACATCTAAACTTATTTTTGATTATGAAATACGTGTTTTGCACTCGCATACTACATAATTAGCTGGTTTCAAAATTTTCATGAAAAAATAACCAAAATACCCCCGAGAGACGAAAATTATTTTTTTATTGTTTTGATTTGGAAATAGCTTATAATCTTTTAAAATATGATATTAGCAACTATTGCTCACAAAGGAGGTGAGAAAACTGATATTAAAGCCTTGTGAGGTTACGGTTGGCATTCTTGGTAATGAATGTCTATCGGGATATCACGGCGGTTGTCACGGGCTTGAAGCGAGTACCGGGTCCTGACAACTCGAGGCTATGCTATGATCCTTTTGAATATAAAAGAATGGCTCTCTTGAGTAGTTAAACCTCACCCTTTTATGGTGGCAATCCATATTCACATAGTTGGAAGACAACCAATCCATCCCAAGAATCACATCAAAATGTGGAGACAAATTGCAACTTTATTTATTAGACCTTAGTTCACAATATATGGTATTCTTTTACAATAAAGAATGTCATCTAATTAATTTCTTCAATATTCACCTCAAGGGTTTTGTGACTTAATCTTGAGCAAACTTTTTAGATATTTCGCTTCAAGGGTTTTTTTACTTGATCTTGGACAAACTCTTGGAGCCTTCACTTCAAGGGTTTTGATGACCTAATCTTGAACGAATGATTCAGATACCTCGCTTTAAGGGTCTTGAGAATTGATCTTGAAAGAACAACTTGAGCACTTTGCTTCAAGGATCTTAATGACTTGAATTTGGATACTTCATTTCAAGGGCTTTGACGACTTAATCTTGAATGAATGATTTGTAGACTTCGTTTCAAGGGTCTTCACGACTTGTTCTTCAATGAACAATTTGGAGATTTTGAGTCAATGGTCTTATAACTATCTTAAACGAACAATTTTGAGACTTCACTTCGAAAGTTTTGACTACTTGATCTTGAAAAAATTAAGGGTCTTGTGACTTGATCTTGAACTTCATTTTAAGGGTCTTATAACTTGATCTTGAACAATTGATTTGGAGACTTTGCTTCAAGGGTCTTGATGACTTGCTCTTGAACGAATGATTTGGGCACTTTACTTCAAGGGTCTTGTCAACTTGGCCTTAAACTTCGTACTTTGCTTCAAGGGTCTTGCTACTTGGTCTTGAACTTCAAAGATTATTTAAAGCCTAATGGTGGCTTTCTTCAGACTTAGTTTGGACTTCTAGGTTAGAACTCTAGGAAGGCTTCAATTCTTTAGATCTTCCTTCTTAGATTTGATAAACTTTAGAGAGGTTTTGGTTCTTCATAACTTCCTTCTTTAATTTATCAAACTCGAATCTTTTCAAGTTCACATGGTGGTACATGATTCGTCTTTGAAAATTTTCTTCAATTTACTAAATTCAGATATGTGGCATCTTGTAATTAGATAGCAATTTTTCTCTTTCTACACATATCTCATGAAATCTCATCATATATGCATAGGCACCCTAGGTGCAAAACAAGGCTCTCAAGCCAACATAAACATTCAACTTCCAAAGCATTTAAAACATGTAGTTCATAGTACCTTTGTGAAACCATGATTTTTCATTTAGTGAAACATGGTAAATTCTGAAAATCTATGAACTATATTTTGATTTTGATTATTGGATGTATTTTGCTAATCATTTGATTATAATCTCTTCATTTTATGGTGTTGTATTTGTGTATGATTGGTGGTTGAAAGAATAGAAAAGAAAAGAAACCAAAAGAATGGATTTTTGCATGTTAAGGCACGAAAGGTCAATCCTCATAGGAGAAGAGTCGATCCCTAGAAGTAATTTAGCTCAAATTGACTAGTGGAAATGTTAAGAATCGACCATTGATGGAGGAAAGGCCAATTCCCACCAAACAAAACACTTAGGAAAGCTTTTGGAACTAAAACGATCTACCTTTAAGAGCTAAAATGTCAATCCCCACAAGACAAAATATAAAAGTAGCTACTAGATCCAAAAAAGATCAACCTTTGAAGATGAAAGGTCAATCCCTACAGTTCTAGGAAGAAAAAAAATAAACTTAGGGATCAACCTTAGGCTTTAAAAAGTCAATCCTTAGGCTTCAACACTAGAAAATAAAAAGCCCTAGCTCAAGACTCTTTTCTCATTTATTACTTCTCTTAGCCTCCAAACACTCTCTTTCACTCCTCAAACCCTATTACAACCACCATATTCATATCTAACAAGGATTAGGCCTTCCAAATCGATTTTAAGGTAAGATTTATCCTTTTTCGAGTTTAAAACCCATGGATACAACTTACTTGCATTTTCTACAAATTATAGCTTATAAGCCTCATTTAAGCTGAGTATTTTTGGCAGTTTTGCTTTTCAAAGAAGTGTTCGAGGTAAGAATGTTCAAGTTTACACAATAAATGATTTGGGTTTAGAGTTTTATAGCTTATTGGATTATATTAAAGAAATGGGTTTACTTGACTAGTTTCGAATAGATGAGTTTGTTAGAAAATTTGGAAACTTATGCTAGAATTTATCATGTTAGGATTTGTTGAGCTCAAGTATTGTAGAATGAGCAAAATTTGATGAAGCGAGCTTAGAAACACGTTTTTTGTCAAGGTGAGTGGATACACTTCTTTAAAGTATTTGTATACGGTAAAGCTAAGCACGATTTATCAACTTGGTTTCCTTGCATGATTTGAATGCCATATTAATATCGATAAATCTAAATGATTGAGTATAAATGTTTTCAATGAAGTTTCAAGCCTATTATGTAAGTAAATATCTCTACTACATATTAGTGTTCAACAAGGGGAAACAAACACTTTCAAATGTTTTCAATCAAAATCTCCTAGAATTGATATATGAGGCATATTTGGTGCACGACTAGATAAATGCCTTAGTGGACAAATAGACACCTACTCATGATGAATTGATTGTGAAATATTAGAAAGCCCATCGGGGCATATGTGCTAGTGTGAATGAATAAAGCCACCTTTATGAAAGGGTGAAAGTGAATGATAGAATGTCCACATTTAGAAGATGAGTGAGTGGATGAATAAGTCTCCACCACTTAAGGATGTATGTGTGGATGTATAAATGCCCACCATTACATCCATAAGATGTATGATATGTCGCAACATAATGTAGTTGTGTAAAGCCTGACCTTATAAAATACTTGTCATGACATACATGTGATGGATAGCATGTTTGCATGCTAAGAGAGTGCCGAAAAATTTACAAAAGTAGGTATTGTACCTAGAGGTACAATAAAGTTGATTTAAGCCTTGAACTAGATCAAATAAAGATTTTAGGGTGAAATTGAAAATTTTGCAAACTAGGAATGATTTAAAATGGTGATTTGGAGTTCGAGGATCAATTTGGAGCTAAATCAAAAATTTCACTATCTAGGGGTTCAATGGTAATTTTGCCACTCGGTGACAAAATGGAAATTTTTTTGAAAAATTTTGATCACATTTGATTTATTGGACTATAATTTGAGTTTGAGAAGTGAAGAATTTTAATTTCGGTGTTTTTTTTAGGATAGGGGCAAAATAGTCATTTTGCCACCTCAAGGGCAAAATGGTAATTTTACACACCCAACACTTGTCATGCTCATTGAAGTCATCCATTGACTTTTAATGTTATGGATAAGTGAAAAAATATATGTGATGGAGATAAAAGGTTTAACTTTTTAAAGTTTTAAAAATGGACCAATAATAAAATGAAACTTGTCAAGCTTAGAATATTTTATTATTTCATTTAAAAATCAGCCTATAAACCTCTCACTTCTCTCCAAATATTCGGCCACGTAAGGAAAAGAGCGAAACAAAAAAAGAACAAACCCTAGGTGGAGAATTTCAAGAGAAAAAGTGTGGAAAATCAAGGAAAACAAGTGAAAAAGGTAGGATTTCTCAATTTAAACTTGAAATCTATTTTCCTTAAGCATTTCTCCTTATTTTTCATGGTTAAATTACATGTTTTTATGGTGAATTCATGGCTAGCAGAATGGGTATGGAGAGAGAATGATGTTGGATGGATTTGATTTCAAGTTATGTTAGTGTTTTTAGTTAGTTTACCATGTCTAGAAGTAAAACAACAAGAAAAGAATTTATTTTCCCCATCACCCATCAATGGCCGAACCTACCTTGTATTGAGTGAGGATGAATTTGATATTTTATTTTAAGAGAATTGGTTAGAAAATGATGAATTATGGTGTGGAAAAGTAGTAGGAAAAATCACGGTGTTAATGCACCATTATTGATCGAAAATTTTAAAAAGAAAAGTGAATATGGTTTTGCCAAATTTTAGGTTATTTGATTTGTGTTTGGTGAATTAAGGTATTGGAAAAGAAATGGAGCAATTTGGAGCTAAAATGTACGCGTTGGCCATTTAATCTGGTGATAAGACGAATTAGGCCAATACTGAGTTTAGATGGTTACCTGTGCATTTTGCATTCCATATCATGCATTAGTAGTCTAAATTAGTTTAATTTCGATTTAGTACCAATGTAGTAAGTTTCTCGATTTCGACTATGTCAAGGTGGTGAGTCCTCCGATAAAGGCAAGAAAATTGCATCTGAGGACCAGTAGTTAGAGTACTTCGAAAATCTACACTCTAGACATTGTGAGTAACTTTATCATCATCTTAATTATCTAAAGTATGTTTTATTCGATTTTGTGAATTTTATGGAAAATGAATTAAATAATTAATTTTTCAATTTTATAAACAAAAAGTGATTTAATGAAATGATTTCATAAAATTATTTAAAAATTAAATGATGGTTTGAAAATAGAGTAATTGGAGACTATTTTTGTGTGTTGTAAATTCATGATTCTAATTGATTGGCTTATGGCAATATTGGCATGAATGGTTGATTTGATAAATGTGTTGGAAATGTATAAATTGTTGATTTGCCTTAAAAGGCCGTAAAATAAAATAAAATAATTGCCATGTCATGCTATTACAAATTTTATTGTATAGTGGGTTTAGCTTGCTGCAGTAGGCGGGTTTTCTGTGGACTAGCCTATTAGAGGGGCACGAAATCCCGTTATATTTTATCTCGATTGGAGAGGTGAGTAGGGTAACTTCCGAGGTATAACTTTTAGAGTTCACTTCACGCCAAACCACCACGTGAGGGTGAACTCAGCCAACGCCAAGGAACAACTATGTTTTCAAAATAAAAACATGATTTATCCGTACATAACTTTTTAAGAAACTTGGCAGACTCGGTTGGGATAGCCCTCGATCAAGGTATCCCTGATAACTGGGTATGAGAATGATTTTGGCACGAGCCAAAGTTTTAAGATATTCATAAGCCATGTTGATTACTCGATTTATATGAATTGATTTTATTTTGTTGAAATGAGTTGAAAGGTGATGAATTACAGTATGTTAAACTATTTTATCTGTCTCTATTTACTCAGTTTTAGATATTTTAGATGGTATTTGTTTACTCACTGAGATTTTATAATCTCACCACCCTCATTTTCACCCATTTCAAGCTCAGTATAGGTTGTAGATAGCTGAAATCGTCGAAGGCTACAATTGGCTTTACTTCCTCAAAAACTGTAGGTTTGCAGCCTTCATTCATTTTTGTCATTTGGGGGTCTACATGTCACTGTAAATTAAATTGCATATTCTAGTTATCTGTACTACTGTATGTAGGAATTTATTTTGCTTTTACGCTATAAAAAAATTATTTACGCAGTGTTTTAAAAATATTATTTTATAAGAAAATAGAATATTTTGTTTAATATTTTTATTTTATTCTAACAGTCATAATTTCACTTTAAATGAATGTTTTAGACATCTAAATTAATTTTTGATTTTGAAATATGTGTTTTGCACTTATATACTACATTATTAGCTAGTATCGAAATTTTCAAGAAAAATAACCAAAATACCATTGTGAGACGAAAAATTATTTTTTTTATTGTTTTAAGTTGGAAATAGTTTAAAATCTTTTAGAATGTGATATTTGGCAACGGTTACTCACAGCGAAAATGAGAAGCTGATATTAAAGCCTTGCGGGGTTCCGATTGACATTTCAGGTAATGAGTGTCGATCGGGACATCACGATAGTTGTCACGGGCTCGAGGGGAGTTCCAGGTCGTGACAAGTTGACTTTATTTTAAAATAATATGGATGGATATTTTGTTATAAAAAGTATGAATTTTATGTGAACTTGTATATCAAGATGTGGGGGCAAGATACCACACACCCATATAGCCTTCAGTTAGGGCAAATGTACCAATCTTCGAATTTTAACTAATTATATGAATTATTTCTTTGTTATGTAAAGAATTTAATGTCGTGATATATGCAAATGAGTTTGATGATGCTGCACTTGTGCGAAATGTTGATGGGATTGAATGCTTAAATTACGTGTTCGTGTGTTGAATGGATTTTAGAGAACAAGTGAAAATGAAGGCTAGAGTGGTACTTTTAGATCTTAATGTGTTGGATAAGACGCACCATTCGGGCTGTATGCAAGAATGGTACCATTACCCAAGGTGAAGGTGTCGGTACCCATGATATGAAATCTCTTGTTTTCTTTTTGCAAATGTTTTGTATATAGAGCTATAATTTATTTTATCAATCATTTATATAACATGGATTTTAATTACATTTATAGGAAATGATTTGAGATGATATTATTGAGTATTTAAAAGGAACTATGATGATGTTTATGAAACTCAGGTTGTTTTTTCAAAGCACAGATTATTGTAAAAACTCTTCCCCTATGGCTTGTCCCTTCCCGTATTCACTCGTAGAGTCTTTGTAACTCACATATTGGTTTCCCATTTTCTTTTTATAGCTCAATGAGTAGTTATATAGCAACCAATGTCACGAAGACATGATCCGTTCTTTTTTGCTAACTGTTCTAACAGCCACTTGCAACTTAGAGGGTCGAGTCATGTTCTGTTAACGAGTCATTCTTTAATTTCTTGTTTATAAATACTTGACTATGTTTTGACTATGAAGCCATTGAATGACATTATACATGTCTGGATTTATACAAATGCGATAGACGATAGCGTAAATGCCATGTGAGCACCAAGGAGTGCATTCAAATGCTGATATGAAATATATGTTATATGAATGTTGATAATGAATGAAAGCATGTACACATTGTATGTTGAGAAGTTCCATAACTATATGATGATGCCTGTGTATGCATGGGTTTAATTATTATGAATGATTATATGAATGGTTTATATGGATGTCTAGCTTAATATGATGATTGAAAGGCTTACTAAGGCTTAGTGGGCCATACCCACGTAGGACCCAGTGTCAGTCATGGATCCTTAGAAACAAGTTGCGGTAGCCTCTCTCGGTTACATACTCATAAAGGAAATATCCAACAACATATAATAATAAAATAAAGATTGACTCGTCAGCAGAACAATACTTGACTCTTTAGATTTGAGGGGGTTGCTAGTACACCTGCAAAGAAGAACAGGAGCTCGTCTCCGTGATAAAGATAGCAAGCTAATCTCTTATCTACAAAAACATAGGCAACTGATGTGTGAGTCACAAATACTCCGTAAGTGAATTCGAAAAAAGGACAAGCTTAAGGGTAGAGCTTTTGCATAAATCATAATTTGCATAATAATGCCATTCATAAATCTCATTTGTTTCCTTCAAATTCTAGTAAACAATGTTATTCAAGCCATTTCATGAAGTTTTAATTGAAGCTAAAGTTGCATAACATTTAGGATGAAATCAGAGTTGAAAACATTTGAAAACCATGTGAAAAAGGGACTGAAAACATTATTCTGTAACTAAGGCATCAATACTTCCTTGTGATGTATTGATGTTTTTACTTTAGAATGCTCTCTAGACTCTATGTATCAATACTTTCCTTGAAAGTACTGATACTTTCTACACAAAATGCTTCTTGAGGCATTCTATCTTCTATCAATACTTCACTCATAAAACTCATATTTCTGAAAAATTTTCTGCACTTTCTAACTCTAATATTCCTTCTATACTTAAAAACAATATTGTAGCCTAAGATTCACTTGGATTGAGCTATATTCCATCAATTTCTCAACTATTGCATACCACTTTCTCATCTATAACTTGTATATAATCTTCCTCAAGTCTAATCGTTATACTCTTTCTAAGAATTAACTAACATTTAGATATCTATGAGAGGTAGTCTGTCCCAACTCAAAGCGGATAAGGTATGATACCTCAATCTTGGATTACTATGTGCCTATTGAGTGGCATTTTGCTTCACTCATATTAGGAGTGGTAGTCCGCCCCAATTTATAATGGATAGGGTATGATCCCCCTATCTTGAATTTACTCTATGTGTGGTATCTGCCCCACATCATGGCTCTCTTTATATTATATAAGGTATAACATTTCTATATTTTGTATCATCATTATTGCATAAATCATACTTTGCTAAGGCTCATACTTTATACTCATGCTTATCTCATAGGGTATGTGGAACTACGTCACATACTAATCTCAAATAACATGCATTACATGCTTAAGTACATATCACATAATCATTTAATAGGCTCATGGCTGAGAATATCTACATCCAACTAAGAATTCATCTATCATACATGCAATTCATATTAATTATGTTATCTTGAACCCAATTTGAAGGAAAACGTTGAAAGGACTTGTCCTTTCTTGTTGAAAAGTAATACATAGGAGAATATTTACATACGTAGTAGATTCGTAAACTTTCTTGAAAAACATTTAGATGTAAACATTTGAATAATTGTTATTGAAATAGTATTTGAATCACGTAAGACAAACACTTCAATTAATCATGCTCGACTTTACATAGGAAAATACATGAAAAGGTGTATTATCTGCTCACCTTTAAATACTCGACCTCTATAAACAAGCAAGACTTCACTCTAGTGAATTCCTTGGAGTTTTGATAGCACCTAAAGCATTCAACAATATCATAATCATTATTTAAGCTATAAAACACGTAGTAATCATCATACTGTAATTCAAAACTAGTCGAGTTCATTTTTATCTAACTTTCTAGCTTAAATTCAATATTTTTTCAACTAGTTAATAAAATAAGCATTTAAATCCTTGTTAGTTCCTTACCTTAGTGAGCCAAAAGAGAGTAAAACTTCTAGAAATTTCTAACCTATCAAGAGAACACAAAATCTATTAAAAAAGCCAAAACTAGTGCTAGGAATCAAAGATTTGAAAACTTAAAGTTGAAAAATATTACCTTTAATAGTTAGAGAATCCAAAGCCGAGCTTTAATCTTTAAAAATGGCAATTTTGGTGAAAGAGTGTAAGCGAGGGTTGAAAGTTGAGAGGAAAAGTGCAAATAGGTGATTAAGGCTGAAAGAAGTAAAAAACATTCCTATTAAGGGAATATTTTGGTGAAAAAAAAAGTGCTATTTTACCTTTTTTATTTTTATGCAAACAACGACAAGTATCGATATTTTTGGGGGAGGTATTGGTAATTGAATTTTTGGAGTTTCAAGTATCGATACTTACTCATCAAAATCCTTTTAAAAGCTTTCTAGATAAGAAGTATTGATACTTGTTCATCATGTATCAATACTTATGGTCCAAAATGTAATATCTTATTTGAAAACTCATTCCTCTAAGCCACAACTTTCTCCTATAAACACATATGTTTATAAACTTGAAATCTAGGCTTTTCTTAAAAAAAAGAGTCAAGATCTTTAAACTAAAAACATATTTAAATTGCTCACCAAGTAAGATTCTACTTAATCAATCTACACTTAAAGTGTGGGGTTTACAATAAAACAATGAAATTATTTATTTGAAAAATTTTCCAAAGATGCAACTTTATGTTATTTAAAGTCAAGGATACTATTTAGTTTGTTAAGTAAATAAATCAATCAATAAGCAATAAAAAACGACACAAAACAAAAATAAAATGATTATTTGATCATTTTTAAGAGATAATAATCCATAATAATTTTTTTTTTTAAAAAAGCTATGTAATTAATTGAATAATTATTTAATTGGAAAAAGTAAATGAATAAATTAAAAATCAATCTACAATAATATGATTATTGTGACAAAAAACAAACATATTCAATTAATGTTAATTATTACTATTTTGTGAAATGTTTTTAAAACCTATATTTTTTCTATATTATGTAACCAATATAATATGCTTACATATACTTATTTAAATAAAATATGATACAATTTATGATCTTGTTATTAATAACGGAATCAAGTTTTTGCGAAATTAATGTATTAAAACAAGGACATTAATATATTCTTTTAAGACATGAAATTAATATATGTTACGTTATATATTAAAATACATAAATATTTTTTAAAAATAAATTACATCTACAAGTATGATCATGATATAAATTATATAATTTATGAATAATTACTTTAAATATATTTAGTTCTTTAATTTTAATTTAATTTCATTATTAAAAATATCGTACTAAAAAGATAAAATTTTATTAATATTAGTATATATTAATATATGCAAAAAATATATAAATATTTTATAAAATAAAATATTTTTAAATAAAAAAATTTACAAACCCCGTAGCGAAGTGCAAGCAAAATAGTAGTTTAAGTAAATATATACCTTATTATTAGAAATAAAATAATAAAATAGGAAGGATGTTTTTGTTTTCACAAAAGTTTCACAAGTTAAGCCACATTTAGATATAGCATACATAAAGATATAAAACATAGATATTGATAGATATAAATATATAGATACAAAATTAATATAAAAAATGAATTGACTGATAAAGATAGATATTGATAAATACCTTTTTTTTTTCTCTGTAATTCTACTTACAAACAAAAAATATAAGGTATATATGAGTCTCACAAGTGACTTGAAAACCGAACACTCTCTTAGATTTATTAAATATTAGTGTTCTCTAATGTACATATTTTAGCTGAAAAATTAAAAAGAATCAAATCATAATGGATGACAACCCACGATTTGACCCTACAAGGTCATGCTTTTGTTTTACTTTTCCAACATTAAACTTGAAGAAGACTTCAATTGAACAAGCAAACAAGAGAAGCAGGTGACGAACCATTAAAACTCTGGTCCCTCCTCAAACTTTAACACTTTACACGTGTAGACGAAATATCCTTAAAACCTTTTTTTAGCCATTAAAATTGTAAGAGACATTGCAAACAGGGGAAAGAAGGAGATGATGGTGCGAAGTTGGTTTAAATTTTTAGTAAAATTAAATTATTATTTTTAAATGATTGATTCAATATTATGTTTTATCTTTTATTTTTATAAATTATCCCATTCATATTATCAAATAAATTTAATAAATGAGGGGTTTAATTATAATTTTTAATGAATTAGACATAAGAACTCTATTTATTGTCAAGTAAGATTAAAATTACAGTTAAATTAAAATAAATTGTAATCATAAAAATCTCAATATATATAATAAAACTATTGCATCTAATATTCAAAACAATTAACATACTAAACAAACTACCAATTCAACGTCAAGTTAAACCAAAGCTACACAGAGGAGGGCGAAGTTTGGACATAAAGATTCTAAGGCCACTTGATCATTGTCGTTAAAACAAGTCTTTATTGAAATAAAAACTCTATCATGATAGGGATGAAAAAAAAAATTGTTGTTATTTAGGCATTCGTGGGTATTTAACTCGATAAAATAAGGTTCAGGATAAACGAGTTGCCGATATATGAGCATCTTGTAGCTAGTCAACCAGATAATATAAGATTCAGATATCTTATATTCTATTATTGAACGAATTTGAGTAATGCTTTTAATACCCGAACACAGAGGAGGGCGAAGTTGGGACATAAAGATTCTAAGGCCACTTGATCATTTTCTTTAAAACAAGTCTTTATTGAAATAAAAACTCTATCATGATAGGGATGTAAACAAATTGTTGTTATATGAGCATCCATAGGTATTTAACCCGATAAAATAAGATTCAGTGTAAACGAGTTGCTGTCATATGAGCATCCTGTAGCTACTCAACCAGATAATAAAAGGTTCAGATACCTTATATTTGATTATTGGGCGAATTTGAGTAATGCTTTTAATACCGGACTCAAGTTCGGGTATCAAAATTTATAATTTGTGAGATGCAAATCTTTATCCTCTTTACTTTAACACAACTTTTACCATCTCAACCAACTTCCTTTTTTGTAAATAAATAAATATAAAATTAATTTTGTATGATTTTCAGTTATTTAAATATTTGTTTGAGTTATTTAATCAGGTATTTAACAGATTCAGTAATTAGTGAATAGTGCTATATTATTAGGATTTAATTTTGGATAGTATTTTATAATTTCATTCGAATTTTAATTAATAGAATTTAAATAACTTTTTAATTAAACAGATTCAGAATAAGATACCTAAAAAATAGATATCATACTTATTTACATCCCCAGACATGTGTGTGCTTATACTATTTGTGTATTGTACACATATAAAATTTTAAATTAATCTCATTTCTTACGCACACACAGCATAAGCACATGCATGATAGATTGTTAAATTTAAAGTTATAATCTCATTTTTTATGGGACCCTCTTAACTTATAATACTTGAAGGGCAAAAGTTATGCAGTAGAGACAGAATTCTTCATTCCAAAAACTATGTCATTTAGAAATTAAATATTATCAATTTGATATGAAGGAGTATATAATGCACTACAAACAAAATAATAAATATTGAAATAGGTAACAATGCTTGCAAGATAACAACCGAGTATTTAGTCGTTATTTTTTATTGTTTTCCATTATGAGGAATAAAAACAGGATAACAATCGAGCTAGTTTGCCGAAGAACAAAATACGGAGGCAAGGAATACCCAGTTTTCGTTGGATTTGGCTGGTGCGTATAAACAAGATTTGAAGATGTAGATAGTCGATTTTGGTTAATACCTATTTAAAAAAAAAATATTTTATCACGTAACATTATATAATGAAAATAAGTATTACAAATTAAGTACTACTTCATGCAGAACAATTAAAAGAAGTGAATTACTACTTCATATTGAACAACTAGAATAAATAGAGCATTACTCCATGTGAAACAATTAATACAAGTAAAACAATTATTTCACGCAGAATAACAATTTCATATAGATGACAGTAAAAGTAATCCATAATAAGTGGTAAGGTTCATGGGTTACTTTCATATTATGATGTTCCGGATAATTTGACTTGGTGGTTCAAATGTGAAAAGAGTTAAGAGGTCTTGCTCTTAACCTTTTCTTGAAATATAAGTGTTTCCTAATTTTACCTTGTTCTTTTGTACCTATTCACATATAGCTTTTTCTATTATACCTGTTCATGTACAACTTCTTCTCTTATACACATTCACGTACAATCTCTTCTCGTATACCTGTTTATGTATATCTCTTCTTTATTAGCTCCTACTCAAGAATAAATCTCATTATATGTAATTACTTTAACAGTCACATAATGAGTTTCTCACTGTTACTCGACATTAACTCTCAGTAACGGTTACCTAATATTAAAACTCTTCTTAATAATATTATTCATTACGTGTATTAAAACTTTTTTTTTGTAACCATTAGTTTTAGCACTCTATATAAAGCCTTCACAATTCAAGTGGAGGAACTTCACTTTCAGAACTACTTGACTCTCACTCAAACTTCTCTCTCTAGCCTAGTCTCAATAAGAACACCTATTCTCTTTCACCTATCACTGTACTTAATACTTCAAAAACTGCTTTAATCTTTCTCTTAACCGTCTCTAATACATATTTTTACTTAGCACTTCCTTTCCCTGTGTAGACACTAAATCATAAACGAAAAATAAATAAAAATGATAAAAATTAAAATAAAGAAGAAATGAAAAAAGAGGGGAGTGAGGTACAACTGGCAGGGTGCGTCCCGCACCCTGCCAGGCACCTCCTTCACCTTGCCAGTCGCGAAAAATTCGCGTCTGGCAAGGTAGTGGAGCGTGCCCCCTCCAGAGCCCAAGAATCGGGTATAAAGGAGGGGACACTGAAGCATTCAGAAAAAAAAAAAAAAAAGATCTGCACATCAAAAAAATTTTCCAGATTTCAAGAGGAAAGAGGGAGAAGCCACAAACAAAAAAAGGAGAAGAAAGAAAGAGGGCAAGGGGCTTTTTCTTAGTGCCGCCGGTTTGGGTGAGTGAGGAAGGGGGAGATCTTGGGTGAGAGAGCAAAAGGAGATCTTGGGTGAGAGAGCAAAAAGAGATTTTGGGTGAGAAAGCAAAAAAGAAACGGGTGGAGAGGAAGAGAAGTAGCTGGGCACTAGAGAGAGAAAGGGGAGGAAAAAGTGAAGAAATGATAAAAAATAATGGGGTTTCTTAAAGTGTATTATAGGTAGACCTCCCATTTCCCACCCCAAATGGCATATTTTGGAAGAATAAAATTTGCTGACTTGATTGGAGTGGGCTGTAGATTTGGAGGAGCTTAGAAAGGTAAAATATTTATCATTTCTCTTAAATTTTTATGGCTTGAGTTGGTTCATTTTATTTATTTGTAGGACTATTGTTTAATCATTTAAGATTAATACTTCAATGTAATGTTCTAAAATCCTTAGGTTTTATTTTTGAGATTTAAGAAAGTAATACAAATAAAGGAATATATAAATATAAAAAATTTTTACATAAGAAAAGGATTCAAATGTAAGAAAATATTTATTAGAGGTATTGAAACTTAGGAAAATAAAGCACATAGCAAAAAAATAATAAATTGCTAAATAAAATATGTTTATAGTGATAGATCTAGAGATCTAAATATAAAATATAAAAATATAAATGAATGAAATAGATGATAGGCAAAAAAAATATATAAAGGTTAAGTTAAGTAAAAATTGGAGACTATTGAGACATTGGTGAGGTATTCTTGGGTAAAACCATGTAAGGAGCATATAAAATATGTTTATACATTAGATTATAAAAATATATTTAGTGAATGAGAATAAACAAGGAAGAAACATTTTATGTTAAATAAAAAAAATATATAGTTGAGCTAGTCAAATAATTATAATAAGATAGGTATTAGAATTGACCTTGGAAAAATTGAATTTTAAGACACAATAATATTAAATAAGTTAAGTAAACAATGCCGATGATGGGACAATCGATCGGGATGCGAGAAGTCGCAATCCCGAGCTTATGTTCCCTAGGCTCGGAATCCGAATCAAGGCTCCACCAGTACGATGGGAGGGCCTCGATTTCAGGATTTTGAAATTCTTAATAAATAAAGAGTTTGATGATACAAAAAATTACTCGATAAAAATAATAAATAAATAATAAATGATAAAAAAAGAGATAAAATAATAACAATTTAAACATATAATAAATAATTAATTTGAAAATACAATATACATGACATTAAATAAATAAAAATAAATAAATATATAATAGTAAAAAATAACTAAATCAGAATTAAACATTGAGTATTAAGTGGCATAAAGAAACGTGAAGATAAAGATAAAAAAAATAATAAATAAGATCTTAGGCATTAGGTTTGAATAAAAGATTGCTTATGAAAAATATAATAAAAAAAATATAAAAATATATAAAATAAAAGTAGTATAATAAAAAATATATAATTTTTGTTCACTAAAATAACATAGAATCATAAGCAATTTGTCTAAGTATAAATGGAAAACATAAGAACTTAGAACAAAAAATGTAAAGTATAAAAATAATAATAATAATAAGAAATAAGAATAGAAAATATGATAATAAAATATATAATAAAATAAAAATAATTAATAATAACAAAAAAAACATAGATAATTGCATTAGCATGGCATGTATGTATTGCATCATACATATCATTGCATATAAATATTTCTGTTTCCGAGTTTAAGCCCCGATGATGGGATCTTTCGGGGATCCTGCGAAGGCGGGTATTTCTCAAAAAGTTCCTTAGGTGAAAAGATGTCCTCGGGTCCCACCAGTATGATGGGAGGGCTCGAGAACCATCTTTAATAAAAGGCTTTTGCCCGAATTGGGTTCATTATGCACAAAAATATTATTTTAAAAAGAAAACGTACGATGACCCCGATGACGGGAATTATTCGTCGAATTTGCGAAGGCGAGTTTCTCGAATAATTCCTTAGGTGAGAGAATATCCCGAGTCCCACCAGTATGATGGGCGGATTCGGAAAATATCCTCGATAAAAGGTTATTTGTCCGGCATTTTTATCTCACGCCATGCATTTCATCTCGCCACCCATTTGCATTCCATTTTAGGTTAAATAGGAGATAAAATAAAAAATAATAATTAAGAAAATCTAGTGAAATTAAAAATTAAAGCCCAATAGGATAATCTAAAAATGGTACCGTTCATGGAATGGGCGTCCGAGGGGTGCTAATCCTTCCCCGGGCGTAACCGTACTCCCGAACCTAGATCCAGAAAATTGTAGACCGGTTTAAGGTTCTTTTCGGTGGGCTTAAAATTAATTTAAGTTTTCATCAATTAGAATCGAGTCAATAGGTGGCCAATCACACCTAATAAAAAAGATTGGTGACGACTCCTAGTTTAATTTTTAGTGAGTTTTCACATTTACGTCTAACGGTCGGGTTCCCGGATCCGCACGTTACGACACCCTGTCACATGAATCTCATTTACAAAAGATCATGCAACCAACCTACCAGTGAATAGAGTCCTTGGCCGTTTTTATTGACCTAAGTAGAGAAAGTTGAGAGACTTTTAAGCTCACTTCTCTTCTTTTCTGTTAAAATCAAACTCTTATTCTATTCTGACTTTTGAAAAGCTGGA
The DNA here is from genome assembly GCF_053813885.1 of Theobroma cacao. Lineage (NCBI taxonomy): Eukaryota > Viridiplantae > Streptophyta > Magnoliopsida > Malvales > Malvaceae > Theobroma > Theobroma cacao. The sequence goes on along the minus strand of NC_142639.1, from coordinate 30,075,137 downwards.
AAATGTGTACAAATAAATCGTGGAAAATAAAATAAACTTAATAAGTACTAACTAACAATCTTTTTTGCTTTTATATAAAAATTAGGGACTAACAATCAATCATGATGGAGTTGATATAAAGACATAATCAATGGTGTCTTAATTGGGATAAAAGTGATACAGCTCTGACATTAATATATGCTCTGCAATCTTGCATACTTAAATGATGACCAAATTTTTCATGATAGGAAAATGAACAATAAATAATGCGACGAATACAAGTAGCAAACCGAGAGAGTATAATATTTTATTTTCTGAGAAAATTGAAGTGAAAAAGAAAAATGAATTTGAATCCCCGACTGAGGGGTAAAAAAGGAACCTTTGGTAGCATATGGTAAGGAAAAAGGCTTCCCATTATTTTAGAATCAAACTCATTATGATTCCTATTTTTCAAAGTAAGAGGTTGGATCCAGCCCCACATGGCACAGTGAAAAGAATCCATCCAAAGATTTCACCCATCTTGTTTTGAAGAAAATAAATTAAACTTATCTATCATGGAGAACAGTTCTATGTGGAGCTCTTTTCTTTTCTCTCTCTCTTTCCCTCATTATATAAACCCTGCTGGACAGACAACTTTTCCTTCACTCCTCGTCCTTTTCTCTAACAGTCTCAGGAAAGTAACGAAACCCAAGATATGGGTTTCCTCTTCAAAGCCCTGCTCTTCTCCCTGTTTTTGTTTTTGTTTTTACACCGCTCACCAACAAAAGCTGAGGATTTCAATGCCAGTGCCGCCAGAAGTTTATTAGCTTCTAACTGCAACTGGTTCAGAGGGAAATGGGTATATTACCCTACATATCCTCTCTACGACGCCTCCAAATGTCCATTCATCGATGGAGAATTCGACTGCAAAAAATATGGCCGACCTGATAACATGTATCTCAAGTATAGATGGCAACCATTCTCCTGTAGCATTCCCAGGTCAGAGACTCAGAGACCTTTCCGCCACAATTACAGATGGCAACACAGATGACCATGTACCCATATAATAATAATAATAATAATATATGCCTAGATATAGCTCAATTATTTATTATGTGGTTTAAAACGTTCACAATGTTTCTAATTGCAGGTTCAATGGGCTGTATTTCTTGGAGAAATGGAGGGGAAAGAAGATCATGTTCGTGGGTGACTCACTCAGCTTGAACCAATTCCAGTCCTTAACGTGTATGATTCAAGCCTGGGTTCCAAATTCCAAGATTTCATACATCAAAAGAGATGGCCTTACTTCAGTTACCTTTCAGGTTAGTCATCAGTGGGCTTCCCACTATTGATTCTTGCTTATCTTCTGTCTGAACTCTGTTTCCTTTTGCCCCCTTTTAATGATTGCTCACTGCTTTGAATCTGTGCATGCATGTCTTGTCCCCTTCTCTTTCAATCTTTTGACGAGGTAAAGTTTTTCATTGTCTAAATTATATTCTGCTAGTTGCAGCAGAGCAGTATCATTATGCTTTTGGTGGATTCAAATCTTTTTTCGGTGCATTGGTTTGAAAGGCATGATACAAACTCCTTTTCGAAATGCAAAATATAATTAACATGATCCAAATTAGCACTCCATAGATTCAAAGAACACTAGTTTTTTCCGTAATATTAAACAGCGCTTTGTTTTTTAAAATCAAAGTGCCTGAGAGTGAGCCATGGAGGCTGGAGTTGATTTGGTTTGTGTGCATTAAAAGTGGAGCGTGATTGGTGGAGGGCCTTGCTTTTGCCGGGGACATGTCAGGCTGTTATATTTCCGTGGTTATCAATTACTCAATACATGTGAAATTTTAAATATCAAAACGCTACGCTTTTACTATCGGTATGACCCGACGTGGTACTTTAACTGTCGGTGCTTTTTAAGTTCCTTTCAACACCAACATAGCCAAATTCTACTTTTAAATCTCTTCTGACCTTGATCATTTTATTATAGAATTTAGAAGAGTTAATTACATATTTGATATTTAAATTTTTAATAAAATATATAAATGGGTATTTGAAGAAAAATGTGCAATTTATATTTGAATTTTTAAATTATGTACTTCTTTGGTTTTATTGATACTGTTTTATTTGCATAATTTTTATTATTCCAATCTAATGTCTTTTTAAAAGTTAAAAGAAAATTTATTTTCATTTTTCCTTGCTACTAATAACCTTTTCTTTTTTTTTTTCACTTGGACGATAAAATTATGTTCAAGATCGGTCAATTGTTGGATGCCACATGACATCCAGATGGCATCCACTTGAAATTTCCACAAAAATATTTATAATTTTATTTGACATATGATGTACCACATGACTTGTACTAGTTTGATGCCACATAAGGCAGTTAAGTTAAGGGTGTCGGAGTTTAGGTTAACATGGTCTATTATTTGAAAGTTTAGAATGTAAATTGTACACTATTTTCCTTTATATACTAATTTGTACACTTGACTTTAATTGGAATAATAAATGTGTAATTAATTTAATTGGTCCAAATTGAAATCCAATAAAGTCTAAACTCCAGTTAGTCAATAGACCAAATTGACAACTTGGTATGTACACCTAATACTTTTTGGTATCTATTTGTTGAAAAATATGTTAAAAAATATTAAAGTGTTTACATTTCAATCGTTTCAGTACTTATGAGAAGCAAATATATTAGGATTGAGTCTTAGTTGTCCAACAAATTAGCATGACTTTTATTTATTTGTTGACTTGTGAGTCAGAACTTACATATTGGGCAATGCAAGGTAACAGTGATCACTAGGTGTTTCAATTCAACTTTCAAAGCGGCCAGTTTTGTGAGTTCCCTGCTTACACGGCTTTTCTTCCATTTTCCAAGTAATTTCTGCCTTGTGGCAAATTTGGCCCACCTTAATTCCATTCCCAATTAGAGATGACAAGCTAAGTTTAGGGCAAGAGATGCCATTCTGACAGGTTTATGTTCGTCCAAACTCCTTGAACTATCTTCTTTGAGAATTCAAGCACTTATCAGTCATGCATATTCATTACAATTAAACTAGCATGTCCACATGCTCCATTGAAATCGGTTGCCTGTTTATACTCTTTTACTCATCATCTAATGCTATCTTGTATTTTTAATTAGACATACAGTTGGAACTGATTAGACATGAAAAATTTTATTTTAAATATTAAATTTTTGGATCAGAAGTAGAATTTAAGAAATAGAAGAATATTTACACCTGAAACAGTACATGTTTTCATTTTTTTTATATTTTATTTTTCAGGATTATGGAGTAAAGATATTGCTATACAGGACCCCGTACCTAGTTGACATAGTTAATGAGGCGGTGGGAAGAGTCCTGAAGCTGGACTCAATCAAGAGCGGCGATGCATGGATGGGCATGGACATGCTGATCTTTAACACGTGGCATTGGTGGACTCACACCGGAAGAACCCAAGCGTACGATCAATTTCGCTTTTATCTGCTGGGCTAGGTTCACGTTAAACCCGATGGACCTACAAATTTAAACCCAAAAAAGGAGTTCGGTTTTTATTGCCCAATTATTTTAAATTTTATAATTAAATAATATAAATATTTTTCCTGTTTTTAGTATATTTTAAAATTAAAATAAAAAATTAATTTTAGTGAACAAATATCGTCAGATTAGACCAGAGGCGGAGGGATAGGTTAGTAGGAGCCTCGTCTCAAAAATTTATAATATTTTTTGTTTTGTTTTAAATATTTATAATTTTATTCTTAATTTTCTAAAAATTTTATAATTTCATCTTTAAATATTAAATATTTTATTTTTATCCTCTCAAATTTAAAATTCTGATTTTGTCACTGAATTGAGATAATCTAATCCAAGTCTAAAGTTTTATAATAATTGAAAACTTGGTCTAGAAGAAAATTATTATGATGCTACCGTTTTTTCTGCAGATTTGATTACATACAGGACGGTGGTAAAACGTACAAAGACATGAACCGTATGATTGCATTTTACAAAGGACTGACAACGTGGGCCAGATGGGTCAACCGCAACGTTGATCCTTACAAAACCAAGGTCTTTTTCCAGGGGATTTCTCCAACGCATTATGAGTAAGCAACTCTTCTATTCAATTATTCTCCAACAATTTGTTTCGTTGATTTTTAATATCTATGTATTTAAAAAATTAATTTAATTATACACATTTATTATAAAACTATGAAATAAAAGTCACTTGGATTTAAAATTCAATATATGGCAATTATGTTTTCATTATTAGTTTTTCATGCTATGTTGTGAGGGTTGTAATTTTTATTTTTCAAGACTATAAATTATTTCATCAAATATATTATTTTTTAAATTATAATATTTTTAGAAAAACATTTAAAACAAAAGAAAGAAAAATAATAAAAAATTTCAACAATTATAAACTTTTGTTAAAATGTTATAATAGATGATGAGATAGTTTTTGTCTCTTTCTTTTTTTTTTCTTCTTTTCTCACTCTAATATATATTATTTAATTTCATATTATGATTATGTTTCATTATTATGATAATGTACAAAATTTTCATTTAATTTTTTAGAAAGAAGAATTGCATTTACTTCATCAAACTCGATTACATCGTCAGCATCTACATAGATCAAATTACACAAGAAACTAACCCACGATGTTCCTATAACATGAAAGTTAAGCGTCATTAAAAATGGGAAAAACCCATTGGGATGAAAACCTTGCGATAGGAATAAAGAGTACCCAAACTATCCATGTATATCTAAATCCCCATGATGAGACCTCAATTAATTCATAGACATAACATCTTTTAGCACAATATCTTTTATGGTGGACGGCAATACAGAAAAGTCCCGCCATATCTTCAAATCTTCCCTTATTTCCTTTGCCTACCTTGCAATCAAATGAGCTGCCGCATTAGTTTCCTTATGTGCAAAGTCAACTGTCTGGACACTCATGCCTTGTATTAATTCGGAACAATCTTCCACAAGATGCCATGATACTCTTATGAACTTCTTATCGTTCACCCAGTGAGCCACCAATTTATTATCCTCCTCAATCTCAGCTACATGAGTATTGTTTTCCACACAAATCGCTAAGGCACATGACAGTGCCTTCAGTTCTGCCTCTACAATACTGAAATGGTGTGTGCAGCTTCTACACCCTGCAATAATCAACTCACCATTGCCATTTCTCACTATAAACCTTGCGCCCATCATTGACCGTCCATCTTTGTCAAAAATAGTAGCATCAGAGTTGAGTTTAGATCCATTCCGTCGGCTCCACCTCTCATTTGGCAGCAACCTCTGTTAATGTGATAATCGATTAGAGCAGTTCACCTCTTGGTATTGCCTACGCATATCATACCCCAGGTTTACCACTCCAATAGGCACCATTCTTTAGTTCTTAAATACCAATAAATTACAAGCTTTCGAGATTGCCCAAAACATGCAAATGATGTCTTCCAGCTCCTCTTTGTCGACTTCTTGACATATATAAATGAAATTGAGTGAAATTGAGTACCAATATCCCTAAAGCCCCAAAGAGTTGCCAACTAAACTGCTCTTGCGAAATTGCAGCAGCATAAACAATGAAATTCAATTTCAACATTCACCCCGCAGAATATACATTCCTCTACATTAATATGTCTCCTAATCAGTGAAATCTGAGTTGGAAGAATACCTCTTAAAGCTCTCCAAGCAAAAATGATAATTTTTCTAGGAATAACTAAATTCCAGAGCTTTTTCCATGCAGTAGGAAAATTATTTGAAGAGTTTGCTCCATTCATACCAATGGTTGAGTAGCTTAGCAATCTATGCCCCAACTGCACTGAATATTCTCCATTCCTATTATCAAACCAAATTTGCCTGTCGTTTGGTAGCCTTCTGCTAAGCGGAATGGAAAGAATAAGATTACATTCAAAAGGCGGGAAACAACTTCTAACTTTATCTTCGTCCTATATTCCCATAGACTCATCAATCCAAAATATAATTCATAAACGAAAATACAAAAAAGAAAAAAAAAAATCTTGTAGTTAATTAAACTTATATTCTAAGTCTTTATTTTTATATTACAAGTAATTAAACCTCTTAAATGTTATTCACACTCAATTAAACTCTTATTTGATGAAAAATGGTTTAATATTGCTTATCATCTTTGTCAATTAAAATAACGTGATATGGATGACCTGGAATAAATTTTGCATATTGCATTAAAAGGTATGTATCAAATATATAAATTCTTTCTTTGTTTTTTTCATTAATATCATAGGGAAAAGTTTATTGTACGTCATCTATAGTACGTGGCAATTTTATCTCAACTAGCAAAAAGCGTTAATGGAGGTTAAGCGATGTAGCAGTTTCCATTCATATTAATAAGGATTTGATTGGTTCTAAATAAATGTTAATAGACTCAATTGATTATAATGAGAAGCTATGGACTTAAATGAAAAAATAATTAAGTATTAAGGTTTGTTTTGTATTTTAGCTTAATTCATAATGAGCAGCAACAAATTAGTTTTCCTATGTTACCATAAAAGGGATAAATTGGTTTTCCTATATTGTTTTCGAATTTACTTATTAGTCAACGTAGTGCCGCTGCAAACAGAATTTAGTGGAAGCTTTTTTCATCTCTTTTGCCTATGTAACTGCTGCATGAATATATATTTAAAATTCTTTGTTTGAGACATTTAATTATGATGTTGATTGTGGGAGTTGGCAAGACTAACCAACAAATGTAAACAAATGTAGAGGAAAGGATTGGAACGAACCAACACAATCATGTTCAGGACAGAAGCAACCATTCTTTGGGATTAGATACCCAGCAGGCACACCCATGGCTTGGGTTGTTTTGAAGAAGGTCCTCAGTAGGATTAAGAAACCAGTGTATTTGCTCGACGTTACAGCACTCTCACAGTATCGGAAAGACGCACACCCATCAGCATACGGCGGCATACACAGTGGCACAGACTGTAGCCACTGGTGTCTTCCAGGTCTGCCAGATACCTGGAACCAGCTTTTATATGCAGCACTTTTTAGTTGAACCATTGGAAGCTTAGGACAAAAGCGGTAGGTAGCTAGAATTTGCATGAAAACCATCTTGTTTTCTACCCTAAGGAATTTCTTTTCGTCGATTATTGTGCAAGTGGGCAATAAGAGAAATCGTCAGAATTCAATTGTAAATTTTAATTTGTTCCAGCACAAGTTCAAGAAATTTCCTTTGCTAATTCAAAAATCTTATTAGCTTCTACCTTTGTAATCCCTATTGCTTTCTTTTTCTTCAACACATGTAGCACAAGTTCATCCTTCTGTAGGAATATTCTATTGGGAAATCATGCAAAATAATTAAGTAAAATGCAGCCAAGTTTTAAATTTTTTCTCAAATTGAGATCAATGTCTAGATACTAAATGCCGATTTCCTCTAGCTAAGAAAAGGAGGTTTATACTTTCAACTCTAGATCTAGCAAAAGTCTACAAGTACCAATGAGTTAGGATTGTTGAAAACCACAAGCTGTCTAAATGCCTAATCTCTAATGAAAATCCACACAAACTAGGGAAAACTCTTTAGGAGAGAGCAGTTTCTAGTGCTAGTTTGAGACTTTCGGTTTTCTTACTTTAAGAGTCTCCGATTTCTTTTCTCAAAGCAGTTGTATGTTATGTACAGTTCTAAGACTCTTATTTATAGGTAATTACATAAATCCTTACCCTAATAGGATTAACATAATCTTTATGTTTATTTATAAAATGACCTCAATCTAATTGAACTCTTTCAATTAAATCCTTAGAGTTCAAAAAATCTTTTGCAATTAAGTTCAATTTAATTCCCCACTTAGTCACTGCTATTAGGTTCTTAACATGTTGGTACTTTTATACACAAATTTTGCCTCAAAAATTTAATTAAAAATTCAGAGACAAATTACAATTTATTTCTTAGACGTGGAGTTTATAATTTCTGGTATTCTTTGTAATCAAGAATGTCTTCTGATTAATTTCTTCAATCTTTGCTTCAAGGGTCTTATAACTTGATCTTGAATGAACAATGAACAATTTATGCACTTCGCTTCAAGGATCTTATGACTTAATCTTGAGTAAACAATTTGGGTATTTCCCTTCAAGTGTCTTATGACTTGATCTTGAAAGATTCTTCACACTTCAAGGGTCATGACTTGATCTTTGTTGTCGAATTTGCACACGTAAGTATATGTATCGAACAAGTAATATAGATAGTGTTAAACCCTACTTTGTAAAATAATTATAATGTCACTCACATGCTCGATAGAATGTTTGTATATTTAGGAAGTTCGAGAAATCGTTAAAAAACGATATTGCCGCTAATGGTACAATTGAGTCGATTAAGCTTCGAACTAGTTCAAATAGAAATTTTAAGGTGAAATTAAGAGTTTCACAGTTCAGGGATGACTCAAAATGGTAATTCGGAGTTCGAGGATCAATTCGGAGTCAAATCAGAATTTTCACTATCAGGGGCAAAATCGTAATTTTTCCACCCACGGATAAATTTTGAGATTTTGAGAGAATTTAGATCACATTTGACAAATTGGAGAATGGTATGAGTATAAGGGATGAAAAATATGTCTATGGGCAATTTTTCAGTTTTTGGGGTAAAAACGTAATTTTTCACTTTAGGGGGGTAAAAGTGTAATTTTTAAAAATTTACTCCACCAAAACTTTGAAAAAGTCTAGAAATTTCACGGAAGACATGGATAAGTGAAGAGGATTGAGTGGTAGAAAAAGAAAGTCAAAAAGATGGCTAGAAAAAAATAAAATAATAAAATATTCAAAAGGTAAATAAAATAATAATATTTTATTAAGCCTATTAAAAGGCTTGAAAATTCCAGAATTCTTCATTGGGAGGGTCAGCCAAAACCAGCAGGAGAGAGAGAGAAATAAGAACAAACCCTAGAGTGAGAAAATTCAAAGAAAAAGTATGATTTTTCAAGAAATCAAGTGTTTAAATGTATGATTTTTTAAGCTTAGCTTAAGATTTATCATTTTCATGCATTTCTCCTATTTTCCATGGTTAAATTATGTGTTTTGATGATGGATTCAAATCTGATGATATGGGTTTAGAGAGAGAAAGTTGTTAGATTAATTTGATTTTGAACTATGTTAGTGTTTAGTGTTAGTTTAGCATGTTTATGAGTAAAACAACAAGAAAATATTCATTTTCTCCATGAATTTCTCTAGGCCGAATCTAGCCAATGGTGTGTGAGGATGAGGTTGACTTTATTTTAAGAGAATTAGATGGAAAAATGATGAATTATGAGGTTGGAAATTAAATGGGAATTTTTGGTGCAAAAAAATTGAAATTTTACCCACTAGGGGTAAAAGCGTAATTTGTGATCCGAACTGATAAATTGGACCACATTCACAGTCATTGAGGTATTGTGGATATAATTGGATAATTGAAATTGAAATGGATGGAATTGGAGTTGAATTGGAGATTTTAAAAATTTACATCGTGTATAGGCGAGTTAGGTCGGACACGTGATTAAGCGATTGTCCAAACATTTCACACACTATCTAGTGCATACGCATGGATAAGAGCCTGAAATAATATATATTGATTTGACATAAATTATTGAATTTTTTTGTGTCATGTATTGTGGATAGGTGGTGAGCTATCTGATACGGGTAAAAGACTACACCCGAGAATCGAGAATAGGAGTATATCTACTCTTAGTACAGTGAGTAAACTTACTATCGTCTTAATTATCTAGAGTAGATTTATTTAATTGTTTGATTTTATGGAAAAATGGTTTAATTGGAAAATTATTGTGTTTTATGGGAAAATGAGATTTTATAAAATAATTTTATAAAATTTTTAAAAATTTAATAATGATTTCAAAAATAGAGTAATTGGAGACCTATACTATGATTGTATTGTTTATCCATGATTTTACATTAAATGGCTTATGATAAATGTGGGTATGACTGGTTATTTTTATGATTTAAAGAATATGTGAACTGTTTTGATTTGACTTAAATGTGTTAAGTGAGCCATGTCATACTATTGTGATTTTATTGGTTGGTGGATTATAAAGTGGGCACTACAGTGACGGGGGTTCTGTGGGCCAGCCTAATTAGAAGGGCACGGTTCCCAATTATTGAGTTTACCTCGATTGGAGAGGCACGTAGGATAACTCCCGAGGTAGGATTTGAGTACACTTCACGCTGGCCACCACGTGAAATTGGGACTCAGCCAACGCCAAGGAACGACTTTGTTGTCAGAGGTGAAATGTGTTTGTGTGTGTGTGACAATAAACAGCCTTGGCGGTCTCAATAAGATGCCTTCGCGGGGTATCCTCGAGAATGGATTTTTGGCGAGGGCCAAGTTTTTGAAAAGTGCATAAGCCATGTTGAGTAATTAGATGAATTTCAATTATTTATATGGGTTGGGATGAATTATTTTAATTGTCTCTTATTACTCGGCTTTAGATTATTTTGATGATGTCTGTCTACTCACTAAGATTTTATAATCTCACCCCTTCTTCCTATACATTTTTCAGGCTCATAACAGGTAGTAGACTGTCAATTGCATCGAGAAGTAAATTTCGGAGTTGCATCCTAGAAAGCAAGGTTATAGACTTAAACCTTCTCACTTATTTGGGGGGCCCACGTGTCATTGTAATTTAAATTGCATACTCTAGTTTTCTATATTATAGTATGTATAAATTTATTTTGTTTTATGTGCAGAAAATTAATTTTTGATGTTTCAAATATATATATATATATTGTTTTACATTAAAATAGATAATTTTAATTAATATTTTTATTTTATTTTTTTATTAAAAAAAGGAAATAAAGAGAGAGGAATGGAAAAACTGGTACAAAAGCCTTGCGAGGTCTCGAAAGGCGTTCGGGGGAAGAATGTCTATTGAGGCTTCGCGACGGTTGTCACAGGCTCAATGGGAGTTCTGGGTCGTGACAATTCGATTGGTATCAGAGCAAAGGGAAAGATAACCTTATTCTTGGGAACTCTCGCATATGATCTATGGCGAAGTATGACTCTCCGTCCAGGAGCTTGGAAGAGGAGGGAAGGGACTGCTCCGCAATTCCCTAAGTGGTAGCCGAAGTGAAGTGCACCTCTTGTCGAGTGCTTTGATAGGTACCATTGGATGCCATTATGCCCTGAGGGGTTGAGTCGAATTCGATTGATATCTGAGCATAGTTTAAAGATCAAAGATTTTGGTTTTAATGATATGGATTTTAAAATTTTTGGTTTTAAAGTTGTTTTAAGAAATCCACACTGACACTGCGTGACCCCGGATTAAGTTAAATTAAGTCGAATAGAATGCATGAGTCTACATATAGAGACCTATTTGTTTTCAAGGTGTGTAAGAGATTAAGTGATTGTTGTTAGACATTCTCCCTCAGGCTGTGGGAGCAATGTAATTAAATGGCAAAAGAAGAAAAAGGGAGAACTTGAAACGGACTCGAAAAAGGATCAAGATGATAATGATCCTAAAGATGTTTAGTGCCTTGTTGAAGCTTGTAATACTGTAATCCTAGGCAGATGCAATATAAGAAGGATAATAATCCCCTGTATAAAAGTCTTAAGAGTTGACTTTGTCTTGTATAATATAAACGGATGATGGAGTAGTTGTTTAAAGGACAGAAGGAGTGTAAAAATCTTTTAGTATGACAAAGGTAGATTAGTAATATAAGTATTGAGGATGAATAATTATCTTAGTGGCAAGATCGATTATTTTAAATAAGTACTGAAGGTTGAAATAGAAAGCCATTAATGGTTCCAGCAATTATTAGATTTAATAACGATTAAACCTTGCAGTACTATGAATTGATCACCAGTTAACGGGGTTAAGTCAAGGATTATAAATTTGAGTATGGAGGGAATTAAAAGGTGATACCGTAAAATTTTAAGATGAGGAATATAATCGGTTACGACTATGAGAATAGTGAGATACTATCAATAATGAATCATTAGGCATGTGATGAAGTTGTGATCTATTGAACCATACGGGAAGACTGTCTTAAGGTGGGACATAAAATATGAGCATTTTTTGAGATGCTTATAGAGGGAGATATAAATTGTAAAGTATGTTTTCCCCCACAAGTTTTAATTTATTTGAGAAATTATCATGGTAAAGATATGTAAATATTGGTAATGAAATATGCCCTAAGGGATGACGATGGCATATCACATAGATAATATAGATATGTTGGGGTTAGTATCCCGATCATGCATCTGTGATAGAAAATTTACTTTGCTAATTGTGGTATGGACTCAAAAAGGAGCCAAGCCGTTGAGAATGGCTAAGGTAGTAACTCCAAAAGTAAAAGATTTGTTTTAATTAAGTAGATTCCAACGACTACATTTAAATAAATTACCTTGTGGAGTATTAAGATCAATAATGTATTGATCAAAGTCAAATCTTAAGAAATAAAGAGGATGAGAGATTAATGAGAAGGGACATCAATGTTAAGTAACGAATTTGTGAATAAAGGATTACGACAGTGGCATAGAAAATGAGTACTATAAAGGATTACTATAAGGATTTATAATTCTTGTATTAACTTAGTTGAATGAAAAGTGATTAAATGAAGCAACTCTTGTGGTAAATAGCGGAATAGTGGAATTGACGTAGAGTCTTGTTTATAGTTAGTGACTGCAGCACCGATTCTAGACAGGAGGCTACGTAGACTCTTTATCTTGGGAAACCACTTAGTATAATCCTAAATGACATAAGGACTCATGATCGAGAGGATTATTGCTGATCAAATTCTAAAGGGTAATAATAGATATAAGTGAAGTATTCAAGTTGAGTTGGAAATAAATACGAGGAGAAACTCAAGATTCCCTAAAAAGGAGATAACAGGAGAAGTTGAGCATCGAATAAAAGATAATACCCCGCATTTTCTTTGAGTTGATAAGTAAACTTTTGAGGACAAAATTTTATTTTAAGGGGGGTAGTGTTGTCAAACCCTGCTTTGTAAAATAATTATAATGTCATTCACATGCTCGATAGAATGTTTGTATATTTAGGAAGTTCGAGAAATCGTTAAAAGACTATATTGCCCCTAATGGTACCATTGAGTCGATCAAGCCTCGAACTAGTTCAAATAGGAATTTTAAGGTGAAATTAAGAGTTTCACAGTTCAGGGATGACTTAAAATGGTAATTCGGAGTTTGAGGATCAATTCGAAGTCAAATCAAAATTTTCACTATCTAGGGGCAAAATCGTAATTTTTCCACCCACGGATAAATTTTGAGATTTTGAGAGAATTTAGATCACATTTGACAAATTGGAGAATGGTATGAGTATAAGGGATGAAAAATATGTCTATGGGCAATTTTTCAGTTTTTGGGGTAAAAACGTAATTTTTCACTTTAGGGGGGGGGGGAAAGTGTAATTTTTAAAAATTTACTCCACCAAAACTTTGGAAAAGTCTAGAAACTTCATGGAAAACATGGATAAGTGAAGAGGATTGAGTGGTAGAAAAAGAAAGTCAAAAAGATGGCTAGAAAAAAATAAAATAATAAAATATTCAAAAGGTAATTAAATAATAATATTTTATTAAGCCTATTAAAAGGCTTGAAAATTCCAGAATTCTTCATTGGGAGGGTCAGCCAAAACCAGCAGGAGAGAGAGAGAAATAAGAACAAACCCTAGAGTGAGAAAATTCAAAGAAAAATTATGATTTTTCAAGGAATCAAGTGTTTAAAGGTATGATTTTTCAAGCTTAGCTTAAGATTTATCATTTCCATGCATTTCTCCTTATTTTCCATGGTTAAATTATGTGTTTTGATGATGGATTCAAATCTGATGATATGGGTTTAGAGAGAGAAAGTTGTTAGATTAATTTGATTTTGAACTATGTTAGTGTTTAGTGTTAGTTTAACATGTTTATGAGTACAACAACAAGAAAAATATTCATTTTCTCCATGAATTTCTCTAGGCCGAATCTAGCCAATGGTGTGTGAGGATGAGGTTGACTTTATTTTAAGAGAATTAGGTGGAAAAATGATGAATTATGAGGTTGGAAATTAAATGGGAATTTTTGGTGCAAAAAAATTGAAAATTTTACCCACTAGGGGTAAAAGCGTAATTTATGATCCGAACTGATAAATTGGACCACATTCACAGTCATTGAGGTATTGTGGATATAATTGGATAATTGAAATTGAAATGGATGGAATTGGAGATTTTAAAAATTTACATCGTGTATAGGCGAGTTAGGTCGGACATTGTGATTAAGCGATTCTCCAAACATTTCACATCCTATCTAGTGCATACGCATGGATAAGAGCCTGAAATAATATATATTGATTTGACACAAATTATTGAATTTTTTTGTGTCATGTATTGTGGATAGGTGGTGAGCTATCTGATACGGGTAAAAGACTACACCCGAGGATCGAGAATAGGAGTATATCTACTCTTAGTACAGTGAGTAAACTTACTATCGTCTTAATTATCTAGAGTAGATTTATTTAATTGTGTGATTTTATGGAAAAATGGTTTAATTGGAAAATTATTGTGTTTTATGGGAAAATGAGATTTTATAAAATAATTTTATAAAATTTTTAAAAATTTAATAATGATTTCAAAAATAGAGTAATTGGAGACCTATACTATGATTGTGTTGTTTATCCATGATTTTACATTAAATAGCTTATGATAAATGTGGGTATGATTGGTTATTTTTATGATTTAAAGAAATGTGAACTGTTTTGATTTGACTTAAATGTGTTAAGTGAGCCATGTCATACTATTGTGATTTTATTGGTTGGTGGATTATAAAGTGGGCACTGCAGTGATTGGAGTTCAGTGGGCCAGCCTAATTAGAGGGGCACGGTTCCCAATTATTGAGCTTACCTCGATTGGAGAGGCGCATAGGATAACTCTCGAGGTAGGATTTGAGTACACTTCACGTTGGCCACCACGTGAAATTGGGACTCAGCCAACGCCAAGGAACGGCTGTGTTGTCAGAGGTGAAATGTGTTTGTGTGTGTGACAATAAACAGCCTTGGCGGTCTCGGTAAGATGCCTTCGCGGGGTATCCTCGAGAATGGATTTTTGGCAAGGGCCAAGTTTTTGAAAAGTGCATAAGCCATGTTGAGTAATTAGATGAATTCCAATTATTTGTATAGGTTGGGATGAATTATTTTAATTGTCTCCTATTACTCGGCTTTATATTATTTTGATGATGTTTGTCTACTCACTGAGATTTTGTAATCTCACCCCTTCTTCCTATACATTTTTTAGGCTCATAATAGGCAGTAGACTGTCAATTGCATCGAGAAGTAAATTTCGGAGTTGCATCCTAGAAAGCAAGGTTATAGACTTAAACCTTCTCAGTTATTTGGGGGCCCACGTGTCATTGTAATTTAAATTTCATACTCTAGTTTTCTATATTATAGTATGTATAAATTTATTTTGTTTTATGTGCAGAAAATTAATTTTTGATGTTTCAAAAATATATATTGTTTTATATTAAAATAGATAATTTTAATTAATACTTTTATTTTATTTTATTATAAAAAAAAGGAAATAAAGAGAGAGGAATGGAAAAACTGGTACAAAAGCCTTGCGAGGTCTCGAAAGGCGTTCAGGGGAAGAATGTCTATCGAGGCTTCGCGGCGGTTGTCACAAGCTCAATGGGAGTTCCGGGTCGTGACAGATAGTAAGTCCAGATTATCGTTCCCACAAGAATTTGTTTTTAAAGCTTCACTAAGTACTAGAATTATTAAACAAATTAATCTTATTTAAGTAATTCGAAAATTGAAGAAAAACTAACTAAAACGAAAGTAAAATAAACACTAAATTAATCAACAAAAATTAAATATATTGAGAAAGGAATAGATTAAAGACCTAGGATTATAGGTTTATTCAACACTTCATCTGATATCACCTTTTCTTATTATTTACATTTATGGGTGGCTTTACTAACCTAGAATCCAAAGCTATGTACAAGTTTCGTCAAGATGCTTGCACAAATACCTAATTTAGTTGGGTCATTGTATATTTATAGGAATAAGTTAAATAAAGTTCATGAAGCTAGTGTTCCAATTTGGCTGTGTATGACAATTGGCGTATGTCTACCCGAATTGCAAATCGGATCACCTAAGTCACGTGAACATACACTATTCAAACCTTAGTCCAATCTAAATTCTCTCTGTCAACTCTCAATTAGATTCATTGATCAGTTAATTGTTGGCCAGACAATCAAAAGTATTAAAAACATATTTACATAAGCAAAACTATACCTATTCATAGTAAATAAAAGAGAAACAAATATTCAGATTACATGTTGAAATCCACCACAATCTAAGAAAGATAATTAAGCACATAATAACTAATAAAAACAACATCTAAAGAAATTTAGCTATGAATCCAAGTCAAAGAAAATAAAAGAAACACGAAAGTAGAGAAAGAAACTAAGTATTGAAGCTTTGCAATCTCAATTCTCTCTTAAATTCTCTAGTTTACTTGCTTTGTTCTTGGCTCCAAATATCTAGAATAGTTGCTTGCTGCCTCCTCCTTTAAACCTATGAAAAAGGTCCTTTAAATAGGCTTTAAGTAACCTAATTTTTAAAATTTTGTCAAATTTTTATTTTTGAAAAATCGCCCTGTGCCGCGGCCATATTTTTTTGGTGCCATAGCACTGATTTTTTGGAGCCATAGCGCTCAAACCTCGAGACAATGTATGGTGTGCCATTTTAGCTCAACGCCCGACCATGTTTTCCAACACTACAGCCTTGGCTTCCTCGGCACTACAGCCTTGTTTCTTAGCACTGTAGCTTTCCTCCTCCTACTGCTTTATGCAGAATTGCAACAGTTGAGCATTTTCCAACGTCATTTCACCTTGATATGATTCAACCTGAGCAAAGTGGTAAACATAAAAGTTTTGTTCCCGTCTCTTAACTTTCCAATGGCTTAAGAATCATATCAATTGAACTTCAGAAGTGAAAGATATGCGCCAAATACCAAATCATGTTCAGTCTATGCATACTACTGCAGTACTTCGACTTAGACAAATATTTTGACCACTATCCAATCAGAATTGGGTGTAGTGGAAAACATAAAAGTCCTCTTAATGTTCTAGTGGACTAAGAATCTCTTCATTTAGAGTTCTGCATAGAGAGATATAGTCAAAACACCGAAATATATACAAATAAGGCTATCACTATACTCACACGGATTTTCATCAAATGAGCCTTTTTGATCAAATTTTCTACAAAAGCAATAAGAGAAATCAACAATAACTATTCTTAAAGTAATTTAAAACAAACTAACATAAAATTCAACTAAAATAATTTAAATTAACTACTCAACATGTAATTAAATTTAAACTAGAAAAACACCTAAAATGCTACAATTTGAACCTAAAATCTCAAAGATCTAGCTACTTAATCTCTCGAAATGTGTCAAAATAACTCTATATAATAGAGTTATCAATCTTGAAAATGATTTGGAGCCTAATAACGACTTTCTTTAGAACTTCTTCACTTGAGACTTGAGATTTTGAAGGATATATTTTGATCCTTGTATGGCATGAAGTATGTCAATTCACTTTATAAAAGGACCCTTTAGCTGCCCCTTGTATAGTGAGAGAAGAGTTTTGATTTTTGTCTCTTAAGTTTTGAGAAAGAATTACCAAAAAAAAAAAAAACATGGGAGCTCTAAGTTAAGAGTTTGCTAACACAAGCTTTGGCTAAGGGATTCATTCACTTTTAATGAAGAGATTTCGACAAATCATTGTATGGATCACCATTAAAGGCAAGAAAATTGTGTAATGTTTTGGTAAGTCCTAATTGGTGTACAAGAAGTCACAAACGAAAACCAAGGAGGACTCCACCAAAAGAAAGGCGACATCAAGCTTTCAAGTACATGCTGAAATCCTTTTCTTATGGTTTCCTAGATTAGTTTTAATTAAAGTGATTCATGGCCTAGGGGATTGAAAATTTTAATATTCCGCTATGCATGATCTACCTTACCATGTTTCAAATCCCCAATCATATCAGAGTCTAACATATCTAATAACACTAAATTCGCTTGGGTGTCCTCCTTAATTCGGACCATGCAAGCTCTATTCATAGTCTAGCACAAACACCTTCCTCAAGGGTCTGGTCCTTACTAATCCTTGCTCCTTCTTAAAGCGCTTTATACTTAATTTAGATGCAATATATGGGGAAACAAATGAATGTGTATCACTAAGGTCATGCAATACATGTGCATCAATAGTATAGATGGGTAGAATACTTATGACAACAACATTGGATGCTTGTATATCTTGTGGGGTCAAAGCATAAACTTAGGCTTGTCCTCGACTAGTGGCACCTTGTGCTCTAGATCCTAATGTTCTACCTTGAATGGAATTACCAACACCTTTGTCCTTAGCTGTCACGACCCGGAACTCCCTCAGGCCCATGACAATCGCCGCGACGTCCCGATTGACACTCATTATCCGGAATGCCAACCGAAACCCCACAAGGCTTACATATCAGTTTCTTTCCTTTCTTGTGAGCAATCATTGTTAGATATCGAGTCTTTAGAGAATATATACTATTTTAGATCAAAAACAATCAAAATAAAATTTTCGCCACATAGGGGTATTTTGGTCATTTTTTTCTCAAAAATTTCAAAACTGGCTAAAACGTAATATACAAGTACAAAATACATAATTCATATTCAAAATGAGTTTAAAAGTCTAAAATCTTCATTTAAAACGAAATTACGATTATTTGAATAAAATAAGAAAATAAAAGAAATATTAAGGGAAATATTCTATTTTCTTATAAAACAATATTTATAAAGTTATACGTGAATAATTTTTATAGCGTAAAAGCTAAATAAATTTATACATACTGAAATACAGTAAGCCAAAATATTTAATTTAATTTACAATAACCAGAGGGCCCCCGAATAAACAAAAGTAAAGAGGACTGTGAACCTACGGTTTGGAAAATGCAGATCCAATAGTAGTCCTCGATGAGATCAGCTATCTACAGTCTATACTGAACCTGAAATGGGTGGAAAGGAGTTGGGTGAGATTTTGCAATCCCAATGAGTAAACAGACATTATCATAAATATCTAAAGGCGAGTAAAATGGAGGCAAGTTTAAACAATAAATTTCAACCCATTTCATAATGTTTTCAATTTATTTCTTAAACCATAAAATATTTGTAATTTACCAAAACAATTGTTAAGGCTTATGTCTTTTATAAAAACAAGGCTCAAGCCAAAACTAATCCTCGGGGATACCTTGGCCGAGGCATCTAACCGAGTCCGCCAAGGGTGTTAAAATATTCACACGTGAAACACATTTTTATTTTTAAAACCAGCCGTTCCTTGACGTTGGCCGAGTTACACATTCACATGGGGGTTCGACGTGAAGTGAACTCTAATACTACCCCAGGAGTTACCCTCCTCGCCTCTACAACCGGAGTAACTATATAACTGGGTTTACCGTGCCCCTCTAATAGGCAGTCCACGGAAACCCGTCACTGCAGTGACTAACCCACCAATTTTAATAAAATTTCGACAGTATAACGTGGCTTTTATTTATTTATCCAGCCTGCATAGTAAAACAACTTACATAAATTTCCCAATGCATTCACAAAATATAGCCACATATACTCATTTCGCATAAGCCATTCCTAGGAAAATATATATATTTCAAGTCAATTTGTAGCCTCCAATTACTCAATTTCATAATCAATACAATATATTTTTATTTGTCACATTTATTCCTAAAACATCAAAAATCCCGTTTTAATCTCGTTCTCATTTCATAAAATACATAAAGGGCATTTAAAATAAACTCTAGATAATTTACAATAATAATAAGTTTACTCACCGTTTGTACAAAATAAAAGCTTTCTAAGCGCCCCGATCACTACTCGTCGGGTACGACTTCTTTGCCTTTTCCGGAAGGCTCTCCTCCTAGACACATCACAAAAATTTACACAATTCATCACATTGATGCTAAATCACTATATAATTAACTTAAATCCTATACTAATGCATGGTATGAAATGCAATAGCCTAAAACGACTTAAATGCGGTATTAACCTATTTTTGGCACTTTGCCCGATAAATTGCTAACGCGCTCCATTTTAGCTCTAAATCATCCCATTCTCTCTCCAACATTTCTAACCATTAAATATCAGCCAATAACCTTCTAAAAACAACAAAATCAGCTCACTCCCTTCCTTGGAAAATTCGGCCAAAAACGGGACATTAACTCGGTAAATTTTCTACTTTGTTTTTCTATCACGTTTAATCGTTTTTCATCATTTCTCTTCATTTTCCTTAGAATAAAATCAATTCATCATCATTGTACAGCATTGAGCATCCAGCCAAGAGTGGGTATTGTGAAAATTTACTGATTTCTTGCCCAATTTAATTTCTAAACACATTTAACTAACTAAAACTATCAATTTAACTAAAAATCAAAACCTAAAAATTTCAATTTCTCTCTCCTAGAATTTCGTCCAGCCCTTGATATCACTTTTTGATCTCTCTCCTCAAGCATGCTAAATGGAAATAAAGGCATAGGAAAGGTAGAAATCAAGCTAAAATTGAAAAATCTTACCGTTAGACGCGTAAACGGTCGAAAACCGCGAATTTCTCTTTGAATTTTCTTGTTTCTCTTTGGTTTTTCTTTTCTTCTTCCTTTCCTCTCTATTTCCTCTGTTTTTCTTCCTTATGGCCGGCCAGCACTCAAAATTTGGGTTTAAATGGCTGACTTTTCATTAAAATAATATTATTTCATTAAAAAAATGCCATGTGTCACTTTCCCATTGGCCCATTTTTAAAATTTCATCCATTTGTTTCCAAATTTTCACCATACACTTGTCTCATATATTCATAGCTTAGATAAAATTCTCAGACTCATCCAAAGTCTCGGTGGAGTAATTTTTGCAATTTACACTTTTGCCCCCGTAAAAGTCAAAAATTACATTTTTGCCCCAAAAATTGAAAAATTGCCCATAGACATATTTTTCATCCCTTATACTCATACCATTCTCCAATTTGTCAAATTTGATCAAAATTCTCTCAAAATCTCAAATTTTGTCCATGGGTGGCAAAATTACGATTTTGCCCCTACACTCCAAAAATCACCAGAATTAAACTTTTTCACTTCCTATCATTAAATTATACTCCAAATAGTTAATCTTGGTCAAAAATTTCACTCCATGATCAAATTATTATCTTAGGTGGCAAAATGACGATTTTGCCCTTGAATATCAAAATTTCTAATTTTACCCCAAATGAACCCTCGAACTCCGAACAATCATTTTTAGTCATTCCTGAACTATAAAATATTAAATTTCATCCTACAATTCCTATTTGAACTAGTTCGAGGTTAAATCAACTCAAGTGTACCGTTAGGTACGATATCGGGTTTCGTCTTTTCTTATGTGCTTTCCTAGCATAATAACATGCTACTCAGTGCATGTATGTCATGACATGTATTTATAGGGTTGGGTTTTACAATTCTACCCCCCTAAAAATAAAATTTTGACCTCAAAATTTCACTTACCAGATTCAACAAATAGATGCGGGTATTGGTTCCTCATCTGATGCTCTACTTCCCATGTCATTTCCTCCATTCGAGCATTTTTCCACAATACTTTGACCATTGAAATACTCTTGTTTCTCAGTACTTGATCCTTTCGATCCAAGATACTCACAGGTTGTACCTCGAACTTCAAATCGTCATGCAACTCGATCGAAGGTGCTTCGAGGACGTGAGAGGGATCTGGTACATATTTCTTAAGCATGGAGACATGGAAAACGTTGTGGATCCGATCTAACTCCGGAGGTAATTCTAACCGATAAGCCACTGGTCCAATCCTTTCCAATGATTCGGAATGGTCCAATATATCTCGGGTTGAGCTTTCCCCTCTTCGCAAATCGAATCACACCTTTCATTATCCAATAAAACACCATAATTTATCATGATAGTATAATCAATAAGATTTAATACTTCAAAGTATTCAAATTATTACCTTTCCAAGGAGAAACCTTAAGAAAAACTTTATCATCGATCTCAAACTCCAAGTCTTTTCTCCGTTTATCTGCATAGCTCTTCTGCCTATCCTGGGCTACCTTTAGCCTCTCTCGTATAACCTTGATCTTGTCATTAGTTAGCTCGATCAATTCCACACCCACTAACTTCCTTTCACCTACTTCATCCCAACAGAGCGGAGTTCGGCACTTCCTTCCATACAAAGCCTCGTATGGTGCCATCCCAATACTAGACTGAAAACTGTTATTATACGCGAACTCCACCAATGGCAAATGTCTGTCCCAACTCCCAATAAAGTCAATGACACAAGCCCGTAACATATCCTCCAAGGTCTGGATAGTCCTCTCTGACTGACCATCCGTCTGTGGGTGAAAAGCAGTGCTAAATTTCAATTTGGTTCCGAGAGCTTCTTGAAATTTCGGTCAGAATCGAGAAGTGAATCGAGGATCTCGGTCTGACACTATAGAAACGGGAACTCCATGTAGCCTCACAATCTCATCTATATAGAGCTGAGCCAGCTTCTCAATAGAGTATGTACTATGAACAGCTAAAAAGTGAGCGGACTTAGTCAACCGATCTACGATCACCCAAATCGCATCATTTCCCCTCTGTGTCCGCGATAATCCCAAAACAAAATCCATAGTTACATGCTCCCATTTCCACTCGGGAACAGGTAAAGACTGAAGTGTACCTGCTGGCCTCTGATGCTCCGCCTTAACTTGCTGACATACGAGACACTTTGCTACGAATTCTGCTACGTCTCGCTTCATACCCGGCCACCAATAATTCTCCCTGATAGTCCTATACATCTTGGTGCTTCCGGGATGCAATGCATAGGCAGATGAATGGGCTTCTTCCATGATCGCTTGTCTCAACTGGTTTCCCTCAGGAACACAAACTCGATCTTTAAACATCAAGACGTTATCCTCTCCAAATCTGAACTCACTGGCTCCCCCATCGGTCAGTTTTTGAATTTCTTTTCTTAACTCATCATCAGACCTCTGAATGTCCTTGATCTGATTAAGTAACGAAGGTCGCACAGTGAAGTTTGCCAATAAGGATCCATCCTCACCATTTCTCAACTGGACCCCAAGAGATTTCATCTCTATTAATGTTGAAAAATAACAACTCTGAAGTGCTGCTAAAGACGATGAAGACTTACGACTTAAGGCATCAGCTACAACGTTCGCCTTCCCCGGATGATAGTCTATCACCAAGTCATAATCTTTTATCAACTCCAACCATCGCCTTTGCCTCAAATTAAGCTCCTTTTGGGTGAGCAAATATTTTAAACTCTTATGATCCGTAAATATCCGACAATGCTCACCATACAAGTAATGCCTCCAGATTTTTAAAGCAAACACCACTGCTGCTAACTCTAAATCATGGGTAGGGTAATTTGCTTCATGCCTCTTTAGCTGTCTAGAAGCATAAGCCACAACTTTTTCATCCTGCATCAATACGCACCCTAACCCCAACTTTGAGGCATCACTATATACTACAAATCCCTTACCATTAACAGGAAGTGTTAAAACGGGAGCGGAGGTTAACCTGTTCTTTAGCTCCTGAAATCGATTCTCACAAACATCATCCCACACAAACTTAACTCCCTTACGAGTTAGACGGGTCAAAGGAGCTGCTATTAAGGAAAACCCCTGAACAAACCTCCGATAATAACCGGCTAATCCGAGGAAACTACGAATCTCCGTCACTGTCTTAGGTTGCTCCCATTGTAAAATTGCCTCTACTTTCTTAGGATCAACATATATTCCAGTTCTCGATACTACGTGTCCCAAGAATACCACTTCCTGTAACCAAAACTCACACTTCGAAAACTTTGCATACAATTGTCTTTCCCTCAAAGTTTGTAATACTATACGCAAGTGGGCAGCGTGCTCATCATTATCTCTCGAGTAAACCAGTATGTCATCAATGAACACAATAACAAACTTGTCCAGGTAAGGGTGGAACACCCTATTCATGAGATCCATAAAAGCTGCCGGTGCGTTAGTTAACCCGAAAGGCATGACCAAGAACTCATAATGACCGTACCGAGTCCTGAACGCTGTCTTGGGTACATCTTGTTCTTTAATCCTCAACTGATGATACCCAGACCTTAGATCAACCTTGGAAAACACTGTAGCTCCCTGTAATTGATCGAAAAGATCATCAATCCTCGGTAACGGATACTTGTTCTTAATGGTCATTCTGTTAAGCTGTCGGTAATCGATACATAACCGAAGTGTACCGTCTTTCTTTTTCACAAATAAAACCGGTGCTCCCCACGGAGATATACTAGGGCGTATAAAACCCTTGTCCACCAACTCTTGCAATTGTACTTTCAACTCCTTCAACTCTGCCGGAGCCATTCTATATGGAAGGATAGAAATAGGTGCGGTACCCGAAAGTAAATCAATAGGGAACTCAAGCTCTCGATCAGGAGGCAGTCTCGGTAAATCATCAGGAAATACATCAGGAAACTCACTTACTATCGGGACATCCTCTAACTTAGGTTCCCCCTTTGAAGTATCAATCACGTATGCCAAATAAGTCGAATACCCTTTCTGCACTAATTTCGAAGCTTTGATGGCCGAGATTACACAGGACGGTAATACTCGGCGTTTCCCTACAAACACAATCTCTGCTCCCTCCGAATTTCGGAGAATAACTTCCTTTCGGAAACAATCCACGTTCGCCCGATGTGCAGTTAACCAGTCCATACCCAATATTAGATCAAAATCCAAGATCTCTAGAGGAATTAAGTCACCCCTAAATTCTTCCTCGCCTACCCTTAGCCCACAGTCTCTATAACAACTATTTCTAACTAGCTTTTCTCCTAAAGGGGTGTGAATTACAATTTCTTCCTCTAATGGTGACAAGTTTCTATCAGCAATTGATGCAAATGTGGTGCTCACATAAGACCTATCTGAGCCAGAATCTATCAAAACATAAGCATCTTTATCAAATAAAGACATAGTACCTGTCACTGCTCCAGGTCGGACTTGTGCCTCATCTTCCGTCACAGCGAAAACTCTTGTCGAGGTAAGAGTCTGTGGTCTCGAAGGTGGATGTGCCGGGGTATTACTCTCCACACCGGACCGTATGGCTACTCCCTGTCTCGGTGGCAACCCAGAAGAATCTCTCCTCTGTATATCAGTGCGAGCTGGTGAAGATGATGCAACTACCGTGGCTCGTCCTAACCGTGGGCAATTACTCCTAATATGACCCGTTTGTCCACATTGGAAACATCTTGTTGGCTCTCTACATAGCCCACTATGATAATTCCCACAATTTCTGCATCTGTCAAAACCTCCAAAACTCTTCCCAGAACCAGTCATAGCAGATCTGCTAAACCTCGAAGGTCTCTGTTGTGATGGTGGAAATGGAGGTCGAGGAGATGTCACGGAAACAGAAGTAGTACTCCCTGAAATCGCTGAGTCCTTGCCTCTTTTTACTGGCTGACTAGAAGACATACCAGGATTCCTCCTTTTTGCAAACTCAGTCCGAATCCTCCTATTCTCAATCGCGAGCTTCTCAGCCCGTAAAGCCATCTGTACCACCTCCTTATGTGGCTCCCTACCAGTCACTGTCATTCGCTCTCTAATCTCATTACGGAGCCCTTCCTCAAAATAGCTGGCCTGATCCTGCTCAGATTTCACCAGATCCGGCACATATAACATCAACTCGTTAAAACGAGTCTCGTACTCCTCTACAGTTAGATTTCCCTGTTTCAAACTCAGAAATTCTCTCTTCTTTTCTTTCTGATGGAAATAAGTGAAATACTGACCATCGAATTCCCTGAGAAAATCGGACCATGTCTGAGGAGTAGCGGAACGGGACTTCACCGAATTCCACCAAGTACGAGCCCTCTTCTCTAATAATCTCGTAGCCACCATCAGCTTCATGTCGTCGTTTAATCTCATATCAGAGAGAGTCTCTGAAACCTGATTAATCCAGTCCTTTGCCACAGTGGCATCCAACTCACCCGTGAAAGATACACAACCCAATTGCCTAGCCTCCTTCAGCTTCTTGGAAATGGATACATCCTGTACTGGTGGTGGAACTAAAGGAGTAGTTGGAGGCACTACAGGTGGAACTTGACCAGTCTGAGCTTGACCAGCCATTGCTGCAAAGAAAGCTGCCAATGCTTGTGCTGCCTCAGTAGGCATGGCGGGAATACCCGTAGGTGGCTGAGGAGATGGAGGATGTGGAGGACTATCGGCCTGCTCAGCAGCAGGTGCTGCCCGAATGGTAGATGCAGCTGATTCCTCCTCTACTATATTTGGCTGATGACGTTGGGAACGACCTTTTCCCCTCCCAACCGATCTAGTGAGAGGTGGACGTCCGCGTCTAGGAGGCATTGTAATCTATAAAAAATACGAGCAAGTTTAGGTAACCTTAGGCTCTATATGCAGATGCATGCATTCTATTCAACCTAACCTAACTTAACTTAATCCGGGGCCACACTGATATTGTAAATTTTTAAAACAACTTTAAAACTAAAAACTTTGATCTTTAAAACCAAAAGCTCTGATACCAATCGAATTGTCACGACCCGGAACCTCCCTCAGGCCCATGACAATCGCCGCGACGTCCCGATTGACACTCATTATCCGGAATGCCAACCGAAACCCCGCAAGGCTTACATATCAGTTTCTTTCCTTTCTTGTGAGCAATCATTGTTAGATATCGAGTCTTTAGAGAATATATACTATTTTAGATCAAAAACAATCAAAATAAAATTTTCGCCACATAGGGGTATTTTGGTCATTTTTTTCTCAAAAATTTCAAAACTGGCTAAAACGTAATATACAAGTACAAAATACATAATTCATATTCAAAATGAGTTTAAAAGTCTAAAATCTTCATTTAAAACGAAATTACGATTATTTGAATAAAATAAGAAAATAAAAGAAATATTAAGGGAAATATTCTATTTTCTTATAAAACAATATTTATAAAGTTATACGTCAATAATTTTTATAGCGTAAAAGCTAAATAAATTTATACATACTGATATACAGTAAGCCAAAATATTTAATTTAATTTACAATAACCAGAGGGCCCTCGAATAAACAAAAGTAAAGAGGACTGTGAACCTACGGTTTGGAAAATGCAGATCCAATAGTAGTCCTCGATGAGATCAGCTATCTACAGTCTATACTGAACCTGAAATGGGTGGAAAGGAGTTGGGTGAGATTTTGCAATCCCAATGAGTAAACAGACATTATCATAAATATCTAAAGGCGAGTAAAATGGAGGCAAGTTTAAACAATAAATTTCAACCCATTTCATAATGTTTTCAATTTATTTCTTAAACCATAAAATATTTGTAATTTACCAAAACAATTGTTAAGGCTTATGTCTTTTATAAAAACAAGGCTCAAGCCAAAACTAATCCTCGGGGATACCTTGGCCGAGGCATCTAACCGAGTCCGCCAAGGGTGTTAAAATATTCACACGTGAAACACATTTTTATTTTTAAAACCAGCCGTTCCTTGGCGTTGGCCGAGTTACACATTCACGTGGGGGTTCGACGTGAAGTGAACTCTAATACTACCCCAGGAGTTACCCTCCTCGCCTCTACAACCGGAGTAACTATATAACTGGGTTTACCGTGCCCCTCTAATAGGCAGTCCACGGAAACCCGTCACTGCAGTGACTAACCCACCAATTTTAATAAAATTTCGACAGTATAACGTGGCTTTTATTTATTTATCCAGCCTGCATAGTAAAACAACTTACATAAATTTCCCAATGCATTCACAAAATATAGCCACATATACTCATTTCGCATAAGCCATTCCTAGGAAAATATATATATTTCAAGTCAATTTGTAGCCTCCAATTACTCAATTTCATAATCAATACAATATATTTTTATTTGTCACATTTATTCCTAAAACATCAAAAATCCCGTTTTAATCTCGTTCTCATTTCATAAAATACATAAAGGGCATTTAAAATAAACTCTAGATAATTTACAATAATAATAAGTTTACTCACCGTTTGTACAAAATAAAAGCTTTCTAAGCGCCCCGATCACTACTCGTCGGGTACGACTTCTTTGCCTTTTCCGGAAGGCTCTCCTCCTAGACACATTACAAAAATTTACACAATTCATCACATTGATGCTAAATCACTATATAATTAACTTAAATCCTATACTAATGCATGGTATGAAATGCAATAGCCTAAAACGACTTAAATGCGGTATTAACCTATTTTTGGCACTTTGCCCTATAAATTGCTAACGCGCTCCATTTTAGCTCTAAATCATCCCATTCTCTCTCCAACATTTCTAACCATTAAATATCAGCCAATAAACTTCTAAAAACAACAAAATCAGCTCACTCCCTTCCTTGGAAAATTCGGCCAAAAACGGGACATTAACTCGGTAAATTTTCTACTTTGTTTTTCTATCACGTTTAATCGTTTTTCATCATTTCTCTTCATTTTCCTTAGAATAAAATCAATTCATCATCATTGTACAGCATTGAGCATCCAGCCAAGAGTGGGTATTGTGAAAATTTACTGATTTCTTGCCCAATTTAATTTCTAAACACATTTAACTAACTAAAACTATCAATTTAACTAAAAATCAAAACCTAAAAATTTCAATTTCTCTCTCCTAGAATTTCGTCCAGCCCTTGATATCACTTTTTGATCTCTCTCCTCAAGCATGCTAAATGGAAATAAAGGCATAGGAAAGGTAGAAATCAAGCTAAAATCGAAAAATCTTACCGTTAGACGCGTAAACGGTCGAAAACCGCGAATTTCTCTTTGAATTTTCTTGTTTCTCTTTGGTTTTTCTTTTCTTCTTCCTTTCCTCTCTATTTCCTCTGTTTTTCTTCCTTATGGCCGGCCAGCACTCAAAATTTGGGTTTAAATGGCTGACTTTTCATTAAAATAATATTATTTCATTAAAAAAATGCCATGTGTCACTTTCCCATTGGCCCATTTTTAAAATTTCATCCATTTGTTTCCAAATTTTCACCATACACTTGTCTCATATATTCATAGCTTAGATAAAATTCTCAGACTCATCCAAAGTCTCGGTGGAGTAATTTTTGCAATTTACACTTTTGCCCCCGTAAAAGTCAAAAATTACATTTTTGCCCCAAAAATTGAAAAATTGCCCATAGACATATTTTTCATCCCTTATACTCATACCATTCTCCAATTTGTCAAATTTGATCAAAATTCTCTCAAAATCTCAAATTTTGTCCATGGGTGGCAAAATTACGATTTTGCCCCTACACTCCAAAAATCACCAGAATTAAACTTTTTCACTTCCTATCATTAAATTATACTCCAAATAGTTAATCTTGGTCAAAAATTTCACTCCATGATCAAATTATTATCTTAGGTGGCAAAATGACGATTTTGCCCTTGAATATCAAAATTTCTAATTTTACCCCAAATGAACCCTCGAACTCCGAACAATCATTTTTAGTCATTCCTGAACTATAAAATATTAAATTTCATCCTACAATTCCTATTTGAACTAGTTCGAGGTTAAATCAACTCAAGTGTACCGTTAGGTACGATATCGGGTTTCGTCTTTTCTTATGTGCTTTCCTAGCATAATAACATGCTACTCAGTGCATGTATGTCATGACATGTATTTATAGGGTTGGGTTTTACATTAGCTCTTTCAACCTCTCTGATAAGTTGTATGTTAATGGGTAGGGTCTCTAAAGATGGTTGAGTGTTTCCATGAGAAGCTCCCTATGGTTGCAGATCATTGAGACAATCTCTCATAATGTTTCTAAGTTAATCCACATGAAAAATAAGAAGGTGTCTCATCATGGCACTGTCTTCGGTGCCTCTTACCATAGATGGTGTTGGGGATTTGAAACATGATAAAATGGATCATACACAACGGAATATTAAATTTCCAATCCCCAAAGCATGGATCATTTTAATTGAAACCAATCTAGGAAAACCACAAAAGAGGGATTTCGGCATATAATTAAAAGTTTGATGTCGCCATTCCTTTGGTGGAGTCTTCTTTAGTTTTTATTTATGACTTATTGTATACCAATTAGGCTTGTCAAACCATAGTAGCATGATTGTCTTGCCTCAAATGGTCATCCACACAATGATTTGTTGAAATCTCTTCATTAAGAGTGAGTGAATCCCTCAACCAAAGCTTATGCTAGCAAACTCTCAACTTAGAGCTCTTTTTTGTTTTTATATTTTTTGTAATTCTTTCTCAAAACTTAAAAGAAAAAAATATCAGAACTCTTCTCACTTTATACAAGGGGTAGCTAAAGGCTCCTTTTATAGAGTGAATTGACATACTTCATGCCCTACAAGAATGTAATACCCCGTACTTTGATATGGTAGCTAATAAAGCTTATCAGATGCTAATTGAGGTTAATTAGAATGTTTAAAAGTGATCAGAGATGAAAGGAATAGTTTGGAGAAAAATATTCCACATGTGAAGAAATAACAATTGAATAATAATATTTTTATTAAGGATGAATGTGAAACCTTGACCTTCATAGACGTGTGGCGGAGGTAGACACGATGACACAGATTAGGGGTAGTTCTGTCATTTCCTTGGTGAGCTCATAGAAGTGAGTTTTTCTAATACAATTAAGGTCTAAGTAGGCTTAAGGAATAAATGAATGACGTATATAATAATGAAATAAATAAAAAAAATAAAAATAATGATAATTTCCACAGTAAGGGTAAATTTGTCATTTTAGACCTCGAGTCTAAATTTTTAAGTTTTCGTGAACTCAAGTACCCCCAGTTTATTATGGACTTTTTCTCAGTGTTAAAGAGTAAAAAGTTGAACCAAAGGAAAGAAAGAAGGTAAAGTCAACTATGCAATTGCATATTTGTAAATAAGTGGAACTTTAGTCAACTATAGGATAAATATCTAATTTTTTCCAGCACTTTCTCCTCACTTCCAGTAGTTTCTTCTTTTTCTTCCCATTTCTGAAGTGGGGGATCATGTATTTTCTAAGGTCTCACCAACAAAAGGTGTAATGAGGTTCGGCAAGAAAGAAAAATTAAGTCCTCAGTATGTAGGCCCTTTTGAGATCTTAGAAAAGATTGGAGTAGTAGCATACCAGTTGGCACTACCATCAGACCTCTCAAATAACCATCCGGTGTTTCATGTGTCCATGCTTAGGAAGTATAACCCAGATCCATCTTATGTAATATTGTATTAAACCATTCAGTTGAGAGATAACTTAACCTATGAAGAGCAACTGATGGTTATCCTTGTAGACAAGTCAAAAAGCTCCGTTCAAAGGATGTAGCCTCAGTGAAAGTGTTATGGCAAAACCACACCAGTGAAGAGGTAACATGGGAAGCTGAAGAGAAGATGTGAACAAAGTATCCGCACCTCTTTAATACGTAGAGGTACGCTACCTTATAATTAGATTTAAATTCGGGAATCGAATTTCTTTTGGTGGGGGAGAATGTAAAACCTAGACCTTCAGAGACGTGTAGTTGAGGTAGACACGATGACGTGGGTTAAAGGTAGTTTTGTCATTTCATTAGTAAGCTACTAGAAGTGAGTTTTTCTAATATTATTAAGGTCTAAGTAGTCCTAAGGAATAAATGAATGATGCATATAATAATGAAATAAACGAAGAAAAGTGAAATAATCATGATTTCCACAATAAGGGCAAAATGGTTATTTTAGACCTCGAGTCTAAATTTTTAAGTTTTCGTGAACTCGGGTACCCTTAGTCTATTATGGACCTTTTCTCAGTATCAAAAGAGTAAAAAGTTTGAGCCAAAGGGAAGAAGAAGGCAAAGTCAACTATGAAATGGCATATTTGTAAATAAATGGAACTTTAGTCAACCCAAGTATAAATATCTCATTTTTCCAGCACCTTCTCCTCACTCCCAGCAACTTCTTCTTCTTCATTCCATCTCTTCTTCCCATTTCACGTCTTTCATCTTCCATGGAAGCCTCTTTTGAAACCTCCATGATTTTCTCATGGTAACCCCAAACCTTATGTTTTTATATACCTTGTCATAGGATTTTTCATACTCTTTCACTTCTACACCTCAAGAACCCTCAAAAGTCTTTGCTCAATACTTTCTCTCACTAGTTGGACATTTTAGACAGAGAAAGAGAGGTTTTCCAAATAGCTTGAAGAAAACTCTTGAAAAGGAATTCAACTACAAAACCACCAAGGTGAGTAGTGAGCTAGGTTTGATTTTAAGTTGTTGATGATGGCCAATAATTAGAGTTATGGGTTGTTTTATTGTTGAAGGTTGTTTACCTATTCTTATTGTGACTAGAGTAGTGTAAACTAATGACTAGTCAAATGGTAATTGGAAGCTAGTTAGAAATGACTAGCAAAACTTGATTTAGGAAAATAGCTTTTGGAATAATAATATTCATGTCAATTTAGTTGGTGTGATGCTATTATGTGTGATAGGCTCCAACGAGACCCCACATCTCCACTTGGAGCATTAGTGGAAGTCAGAACCGATTAAAGAATCAACAAAGACATGTGAGTGAACTTGCATTAAAATGTTTTGGAATAAATGATTATATGCTTGATTGAGCCACTTGAAATATTTTATTAGTTTTTCTTTAAAATTTGTATTGGAACAAGCCCTTAATGAACTTATGTGCTTCTACATTATGTTGATGTGTATGTTATGCATTGAATAGCATTATTGAGTGATAATTGTAACTGTGCGTGTGCGGTGTGGGAGTGCACATGACGGTGATAGTGGTGTGCTGTGTGAGTGCACACACTAATGATATATGCCATGTGCGTGATAGTGGTGTGTTGTATGAGTGTACACACTGATGATATATGCCATGTGCGATGTGGGAGTACACATGATGATATTGCCTTGTGTGGTGTGGGAGTGCATAGGATGATTCTAGCTTTGTGTGGTGTGGAAGTGCACATGAGCTGGTGAGATGGGAGTTGTATACATGTATACACATACATAGAGAGGTTAGGGAAAGTATTATGTGTTTGCATTGAATATTGAATGTTAATATTTGACAAATGCTTTCCAATTGATTTTCACTACAGCAAAAAAAAAAAGAAGGTTTTTGTTGTGACAAAAAAATCTTTTAATTTCATTGCCTTGTTTCTTGCTGCAGTGAAATTCATTCTCATTGCAGCGAGAAAATCTCGTGTGTTGGGGGCCTGACTAGCCCAAATTTTCAGTGTTGGGGGCTTGACTAGCCCAGATTTTCGCTGCAGCAAAATTTATTCTCGTTGTAGCGTGAAACTCTTGGGTTGTTGGTACAAAATTTGCCTTGAAGTTCGCTGCAGCGAGAATCCCTTTCCGCTACAGCGAGATTCGCTCTGCTATGCTTGCCTTGCTTGAACTTCCTAAATGTTGTAAAATGAGTTGAAAAATAGCACGACATCGAGTTTTGTTCATAATGTACATAATTGCATTGTTTTTAAACAAGTGCATCATGTTTTCGAAAAGCTTTCTGTATCGTTTGCTTGTTCCCCTCCTATGTTCACTCACTAGGTTTATACTCACTCTTTTCAACTTCATGGTTTTTAGATTTAGGGGTAGTTGGCACCTAGATTGAGGTGTCTACTGAAACTCACCTTTTGGTAGGTATCATAGCATTCAGTAGCTGTACCTTTACCCAAGGTCACTCCGCTGGAAGCCAATGAGTCTTTTTGCCTGTGTGTACGTACATGTGATGTAAATCACTAAGATACATGTCGTAAACCATATATGTTTATTTTGATTAACGTTGCCACTATGAGTTGGTAATGGATGACATTATTTTGGATAATATAAATTAAGTAGTTGACTGCCATGTTATATTGTTGAAATAATCATACTTGAGAATGATGAAATATGACATTTAAAGTGAAGGATAGAATGATAAACAGGATCATATAAACAGGCTTGCTTGGGCTTAGTGGGCTATGCCCATTGGGCCCATGCGCCGGTTATGGCTCGAGAATTGGGCTGTGATAGCTACATAGGCCCCTATTTCATTAGAAACCTACCTATTCCTATGATGTATAAATGGCTAAGCAATTGATGCTTGGTTGCATATAGGTTTGGAGGTGCGCCTGTTGCACACATCATGTCTAGAAGAGACTGTAATCCCAATAACCCTCACAGTACTAGCAAGGGATTACTAGATTCCACTACTAAGAGCCAATAGCGCCCTGATCCAGGGAGTCAAGAAAGTGGCCAGTCCCAGATTCCTTTTGGATGAATCCCATCGGATTTGGAAAAATTGTTTTGCAGTGGGGAAAGTCTCAAAAGTAGTGAAAGTCTTGAAAGTGAGGACAGTTCTGATATTCGAGAAGGTGTGAACAAATTACTTGAGGAATGGTATAAGGAAAAGATGAAAGAGGCAATTACAAAGGGAGATATTCGTCCTAGGAAGGTATCCGCTGTCCGACACTTTCCTCCTAGATGTGGAAGAGGTGTTGCACCTGTGAGTAGGGAGGACTGCATAAGAATACAACAAGCTTGGATTAAGGATAAAATGGGAAAATCTCAAGAGATAGAAGAGGACCCGGAAGAGGATCCGTCGATGTGTTGGGATCAAGGCAATGATGATCCTAATGACACTTAATATTTTTATTAAACTTCGTATTACTTTGAGTATGGGTAAATGCGGTGTAAATTAAGTAGTAGTAGTTATCTGTACAAGGGATTTGAAAGTTTGGCTTGTATTTTATATGACTCGAGTAGGGTATTAAGTAGTTGTTCAAATGACTTGGGGCGTGTCAAAATTTTCACATATGACAGATGTAGATTAGCACCATGACGATTAAGGAAAGATATACACCCTAGTGGTGTGATTGGTTGCCTTAGGAAATTATTGAAGGTTGCCGTAGAAAGTCATTAACGATTCAAGCAACCTGACGATAAATATGTTTTGCAGTACTATGAAATGGTTACCGATAAACGTGATGGAGTTTTGAGTGGTAACCATAGTTTTTAGTAAGATATAAAATGCCGTTTGAGTTGATAGTGTTTATTGAAAATTATCATTTATCATGGTATGTGGGTTTTAGCCTAATTTCGAATATGAAAATGAATAAATAAAGTCCTAGTTTAATGTTGACTTTTGAGTAAACACATTGAACTAGGGGACTATGTTATAATAAGAGCGTTCAATGTGTCGTAAGTGCATGGGATATCATGAGATAGCATGGTAAGGCCAACAATCAATCGTAGGATTATGAAATTGGAAATCTTAATTATGGTTACAATTTTGAAAGGATGTGGGAGAAATCCATGAGATTATAGTTGATACTTTGAATGGTTAACGTGCTTAATGTCGATGATTGTAACCTTAAGTATTGAGGGAATTGTAAACCGATATTCTTGTGGATGAGAAATGTTAAGGGGTATATGCTGGATAAACAGGAAAAAGGTTAAAAAGATAAGTCATTGGTTTAGTGTCTGTAGTGTGTAGGTAGGTCCTAAAGAGTTGTGCAATGCAAAAAAGAAGAAAAAGGTATGTAAGTCTTTTAATTGTTTCTTTTGAAGTACGATTGATGGTAAGAATGGAGGCACATGGTGCCATGACATTATAAAATGATAATTTGGCACAAATATAGACCATTGGAGGTGAATGATGGAACTTGAGAAAGATATATTCTTGATTAGTAAGATTGTGAGTATAAGGTGTGGAAAAAATGAACTATTTTCATGGTCATTTGTATTGAAATGTCAATAAACTATTTGAGTTACAAGACAAGAAAGACAATTAATTATGGATGATAAGAATTGAGGATGCCATAAATAGTGAATAATTGTGTGTGTGGTGTTATATATATTGTGAAGTCATTACACAATATGGAAAGGATGCCCTAAGGTGGGACTTAATGATTGATGATAAGTGTTAAAGGATAAAACGAGTTAAAAGTATTGACTTGGCCTAGTACATATGATAAGCAAAGAGAAGATACACATGCTTATGGGAATTGTGATATATGCCTAGAGGAGAAACCAGATGGTTGAGGATGATCGATGTAGTGACCTTGAATGCAGAAAAATAGCTTTGATGAGGAAATTTTCAGTAGTCACAGCGCCACAGCGTTGACTACCCAACGTTGCAATGCTAAGAACATTCCATGGCTAAAAAGCACGAGTGAATTGCAAGTGGTATGATGATACGTTTACAAGCCGAATTATGTTCATTACTCTTGATGTTGAGCGTTGTTATTTGAAGTTTTAAGTGTGTAGGAAAAGTGTTTATATGAGGGAATTGAAAGGTTTCTTTATTGCCTTATATAGTGGCATGTAAGAGAAAGAGAAGTTAAAGAGTTCTTGAGATGGCCACATTGAGGTAAGTTACCCTGTGATGCATTGAGATGGACAATATGTTGACTAAGTCAAATCCTAAGAAATAAAGGAGACAAGAGATTAAGCCTTATTAAAGGTTGATGAGGAAGTGAATGAAAAGTTAGATGAATGTATGAGACATTGACAAGGGAAATCAATACCAAGTGATGAAATTGTGAATAAAGGATTACAAGAGTGGCATAGCAAATGAGTTAATATAAAGTATGGCTATGAGGATTTGCAAGTCTTCTCTTGACTTAGTTGACTGAAGAGGATTAGTAACAACATAAGGCCAATTATGTGGCATGCTAGAAACCCATGAAGATAAATTGAAGTATGAATAGATGAGCATGCATTTAGATAACTTGGTGAATAAGTGCATGCCTTTTTGGATTGATATGCTCATAATGTTAAAGAGCAAAAAAGTGATTAAGTGTTTTGGGAATGCATGAACATCCTTGAGAAGGAATTACCAATCATACACAGCAAGTATAATATGCGGGATTTTGAAACTTGCTAAGAAGCCTAACAACTAAACCACGGGTTATGTGATCACATGCGGTGAGATATAAGTTTAAGGTGGTTATCTACAAGGAAATACTCAAGAGGAATCTTGCTATGAATCTTGTGAAAACAAGTTTTAAGTCATGTTGTTACAAAAGATGGTTGAAGGTAACCTTGATAATGAAGTTGGATAATGAAAACCTCCTAATGTATTATGGAAATTGGAATTTGAAAATGCATGCGGCATGCATGATTTGAATGAGTCTAAGTCTTAAGTGACTAGTTAATATCGAAATGCAATAAGGATATAACGTATATGTTAGAGGCATGAAAGATAATTGAGAAATAAGGATGACTTTTAGGGATTGTGGTATTGCATAAGATGCAATGATCAAGTAAAGATGAATCTTTGAAGGATCAATGAGATTATAAAGCATGTACACATACTGGATTGCAATTTAATAAAAATGACGTTTAGTAGTGAGATGTGATTAATGACATTATGATGCAAGGATATAGAGTACAATGAAAATTAAGCATATAATTAGAAATGATAAGAAAAGAGTATAAGCATGTAAATGATGTGAGGTTATGCATAAGCATAAAGATATGGATTACATAAGAGATAACTTGGGGTAAGACGCAAGTTGAATGGTAATTTAAACAACTGAAAAAAGGCAATCTAAAATTGATTGTATCCTAATGTTCGTAGTTGAATATGAGAATGTTGACACACACTATGAGGATTATTATATTGAATCTTGGTTATAGATGAAAATGAATAAAGGGAAATTTAGTCCAAAGGCACTTGAATACAAGGATTCCCGCACATAATAAGGAACGTTGATACTTAAATGTGCATGTACATATGTATGTGTGGAGTTAGTGATGTGCCCAACTAAAGTGAAGAATTGTTCTTAGTGATTCGAGATTTGAACTTAGTATAATTGATGAGTTGTATAGATAGTACAACGATAAGAAATCCCATCGAAAATTGAGCTATGTTGGTATAAGAAATTTTGGAGAACTAGTCAAATAAATGATATCAAGGAAATGTAATCTATAGTGTGGTTAAGCCGTACAAGATGAACCAATATGATTAAAAAGATTAAAGTTGCATAAATGCAAGATAAACATGATGTATGTGCGAATAATTGAAGGCATTAACCTCCCTCCGAACATTGAGAATATGTATCGAAATGAATATGACATGTTTATAATGCTGTAAGCTATGTAATAATGCATGGGGATAAGATGAATGAATGAATGTCGAGAAGTTCGACAAAGAATGAGGTAATAAGATGGTGATTAGGTATACATAAGTAAGTATAAAATGTGATTGAAATCGGTATGATTGAGATAGAGTTATGGTTCAAATTCAATGATGGTGA
The DNA here is from genome assembly GCF_053813885.1 of Theobroma cacao. Lineage (NCBI taxonomy): Eukaryota > Viridiplantae > Streptophyta > Magnoliopsida > Malvales > Malvaceae > Theobroma > Theobroma cacao. The sequence goes on along the minus strand of NC_142639.1, from coordinate 30,036,980 downwards.
TAAAGGCATACTTGACGTTTTAATATAAGAGATAATGTTTGTGAAGGTTACCATCGATTTGATTCTAAAAGATGATAATAGACATAAGTGAAGTATTCTAGTTGAACTAGAGGTAAACGAGGTGAATACCTCAAAATTCCTTATAAAGGGAGGAATGGAATAAGATCATAGAGTAAGATTGATAACCCGACACTGACGTGAATTCGAGGATGAATTTTATTTAAGTGATGGAGACTGCAATACCCTGTACTTTGATATGGTGGCTATTAAAGCTTATCGGATGCCAATTGAGGTTAATTAGAATATTTAAAAGTGATGAAAGGTGAAAGGAATAGTTTAGAGAAAAATATTCCACACGTGAAGAAATAACAATTGAATAATAATATTTTTATTGAGGATGAATGTGAAACCTTGACCTTCATAGACGTGTGGCGGAGGTAGACACGATGACGCATATTAGGGATAGTTCTATCATTTCCTTGGTGAGCTCTTAGAAGTGAGTTTTTCTAATACAATTAAGGTTTAAGTAGGCCTAAGGAATAAATGAATGAGGTATATAATAATGAAATAAACAAAGAAAATAGAAATAATGATAATTTCCATAGTAAGGGCAAAATGGTCATTTTGGACCTCGAGTATAAATTTTTAAGTTTTTATGAACTTGAGTACCCCCAGTTTATTATGGACCTTTTCTCAGTGTTGAAAGAGTAAAAAATTGAACCAAAGGAAAGAAAGAAGGTAAAGTCAACTATGAAATGGCATATTTGTAAATAAGTGGAGCTTTAGTCAACTATAGGATAAATATCTAATTTTTTCTAGCCCTTTCTCCTCATTTCTAGTAGCTTCTTCTTCTTCTTCCCATTTCTCCTCCCCATTTTCCGTTTTCCATCTTCCATGGAAGCCTCCCTTGAAACCTCCATGATTTTCTCATGGTAACCCCAAACTTTATGTTTTTATACACTTGTTCATAGGATTTTTCATGCTCTTTCACTTCTACACCTCAAGGGCCCTCAATTGTCTTTCCTCAGCACTTTCTCTCACTAGTTGGACATTTTAGAGAGAAAGAGACCTTTCATAATAGCTTGAAGAAAATTCTTGAAAACGAATTCAACTACAAAACCACCAAGGTGAGTAGTGAGTTAGGTTTGATTTTTAGTTGTTGATGATGGCCAATAATTAGTGTGGTGGGCTGTTTTATTGATGAGGGTTGTTTATTTATTCATAGTGTGACTAGAATAGTACAAATAAATGACTAGTTAAATGGTAATTGGAAACTAGTTAGCAATAACTACTAAAGTTTGATTTAGAAAATAGCTTTTGGAATAATATTCATGTCAATTGAGTTGGTTGTGATGCTATTGTGTGTGATAGGTTCCAACGAGACCCTACATCTCCACTTGGAGCATTAGTGGAAGTTGGAGTCGATTAAAGAATCAACAAAGGCAAGTGAGTGAACTTGCATTAAAATGTTTTGGGATAAATGAATATATGTTTGATTGAATCACTTGAAATGTTTTATTGATTTTTTTTTTTTAAATATGCATGGAAACAAGTCCTTGATGAAACGTTTTTATGTTGTGAAATATGTAATGTGATAAATTCATGCGTTTCTATATTATGTTGATGTGTATGTTATGCATTGAATGGCACTATTGTGTGATAATTGCAACCGTACGTGTGCGGTGTGGGAGTGCACATGACGGTGATGGTGTTGTGCGGTGTGGGAGTGCACACGCTAATGATATATGCCATGTGCGGTGTGGGAGTGCACATGAGCTGGTGAGCCGGTGGTGGTATACATGTTTATATATATATACATATATTATAGAGAGGTTAAGGAAATAAAATGTGATTGTATTGAATATGGAATGTTGAAATTTGACAAATGCTTTCTAATTGATTTTTGTTGCAGCAAAAATGGATTTTCGTTGTGACAAGAATTCTTCTAACTTAATAGCCTTGGTTTTTGCTATAGCGAAAATGCATTCTTGCTGCAGTTAGAAACTCTCGGGTGCTTAGGGGATTGACACAGCCTTGGTTTTTGCTGCAGCGAAATTGCATTCTTGCTGCAAGGAGAAATTTTCGGGTGGTTGGGTAAAATGCTTGTTTGGGTTTTCGCTGTAGCGAAATTCTATTCTCGCTGCAGTGAGAAACTCTCAGGTGGTGGTTTAAAACTTTTGCCCTGAATTTCACTGTAGCAAAATTCCATTCTCACTACAGCAAGAATGCCTTTTCGCTGCAGTGAGATTTCCTCTGCCATGCTTGCCTTGCATGGATTCTAGTGTAGTTTTTACCCTTTTCCAGTTCATGGTTGACCATGGATCCTTCAACACTAAGGGATTAAATAATTAAAGTTTGAAATAAGGGGTTTTAGCAAGAAATTAAACTAAATTGCATTGTTTTTAACATAAGTGCATCATGATTTCTACACTTTCCTTATCATTTGTTTGTTCCCTTTTTATGTTCACTCACTGAATTTATACTCACTCTTTTTAACTTCATGTTTTCAGATTCGGAGGTAGTTGGGACCTAGATTGAAGTTTCCATTTGTATTCGCCATTTGGTAGGTACCATGGCATCCTGTAGCGGCACCCATGCCCAGAGTCACTTCGCTAATAGTCAGGGTCTCTTGCATGTGTATATAGTTACTTAAATGTAAATTATGAGATTGTTGTGCACTTTGTATATTGATTGATTAACCATGTCATTTAGGGTTGACGAATGATAACCTTATTTTGGGAATGTTATATACATATATATATATATATACTTGGTTCTCACGGTCTAATTTCGAAAGAACATTCATTAGAAATTATGAGTATTAGATCTTAAAGAAAGAGAGGCTTGCTTGGGCCTAGTGGGCTATGCCTATTGGGCCTTTGCGTCGATCATGGCATGTGAATTGGGCTGTGACAAAGAATCAGAAGATGTCTTAGCTTAATTGAGCCTAAAAGGACTTTTGTTTAATTATATAAGTATAATTAACTTTCAGACCTATGTGTGACTTGGCTCAAAATAATTAAAACACATAAATCAAGTTCAAAAGAAAGCCAAAAGGAATAATCCATGCTAAGCTGATATCCTTAGCCCAACCAATAGAAATCATAAATCCCATGCTATACAGATTTTGTCGATTTCTCCTTTACGTTATACTCCATCAAATCACATTTGATTTCACCTAATACTTAATCGGATTAAGTTTCTATAAAATCAATTAGATCACATCTAATGGAAATCAAATCAATTTCGACAATTCACCTTATGTGTGTGACCTGTTTCGTTTCTAATTATGTTGGCAATGATTATAATTGTAATCATAAATTGTATTTAGAATTAGATTAATCAAATCTCTATTTAATTAATCCTCAATTTTCTAATTGATTAATCTATACTCATAGACCAAGATTGGTGTCTAACAACACATCATGGCCCTCAATTATTAGAAAGGTGAATGTGGTTTGACCAACTTATTTTGTGCATAGGTTATCTGTGTAATTTAATCCCATCATCATGTATCTCGAAATGAGTAAAGAGCACGGTGTAGTGTTTACTGACGGAGTTGGATCTAAGTGCATTGATGTGTTTGTGTAAAGCATGGATTTCAAAAATTTTCTTTTATAAAGGTAGCAAGAAATCTAATTACACAAGTGGAAAAATACATCATTCATATTGCAAGTAACATAATCACATCCTAAAAAATAAGAATCTATTAAAGTAAGATAAACGTTCCTTTTATTTCAAGATTCTTATTTTCAGACACCTAATAAATTATAGTAAATTCACCACCACACTAACGATTGATTTCTCAACCAAACAAACTTACCACTTATTCTTCAAGAATGCTTTCAACTTAAACCTTGAGTGGACACAGTGTGAAATAGACTATAAGATGACAATTGATATTGTCTCTTTTTTCTTTCTAAAAATTAATGACTATTTTTCTTGCAAGAAATTAGCCAAGAATGGGAGAAAGGAAAAGAGGTGCAGCAAAGTTAGGGGGAGAAGAGGAGAAGTGGCAACAAAAGCTTTTTCAAGAGAGATATGTTCCATATTTTCTTCCAATCTCTTTTCCTTTTATTAACATTCTTGCCTCAAAGTTTTAATCAAGATCAAATACCTTCGAATCAATCTTGACCATCCATTTAGAGTTACGGATGAATCACATATGCTCCATAATTATCAAAATTAAAATAAAGAATAAATAATTTAATTTTTTAATTATAATTTAGAGTTCTTAATAAAATAAAACTCTTTGTTGAATAATAACTCTTATTTTATTATTATCCATCTTTATTTAAAAATAATAACAATAAATAAAAGAGTCCTAGTCAAACATGGAGTGTCATTTTATCAACATGGATGTCCATATTCATTTTGCAAGAATCCTTTTAGCATTATCTTAATTTAAGACAACTCTCTTGTATTTAATTCAGACAAAACATGTTATCTTGTCTAATATTGAGACAACCATGTTTTCTTGTTTAGATTAAGACATAAAATATATATATTTTTTATCTAAATTAAGACTAACGTGTTTTGTTGTCTAGATTAAGACAAAACATATATTTCTTGTCTAAATTAAGACAAACAAGTTTTCTTGTCTAAATTAAGACAAACATGTTTTCGTATCCAAATCAAGACAAAACATGTTTTCTTGTCTAAGTTAAGATAAAACATGTTTTCTTGTCAAAATTAAGACAAAACTTGTTTTCTTGTCTAAAAGAAAACAAACATGTTTTCTTGTCTAAATTAAAACAAAACATGTTTTCTTGTTTAAATTAAGACAAACATGTCTTCTAGTCTAAGTTAAGACAAAACATGTTTTCTTATCTAAATTAAGACAAAACATGTTTTATTGTCTAAATTAAGACAAACATGTAAAAGTTACCATTTTTATACACAAATTTAATTAATCAAATAAAACATGCATTCCAACTTAAACAAGTTGAATTCTATGAAGCTAAGTGGGGAATCTATTTGGACATAAATATTTCAAGCTCAAATAAACTTAGAATTATTCTTAATTTCATTAAGATAATTCAAGCTTATTAATCATGGAATCACTCCACCATAGATTCATGGTTGCACTCTTGGATTAACTATAATTACGAAAAGTGATTCAATACTTGATATTCATTATTAGTTGTCTAATTGTAAACCTTATATTGTGAACCTTCATAGCCATCCAATGACAAAAGGTGAAATTATTGTTTTACTCTTTATGCCAATTTTGTCCCATAGTCTCAGATTTCATCCAATTAGTGATCCAATACTCTAGATCTAATCTTTTGAGTATCTAGATGCAATGAGTAGCTAATTCATCAATTCACTAGGCCCAGATTAATCACCAATCTTTCTGAAATCACTAGAAGTGATGTTAATGTTATGAACTCCACTATTTGGATATATGTTCTTGGATGTTCACCTCAATTATAATCCCAACATACGGAGTCTAGATCAACACTTTATGATGATCATGCCCATGGTATATCAAAATGATAAAGAGATAAAACATGAGTCCACTATCTTTCAAGATTCGATTTTACTATAAGCAAATACATAACTGTGAGATCAAGATTTGAGTAACAGTTAAACTTAAATTTGATTTTCATATGATTCTAGCTCATGTTATAGTGTCATTACTCAAAGTCTATCATTTCGCTGATTTGAGACTTATCATTCCCTTGAAGTGAATCACATTTGTTTCGTTGGAAGTAATCTGGACACTATAGCCTTAACACAATAAAATGACCAACTTTATTATATGGTTGTGAACAATTTTTAGATTCAATTAAAATATATGTCTCCTATGTATGACCTTTCATACAAATGTATTTCAATATCTCAATAGAATCATGGTACCTTAATAACTAGATAATGAATGCTTACTTAAAACAAACTCTTTGTCTTATTATTAAAATGTACTTTCATTACAAATAAAATAAATGAAATTAAACATAAGAACATATTTGCTTTCCAAGGCACCATATTCTTAAATTCCTAATAGTCTCCCACTTGCCTTAAAGCAAGTATGACATATCCCTCATTCCAAGACCTTTTAAGTGACCATCAAAACTCTTTTGTGTTAGAGTTTTTGTGAATGGATCAGTAAGGTTTTACTCTATTGGAATTTTCTTCATAAGTACTTCTCTATGTTGTATGGTCTCTCGAATGAGATAATACTTCCTCTCAATATGTTTTGCTGCTTTGTGATTCTATAGTTCTTTTGAGTTAGCTACTACTTCACTGTTATCACAATATATTGTAATGGGTTTGTCCACATCTGGAATTATTTTAAGGTCCATAAGGAACTTATGGAGCCATATAGCTTCCTTTGCTGCTTCATAAGCCGCAACATACTTTGCCTCCATAGTAGAGTTTGCAATACAATATTGCCTTACACTCCTCCAAACTATGGCTCTTGCGCTTATGGTGACAACAGATCTTGATGTTGATTTCCTAGAATCAACATTAGATTGAAAATCTAAATCAGTGTACATTGTTTCTACAAGGTCACTTCTAGAATATACAAGCATGTAATTCTTTGTTCTATGAAGATATTTAAAAATGCACTTAACTGCAATCTAGTGCTCCATGCTTAGGTTTGACTGAAATCTACTAACCAATCTAATTGCATAACAGATATATGTCGTAGTGCACAGCATAACATACATGAAACTTCTAACAATAGATGCATATGGAATCCATCTCATGTTTTCAACATCATTTGGAGTTTTAGGTGCATCTCTTTAGAAAGTTTTATTCCACGTCTAAATGGCATAAAACCCTTCTTGGAATCTTGCATAGCAAACTTGGCCAAAATCTTGTTTATGTAGGATGCTTGAGATAATGTTATTGCTTGTTCTTATGATCCCTTATAAGTTTGATCCCTAGAACATAGCTAGCTTCTCCTAAATCCTTCATATTGAATTGTTGGTTCAACCAACCTTTAACTGTTGATAACATTTCTATATCATTACTAAGGAGTAGAATGGAATCAACATACAGGACCAAGAAAGCAATCTTTTTATCTTGTATCTTTTTATAGACACAAGGTTTGTCAACATTTTATAGGAAACCATATGATTTAATAGCAGTATCAAATCTTATGTTTCAAGACCTAGATGATTGCTTAAGTCCATAAATAAACCTATGCAATTCATAGACTTCATGCTCGTGGGCCTTTTTAATGAAATATTTTGGTTGAGCCATATAAATATGCTCTTCAAGATCCCTATTTAAAAATGTGATCTTGACATTCATTTGCCATATCTCATAATCAAGTTCTGTAGCTATGGATAAGAGGATCCTGATGGATTTAAGCATAACAACCGATAAGAAGGTTTTCTTATTGTCAATCCCTTTTCTATGGGTAAAACCCTTGGCCACTAGTCTAGCCTTGAAGGTCTCCACCTTCCCATCAGTTCCTCTTTTTCTCTTGTAAATTTATTTGTAGCCTATGGGTTTTATCCCTTTAGGTGGATTTATTAAAGTTCAAACTTTGTTGGGATCAATGGAGTCCAACTCAGATTTTATTGCCTTATGCCATTTTTCATCATTTACATCATTAATAGCTTCGTTAAATGTAATATGGTTAGATTTATGTTCATTTGATAGTGCAATCATGTTTTCTCCTAAACCCATGTATCTATCTGGTTGTTTCACAACCCTCCCACTACGTTGAGGCACCACTATTTGATGTCCAAGTTGTGTTTTTATTTCAGCCCTTGAATCCAACTGTGTTATGACATCTACAGAATTAACTCTTAAATTTGAAGGATTAGATAATTCTTCTAAGACATTTTTACTTCTAGGTTTGTTTTTTCTCACAAACTCTTCTTCTAGGAAAGTGGCATATGCATTATAGAAGTAATAACCACTTGTTGCCTTTGGATACCTTACAAAGAAGCATAGCTTAGTTTTGGGTTCCATTTTTGTGGACTTAAGCTTTAACACATACGTAGGAGACCCCTAAGTTCGTAGATGACGTACAGATGATTTACACCCTGTCCACAACTCCTTTAGTGTCTCTGGCATAACCTTAGATGCAGCAATGTTTAGCAAGTACTCAACAGTTTGCATACAATATCCCAAGAAAGAGATTGGAAGGTTAGCATAGGGCTTTATTGATCTAACCATTTCTAAAAGAGTCCTATTTCTTCTTTCAGCTACACCATTATGTTCATGTGTTTTCAGTGCTGACAAATTGAAAATTATCCCATTGTTAGTGAGATATTTCTGAAATTCGTTTGATAAATACTCACTACCGATCTAATTGAAGGTGTTTCAATGGCTTGCCTAGTTGTTTTTGAACTTTGGCTTTGAATTCTTGGAACTTCTCAAAGGATTCATGTCACGACCCGATTTTTGAGCCGTGACTGGTGCATGGACCCAATAGGCATAGCCCACCAAGCTCAAGCAAGCTTACTTATATAATCCTGCTCATCATTCCATCAACTATTCTTAAATTCACCTTTCATACTTCCAATCTATAAGAACTTAATGAATATGCTATAGCAATCAAAACTACATTTCACATTAACCCAAATAATGTTAACCATTGCCACTCATGGTGGCTTACTAATCAAAATATACATATATGCTCTAAGGCTTGCATTTTAGTTCTTTACATCACACGTACGTATTTACAAACAAAATGACTTTAGGCCTCTAGTGGAATGACAAGGTGAAGGGACAGCTACTGAATGCCAACATACCTACCAAAGAGACAAAACTATGTGGACACCTCGGCCTAGGTTCCAACTGGCTCCTAATATGAAAACATGAAGTTGAAAACAATGAGTACAAACTCAGTGAGTGAACATAAGAAGGGAACAAGCAACGATAAGGAAAGTTGATAATCATGATGCACTTATTTGAAAACAATGCAACTTAGTTCAAGTTCTTATTAAAATCCCTCTATTTAACCCTGGGTTGTAAAATCATTTAATGATGAAGGAACCATGTTCAGCATAAAATTGGAAAGAGAGGAAATTTCCAGCAATCATCCAAGCAAGGCAACATAAACATCATGTTTCTTGCTACAATAAAATCAATTTGCAAGTCAATGGGAAATTTTAAAGATTCATCATACCATACAATCACATATTATAATCATGATCTTTTTATTGCATATACATATACTTAAGCATATACCAATTCGTATACCACCCCATCTCACCCAGCTCATGTGCATCCTCCCATATAGTGCATAGTTAATGCCATTATGTGCATCCCCTCACATCGTGCGCACGGGCAGTATCACCATCCATCTCCCTCGCATCCTCCCACATAGTGCATAGTTAATGCCATCATGTGCATCCCCTCACATCGTGCGCACAGGCAGTATCACCATCCATCTCCCTCACCACCATCATCACCTGCAAGTGCACACTCACTTCGAACATGCATGGTTGCATTTGTCACACAATGGTACCATTTATGACATGATATATATATATATATATATATATATATATATATATATCAACATTATACAAAAACATATGAATTCATCTCAGAATCTATTTCATAACATAAAAACATTTCATAAGGGCTTGTTCCCATTCAAGTTTTGAAGAAAGAACCAAGTAAAACGTTTTAAGGGATTCAATCAACACATATGTGTATATCCCAAAACCTTTTAATGCAAGTTCACTCACCGGTACTTATTGAACCTTTAATCGACTCTAACTTCCCTAATGGTCCAAATGGGGCTGAGAGGCCTTGTTGGAACCTATCACGCACAAAAACATCACAGCCAATCCCATTTACATTAATATCACTCCAAAAGCTGTTTCCCAATTCAAGCTTCAATAGCCCTTCCTATCTACCTTCCAATTACCATATGATTGGCTATTCCGTTTCTCTACTTTAGTAACACTAGAAATAGATAAACAATTTCAGCAAATAACACAACTCATAACTCTAATTACTAGCCATCATCAATAACTTAAAACTAATCCTAATTCATCACTCACCTTGGTGGATGGTAATGAAAGTTCTTCCCAAGAGTCCTCAAGTTATCATGAAACCTCTCTTTCTCTCTCTACAAAGTTCAGTTGGTGAGAGAAAGTATTGAAGAAAGACTTTTAAGGGTTGTTTAAGGTGAAGGAGTAAAAGAGTATGAAAAACCGTACAACAGGGTGTGTAAAGCACAAAATTGAGGTTAGTTTGAGAAAGTGATGGAAGCTTGAGGGAAACTTTTATGGAAGAGGAGAAAAACATGAGATGGGAGAAGGAAGAAGAAGAAATTGCTGGAGAAATGTGGAAGTAGCTGGAAAAGATGAGATCTTTATAGTTAAAGCTTATATAATTTTATATGCAATTACAATAATGCCCTTAACAAGGCCACTTGTCTTCCTCATTTTCTTGTGCAATCTTTTTACTCTTTTAACATTAGGAAAAGTCCAAAATCCTCTGAAAGAGGTCCCTTAAGTAGCCCCCAAAAGTCCTAGCTTCAAAAATCCCTTAAACTTATTATTTATGGAAATTACGGTGAGAGCCACGGCTCTCAATTTCTAGTGCCGCGGCGCTCAAATGTTCTGTCTAAATTTGTTCTTCTAGCTTAGTACTTTCACTTCAACAAGGATTATGACCACCTTCCAGTCAAAACTGGGCAAAGTGGTAAACATTAAGGTTGTAGCCCTGCCTCTTTTCTTTCTAATGGTACAAAAATCATGTTATTTAGATTTATGTAGTGGGAGTTATTCTTGAAAAATTGAAACATATGCAAAGAGAGTAATAGCCCACTATGCACCTTTCTTCACCAATTGAAATTATTTTTTAATCCTACTCCTATAATGACATAAAATAATTATAAGTAACGTAAAACTAGCATCATTAGCTCAGATTAAACCTTTAAACATAAGTTATACTTCGAGTTGCACATTTATGAAAGTCAAGGTTTCACATTCTCCTACACTCAAAGAAATTCGGTCCTTGTATTTAAATCGAACTACAAGGTAGCGTACCTCTACATATTAAAGAGGTGTGGGTACTTTGTTCACATCTTTTCCTTGGCTTCCCATGTTACCTCTTCATTGGTGTGGTTTCGCCATAACACTTTAACTGAGGCTACATCCTTCGAACTGAGCTTTTTGACTTGTCTATCAAAGATAGCCAAGGATTGCTCTTCATAGGTTAGATCATCTCTCAACTGAATAGTTTCGTATTGTATTACATGAGATGGATCTGGATTATGCTTCCTCAACATCGACACATGAAATACAGGGTGAATATTCAAAAGGTCTAGTGGTAATGCCAAAAGATATGCCATTGCTCCAACCTTTTCTAAGATCTCGAAGGGTCCTGTATACCGAGGGCTCAATTTTCCTTTCTTGCCAAAACTCATTACCCCTTTTGTTGGTGAGACCTTAAAAAATACATGATCCCCCACTTGAAACTCCAAGTTCCTTCGTCTGTTATCAGCATATGACTTCTGTCTACTTTGTGCTGATAACATCCTTTGACGAATCATGCGTATTTTCTTGGTGGCATCCTGCACCAACTCAGGCCCCAAGAGTTTCCTTTCTCCCACCTCTAGCCATCCAATGGGTGACCTGCACCTCCGTCCATATAATGCTTCAAATGGTGCCATTTGGATGCTAGCTTGGACATTGTTGTTGTAGGCAAACTCCACTAAGGGTAGATATCGATCCCACCTGACCCCAATGTCTATTACACAGGCCCTCAACATATCTTCCAATGTTTGTATCGTCCGGTCAAATTGTCCATCAGTCTGGGGATGAAAAGCCATGCTAAAATCCAACTTAGTGCTTAATGCTTCTTGCATCTTTTCCTAGAACCTACTGGTGAACTGTGCCCCCCTTTCAGATACTATAGAAATAGGAATGCCATGCAACTGTATTACCTCGTCTACATAAAGCTGGGTGTACTGGGTAGCCCTGTATGTAGTTTTGACCGAAAAAAAATGAGCTGATTTTGTTAACTGGTCTACTATGACTCAGATCGAGTCATAGCCCCCACTAGTTCGAGGCAAGCTCGTTACCAAATCCATTGCAATATGCTCCCACTTTCATTGGGGCATTAGTAACGTCTGTAGCAGTCCGTTGGCCTTTGGTGTTCTGCCTTAACCTATTGATAGACTAGGCACTTGGAGACAAACTCAGCTGCATCTTTCTTAAGTCCTTCCCACTAGTATGCCTCTTTCAAATCTTGGTACATTTTGGTAGCTCTCGAATATACCACGTAGGTTGCCCTATACGCCTCCTCCAATATTTCTCTCCTCAATCCATCACTATTCGGCACATGAAGTCTAGTTTCATACCTCAATACTCCATCTGTGCCTTTGGTAAACATATTTCCTTTCCTTCCTTAAGGGTCCTCTAAGGCCTTAGTTCCATACTTTATGCTTCTTTAATCCAGTCCATTAAGATAAGCCTCACTCTAAAATGTGCTAGTAATGCATTTGCCTCTGAAACTTACAAATGTACACCCATGTCTCCCAAGCTATGCATCTCCCTAATCAAATATCTCGTATTTGTAGAGATATGTGCCAGACTCCCTATTGATTTTTGACTCAAGGCATCAGCCACTACATTTGCCTTACCGGGATGGTAAAGAATAGTACAATCATAATCCTTTAGCAACTCCATCCATCTACGTTGTCGCAAGTTAAGATCCCTCTACTGAAATATATACTTTAGGCTTTTGTGGTTTGTATATATCTCGCAAGTTTCACCATACAAATAATGTCTCCAAATCTTTAAGGCAAACACGATTACTGCCATCTTTAAATTGTGTGCGGGGTAATTTTGCTCATGCCTTTTAAGTTGTCTTGATGCATATGCGGTCACCTTCCCATGCTGCATTCATACACACCCTAAAGTAACCCGCGATGCATCACGAAATACCGTATAACCCCCTGTGCCTTGCAGTAGGCTTAATACTGGAGCTGTGGTGAGACATGCCTTAAGCTTATCAAAACTATCATCATAAGCATCTGACCACTCAAATTTTGTTTCTTTATGTGTAAACTTAGTCAGAGGGGAGGTTATTTTGGAAAAGTTCTTTACAAAATGACGATAATAGCCCGCCAAACCCAAAAAGCTTCTAATCTCCATAACTGATGTTGGCTTTGGCCACTTTTCCACTGCCTCAATTTTCTTTGGGTCGACTTGTACCCCATCCTTGGAAACCACATGTCCTAAGAATGCGACACTTTCAAGCCAAAACTCACACTTGGAGAACTTGGCATACAATCGATGTTCTTTCAAAGTTTGGAGCACTATCTTAAGATGATGCTCGTGCTATTCTCAGCTTTTTGAGTAGATCAAGATGTCATCAATAAACACCACCACGAACTTGTACAAATAGGGCTTGAACACTTGGTTCATCAAATCCATAAAGGCCGCAGGGGCATTAGTAAGCCCAAATGACATCACCAAGAACTCATAGTGCCCATATCTTGTTCAAAATGCAGTCTTGAGTATGTCTTCATTTCGGATCCTCAACTGATGGTACCTATATCGCAGATCTATCTTAGAGAAACATTGTGCCCCTTATAGCTGATCAAATAAATCATCTATTCTTGGAAAGCGATACTTTTTCTTCACCGTTACCTTATTAAGTTGTCGGTAGTTAATACATAATCTAAGTGACCCATCTTTCTTCTTTACAAATAGCACTGGTGTTCCCCATGGTGAGATGCTAGGACGGATAAAGCCTTTATCCAACAAATCTTCTAATTGATCCTTAAGCTCTTTAAGCTCCGCGGGTGCCATTCTATATGGGGGTATGGATATAGATCTAGTATCGGGAATCAAATCTATGCAAAATTCAATCTCTCGCTCAAGAGGCAAACCTGATAGTTCCTCAGGAAATACATCCATGAACTCATTCATCACCGACACTTGGCTCATATCTTCAACCTTCGCTTGAGTATCTCTTACAACAGCCAAGTAACCTGAATAATCTTGTCTTAATAACCTTCTGGTAGCCATGACCGATATCAAATTGGTTGGAGCATTACTCCTATCCCTCTTAATATTAAATGATGGTTCACCTGGAAAATCAAATCTAATCAATTTATGATAACAATCCACATTGGCATGGCAAGGTAATAGCCAATCCATTCCCAAGATCACGTCAAAGTCTAAGGTGTCTAACACCACTAGATTCACCAAAGTGTCTTTGTCTTTGACTCGAACTACACAAGATGCATATTCCCATTCAGCCATAAATACCTTCTTTAAAGGAGTAGACACCACCAATTGTTCTTCTCTCTTAACATGATCCTTACCCAAACGAAGTGCAAAACATGGAGAAATAAAAGAATGGGTAGCACCAGGATCAAACAATACTCGAGCATCCATATTACAAACAGAAAGAGTACCTGAGACCACTGAATTGGATGTCTGGGCCTCCTGGGGTGTTAAAGCATATACCCTTGTTTGGCCTCTACCGGTGAAACTCTAATGTCCAAACCTAGAAGGCTTGCCCTGAGAGGAAGTAACAGCACCTCTACCTCTTGATCCACTAGCCTCAGAATCAGATGAGGTGGCAACTAAAGGAGTAGATGAAGTTGGCTGGGTGGAGCCGTGAGCAGAACCTTGTGATTGATGAGCCATTGGGTAATCCCTCATAATATGTTCAGGTTGACAACACACATAACAAACTCTCGTAGTACGTAAGCATCGTCCACTATGTCGTCTCCCACAAGTATCATAAGGGTGGATAACTTGACTACCCTGTCTAGAATCTTGCTGCCTTCCTCCACTAAAAGTTTGCTGCCCTGATCTAATGCTAACATTAGTGACGTCACTCTCCTTTTTGGGCAATCGTGAGTCCCTTTATGGACCCTGAGGCTAAAAGATGAAATACCACTGTTAAAATCTCTGCGACCTTGATAACCCTCTATCTTGGCCCTTTTTGCTCTATCCCTCGTAGCCCTTTTCTCATTGGTCTTCATCTCAATCCGCTGAGTGTAATCCACTGCTGCGAAGTAGGTATTGAAATCTCGGGATGCCACAGCCCTAAACAATGGCTCCACTAGCCCATCCATAAACCTCTGAATCTTCATCTCCTCTGTAGAAACTAAATAAGGCACATACCGAGACAATTGTGTGAATTTTATGTCGTAATCTAACACCGTCATACTCGAGGTCTGTACCAAAGGCTCAAACTCCATAGCTCTAGTATTACATACACTGAGTGGTAAAAATCGATCTACGAAGGCTATACTGAACTCACTCCAAGTCAACGGTGCTGCATCCATTGGTATGCCTGTACATAAGGAGCTATACCACTCTTGCGCCACGTTCTCTAATCGAAAAACGGTTGGCTCGACTGATCGGACATTGGAACATCCCAAGGCGTTACAAATTTTCTCCATCTTATCTAAGAAAATTTGGGGTTTCTCCGAGGCATCAGACCTAAAAAGGACGGAGGCTTAAGCTTGAGAAAACCAGGAAAAGAAATCTCTAAATGATCCCTTTCGACCTTAAGATGTTGGCATTTGGCTTGCCCTTAGGAACTAGGGGATTCTTGCACTATAAGTCTCCCCTTCACTATCCTCTGTATATTGTCCATAAGAGCTGCCATCATCTCTATAATCCGATTAACTCCTTGTAGGCTTGTCGTCAAGTCCTTGATGGTAATGCCCTCAATTGGTTGTCTATCCACATCACTCGAAGATTGTCCCTCATCTCGCCTACCCACAGACGTATCTGCCCTCACCGGCCTAATGGCCCCGCTAAGTCTACCTTGCCTCCTAAGGGTGGATGCCCATGGCCTATCAATCATCTCATTAGAAGCATCTTGCTCCCCCATCAGTCTTGAGGTGGCTCGTGTCTTAGGCGACATTCTTACCTAGACAAGAGTCAACACCTGTTATTAAACACATTTTATAATCATATTTAAGGGAAACAGGTGGTTTTTAAGATAGGAAATTTATGCGGTCCCTTGGTTGTAAAATGTGCAGCGGTTCACACTTCACAACTGAAGTTTCCACATAAAGACCCGACACTCAGCTGGACCAACAAAAGAAAGTCCTAGGACCTAGACAACCTAAGGCTCTAATACCAACTTTGTCACGACCCGATTTTTGAGCTGTGACTTGCGCATGAACCTAATGGGCATAGCCCACCAAGCCCAAGCAAGCCTACTTATATAATCCTGCTCATCATTCCATCAACTATTCTTAAAGTCACATTTCATACTTCCAATCTATAAGAACCTAATTAATATGCTATAGCAATCAAAACTGCACTTCACATTAACCCAAATAATGTTAACCATTGCCACTCATGGTGACTTACCAATCAAAATATAAATATATGCTCTAAGGCTTGCATTTTAGTTCTTTATATTTCATGTACGTATTTACAAACAAAATGACTTTGGGCCTCCAACAGAATGACCAAGGTGAAGGGACGACTACTGAATGCCAACATACCTACCAAAGAGACGAAACTACGTGGACACCTCGGCCTAGGTTCCAATTGCCTCCTAATATGAAAACATGAAGTTGAAAATAGTGAGTACAAACTCAGTGAATGAACATAAGAAGGGAACAAGCAATGATAAGGAAAGTTGATAATCATGATGCACTTATTTGAAAATAATGCAACTTAGTTCAAGTTCTTATTAAAATCCTTCCATTTAACCTTGGGTTGTAAAATCATTTAATGATGAAGGAACCATGTTCAGCATAAAATTGGAAAGAGAGGAAATTTCCAGCAATCATCCAAGCAAGGCAGCATAAATAGAATGTTTCTCGCTGCAATAAAATCAATTTACAAGTCAATGGGAAATTTTC
This sequence comes from Theobroma cacao, assembly GCF_053813885.1. Lineage (NCBI taxonomy): Eukaryota > Viridiplantae > Streptophyta > Magnoliopsida > Malvales > Malvaceae > Theobroma > Theobroma cacao. The sequence continues at coordinate 30,020,200 of NC_142639.1, read as the reverse complement.
AAGATTCAAAATACCATACAATCACATATTATAATCATGATCTTTTTATTGCATATACATATACTTAAGCATATACCAATTCGTATACCACCCCATCTCACCCAGCTTATGTGCATCCCCCCACATTGTGCACATACCCGGACACCCCATCTCAACCAGCCAATGTGCATCCCCCCACATCGTGCACATAGCCGGACACCCAATCTCACCCAGCTCATGTGCATCCCCCCACATCATGCACAGTTAATGCCATCGAGTGCATCCCCCTACATCGTGCACACGAGCAATATCACCATCCATCTCCCTCACCACCGTCATCACCGGAAAGTGCACACTCACCCCGCACATGCACGGTTGCATTTGTCACACAATGGTGACATAGTATATATATATATATATATATATCAACATTATACAGAAACATATGAATTCATCCCACAATCCATTTCATAACATAAAAACATTTCATAAGGGCTTGTTCTAGTGCAAGTTTTGAAGAAAGAACCAAGTAAACCGTTTTAAGGGATTCAATCAACATATATGTGTATATCCCAAAACCTTTTAATGCAAGTTCACTCGCCGGTACTTGTTGAACCTTTAATTGACTCTAACTTCCCTAATGGTCCAAATGGGGCTGAGGGGCCTTGTTGGAACCTATCACTCACAAAAACATCACAGCCAATCCCATTTAAATTAATATCATTCCAAAAGCTATTTCCCAATTCAAGCTTCAATAGCCCTTCCTATCTACCTTCCAATTACCATTTGATTGGCTATTCCGTTTCTTTACTTTAGTAACACTAGAAATAGATAAACAATTTCAGCAAATAACACAACTCATAACTCTAATTACTAGCCATCATCAATAACTTAAAATCAATCCTAATTCATCACTCACCTTGGTGGATGGTAATGAAATTTTTTTCCAAGAGTCCTCAAGCTATCATGAAACCTCTATTTCTTTCTTTACAAAGTTCAGCTGGTGAGGGAAAGTATTGAAGAAAGACTTTTAACGGTTGTTTAAGGTGAAAGAGTGAAAGAGTATGAAAACCCTACAATAGGGTGTATAAAGCACGAAAATTGTGGTTAGTTTGAGAGAGTGATGGAAGCTTGAGAGAAACTTTCATGGAAGAGGAGAAAAACATAAGATGGGAGAAAGAAGAAGAATAAGTTGCTGGAGAAATGTGGAAGTTGTTGGAAAAGATGAGATCTTTATAGTTAAAGCTTATCTAATTTCTCATGCAATTACAATAATGCCCTTAACAAGGCCATTTGTCTTCCTCATTTTCTTGTGCAATCTTTTTACTCTTTTGACATTGGAAAAAGGTCTAAAATCCTCTGAAAGTGGTCCCTTAAGTAGCCCCCAAAAGTGCTAGCTTCAAAAATCCCCTAAACTTGTTAGTTATGGAAATTACAGTGAGGGCCACGGCTCTCAATTTCCAACGCCGAGACGCTCAAATTTTTTGTGCAAATTTCTTCTTCTGGCGCAGTATTTTCACTTCGACAAGGATTTTGATCACCTTTCTGTTAAAATTGGGCAAAGTGATAAACATCAAAGTTGTAGCCCTACCTCTTTTCTTTCTAATGATCTAAAAATAATGTTATTTTGACTTTTGTAGTGGGAGTTATACTTGAAAAACTGAAACATATGCAAATAGAGCAACAGCCCACTATGCACCTTTCTTCACCAATTGAAATTATTTTTTAATCCTACTCCTATAACGACATAAAATAATTATAAGTAACGTAAAATTAGCATCATTAGCTTAAATTAAACCTTTAAACATAAGTTCTATATCGAGTTACGCATTTATGAAGGTCAAGGTTTAACAATTCACTTTTTCTATGCATTAAATACATAGATCCATGTCTTGAGTAGTCATTAGTAAAGGTTATGAAATATTCATAATTTCCTCTAGCTTGTACGTTCATTGGTCCACACAGATCTGTGTGCACCAAATCTAAAACGTTTGGCATTCTTTACCTTTTACCTTAAAAGGCCCTTTGGTCATTTTTGCTTCAATACAAGACACATATTAATAAAGGGCCCTCAACCATGTCTGGTAGTGTAACATCCCGTACCCTCGTATAGAAGCCAATAGGACCTTTATCGACAAGACGAAGGGTCAATTAACTAAGTTTAAGTACCAAAGAGCAGTGATGGGTGAAAGGAATATTTTGGAATCAAATATGTTGTATGTGAGAAAATAATAATAAAATAATAATATTTTATCAAAGATGAATTAGCGAAGTTAAAAGGTGATTTGAAGTGAAACAAGACAAAGTGAGACACTTTGGGACTCTAGGAGACAGGTAGAGAATTTTGGAATAAAATAATATTAAAATATTAATATTTTATCTGTTGTTGAAATTAGTCATGAAGGGGGACTATATGACTAATCTAAGTGTGGGAGAAGAAGTAAGAAAGAATTTTGAAGAAAAACGATGTTAGTGGGGCCTTCGTGCCTTTATTAAATAGAGTAAGAGCGGGTAAGTATATATTTAAATATTATGGTGACACTTTGGTGAAGTGTAAATTTGATATTTTATTTGTACAAGTGTAAAGAAAGAAAGATAGAAGGAAATTATTATTGAAGAAATATTTGAAGGACCAAATTGTAAAGGATAAAAAGTTTGGAGGGTCGAATGGTAAATAAAAAAAAGTTTGAGGACTTATGTGAAATTCAACATTTAAAGTTAAATGGAAATTAACTAACCGAGGAAAATTAGATTGTGTGGGAGGATTGAATATGCATGTAACAAATACTATTACATGCAAAGATATGCATGCAAAAATGTACTTGTAGTGGGGAAGATGTGGGACCCCCACCATGTGACAAATAAAAAGGCATGAGACAAATGAAAAAAATGACACATGCATGTGGATTTTTAAGTTAAAAGAATGCATGGAGGACTTATGCATGATGGACACTTGGTGACAATTAGACTAAAAGAAAAGAAAATATAGTTACATGTAATGTCATTGGCCAAGAAGGAGGCCAAATGGAAATTAAGGTGGGAAAGTTGCATGAAAGACCATTGGGTACAAATAAGGTGGGATTAAATGGAAATGAATTTAAGAATGGAAGGACAATGAAGGGTGGATAATTAACCAATGAAATGTATAGAATATTGGTGCATGAAGAACCATTGGTTGGCAAAATGGCCAAATAAAAATAAAAAATGAATTGGTGCATGTGTTGAGATTGGTTAAATGGGTGGTCATATAAATACCAAGATTCAAAGGTGGAAGAAAAATGTGAATAGGCCTTGGTGAAACTTGAGAGTGCCGACCATTGAGAGAAGAAAAGAAGGAAGAAAGAGCTTTGAGAAACTCTACTTGAGAGGAAGAAAAGAGAAAAAAAAGAGAGAAACCAAAGAAGGGCTTGATTTTGGGAAAAGATCCAAAGAAACAGTGAGGTTTCCTTCCCTTATCTTGCGGAGTCTTGACATTTTACCACCCAAAGAGTCTTCAACATTCAAGAGAGAAACTGTGGAGTGATGATGGAGGTGTAAAGCTTGGTTTCAAGATACAAGAGAAACAAGGTAAGGATTGTAGTTTTAGCTAGAATGTTCTTTGAAAATGGGTTGGTAACCATGAGAAATGTTTTGTGGTAGCAAAGAAAAGCTTGATTGGAAAGGATTTAGTGACATGCAAGCCATCAAACTCTTGGATGCATGATGGGTTCAAAGTGGAAGAGAAACGGTAAGCATGGTATTGTGTTTTAAGGCCTATGGTTGGGAAATTGCTATGGAAATAATTTGTGAATCATGTTGGCAGCTTGATGATTAAAGCTTTGGAGAAATATTGGAGTGCATGTGCGGATCAAGCAACCTCAAAGGTAAAAATGGATAATGCTTTAAGTATAGTTGAAAGATCTTGAGAAAATGGCTATTGTTGTGTTGATTGGAATCTTGAAAGGCACATTGTGAGGAATAATGGTTGTTGAAAGAATCTAAAATGCTTGAGCTAGTTGGAAATGTTAAATTTGCTTAGTATGTTATTTAAAAGAAATAAGGAGGAATAATGTGGATGGAGGATTAAGAAATAAAGCATTGAAAGTTAGATAGACAATTATGCATGTAAACTTGGAAATAATTGATGGAGATTGGAATGCTTGTTGCTGCCATATATGTGGTTAATTGAGAAAGAATGGTTATTCTAGCATGATGTGAGTTATTAAATGAGGATTAATGTTTAAATGAGAAAGAAAATGAATGAGATATAAAAGCATAAAACTAAGAATGTGGTACATAAGGCAACAAATGTGGGCAGAAATGGGAATAATAAATACTAAGTATATTAAGCTTAGTTTATTGCTAGGAAGTGTGCAAGTGGAAAAGGATTATTGTGGTGATTAATTAAAGGATGAAACGAGTGACCGGCATGCTGATTTAATACAAAACGTAACTGGATAAGTGGCGAAGTAGTATCCCACCATTGTAAAGTGAGTAGGGGGTGTCTATTTCAAAAGTTCCATAAACTATATATTGACATACGTTTAATAAATGTTGCTAGTTTTTGTTAAATGCAATTATGGATAGCATGAGTTGTTAGCCTCAGTAGGTGATTTTAAATGGATTTGTAATCAATTATACTATTTTTGTGGAATGTATGAGTTGCTAGAAAATGATAAGTGATTTGAATACGTAGTTTGAAATGATTTATACACTGCTATTGCGAAAAGCATGAGCTGGTAGAAACGATAGGTAATTGTGGATGCAAATTGATTTGGAAGTTGTTTGTGTATAATATATATATATATATACATATATGTAAAGTGTTTTAGAAATCGAGAAACAAGCCCTTTTGCAATATTTTGCATCAAATCTGTGCCTTGTATCTTTGTGTGACGTGCAAAGTTAAATGTACTTGTTAAATGGTTTAAATGCAAATTTTTGAGAGCCGGTTTTAGTCCGATCTTTTTACAAATGTTTACACCATGCATTTTAATGTGAAAAGAAATTCAAAAGGTTATCGAACCTTCTTTTCAAATGATTTAAAGCAAAAGTTTCGAAAACATTGATTTGGTTTTGAAAATGATTTTGACAGACCGAGAGCATCGAGAGTAGGCCGAATGTCACATTGGGATAGTGTGACCCTTGTGCATAAGTGAGCTCTAGCTAGAGAACCTTTGAGTCACCAACGGGCTGTTAGAAGTGGCTAGGCCACGGTCTACAATCATACGTGGCAAGGCCATGAGTTGATATACGTGGTTGAGACCACATGATTTCTCCAATGTCGGCTAACATTGTTGAGACTGCGATGGTTGAGGGAATCCTGTAGTACCCCGTATTTTGATACAGTGGCTAATAAAGTTTACGGATGCCAATTGAGATTAATTACCGAGTTAAAAAGGGTAATTCAGAAGTGAACTTGTGAAATCTCGATCTCCATAGACACAAACTAGAAGTAGACGCAATAATGAGAACCAAGGGTAATTTTGTAATTTCTCTTAATGAGCTCCTACGAGTGGGTTTTTTTTATGCTATTAAGGTCTAAATAGGCCTAAGGAATGAATAAATGATGTTTATGATGGTAAATAAATGAAAAAGATAAAAATAATGATAATTTCCATGGTAGGGGCAAAATGGTCATTTTGCATCTCAAGTCTAAATTTTTATGTTTTCTTGAACCTGAGTATTTCTAGACTATTATGGACCTTGTCCTAGTGTCAAAAGAGCAAAAGGTTGCATAAAGGATGGGAGGAAGACAAAGTCACCATGTTAAGGGTATTTTGGTATATTACATGAGAATTGGATAAACTCTAGATATAAATATCTAAAGCTCCAACAATTTCCAGCAGCTTCCAACCACTTCTTCTTCCCTTCCCATCTCACGTTTCTTCATCTCCATGGGAGCCTCCCTTAAAGCTTCCATAACTTTCTCTCTCTAGCTTCAATTTTCATGCTTTTGAGCACTTGTTCATAAAACCTTTTGTGCTCCTTCACTCTCCCACCTTAAAACCCTCAAAAGTCTTTCCTCAATACTTTTCTCACTAGTTGGAAGTTTAGAGAACGAAAAAAAGGGATTTTCCATGATAGCTTGAGTATTCTTCAAAAGGAATTCAACTACAAATCCACCAAGGTGAGTAATGAATTAGGATTGATTTTAGGTTGTTGATATTGGCTAGTAATTGAAGTTATGAGTTGTTTTATTGTTGAGGTTTGTTTATTTATTTCTAGTGATACTAGAGTAGAGAGAATAGATAGCTAATCAAAAGGCAATTGGAAACTAGTTAGGAATAACTAGTAGAATTTGATTTAGGAAAGAGCTTTTGGAATTATATTAATTCCAATTTAGGTTGGTCGTGATATTGTGTGTGTATAGGTTCCAACAAGGCCTCACATGTTCATTTGGAGCATTAGTTGAGGCTAGAGTCAAGCAAAAGAATCAACAAAACTGGTGAGTGAACTTGCATTTCAAAATTTCTTTGGAAATGTAGATGTATTTGGGGTGAAACATTTGAATGATTTTATCCAACGTTTCCTTAAAATCTACCTTGGGAACAAGCCTTTGGTGAATGTTTCTATCCTGTGAAAATGTGCCATGTAAATGGTTCATGTGTTATCACAATATGTTGAGATGTATAATTTGCATTGGATGTTCCTTTTTATGTGATAATGATGACCCAGCTATGTGAGTGTGGGAGTGCACATGAGCTGATGATGACCCAGCTATGTGCGTGTGGGAGTGCACATGAGCTGATAATGACCCAGCTATGTATGAGTAGGGAGTGCACATAAGCCGATGATGATGACCTCGCTATGACGATGTATGAAGTGGGGTGGTGTTCTTGTTGATATATGTTGATATATGTATATGTTATAGCAAGTTTATGATTATAATATGTGATTGTTTTGAATGTTGATAACTTGATTATTGTCAATGTCTTCACTTTGATGTGCAATATGGTAAGGATGGATTTTGTGGCATGTGAAAACCCCTTAATTGTCATCTGTCCTGAATCTCGCTGCAGTAAAAAACTCTCAAGTGGTGGGGGCACAAACCAGCCCTGTTTCTCGTTGCAGCAAAAAAGAATTCTCGCTGTAGCGAAAATGGATTCTCGCTGTAGCAAGAAACTCTCGGGTAGACCCAAAATTTTAGTGCAGTCTGTATACTTTGACAATGATTTTGACCATTTTACAATCATAACTGGGCAAAGTGGTACACACTAAAATTGTATCCCAGCCTCTTAGTTTTCTAATGGTCCAAAAATCAGGTCAATTGGACTTCTGTAGTGGGAGATATGATGGAAAAACCGAAACATATGCAAACTGAGATTGTTTCTCACTTCAATGAGAAACTTGCTGTCCTGCTTGCTACCTTGCTTGATTTTGACATATTTTTCACCCATTTAACTTCATGGATTGATCATGGGTTTTTGCAACACTATGAAGTTATTAATCAAAGTTTGAAATGAGGGGTTTTTAGTAAGAAATTCAATCAATTGCATTGTTTTTGAAACAAGTGCATCATGATTTCCAAGTTCTCCTTATCTATTGCTTGTTCCCTTCTTATGTTCACTCATTGAGTTTTATACTCACATTTTTAAAAATCATGTTTTTAGATTCGAAGGTAGTTGGGACCTAGATTGAATGTCCACATATGCTCATCCTCTTGGTAGGTACTATAGCATCTCAGTAGTTGTACCTTCACCCACGGTCACTCTGCTGACGGTTAAGAGTCTGTTACCTGTGAATGAGTTTATGCAATGTAATCTGCTAGGATCCATGTTATAACTCAAATATGTATATTTGATTACTGATGCCACTATGAGTTGGCAAACGGGTGACATTATTTTGACATAATAAAATGGTGAGTATTGGGTCACTATAAAATGTTACTGAAATATTTTTAGTTGAGAATTACAATATGTGGTTTTAGAAATGATGGTTAGGATTAATGATTAGGATTGCTTAAATAGGCTTGCTTGGGCTTAGTGGGCTATGCCCATTGGATCCATACGCTGATCATAGCCTAAAATTTAGGTTGTGACAAATCCGGAGAAGGGGGGCCTCCCAGATTGTTATTATGTGGAAGAGGGTCCACAGATTGATTATCTATGATTACCTACTCGAGGGCCTTGAGAGTTTTTAGACTCGTACTCTTTTGCATGGTGGAGAGTTAATGTTTTTTCGTAGCTCCCCTATTTGATTGAAAGCTTTCAGTGCTTTATAAGTTGATTACGAGTTGATATACGTGGATGTACATGATTATGTTTACATGCCACACATTTTGGGAGCGTGCGTGATTTTATACGACTATTGTGTTTTTAAAGGAAATAGATGATTTTGAGGATTGAAATTTATTTTACTACACTTTGTTTTCGGCATTGTTTACCAAGGAAAGTATTGCACTACGATTTTATGGCATTATTTTACAAGGCACAAATACCTTACTTGTTATTTGGTTTATAATGTTATCATTTTATATTATGGTTTTATCACTCAAATGATCTGCTCTAAGCTTGTTTCTTATCTATGCCCTGCTCATGAAGCTAATGATCATTGAGTCTGTGAGACTCACCTCCCTTTATCTCCCTTTTTCCAGATAAGTGATCAGCCTAGCGTGCATTCATCGGCATCTACTGTCTACTGCGGATAGGTAAAGGCATCTCATAGCATTTTATCTCTAGTCATTCTGTTGTTAGAGGTTGCGTCATTTGTAATGTACTTTATTTTTGTAAATGGATACTAGACTCAATATAAAATTTCAATTGGAGATTTTAGACTATAATGTATTTTTACAATTATGGTGAATAAAGGTTAAGATGACTTATTACAAATTTTGTTCAAATCTTATTACAAAGTGTTATATGGTTCAAAGTAATTTCATAGATTGATGGCATGAATATGAAGCAATAGCTAAAGTTTCAATTGAGGCTTGTTCAGGACTTGGCGGGTTCTCCCGCAAGACTCAGAAGCCGATAGCGATTGAGGAACGGTCGTTACAGGTAGAATACAATTTTTTATATGCTTATAGAGTCTATTTTTATTGATATGACTTAAACATAAATGCCAAAGGGAATTTTGATTTATGCTAGATTCTTTGACTCTTTCAGTTTTAAATTGTATTGCTTGTACATTGTTTGTAGAATAAGTCATAGGCTCAAGGAAATAAAGATTAAATCTTACAATTTCGAAACAAATAAAATCCTTATTCAAATAAATAGTGACCGTCTCACTAAAATAAATTGAATATGTAGACTTTATTAAACAAAAGACAAAAATTAGGTGATTTGAGTAGTATCAAGGATAGAAATATACCTAAGTACCACATGTAGCTAAATTTAGAGCATGAGCTTAATGAACCTTCCTTAATTGATTCACATAGACATATAGTGAGTCAAATATGAGAGGTATCTGTACAAGAATCTTGACAAAGACTTGTAAATAAATATGGACTCTAGGCTAGCAATTTAATCCATTAATATATGTGAAAAAGATAGGTTAATTCCAAATGAATTGTTGAGGGATACCATGATCGTAAGCCTTCAATCAACTGCTTTTCTAGTAATTTTTAATTTATTCCCTAGTTAGCATTGTTAATTAAATTTAGCCTTTAATTAATTTTTAAAATTTGGTTTGTTTGGATAAGACTAGGGTGCCATAATTTTAGTACTTAGCAAGAATATAAGCACAATTATTTGTGGGATACGATGCCTTCTTACCTCTATATTACTTGTTCGATATGTGTACTTGTGTGTACAAAATTGACAACAAGTTTTTGGTGTTGTTTCTAGGGAGTTGTTTTCCTATATTTTTTTGCTATTGTTAATAGCAAGCAAACTAGTCTTACTTCAAGCTTTGTTTTTCTTTAGTTTTAGGTACTTTTTGGTCATTGTATGAGAAGAGCTAGGAGCTTGGAAATTGTCCCTTGTAATCTAGAAATTGAGAAGACTTTTCAAATAATTTTTAGGCAAAATTCACAAGACTTTAATCATTCAGAAACAAAGGCCTATAATTAAAGAGAGCAGCAAATTCAAAAGCAAGTAATGTATAATCGATCTTTGAGATAAAGATCTTACTCGAGCATTTGAAGGTCAGCTATTCAAGTTATTAATTTTGAAATAAAGCCAACATCATCTAAATGATCCAAACTTTAGTCCAATTTGGTGGTTTACCTAATGATATCTTGATGCTCATATCTCAAATTTTCTAGAGATTTGTGGCATTTTCATGTAAAATGAAGTTACTGATGATGCTATTAGACTAGGACTTTTTCTTTTCTCATTATGGGACAAGGTAAAGGTTTGGTTGAACTCACTTCCCATAGGCTCCATTACTACTTGGGATGATCTTGCCCAAAAGTTCTTAGCTAAATTCTTTCCTCTGGCCAAGATTGTGAATATGAGGAATGATATCACATCATTCATGCAACTTGATTTTGAGTAGTTGTACGAGGCTTAGGAGAGATACAAGGATTTACTTCAACAATGCTTTCATCAAGTCTACCTAAGTGGCTTCAGATACAAACATTACATAATGGTTTGAATGGTCATATTCGAACTACTATTTTTGTGATTGTTGGAAGAGCTTTTATGGCAAATTCTATTGACAAGGCTTATGATCTATTGGAAGAAATGACATCAAGTAGCTATCAATGGCCATCAGAGAGATCAATGAATAGGAAGGTAGCTGGAATTCATGAGTTGGATGCTATCAATGCCTTGACAGCATAAGTAACTACTCTAACCAAAAAGTTTGATTCTTTTGGAGTTTATTCGATTTAAAGTCGATTTGTTACGTGTGATTATTATGGAGATGTACACTTTAGTGATCATTGTCTAGTGAGTTCTGACTCAGCTCAGTTCGTTGAGAATGGGCAACAAAACAACCCATATTACAACACTTATAATCCCAGGTGGAGGAATCATCCAAACTTTTCATGATGCAAAAATCATGGGTCTTCATCATTTCTGAAGCCTAATTCCCCTATTGAATTTTCACCTCAAGTGAAACCTCTTGTATAAGAAAAGAAGCCATCTATGGAAGAGTTGTTTATGCAGTATATAGCTATGATTGATGCTTTCATTCATAGTCAAGCAACCTCATTGAGAAACCTTGAGACTCAAGTTGGGCCATTTGCCAACATCATCAACAATAGGCCTCAAGGTACCTTACCTAGTGACATAGAAGCTAATCCTAAAAGGGAAAGTAAGGAACTTGTTAAGGCTATTACTCTTAGGAGTGGAAAAGAGGTTGGAAGTAGTAGAAAGAAAATTGAACATTAAAAGAAGTTAGTTGAGGATGATATAGTAATTGAGAACTCTGGCAAGCAAGTTCAAGAGAATGAAGCAAAATCAAACCTACCATTGCCACCTTTACTCATCGTTTTTAGAAACAAAAGCTTGATCATTAATTTCAGAAATTTTAAAAGGTGTTTAAAAAGCTTCACATCAACATTTATTTTGTAAAAGCTTTAAAGCAAATGCCCTTTTATGTGAAGTTTTTGAAAGACATCTTGACATATAAAAAAAGATTGGATGAGTTTGAGATTGTGGCACTGATTGAAAAGTGTAGTGCTATTATTCAAAACAAGTTTCCACCAAAACTCAAGGATCCTGGTAGCTTAACTATTCCTTGCACTATTGGTGCCTTATTCTTTGCCAAGGCTTTGAGTGATTAGGGAGCAAGTATCAACTTGATGCCTTTGTCAATTTATTGAAAGCTGCGTTTAAGGGAAATTAAACCCACCACAGTGGCACTATAACTTATCTATCGCTCTTTCACATATCCTCAAGGTATTGTTGAATATGTGCTTGTCAAAGTTGATAAATTTATCTTTTCGATAGATTTTGATGTTCTTGATATGGATGAGGGTCGTGATGTTCCAATCATACTTAGGAGATCATTTTTGTGCACTGTTAGAGCTCTAATTGATGTTGAGAAAGGAAAGCTTACCTTAAAAGTGCAAGACCAAGAGGTAACTTTCAACTTTTTTAAAGCTTTAAAGTTTCCCAATGATGTTGATGAATGATTTGTAGTGAGTGTTGTGAATAGTGTCACTAGTGAGATATTTGATGAGAACTACCCTAATAACCCATTTGAGGCAACATTAGTTGTGAGTTTTGAGAGGGATGGTAATGAGTTTCTTGAATGTTTGAACTTGTTGATGCTCCATCTTGTGTCATGAGGACACAATTTGAGTCTTTGGATTTTTCATTTAATTTTTCACTAGTAAAGCCATTTATTGAAGAGCTTTCTACCTTGGATCTTAAACCTCTACCAACATATTTGAGGTATGCTTATCTTGGTAACTTATCTACTCTTCCCTTTATTGTTTCTTCTACTCTTACTAACATGTAGGAAGATAAGCTTTTGAGACTGTTAAGGGAGCATAAAAAGGAATTAGGATGGACCATTGTCGATATCAAGGGGATTAGTCCATCCATATGTATGCACAAGATCCTTTTGGAGGATGACCATTAAGCCACCATTGAACATCAAATAAGACTCAATCCTATCATGAAGGAAGTGGTAAAAAAAAAAAGGAGATTATTAAATGGTTGATGCTAGTATCATATATCCAATTTTGGATAGTTCATTGGTAAATCCGGTTTAGTATGTACTAAAGAAAAGTGGGATAACTGTGGTAACTAATTCCAATAATGAGCTCATTCCCATGAAGATTGTGTCTAGATGGAGAGTATGAATGGATGATCGGAAGCTCAACAAAGCCACAAGGAAGGATCATTTTCCTTTACCATTTATTGATCAAATTCTCAATAGATGGTTGGTATGGAGTTTTATTGTTTCTTGGATGGATATTCTGGTTACAATCAAATAGCAGTAGCTCTTGGTGATAAAGAAAAAACCACTTTCACATGCCCTTATGGCACTTTTGCTTTTAGAAAGATGCCTTTTGGGCTTTACAATGCTTCATATACTTTCCAAATATGCATGATGGCAATTTCTTTGGATATGGTTGAATAATGTCTTGAGGTACCTAGTGCTGGATTGGGAAAAATGCCATTCCATGGTACAAGAAGGCTGTCACGACCTGGTACTCCCCTCGAGCCCGTGACAACCGTCGTGACGTCCCGATAGACATTCATTGCCCGAAATGCCAATCGGAACTTCGCAAGGCTTTAATATCAGTTTTCGCACCTCCCTTGTGAGCAACAGTTGTTAAGTATCATGTTTTGAGAGATTATAAACTATTTCCAAATCAAAACAATAGAAAAATAATTTTTCTCTCACAGGGGCATTTTGGTCATTTTTTCTCAAAAATCTCAAAACTAGCCAAAAATGTAGTATGCGAGTATAAAACACATAATTCATAATCAAAAATAAGTTTAGATGTCTAAAACATTCATTTAAAGTGAAACTATAACTATTTAAATATAATAAAAATATTTAATAAAATATTCTATTTTCTTATAAAACAATATTTATAGAGTTACCGGTAAATAATTTTTGTACCGTAAAAACTAAATAAATTCATACATATTGGAATATAGATAACCAAAGCATAAGATTTAATTTACAGTGACACGTGGGCCCACGAAGGACCAAAAGTATCAAAAGCAGTAAACCTACAGTTTTTGAGGACGCAAGTCCAACTGTAGCCTTAATGAAATGAGATATCTACCGACTATCCTGAGCCTAAAAGGGATGGAAAGGAGGGTGGTGAGATTATATAATCCTAGTGAGTAAACAAATACCATCTAAAATATCTAAAGCTGAGTAAATGGAGACATATTAAAATAGATCATCATACTATAATTTATCACCTTTCAACTCATTTCAACCAAATAAAACCAATTCATATAAATCGAGTAATCAACATGGCTTATGAATTTCTTAAAACTTTGGTTCGTGCCAAAATCATTCTCATACTTAGTTATCAGGGATACCTTGGTCGAGGGCTATCCCAACTGAGACCGCCAAGGCTGTTAAAAAGTTATGTACGCATAAATCATGTTTTTATTTTGAAAGCATAGCCGTTCCTTGGCGTTGGCTGAGTTCACCCTCACGTGGTGGTTTGGCGTGAAGTGAACTCTAAAGTTTTAACCTCAGGAGTTATCCAACCATGCCTCTCATACTGAGGTATGAATATAATAGGGTTACCGTGCCCCTCTAATAGGCTGGTCCACAAAACCCGTCCACTGCAGCAACCAATTTATAACCCACCATACAATAAAATTTGCGATAACATGACATGGCAATTATTTTATTTTACAGCCTCTCAAGGCAAATTAACAGTTTATACATTTTCAACACAAATACCAATTCAACCATTCATGCAAATATTATCATAAGCCATTCAATTCAAACCATGATTTATAACACAATAATTAGTCTCCAATTACTCCATTTTCAAAACCATCTTTCAATTTCAAGACAATTTATAAAATCATTTCATTTAATCACATTTTACTTATAAAACATAAAGATTTACCATTTAAACTCATTTTCCATAAAATCAAAAAATCGTATAAAAATCAATTTAGATAATTAAGATGATAGTAAGGTTACTCACTATTTTGGGAGTCGAATTTCGAGTACTCCGATTCTTGATCCTTGGGTACTATCTCTTTACTTTTGCTAGAATGCTCACCACCTAGACATAATGCACAATAAGCCATTTACTACATTTGTGCTAAACCGTTGTAAAACCAATTCAGGCTTTATACTAATACTAAAATGGGATGTGAAATACTCGGGTAACTATCTAAATACAGTGTTCAATATAAATTCAATTATGTACCTAAATAAAATGGTATTGGCCTAATTTGATCTATCACCCGATTAATTGGCCAATATGTCCAATTCATCTCCAAATAATTCCATTTTTCTCCCAATACTCCAAATCATTAAACACAAATTAAATAACTTGAAATATGGCAAAATCATCCTCACATTTTCTCTTGGAAAATTTGGCCATGGTGGGTGCATCAACACTATAATTTTTCAAGCTTGATTCTCACACCATAATTCACTAATTCCTAACCAAATCACTTGAAATAAAATCAAAATCATCATCAATATTCTACATGGAGAATTCAGCCAATGATGGGTGATGGAAGAACATAAATTTTTCTTGTTGGCTTTTCATGCTACACATCACTAACTAACTAAAAACACTAAAATACATTGAAATCTAACCAAATCAAGCATCAAAATCTCTCTCTAAGTGTTCGGCCAGCAAGATACCCATCATGAAATCATGTGATTCAACCATGGAAAATAAGAAAAAATGCTTAAGAAAGAGAGATCTCAAGCTTAATTGAATAATCATACATTTTTTTCACTTATTTCCTTGAATTTTCACACTTTTCCCTTGAATTTTTCCACCTAGGGTTTTGTTCTTTCATTTCTTCCTTTGTTCTTGCTTTGGCCGGCCATATGAAGAGAAATGGGCTGATTTTGTGATGATTTTTAAGCCAAATAATAAATGGATGAAAATTTGACATATGTCACCATTCCATTGGTCCATGTGTCATACTTACCCATTAAGCAATCTCTCTCCACCACTTAAATTTTCTCAATTATCCATGATAATATTGGGTAAAATCCATGTGCTGGACAAGTGTTGGGTGATGTAAAATTATAATTTGCCCCTAGGGTGGCAAAATGACTATTTTACCCATATGCTCGGAAAAATGTCAAAATTAAAATTTTTCACTTCTCAACTCAAATTATGTTCTAAATAGTCAATCTTGATCAAAAAATTCTTTCAACATTCCAATTTTAACCTCGGGTGGCAAAATGACCATTTTGCCCTTAGGTTATGAAAATTCCAATTTGACTCCAAATCAGTTCTCGAACTCCGAATCACCATTTTAAGTCATTCTAAGGTTTTAAAATTCTCAATTTCATCTTAAAATCTATATTTGGACTAGTTCGAGGCTTAATTCAACTTAATTGTACCATTTGGTACATTACCGTCCTTTAACGATTTTCGAGATACCAAAGTAAGCAAACATGCATTCTTATGTAAGAATGACATAATAAACGTATTGTAGAGCCGGGCTTGACAAAGGCATTGTTCTTGGTCACAAGGTTTCTAACAAAGGCTTAAAGGTGGGCAAAGCAAAGATTGAGACAATTGAGCAGCTTCCACCACCAACTTCAGTGAAAAGTATTAAAAGTTTCCTTGGACATGTTGAATTTTATAGAAATTTCATTAGGTAATTTTCTTAAATTTCCAAACCCTTATGTAATCTTTTGGAGAAAGATGTCCCATTTAAGTTTGATGATGCTTGTTTAGCTACTTTTTTAGAATTAAAAAAGAAATTGGTATCTACATCTATCATTATAGTTCCAAATTAGATACTCCTTTTTGAGCTTATGTGTGATGGTAGTGACTACATAGTAGGTGTAGTGTTAAGCCAAAGGAAAGCAAAAATTTTTCATTCTATTTTTTATGCTAGCAAGACATTAACTAAAACTCAGATGCACTACACTACCACTGAGAAGGAATTCTTGGCTGTTGTGTTTTCACTTGATAAGTTTTTCTCTTACTTGGTTGGCAATAAGATAATTGTTTACACTGATTATTATGCAATTAAGTATGTGATTGCTAAGAAAGATGCCAAGCCAAGGTTGATAGGATGGATTCTTTTGTTACAAGAATTTGATTTGGAGATTAGAAATAGAAAAGGAACAGAAAATTAAGCAGTAGACCATCTATCAAGGTTGGAGAATGACAACCAAAGTAATGACTTAACTTTGATCAATGAGACTTTTCCTGATGAAAAATTGTTGCATGTTGGTCAAATGAAATTACCATGGTATGTTGATTATGTGAATTACATTGTAAGTAACCTCTTACCTTCCAATTTAAATGTTCATCAAAGAAAGAAATTTCATCATGATGTTAGATTTTATGTGTAGGATGAACCTTTTTTGTTCAAGCAACTAATAGAATTCTTAGAAGGTGCATTTATGAGGAGGAGGTTGAAAGCATATTGAAGCATTACCATTCTTTAGACTATGAGGGACATTTTACAAGCAATAGAATTACAACGAAAGTGCTTCAATCAAGTTTGTAGTGACCTACCTTATTCAAGAATGCTTATAATTTTGTTTTGCATTGTTACAGGTGCCAACGAGTGGCAATATTTAAATAAGACACGAGATGCCACTCAACAACATCCTTGAAGTAGAGATCTTTGATGTTTGGGGGATTGATTTCATGGGTCCATTCATTTCCTCTTTCAACAATTGTTATATTTTGCTGGCCATTGATTATGTGTCAAAGTGGGTAGAAGCCTCAGCGTTGCCTACAAATGATGCAAAAGTTGTGTTGAAGTTTTTCAGGAAGAACATCTTCACTAGATTTGGCACCCCACAGGTAATAGTGAGTGATGAAGGTAGTCATTTTTGCAACAAATATTTTACAGCTCTACTTCTAAAACATTGAGTGACTCACAAGGGGGTGATTGGTTATCACCCCCAAACAAGTGGACAAGCACAAATTTGTAATTGGGAAATTAAGAGAATTTGGAAAAGGTTGTGTTACGACCCGGAACTCCCCATCGAGCTCGTGACAACCGCCACGAGGCCTCGACAGACATTCTTCACCCCGAATGTCGATCGAAATCCTACAAGGCTCTCATATCAGCTTTTGCACTTCCCTAGTGAGCAATAGTTATCAAATATCAAAATTCAAGGGATTACAAATCATTTCCAAATCAGAACATAACATTTTGTTTTCTGGCTCATAATGGCATTTTCGTCATTTCATTTTTTTTAAATCTCAAAACTTGCTAAAAATGTAGTAGGTAAGCAGAAAATATATATTTAATGATTTAAAAACAAATTAAGTATCTAAAACGTTCATTTGAAATGAAAATTTGACCATTTGAATATAATAAAAATATTCAATAAAATAACTATTTTCTTGTAAAATAATTTTCGTAAAACTATCGGTACATAATTCTTACAGCGTAAAAGTTAATTATAGTCATATATACTATAAAGCAAATAACCAAAGTATAAAATTTCTTTACAGTGACACGTGGGCCCACATCTAACCAAAATGCATCGAAAGCTGAAAACCTACAGCTTTTACCGATTCGAGTCCAAATGAAGGTCCTTGTCAAAGTCAACTAACTATGAAATTTCCCGAGCCTGAAATGTGAGGAAATGAGGGTGGTGAGATTATAAAATCTCAGTGAGTAAACAGATACCATCTAAACTATCTAAAGTCGAGTAAATGGAGACAATTAAAATAAATCATCATACTGTAATTTCATTACCTTTCAACTCATTTCAACCAAATAAAATCAATCCATAAAAATCGAGTAATCAACTTGGCTTATGAATTTCTTAAAACTTTGGCTCGTGCCAAAACTCATACTCGGTGATACCTTGAGCAGGGCATCTAACCGAGTTTGCCAAGGCTGTTAAAATTTTGTATACACTTAAAATATATTTTAGTTTGAGAAAAATACAGCCATTCCTTGGCGTTGGCTGAGTTCCCCTTCACGTGGTGGTTTGGCGTGAAGTGAACCCTACGCGCCTCTCCGTTTGAGGTAATAATATAATGGAGTTTACCGTGCCCCTCTAATAGGTTGGTCCACGGAACCCCCTCTGCAGTAAATAATTAATATATAATCCACCAATCAATAAAATTCATTCTAGCATGACATGGCAATTTATCGCAACCTAGCCTCTCAAGGCTGAATACACAGTATAAATAATTCTAACACCAAAATCAGTTTAGCCATTCATGCTCATTTATTGTCATAAGCCATTCAATTTAAAACCATAAATTTGCAACACAAACTAGCAGTCTCCAATTACTCTATTTTCAAAATTAATATTCGATTTTTCAAAAAATTTGTAAAATCATTTTATAAAATTACAATTTCTCTTAAAACATAGCAATTTATCACTTAAACCCATTTTTCATAAAATCACACAATTGTATAAAACTACTCTACATAATTAAGACGATAATAAGTTCACCCACTGTTCTAGGAGTCGATGTACTCCTAATCCCAGTCTCCAAGCACAATCTCTGTACTTTTACTAGTGTACTTTGCTCACCACCTATCCACAATGTACAATACATAATTCATCACATCAATGCTTGACCATTATAAAATCAATTCAGGCTCGGTATATATGCATGATATGATATACAACTTATCAAACTACCGCTTAAATGTGGTGCTGACCTAATTTCAGCCTATTATCTCCAATTTAACTCCAAATCAATTCTTCTCACTTTCTACACTCCAATTATACCTAAATTAGCTCCATGACTATGAATGAGATTCAATTTATCAGTCTCGATAGCCAATTACGAAAATACCCCTAGTGGGTAAAAAACGTATTTTTGCTCTGAAAATTTCTATTATTTTTCTAGGCTCATAATTCATCATTTCTTAACCAATTCTCCTAAAATGAAAATCAAATTTATCCTCACTCAACACATGATAAATTCGGCCATTAATGATTGTGGGAGAAAATAAATTCTTTTCTTGTTGTTTTGTTTCTAAATATGCTAAACTAACTTAAAACACTAACATAACTTAAAATCAAATTAATCTAACAACTTTCTCTCTCCTAACCCATTTTTCAGAATTGAATTCATCATAATAACTCAATATTCAACCATGGAAATCAAGAACAAAAGCATGGGTAAGCTAGGTATCATGGAGAACTAAAGAAATTCTAACTTACCTAGCTTGTTTCCTTGATTTCTTCACTTTTTCTTTGAATTTTCCACCTAGGTTTTCTTGTTTTTCCCTTTGTTCTTCCACTCTTTCTCTGTCTTCCTTGCTTGGCCTGCCATATGAAGAAAATGGGCTGATTTTATGCCTTTTTATAAAGAAACAATAAAATAATAAAGGTATGACACATGGCATTTTCTTATTGGTCCATTTTTAAAATTTTAAAATTTTAATCCTTTTTATCTCCACCACACAATTAGTCAATGGTCAAAATGAGGATAAAGGAAGACCATGTGCTGGAAAAATGTCCTGGTGGTGGAAAATTACAATTTTGCCCTTGGGGTGGCAAAATTACCTTTTTACCTTTTTACCCCAAATTATACCGAAATTAAAATTTTTCTCTTCTAAATCTCAAATTATACTCCAATAAGTCAAATGGGGCCAAAAACAAAATCTTTTCTAAAATTTTCATTTTTTTCCCAGGTGGCAAATGATCATTTTGCCCCTGTATAGCAAAAATTTCGATTTAACTCCAAATTGATCCTCGAACTCCGAATCACCATATTAAAGCATTCTGGGACTTTAAAATTCTTAATTTCATCATGAATTCTCCATTTGATCTAGTTCGAGGCTTAAATCAACTTTATTGTACCTCTAAGTACAATACCGACTTTTGTAAATTTTTCGGGACTCTCCTAGCATGCAAACATGCTATCCATCACATGTATGTCATGATAAATATTTTTATAGAGTCGGGCTTGTCATCTTCTCCCCCACTTGGATCAACCATATGATCCTTCTTCATGACTGATTTCGATATCCGACTAAATATTAATATTTTAATATTATTTTATTAATAAAATATTATTTTATTCTAAAAATTTTATCTTATCTCCTTGGTACCAAAAATACCTTATTATGCCTCACTTGACTTCCAAATTGCCTTTTATCTCACAAATTCTCCTCCGATAAAATTATTATTATTTTATTATTATTTTCTCACTTGAGAAATATTTTATCCTAAACTACTCCTTTCGTCTTTTATCACTTCTAAATATTTTAATTGACCTCAATTTGCATTTGATCAACTTTATTTATCACCATATCAAAGTATGGGGTATTTCAATCTCCCCCACTTAAATAGAATTCGTCCTCGAATTCCCGTCGATGTTGCGTTATCAATCTCCTTCTATGATCCTACTCCTTGTTCCTTCTATAGGGACATTCAACTTATTCACCTCGTTCACCTTCAGTTCAATTAAATGCTTTATTTATGGCAATTATTATCCTTTGGAACTGAATCAATAATACTTTTCACAACCATGATCTCTTATATCGAGACACTAAGCATGCCTTATCACCATTATTAAATTTGAACCATAACTTCACCTCAATTATACTGATTTCGATCACATATCATACTTACTTATGTATACCTAATCATCATTTTATTAATTCGCTCTGCACCAAATTTCTCAACCTTGATTATTCCATCTTATACTGGTCCATACCCTTCTTTTAATAGAGTTCCATTAAGAACTTAAACAATTCAAGGTTTACCTACAAAGTCATTTATAACTTTAATCATTCATTACATGTCCGTTAACACTTTAGCTCACTAACCTCTCTGGACACTATTTCAAAATCTCCCAATTACCGAGAACCATTCTTCACTTCAGTTAGTAAAATTATCAATTTCATATATACATATATACATGCATTTTCAAATGTCAACATCTCTCTTTATATAGATACGAATCCATGTGTTCACATGCTTTGGACTACATTCCCCCTTTATTCATCCGTATCCCAATCCTAGTTTCAATATAATAATTCTTATAGTGCATGTCAACCTTCTTATTATACTTGTGTATAACTTCATATCATTCATATCATTTCCAACCATATGTTTGAGTTTCCTTATACTATATATCATTCATCACAATGTCTTCTGCATTGAATTATAATCTATTATGCGTGTATGCTTTATAATCCTATTGATGCCTCAAAGATTTATCTCAACTTGATCATTGCATCTCATGCAATACCATAATTCCTAAGAGTCATCCTTTTGTCCTTAATCATCTTTCATGCCTCTAGATTACCTTGTATCTTTCTTGCATTACGATATTGATTTGTCACTTAAGACTCGAACCCATTTGAATCATGTATGCCTTAAGCATTTTCGAATTCCAATTTCCATAATATATTAGGAAAGTTTCATTATCTGACTTCATTTTCAGGGTCAACTTCTATCATCCTTTGTTCCACTCCTTCATATGAACATAACATCATTCTTCCTTAACCAATTTATAAATTGTACTTGAAATTGTAAAACTTAAAACTAGATTCTCCTTAAGTATTTTTCAATATTAATACTAATATCACTCTCGGCTTACAGCTTCCTTTTTATAATCACATAACTTAGTGCTTGCTTTAACGAGATCCAGAGCAAAACTTCTCTTGAGTATTTCCTTGGGAATATCTATCTTAAACTTATGTCTCACAGCATGTGATCCCTTAACTTGTGATTTAGCCGTTAGGCTTCTCAGCAAGTTTTAAAAATTTTACGTTTCAGACTTGCTGTGTATGATTAGAATATCTTCTCAAAGATGTTTATGTATTCCTAAAACACTTACTCTTAAAGATATATAAATACGTACTCATCCATTCAATCCCTAACTCATCTTCATAGGTTTCTAGGGTGTCACACAATTAGCCTCATGTTGTTCCTAACCCTTGTCATTTTACTGTATCAAAACAGATATTACAAATTCTCGTAATGATATTCTATATAAATTGATTTTCTATACCAGTCTCGTAATTCTTCCTTCACACTTTCATTATTTGGTATCTCATCTCAATATAGTCATTTCAAGAATCTTTCAATTTTTTTCTTTTAATTATATGCCTATATACAAGGCAATAAAGAAGTTTTTCAATTCATTTGGGTAAACATTCTCTAGAATATTCAACACTCCCAGATAACAAAACACAATGACCAATAACCAAAATTCAATTTGTAAGCTCATTATCATGTCACTCCCATCTTACTCATGCATCATAAGCGTGAGGTATTTGGAGCATTACAGCGTTGAACAGTCAATGCTAAAGTACTGTAGCTATTGGAAATTTTCTCATCAAAGCTATTTGTCTGCATTCAAAGTCACCACATCAATCATTCTCAACTAGTGGTTTCCCTTCTAAATATATATCATGAGTTCCATAAGTATAGGTATCTTCTATTTTCTTGTCATACACACTAATCTAGATTAATACTTTCATCTCATGTCATCTTTTGACTTTTATCAACATTCATAAAATTCCACCTCAAAACATCCTTTCCATACAGTGTAATAAATTCATGATACATATACCATTCCACACATAAGTTGCTTACTATCTACAATTTTCCTCAAATTTATTGCCATCCCTATCCAATTATCTTCTTTGTCTTATACTCCAATAATTTTATTGACTTTCGTTATAATTAACTACGAAAACAGCCCAGCTTTCTCCTCACTTTATTCTCGCAATCCTTACTGAATCAAAATTTTATATTCCCCATATTCCATAATTTAACTTCATTGGTTTTATTTGGCCCAACTATTGCCTCATAGTGTCATAACATCACTGAATAATCCCCTTCATGCTTAAATTACAATCATCAACTTAATCACGTTAGCCAGTTCGAATGTCATTTATAACCTTATTGCTTCCTTCTATAACCTTCCTCAATAATTATATCACCAATTTATCTTTGTTATACTAAAAGATTCCCATACATATCCATTTATTTAAACTGCTATTTTACATTCCGTTCGAGTCATACAAAATAAAAGCCACTCCTAACTCCTTTACACAAGTAACTACTACATTTTCCCTTAAACGACACTTGCCTAGATTTATGACAATACAACTTCAACTAAAGTATTAAACATCTTTAGGTTCCTCATTGTCCTTATCCGGGCACATCAATGGATCCTCTTCCTCCTAAGATTTTCTCCTTTGTTCTTCAATCCAGGCTTGTTGTATTCTCCTACGTTCCTCATCACTTATCAGTGCAGTATTTCTTCCACAACCGGGAGGAAAATGTCGTACAATGTTCACCCCCTTCCTAAGACGAATATCTCCCCTTGCAATTGCCTTCCTCGTATGTTCTCTATGGTACTCTTCGGATTGTTTCAAAAGGAAATCTATTTCAGTTTTTAGAATATTGGAGCTACTCTCACTTTCAAAATTCTGGCTACTCTTAAAGCTTTCCTTATTATGAACTCATTCTGTTAAGTTTTGATGAATTATGTTATTAGGAATTCGGGATGGACCACCTTCCGAATCACCTATATCAGGGTGCCATTTGCTTCTAGCCATAGAATCTAGAGATCCCTCGCTATCACTGTGAGAGCTATCGAGACTACCACCTCTTCTAGACATGGTGTGTATGTCACCAGTGCACCTCAAAACCTATATGCAATCAAATAGTAATTGTTTAATTATTTATGCATCTCAAAAGTAGGTAGATTTCTATATGTAGATGCTTATATTCTATTCAATCTAACCTAACTTAACTTAACTTAACTTAACTTATCTTAACTTAACTGGACTTGGGGCCACGCAGTGTCAGTGTGGATTTCTTAAAACAACTTTAAAACCAAAGACTTTAAAATCCAATGCTTTAAAATCAAAATATCTAATCTTTAAACCATGCTCTGATACCTATCCAAATTGTCACGGCCCGGAACTCCCCATCGAGCCCGTAACAACCGTCATGAGGCCTCGACAGACATTCTTCTTCCCGAATGCCGATCGAAATCCCGCAAGGCTCTCATATAAGCTTTTGCACTTCTCCGGTGAGCAATAGTTATCAAATATCAAAATTCAAGGGATTACAAATCATTTCCAAATCAGAACATAACATTTTGTTTTTTGGCTCACAGGGGCATTTTCGTCATTTCGTTTTTTTTTAAATCTCAAAACTTGCTAAAAATGTAGTAGGTAAGTAGAAAATATATATTTAATGATTTAAAAACAAACTAAGTATCTAAAACGTTCATTTGAAATGAAAATTTGACCATTTGAATATAATAAAAATATTCAATAAAATAACTATTTTCTTGTAAAATAATTTTCGTAAAACTATCGATACATAATTCTTATAGCGTAAAAGTTAATTATAGTCATATATACTATAAAGCAAATAACCAAAGCATAAAATTTCTTTACAGTGACACGTGGGCCCACATCTAACCAAAATGCATTGGAAGCTGGAAACCTACAGCTTTTACCGATTCAAGTCCAAATGAAGGTCCTTGTCAAAGTCAGCTAACTATGGAATTCCCCGAGCCTGAAATGTGAGGAAATGAGGGTGGTAAGATTATAAAATCCCAGCGAGTAAATAGATACCATCTAAACTACCTTAAGTTGAGTAAATGGAGATAATTAAAATAAATCATCATACTGTAATTTCATTACCTTTCAACTCATTTCAACCAAATAAAATCAATCCATAAAAATCGAGTAATCAACTTGGCTTATGAATTTCTTAAAACTTTGGCTCGTGCCAAAACTCAAACTCGGTGATACCTTGTGCAGGGCATCTAACCGAGTCCGTCAAGGTTGTTAAAATTTTGTATACACTTAAAATATATTTTAGTTTGAGAAAAATACAGCCGTTCCTTGGCGTTGGATGAGTTCCCCTTCATGTGGTGGTTTGGCGTGAAGTGAACCCTAAGCTTTACCCCAGGAGATACCCTACACGCTTCTCCGTTCAAGGTAATAATATAATGGAGTTTACCGTGTCCCTCTAATAGGCTAGTCCACGGAACCCCCTCTGCAGTAAATAACTAATATATAATCTACCAATCAATAAAATTCATTCTAACATGACATGGCAATTTATCGCAACCTAGCCTCTCAAGGCTGAATACACAGTATAAATAATTCTAACACCAAAATCAGTTTAGCCATTCATGCTCATTTATTGTCATAAGCCATTCAATTTAAAACCATAAATTTGCAACACAAACTAGCAGTCTCCAATTACTCTATTTTCAAAACCAATATTCGATTTTTCAGAAAATTTATAAAATCATTTTATAAAATTACAATTTCTCTTAAAACATAGCAATTTACCATTTAAACCCATTTTCCATAAAATCACACAATTGTATAAAACTACTCTAGATAATTAAGATGATAATTAGTTCACTCACTGTTCTAGGAGTCGATGCACTCCTAATCCCAATCTCCAAGCACAATCTCTGTACTTTTACCAGTGTACTTTGCTCACCACCTATCCACACTGTACAATACATAATTCATCACATTAATGCTTGACCATTATAAAATCAATTCAGGCTCGGTATATATGCATGATATGATATAAAACTTATCAAATTACCGCTTAAATGTGGTTCTGACCTAATTCGGCCTATTATCTCTAATTTAACTCCAAATCAATTCTTCTCACTTTCTACACTCCAATTATACCTAAATTACCTCCATGACTATGAATGAGATTCAATTTATCAGTCTCGGTAGCAAATTACGAAAATACCCCTAGTGGGTAAAAATCGTATTTTTGCTCCGAAAATTTCTATTATTTTTCTAGGCTCATAATTCATCATTTCTTAACCAATTCTCCTAAAATGAAAATCAAATTTATCCTCACTCAACACATGATAAATTCGGCCATTAATGATTGTGGGCGAAAATAAATTCTTTTCTTGTTGTTTTGTTTCTAAATATGCTAAACTAACTTAAAACGCTAACATAACTTAAAATCAAATTAATCTAACAACTTTCTCTCTCCTAACCCATTTTTCATAATTGAATTCATCATAATAACTCAATATTCAACCATGAAAGTCAAGAACAAAAGCATGGGTAAGCTAGGTATCAAGGAGAACTAAAGAAATTCTAACTTACCTAGCTTGTTTCCTTGATTTCTTCACTTTTTCTTTGAATTTTTCACCTAGGTTTTCTTGTTTTTCCCTTTGTTCTTCCTCTCTTTCTCTGTCTTCCTTGCTTGGCCTGCCATATGAAGAAAATGGGCTGATTTTATGCCTTTTTATAAAGAAACAATGAAATAATAAAGGTATGACACATGGCATTTTCTTATTGGTCCATTTTTAAAATTTTAAAATTTTAATCCTTTTTATCTCCACCACACAATTAGTCAATGGTCAAAATGAGGATAAAGGAAGACCATGTGCTGGAAATATGTCCTGGTGGTGGAAAATTAAAATTTTGCCCTTGGGGTGGCAAAATTACCATTTTACCCTTTTACTCCAAATTATACCGAAATTAAAATTTTTCTCTTATAAACCTCAAATCCTACTCCAATAAGTCAAATTATACTCCAATAAGTCCAATGGGGCCAAAAAAAAAATCTTTTCTAAAATTCTCATTTTTTTCCCTAGGTGGCAAATGACCATTTTGCCCTTGGATAGCGAAAATTTCGGTTTGACTCCAAATTGATCCTCGAACTCCGAATCACCATATTAAACCATTCTGAGACTTTAAATTTCTTAATTTCATCGTAAATTCTCCATTTGATCTAGTTCGGGGCTTAAATCAACTTTATTGTACCTCTAGGTACAATACCGACTTTTGTAAATTTTTCGGGACTCTCCTAGCATGCAAACATGCTATCCATCACATGTATGTCATGATAAATATTTTTATAGAGTCGGACTTGTCATCTTCTCCTCCACTTGGATCAACCATATGATCCTTCTTCATGACTGATTTCGATATCCGGCTAAATATTAATATTTTAATATTATTTTATTAATAAACTATTATTTTATTAATAAAATATTATTTTATTCTAAAAATTTTATCTTGTCTCCTTAGTACCCAAAATACCTTATTATGCCTCACTTGACTTCCAAATCGCCTTTTATCTCACAAATTCTCCTCCGATAAAATTATTATTATTTTGTTATTATTTTCTCACTTGTGAAATATTTTATCCTAAACTACTCATTTCATCTTTTATCACTTCTAAACATTTTAATTGACCTCAATTTGCATTCGATCAACTTTATTTATCACCATATCAAAGTATGGGGTATTTCAGGTTGTGTCCCCATCGGGGAAAGATTAAGCCAAGAGACTGGATGATGTACTTTGGGCATTTAGGACTACATACAAAACACCAATAGGTATGTCTCCATATAAATTGGTGTTTGGAAAAGCATGTCATCTTTCGGTGGAGTTGTAACACAATGCTTTTTATGCCATTTAGCATTTGAATTTTGATTTGAAAGCTGCTGGTGAGAAGCATTTGCTTCAGTTAAATGAGTTGGATGAATTTAGATTAGATGCCTTTGAAAATGCCAAGATTTACAAGGAAAAGACTAAGAAATGGCGTGATAAGAAGATTATTGAGCACCATTTGAGTTGAGTCAAAATGTGTTTTCATCTAACTTTCATTTAAAGGTATTTTGAGGCAAGCTTAAATTGAATTGGTCGAGACGTTTCCTTGTTTCGAAAGTGTTCCTATATGGAGCTATGGAAATAGTTGATACCAAGACAAATGAAGAGTTCAAAGTAAATGGGCAACATTTGAAGCATTATTAGGGAGGTGATATTGATTATCAACAACCCTCAATTAGTCTTTTTGACCCTAGTTAAATCGAAAAAAAAATAGTCTGGTTGATGATTTAAAAAAAAAATGCTACTTGAGAGGCAACCTAACTTTTCTATACTTAGTCAATCTTTTTAGTGTGGTTTTTTTGTTTCTCATTGTTATTTCAATCGTTATTTTCATTATTTTTAATTTTAGTTACTTATTTTTTCTTTTTCCCTTTTGTAGCTTTTTACTTAAGTTTTAACTTTATTTTTACTTTATTTTATTTAAAAAAAATTTCAAAACAGTGTCGTGGTGCCCATGTAGTAATCTCCCCCATAGTAAACTTGAGAATGGAGTGTCGTGGCACCCCTTACTCAAGGCCATGGTGCCTACTCAAGCCCCATTCCTATACCAAGGGCTGAGACTAGAGTGCTGCGATGCTTGCTCAAGCCTTTCCTTGAAAATTACCCCATTTTTAACCCTTCACCATCTTCTTCAGTTTTGAGGGTTTCTCTTTTTCTCTATAACACCAGATTTTTCTCTCTCTACTAACCACCAACTCAAAAACACTTATAAAACCTTAAAATTTTGGCATCAAATCACACTTTTAAAGCAACTAAATCATCTTCAACTTATCAAAATGTAGAAAATTCAAGTAAGTTGTTTATGTTCTTTGAAAATTTTTAATCTTTGGTAGAATTTGACATTGAGGAAGAGATTTGTGGTTGTTGTTAATGGGTTTGTGCTAAATTTGAGATTGTGGTATTTGTACTTGCAAATTCCTTAGTCTACAATGATTATTTTGAAGAATTGATGATTGAAATTGTGAATAGTAATAAATTTTTGCACTTAGTATTAAGTTGTGGAATGGTGAGTATTTGTATGTTATTAAATTTTATGGAATTCTTTATGGGTAGAGTTGAGAAAAGTGTTGCATAAATTTGTTGGAAATTGGGTTTATGTTGTTTCAAATTTGTTGAGATTATTATGGCACCTAAGAGAGCTTGTGGTAGTGGAAGTGCAAGTGCGTTTGATTAAAGTAAGTTTATTTCTACTGAGGCTGCTCATTGACATAAGTTTATTTCTACTGAGGCTGCTCATTGACATACTTAGTCTCTTTTGCAAAATTTTCTTGTTCTAAAGAGAGGTAGTGATATTCGCGCTAGTCTTTATACAGACATCTACGACAACATTAATGAGAGGCAGTGGGATAAGTTCTCTGCTCAACCAAAGGCAGTTGTGATGTCGGTAGTTATAGAATTTTATGCCAATGCTGCTGAGCATATGAATAAGCGCACTTTTGTTTGAGGTCGTTAAGTACCTTTTGATACTCATACAATTAATCAATTCTTCAATATGCTTGACATTGTGAATGAAGAAGATGGCCAATATTTGCATGGGAATGTGGATTTTGATGAGGTTATTGGGTTGCTTTGTAATTTGGGTACCGAGTGGAGGTTGTCTAAGGGAGTCCTGGTCTCTTTTAAGGCTAGTGCCATGGATAGTGATTACAAGGTGTGGTATCATTTTTTGGTAGAAAAGATGTTTCTTGTGAAGCATTTAAGTGATGTAACGAAAGACAGAGTAGTGTTACTTTATGCCATTGTATCTGGCAAGTCCATTGACATAAGGCAATTAATTTTCACTAATATCATAGTCATAGTCCTTTCACCTTGTGATGGCCTTTGGTATCCTTCTTTAATCACTATGTTGTATCGACAAGTCAAAATGGTATGGAACAGTAATGAGGAAATCTTACATCCTAAGGTTCCTTTTGATTTAGGGATTATAAGCCGATTTTGCGCACATGAGCATTCTACTATTGGAGGTAGTTCATCATCTGCACCACCACAGCCTAGGCCCATTCAACAGTCCTTGACACTTCCTCAATAGATAGAATGTTTGGAAGTACAGACTAATCAACAATTTTCCTACCAAGTAGAGTGCAGCCACGGACCTGAATAGATGATAAGAGCTTGTGCACTTCACATGGGGTTAGATATGGAGCTTTTTCTTACACTACCAGCTGCTCCTCAAATTGGTTATAATGATGAAGATGAAGAGGAAGATTAAAGGATCTTCACTAGTTAGGGGAGTTTTTTTTACTTTTTCTAATGTTGAGGACAATGTTAGTCTGAAGTTTGGGGGGGGGGGGGGGGGGGGCAATTTAAGCTTTTAAGCCTTGTTTTAACTTTTGCATTTTTTGTTTTTAAATTTCAATTTTAATTAAGTTGTTTAGCATTTAATTTTCTGCATGCTTTAAAAACTTGAGCTAGAGAAAGTTGTGTCAATTTCTTTGATCCACCTATCCAATGATGAAAATTAGTTATCTTGTATCTTTTGCTCTTAGTCAATGTGAACATTATTTGAGTATTATGCTGAACTCTTATGTTAAGCATCATTGTAGGATGAGATTTCCCATAATTTAAGCACTATATTTCTTACTTTAAATTATTGTGTACATTTAGAAAAGATTTATGTGAATGTAAATTTTTGAATAATGTCTTGAGTTCTAGAATTCGTTTGGGTTTCTCTGTAGGTGAAGTCCTAGACTATACTTAGTTAAGGAAATGACTTAGGCTATCTTTGGACAAATTGAGGTTTTTGAGCCTACCTTGCTATATATTTATCCCTAGAATACCCCTTTGAGCCTAATTTTTTCCTTTTCTTTGTTAAACACATAATTAAATAAGCTTAGCCTTAAATAATTTTCCAATTTGGCACCCATCACTCCTAAGTGTATAGATCATTTTATGAAGTGTATAAAGCTAAGTGATGAAAAAGGTAGAAAAGGTGAAGTGGTAAAAAATTCAAAGATTTTTTATAGTACTTACCCTAGTATCTACCATAGAAAGAAACAAGTTTGGGGGTGTTAAATTGTGAATGAAAAAAAAAAAAGGGTGTTTGGTGAATGAAAAGTTTGGAGAAAAGAGAAGGGTATTACTAGGAGAAGTGAAGAATAAAGCTCTATATAGGTCTTAGAATTATTATATGCTTAGGGTGAGTTGAGCCACATATTATCCCATATCCTACCTTAAACCAAGCCATAAGTTACAAACTTAATAAAGTCCTAAGGATTCTTGATTAAGCATTAGTCTACATTAATGGAGAAAGAGATGTAAAGCAAACATATGAAACTTTAGACTAATTTGAATTTTTCATAAGCATAAATTTATCAAGATGGCATGATGTTCATTGCAAGAAATTTAGCACACACATGGGAATTCATTTGACAATGAGCTTGCATTTGAGCTGAAATGTGAGCTTGAATAATATTTATTTCTTGCTTTTAGTTGAGAAAATGAGATAACTTGTGAGGAATTTAAAGGTGATCATGAAGCTAGTGCAACCTACTTCCAATTAGATGTTTTCTTCGTTTATGTTATTTCTTTTTATTTTAGGTTTTGCTCAAGGACTAGCAAAGTATTAAGTTTGGGGGTGTGATAACTCTATTGTGTAGAGTTATCTAGCCACATTTTGGGTACTAAAATAGCTAAATCCTTGAGTTTTAGGTAGTTTTCATTATTTTTCTTTAATTAGTTAAAGCATGTTGAGTTAAGTTAATTCAAGTTATTTTGGTTCATTTTTATGTTAAAAATTGTCTATTTTTAGCTATGATTGATTTAGTTCCTATGTCTTAAAGGTACTCAAAAACAAAAGGGGTCAAGTGGTGCAGAAAAGTGCAAGTATGGCTAAGGGTGTCTCCTAAACATGCTGCGGTATTTTAAGCATGACTCATGATACAAAAGTTCAATCAATGTGATATTTAGACCAATGGAAAGATAAGAGGCAGATCTACAACTTTCATTCGTTTTATTTTGCCCAGATCAGCTTTGAAATAGGAGAAAATCATGTTGCAAGAAAAGGCTATGCAGTAGGGTCAACATAAGAGAGCATGGTGCCGCGGTCTTGAATGGTTGTGGCTGTGACGTTGGGATGCCCCCTTTTCCCATACAAGGACCAGCAAGCATGGTGCCATGGTGCTAGCCATCCAACGCTGTGGCACATTAATGCCAAGACCCACCATAGAAAAACCTGAGAAGTTGGCGTCATGGCTTCAACATGTGGAATTTATTTTTTACCTTTTTTGAGTTTTTAATTTTAAGGCTTTCAAGGGGGTATAAATAACACTTTTTCAGCAACTTTTGAACTTTTAAGGAAGATCATCCCATGTTGTTATTGGGCCAGTGTGGAGCGCATTGAACCATTCTTTAGCTTTATCCCTCCATAAGGAAGGAAAAAATCTTAAATGAATGACATCATTTGTGACACCATTATGTTTGAAAGTATCACAAATCTCTAAGAAGTTTGATATATGGCTATTTAGATAATCATTTTGAAGGCCCTTAAACTGGACTAAGGTTTGAATCATGGTAATGATAGTCGGCTTGATCTTGAAATTGTTTACTTGAATAGTTAGCCTTTAAATACTCGATGGAATTCCTTGTACCAAAGGAACATCATAATCCCTTAAGCAATGATTTTTAGCTACTACCCGCTCTTGGATTTGCTGTTCACCCTATTGATCAACTATTGTATTTATCGGAGCAACACCTTGTTGATTTTCTTGTCAAAGTCTGTGAAATGTTCTCTCAATTTTTGGATTATAGGAAATAGTCTCCAAGTTGTTTGCTCATCTCATACAATGACTGAACACACCTGCCAACCAATGAAATAAAACTTAAATTAAGACTAATTTGTAAAATTTTAATATAACCAAATAACAAAAAAAAGAAAAACAAAATGCCCGACAACAGTGCCAAAAACATGTTGTCGATTTTGCCCACGCAATTATACGTATTTAACAAGTAATATAGATAGAAGTCCAAATTATCATTCTCACGAAGATTTGTTTCTCTAGTTTCACTAAGTATTAAAATTATATAACAAATTAAACTTATTTATGCAAACTAAAAATTGAAAAAATTAATCAAAAGTAGAATTTAAAAGAAACACTAAATTAACCAACATAAATTAAAGATATTGAGAAAATAATAGATTAAAGACCTAGGATTATGGGTTCATTCAACACTTCATATTATACCGATTTTTCTTGTTATTTATCTTTCTAGGGTAATTTTACCAACCTAGAATGCAAAGCTATGAACAAGTCTTTATCGAGATGCTTGTACAAATACCTAAATTAATTAGTTCACTATATGTCTATAGGAATAAATTAAATTAAATTCATTAAGCAAGTGTCTTAATTTGGCTATGTATGGCAATTGGCGTATGTCTACTTGAATCACAAATCAAATCACCTAAGTGACAAGAACATGCACTATTCAAATCTTAGTCCAACCTAGAATCTCTCTATCAAGTTTTTATTAGATTCATATATCAATTAATTGTTGATCAGGCAGTTAAAGGCATTAAGAACAAATTTGAATAAGTAAAACAATACCTAATCGTGATAAATAACAAAAAAAATTTTATTCAGACTACATGTTGATACCCATCATAATCCTAGACAAGCAAATTAGTTCATAATATTTAATAAAAAAATATCCAAAAAAAATTTAGCCATGAATTCAAAAAAAGAAAATAAGAATAACATAGAATGAGAGAAATAAATTAATATTGAAGCTTCGTTGATTGCAAATCTCTCTCAATTGCTCTTGAATTCTTACTTGATTCTTAGCTGCAATTCTCTAGAAAAACTACTACTATCTATCCTTTTGAATGCTCTCAAAAGGCCTCTTAAATATGCGCAAGGTGCCCTATTTTCCAATATTTTGTCAAAAGTTTGTTTTTGGAAATTACGGTGGTGTCGCGACCTTAACTTCTTGGCATTGCGGTGCCTTGACACCTTGGTGGCACCACGGTGCTCCCTTTATGATGTCATAGCGGTTTGCATTTGGCCATTTGTATGGTGTACCCCTCTAGCTCAACGCTGCAGCCATGAGCGTCCCAGCACTGTGGCTGTAGTTCCTTTAGTGCTGTGGCCATGAGTAACTCAAAGTCTCGGCCTTAGTGACCGTGCTACTTTCTGTGTAGAACTACATCTATCTATCATTTACGAACGTGATTTTCACCTTGATATGATCCGAATTGGGCAAAGTGGTAAAGATAAAAGTTGTAGCCCATTCTATTATCTTTCCCATGAATTAAAAATCACATTAATTGGACTTTTACAGCTCAAGTTATCTTTAAACTACTACAACATGTATGAGTGACATCTTCACCATACTTATGCTAACATAACTCAATTTCACCTTGCTTATCACATATCTTGTACAAAACCATGAGAGAAATCAACATTAACTTTTCTTAAAGTAAATTAAAAACAAAATAAAGTTAAATTAAACTAAAACAACTTACTTTAACTATTCAACGTATAATCTAACTTACATTAGAAACTCACCTAAAATGCTAAAATTTGAACCTAAAAACTCAAATGTCTAGCTACTAAAACTCACAAAATGTGTTAAAAATAACTCTATATAATAGAGTTATCACATATACCTTATGAGATGAGTAAGCATGTATGTGATGGACATTCTACATACTAAATGCTATGAGTACAAAAGCTTAACGGGTGCGATTGATTCCACTCTGATGGGGTGTAGTGATGACTTCATTCCTATGATGCATCATAAACGCCCAAGGTGCAATGGGGTTGTACATTATCAGCTCAAGGTTAATAGGGGTTGTACCATCACAATGTGTGAGTTTAATGTTAATGGAATGATTATAATTGTTATCTTTATGATATGTTGCATGTTAAGTTCATCTTGAATAATGTTTGTGATCTATACTCAATGTTGGCATGAATATGTGATTAAAGAAATGAAATGAGCTATAAAGATAATCCCAAGAGGTAAGGGGACTTAAGGAATGGCAAAATCACACAATTTTGCTAAGAAAACAGAGGTTTAGAGGCTATCTGTTGATACTTGTAGAACATCAATTGATTTATAGCATATAGAATGCCATAAGAAGCATTCCGCTTTTAATCTATCGATAGATGAGTTCTAGAATTGTATGTATTGGGTTGTTTAAAAGCTTTTCAAGGGTTAAATGGTTTTCCAACTGTTATTTACACTTGTTTACATCATATATGTTATTTAAATGTGTTTAAACACCATGTTTCGTAAGATTAAAGTTTAAATTGATTATAAATGGTGTGAGATTATAAGTGCATGATTACGAAACACTTTTATCCTTTATCTTTTCCCCTTCCTATATCTACTCATGGAGTCTTTGTGACTCACATGTTATTTTCCCCATTTGTTTTGTTGTAGATTAGTGATAGCATTTTGATAGCAGCAATTGCCATAGATACTAGTGTTCGATTTTCATTCTTTGGTAGGTGTTTAGCAACCATTTGATGCCTAGAGGGTTGGTCAAGTTCTGCTGATGAGTCAATCTTTACTTTATGTTTATGTTTACAAACTATGAACATGTTTTGTTTTTTTTTTTTTGAAAGATCTATGAAAATGTTTTGTTGACATGGCCAATGTTGGGCATCTTACATGGATAGTGTTATGTATGAGATTATGATGATGGCTTTAGAGCCTTTATGGACACTTGAGAGTGACGATGATGTTTAATGTTTATGTTATCATGCACTATGGTAGTGACACTTGTTAATACTATATATGAAATTCATGAGCTTACACAATTAAGTTGAAAAGTTCCTTAATTGTATAATGAGTATTATGAATGCATGCACAGTGATTTTGTATGCAGATGGATATTATAAGATATTTCCACATGTAATGATGAATGTTTAATGTGTTGGAGTGAGCCCTGTAGCCAATTGAGAATGGTTAAGGCTCGGTTCCAATCATGCAACAATATCATTCTTATTAAATGATTAAAGGTTTTCCTTCATTAATATGACATCAATTATAATGGGTTAGAAGCCTAATTGGATGAAGTCCATGAGATTAATATGTCTTGCAAGCGAATTGTAATGGGTTTCAATTATAAGATCCCTGTGCATCAAAGCATAATATCTAAATAATTCCTGATCATTGTATTATTGATACGAGGCATCAATAATGCTTAAAGATTAGCACATGCTATGTTCCTTATGAAGTAAGCAATTGATCTCATAAGTTGAAGTATGGGGATGCTTGGTACTAGGATGTCGGTTCTTGCTTAGGAAAGCAAGTTCACTAAATGTGACCTAACATAAAAAGTGCGTTTGGTGTCTCACTCTAGTGTTTATGCAATGTTTCTTATGTAATAGTTGTGTAAATATTCTTTAGAATTGAAACACTAGGTTCTTTTATATGTGGAGTACTATGCTTTGATTTCATCCGTACGGGGTGCTTAACCAAGGATGCCAAATTAGGATGCTTTTGGGTATAACATGAAGCATGTGAAGGTAAATGAGTGGTCAAGATAGGAATCATCACCCTAAGTGAATAAAGGGATATATCTTAACAGTTCTTGGTTGATGTTAATTTATTGAAGTCCTTGGCCAAGATGACTCAGAGATTATGAAAAAGAGTTTCATAAGTCTCTATTAAGCTAATAATCTAAACTTAGGAATGATATGGAGATCTATGAAAGTAGACACTACACCATGCTCTTGTCATCTCTGTGATATACAATGACGGAATGAATTACACTAAGAGACTGATCATTGAAAGGTTGAGTCAAACCATCGTGACTCTTCTAATATTTTAGGTGGCCATGATGCATTGCTAGATGTGAATCTTAGTCTATGGAATTAAATTAATTAAGGTTACAATTTAATTCCATTGCCAACATATGGGAAACCTAATGGGTCACACACAAAAGGTGATTATTGAGATTAAATTAAGAAGGATAATTAAGTTGGACTTAATCAATTAAAGACTTATAAGCTTTTAGACTTAATCGATTAATTATGGACTTAATCGATTAAGAACATATATGTGATTAATGTTATTGATTAATGTAATCATTATTTGATTAATGAATTATAAGTTTTTAAGGACTTAATTTAAATTGTTTAATTAAGTTATTGGATTAATTTGTAATTACATAAACGTTATGTAATTAACCTAACTAGGGCTGAAATTAATCCAGGAATATAAACCTTGCTATAAGCCTAATTTTTGAAAGAGAAAAAAAACAAAGAAAATCCAACCAACTAGTGTGTGCCGCCCTTCGTGATTACAAAGGAGAAAATCAATTTTCTTCTTGACTATTCGGCCAAAAGTTTTTTTTCTTTTCTTTAGAGAAAAGTGTTATGAACACTACTTTGCTAACACATCGTTAGGCTTAGCAATCCCACCTTAACGTAGGGTTTCTCATAATCATCATGTGGACTTTCATTAGAGGCTGCACAATAACCTTTTGTATAGCTTTGGTTTTCTAGAATCGAGCTAGGTGTGAGGTCAATGAAAAGTGTTGTTTGGGAATTTAGATAAGGAATCTAGCTTTCTTCTATTATTAAAGTAATGATCTATAATCATATGTTTGCTGTATGAATACTTGATGACAATCAAGAGACCTTTGAAGATGACCTCGGGTGGGTAAAGGCGGTATTTTATGTTTTATTTGTTTTCATCACGTAATTTTATTTTCTATTGCATTGTGATGCATGGTCGGCCTATTCCAACAGTGGTTTCAGAGCCACCTTCAAGGCTTTTAATTGTCTAAACATATTTATATGTTGGTGATTAATTTCTGGAAATTTTTCTTTTTGATTCGACATCACTCTTTGAAAAAACTGATTTTAGAATGTGTTTTTAACTTTCTCAATTTCATTAAAATTCAGAGACATTTTTTTCATGATGTAGATCATGTTTAGATTATTTTAAATGTTGTTTAAGGTCCTAAAAGGTTAGGATTAATTACCATTTGAAATAAATCTTTTGAATGAAACAAAACACTAATAATTTTTTTTTGTAGTCAAATGACAACACAGGTGTTTCGATTTGATCCTTTTATTTTGGTTTCAGAAACTGATCAACACATTCTAGAAGTTCCTTATCTTGAATTGGTCAATCAAGAGGTTTTGCAGTCATCCCTCAATGCAAATATAATTGCATAAGATGAAATTTCAATCTCATTCAAAAGGGATGCATGGTGATGGATGTTTAGGTGGCGTGTTGGTGCTAGATTGCTTGCTCAATCTTTGCTTAATTTCCAACAACCAAATTTTGTGGAATTGTTCTACATTAGTTGTTGGATAAGTGGACAGGAAGGCCATGAAACGCTCATGATCAAATTGACTGATTTTAAGCAAGAAAATTGGAGTGAATTAAAATCTGTCCTGCACACAGTTTTTGACATGATTTTTAGTTTTAATTGACAAGAAAGTCTTGGAAATTAATTCTGAAATATTCCAAAAAAAAATTCTTATTGGAAATGTTTATTTAAGGATTATTTCTGGAAATTTTCATGGCCAAACAAGCAGATTTAGGCTATTAATTGTTGCAAGTTTGAAAACAGTTCAGTGAACAAGTATAGCTTGAAAATCCGTTTTGAATGGCAAGATAATCTTGCAAAATTGATTCTGAAAATTTCAGAATATTATCCTCATTTGAAAGGTTCAATTAAAGGATAAAATTTTGAATTTTAATTAATTTTTGAGTGGCTGGACACTTAACTAAATTAAAGAAATGTCCTTCACGTGTGAAACGGCACTCATGACAAAGGTTGTGCGTGGTGCTGCCACACATGGATGCTGCACCTCCCATTGCCATGGATGCAACCGTTTTATGGAAGAGGTTGTTTACTGGAGAAATTGGGCCCTCAATGATCAAAAAGGATTTTTTCCTTAGCTGATCATTGACTCCTAAATGTTAAGGGTATATGCCTAAAATCAAGGAGTTTGAATGTAGGATGGAATCAGTTAATTTTGAATTAATTGATATCAAATCTCCTAATTAAAATCTTATTCAATAAGATTAGATAACTCCTAAATCAATAGGGTTGATTGACCAATTAAAATCTAATAATTATTAGATTATGTTAGTTAAATTTGATGGATAATCTTTAGAAGATATCCATGTAATCCAATTACACAAATTTAATTAAAAAGGGTTTTATCTTACCAAATTATCTAAAGATTCTAACATGGATTAGAAGTCTTAAATGGTAAGATAATTTTAACAAGATAATTAAATGGATAAGGCTAAATCCTAAAGTGTTTGGGAAACATAATCTATATAAGACAACACTTCAAGTTTGATTGGGACCAAATATGCAAGTCTCCTAATGTGTTAGGACATAGTTGACACATTTCCAAAAATGTTGGAGTTTCTTATAATTATGGAACTTTCCTATAACGTTTAGGATGGATATCTAAATTAGTAAAGCTTCCTAAATGGTTTAGGCTTCTAATTAAAATAAGCTTAATTAGAATGAACTACTAATCTAGATAGATTTTCAAATCGGATTTGAATTGATTGAACTTGTTAATAGGATTATTCACTTTAGTAAATGATTTGATTAAGGTGTTTTGCAAATTATGTTTTCATAAGAATGCACCGAAGTATTGGAATTATGGTCTTCAAATGTTGGATGACATATTTCAAAAGAAATGC
The DNA here is from genome assembly GCF_053813885.1 of Theobroma cacao. Taxonomy (NCBI): domain Eukaryota; kingdom Viridiplantae; phylum Streptophyta; class Magnoliopsida; order Malvales; family Malvaceae; genus Theobroma; species Theobroma cacao. Next base: position 29,980,496 of record NC_142639.1, on the reverse strand, counting down.
TAGATCATCATCATATGAAGCATGTTTGTATTTACTTAAATGTTCGTAATTAGATTATGGACATATGAGGATGGTTATGGACTATAGGTTTAATATGATTGTGGATGAATGGTTGAATGGCTTTTTATGGTAATTTTTCAAATAGGGTTTGCAAACCTTACCTTATCTCTTACATTCTGGGTTTGTAAAGTTCTCTTCTTATCTAACTCCCCTTGAATGTAACTCAAGGTTTCTACATTTAATTGTAATTAGAGATAAGATTAGATTAGGAAAGAAATTTTGTACATTTGAAGATAGAGATCCAAGAAGCCATGAAGAGCTAAAGGTGGATGTTAGCTAAAGCATGAAGTGCTTAATGTATGCTACCCCTAGGATTTGACCAACTAGTTCCCTTTGATGGCTCAAGGAAACTAGAGTAGAAAAATCCATAACCATCTTAGTAAAACAGCTTGTGATAGATTTAATTTTATGCGATATATTAAATGCTATGCATGCTAATCAAATTAGACCTTAATAAAACGAAAATGATAAATCCCTCGTAAAATATTGAGTCACATGTCACGTGTGATTAAATTACCTTCCACCACATAGTAAGATAACTTGGCTGCTCTTTTAAACGGAGGTTTGTTGAAAACACTTATGGCCACACTTTTACATGAATATGTTTGAGCTATTGGTGGGTCTTACTAAACTAGTTTCATAAAATCCGGATGCTTAGAAACTTGATTATTATGAAACTAGAGGCAAAAGTTAGGCGACATAGATATGATGTACTTGTACAAGAGTTGTCACCTAACTGAATCTAGGAGTCACATAAGAGATGTGATCGATAAATTAAGTTATCTACCCAATTAGGCATATCATGGCTTGTTGAGCACACTCAAGGTTATGATATGCTGAATGGGGTCTTAGCCACTAGAAAGATCCTAGAAGAGACTTTCCAAAATAAATTTGAGGGTTGTCATTTTGTGTGAAAATAGTGGGAGAACTAATTTAAATACTAAAACCTCATTTTAAATAGTTTATGAATGTTACTTACGCATTGCTTTTATTTTATTTTATTTAGGCATATTTTATATACATCGTAAATGTTTATTAACTTGTCACTTCGGAGCACCTCAGATACAAACAAACTCACTGGCCTAAAATTTATGGATTGGTTTCAAAAGCTCAAGATTGTCTTGAAATAGGAGAAGAAATCCTATGTCCTTGGCACTCCTATTCCACCAGTCCCTGTTGATGATGCTAGTGTTGAGGAGTGGGAAGCATATCAGCATCATAAGGATGACGATGAGCAGGCAGCATCCATGATGCTAGCCAGTATGATCCCTAAGCTCCAAAAGCAGCATGAGCATATGGATGTTCAATCCATGTGTGAGACCCTGTCAAACTCGATTAAGACACGGTATTGTACCGAGTGGTACAACTAAGTTAAATCGAGCCTTGAACTAGTTCAAATAGAAATTCTAAGAGGAAATTGAAAATTTTGAAACCCACAGAACGACTTAGAATAGTGATTCGGAGTTCAAAGTCCAATTTGAAGTCCATCAGGAAAATTATTTGATTAGGGACAAAATGGTCATTTTACCATTTGATGATTTAATGGAGATTTCTAGCCAAGATTTGATCACATTTGACCAAGAATAATTATATGAAATATAATTATGATTATTGGAGTATAAATGATGTTTAGCAATGAAAAATTTTGATTCCCGGTATTTTTGGAGCACAAGGGCAAAATGGTAATTTTACCACTAGAGGACTAAACGGGAATTTTTATAAAACATTTTTTCCCCCATTTGATTAATATTGATCAATATTAGTGTTATTTTAGGTTGAAAAGTAGAAATAATGAGATTCCGGTACATTTCAGAGTATAGGGGCAAAATCGTAATTTTTCCATCTCGGGGCCAAATCGGTAAATTTCTCGCCCCAGTACCTGTCAAGACCAAGGGATTTTAATTGTGGTAGGATTGGATAAATACCAGAATATTTGTGGTGAAAAATTAAGAAGAAAAAGTCAAAAAGTTAAAAATTTGGGCCAATAAGCATGTGACACATGGCATGCTTGATTATTTTATTATTTTCTACAGAAATCAGCCCATTAAATCGCCAATTCCCTCACCATATTCGGCCTAGACATCCAGCAACAAGAAAAAAGGAAGAACAAAAGGAAAAACAAGAAAACCTAGGTGGAAATTCAAAGAAAAAGTGAAGAAATCAAGGAAACAAGCTAGGTAAGTTAAAATTTCTTTAATTCTCCTTGATACCTAGCTTACCCATGCTTTTGTTCTTGATTTCCATGGTTGAATATTGAGTTATCATGATGAATTCAATTCTGAAAAATGGGTATGGAAGAGGAATTGTTGTTGGAATAATTTGATTTTAGACTATGTTAGTGTTTAGGGATAGTTAAGCATGGTTATGAACAAAAACACAAAAGAATTATTCAATTTCTCTAGGGTTCCTTGTTGGCCGAACCATGAGGGCTGAATATCAATGGGGGATTGTTTTTATTTCAAGGAAAATGGCATGGAAAATGATGAAGTAAGGTGAAACGGTTATGTAGAAAAAAATTCGATGCTAGTACACCAAATGACCAAATTTTTTCTATAAGGAATTGTGAGGGTTCTAATGCTGAATTTGGCTTTATTTAAATGTATGTGGTAAATTAAGGTATTAGAGGAGAAATGAATTAATTTGGAGGTGATTTGGACACAATCGTCGATTAATCGGGTGATCGATCGAATTTAATCGATACCGTGATTAAGCGGTAATCGGACATATTTTTGCATTTACATATCAAGCATTAGTAGTTTAAATTAATTTATATCAATTTAGGGACAATATAGTAAATTCCTCGACTTTGTTATTTGTCAAGGTGGTGAGACGTCCGGAAAAGGCAAAGGAATTACGCCTGAGGACTATTAGTCAGAGTTCACCCGAAATCCAGATTTTCGACACCTGTGAGGGGACTGCCTATCAAAATTGTTTTGGGAATATGACTGTTTTGAACAAAGTGTTTGAATGATTTTATGCAATTTTTCATGAAAATGAATGCCTTGGGAACAAGCTTTTGAGAAAAGGTTTATGTTATGAAATGTGGTTATTATGGATTTCTATGTGGCTGCATTATGTTGATATACATATATGCTTGAATATAATGTTGTGTAATTATGTTGACTCGACTATGTGCGAGTAGGGAGTGCGCATAAGCCGAGGATTACCCGGTTATGTGCGAGTAGGGAGTGCGCATAACCCGGTGATGACCCGGTTATGTGCGAGTAGGGAGTGCGCATAACCCGGTGATGACCCAGCCATGTGCGAGTAGGGAGTGCGCATGAGCTGGTGATGATGATGATGAGCTGGTGATGATGATGATAGGTTGATGAGATGATGATGATGGGTATATATATATATATACATATGTAAATGTGTGTGTTATAGCAAATTGATGGACAATGATTTATGGTTGTAATGTACGTGAAATTTGACACATTATACTTTGAGAATTTTCATGAATTTTATGTTGATTTTATTAGTTTAGCAGGATGGCTTTTTGTTGAGTGAGAAAAAATGTTTCTCTTGTTGCTCTGTTTTCATTGCAGCGAAATTCATGCTCGCTATAGCGAGAAACTCTCGGGTTTGGAGGGGTTTTAAATAGGAATGAACTAAATTGTATTGTTTTGAAACAAGTGCATCATGATTTTAAATTCTCCCTAATTGTTGCTTGTTCCCTTCCTTGTTCACTCACTGAGTATTGTACTCATGTTTTATAAAAATTCATGTTTTCAGATCAGGTGACTGTTGGACCCTAGATCGAGGAGTCCTCGTAGTTCATCTCCTGGGTATGTGTCTGGCATTCGATAGTAATCCCTTTTATTGTAAATGTCTCCGCTGGAAGTCATGGGTCCTTTTGTATTGTGAAAACAATCTAACAATATGAATATGTGTATGCAATGTAAATTGCTAAATACATGACTGGTATAGTGCATGTATATTATTATCGATAATGCCATTGTGTTTTGGCTATGTTCACACCCGAGAAAAGGTGTGTGTGTATGCATGATATGATAAATTTGTTAAGCAAAGGTAAATGGATAGGCTTACTTGGGCTTAGTGAGCTATGCTCATTGAGCTCATGCGCCGGTCATTGCCCGGGAAATTGGGTCGTGACACCATGATTCTTCACTTTAAAGAATTGTTCCATAAGGAAGGGCACACTAAAAGATATGAGATCTCTAAGGAATTATTCTGATGCAAGATGGTAGAAGGCAATTCTGTCAAATTCCATGTGGTGAAGATGATTAGACTCATTGAGAGGCTTGGGCAATTAGGACTGGCAATAGATCATGAGCTAAGTATAGACTTAGTTCTACAGTCTCTTCTTGACAGCTTCAATCAGTTCGTGTTGAACTTGCATATGAATTGATTGGAATGCACTCTTCCCGAACTTCTGAATATGCTGGACATGGCAAAGAGGTCCATAAAAAAGGATAAAGGACCTTTACTTCTTGTTTCCTCTTCAAAGGTCCAAAAGAGGCCTAAGAAAAAGAAAGCTAAAAAAGGGAAGAAAGTAGAGTCCTAAGCTGAAAAGGCAATTAAGCCTAAGGGAGGTGTCAAAAAGAACAAAGAGATATGCTATCACTGTGGCAAGCTTGGGCATTAAAGGAGAAATTGCAAAGAATACCTGGCTACTATTAGCAAGAAAAAAAAGCTTGTAAAAGTTTCTAATTTAGGTAGTATTTGTTAAGATATACTATTTAATGTTATAAAGGTATATGATACTTTATATTGGTTCTAATAGGTATGACATATTGCGGACACTAGGGATAGAGATGAGTACGATCTTATTTAAGGAGGTGACCACATCGATGGACTACATAGAGTATTGGATGCTACATATGGATGGTTGCACTCCTATTTATATTTATATTTATGTTTTGATTTGTAGGATAATTTAATTAAATGTTTTTGAAACATTTATATTTAGCATTTCGATGTTGAAGTTTTAACGTTTCATGTTTGAAAATTATTTGGAATAATTATGTTTTGTTTCATTATCCATATTTCTTATTTTTCCTTGCGATAGTGTTTGATCAATTACAAATTGCAATTGATATCAAATTAGTTTGATTAAAATAAATATTAATCAATTAAGATTTATGATTAATTTATCAAATGGAATGAAATTTGTTTTGTATAAAGATGGAATTTTCTTATGAATAAAATATAGAGATGTTTATTCAAAAGAAGAAAACAAATTCATATAATGATATGATTTAGTCCATGCTTCTCCAATACATAAAGCCTAGAATAATACTACGTAATGATATGATTCCAACTATACATTGAGATGTATGCATGTAACATCATAGAATATTCAAAATAGTTTGAATATTACTTTCACAAAGGATCTTGGAATTTAGTGGGAGCATGATGACACTAAGAATAGAGGTTATTAGTATTACTATGTTACATCAGAATCTAACACTTATGATTTTGCATAGAGATACATAATCAATATAATTAAATGTATAAGAACTCTTTGAATTTAGTAGGATAGATGAGATGTATTATTCATATGAGATGAATCTACTAGATATGATCTACGTTGAGGTTTTACACCTTATTCTATCAATAGGTATCTAAAGAGTTAGATTTGATAGAATATACAAATGTACTTATCTCATACACATAAGATGGTTAGTGGGAGCAAATCCGATTCTTTGGTAATACAATTGCATACGATGCAATGTGTTTACAAAGAAGTTATAAAATTTAAAAGGCAAGCAACACAACCTGATAACTATATGATACAGAGTTATTTGGGCTTAATTTTGATAATAATTTGGCTAGGTTTTTGTAGTAATGCATAGAAATTAGTAGATTTTATTTAATTACTTTAGGTGAGTCAATCTAATCTTGGTTAATTTTATGTTTAATTTGGTGTTAATGTGGTTAAGATAGGTTGTTATTGATTTAATTGTGCTTTTGTAGGTGTTTGAAAGAAGAATTTTAGTAAAAGAAGGAGAGCAATTTCGAGGTGCAGACTTGCACTGCATATGTTTCGGTATTTTGGCCATAACTTTCTCTACAAAGCTCAAAATGAAGTGATCCTTGAACCATTGGAAAGATAAGAGAAAAATATACAACTTTTATGTTTATCACTTTACCCAGTTAGGTTTTTAAGATGGTCAAAAATCTTGTCAAATTTGATGCACTGCAGCAGTCCTAGAGCAATTGCGATTTTTGTTAATCAATTTGGAAAAATTACGACTTACATAGTTTGATGAGGAAATCTCAGCTGATATTGACTTCTTTCTTCACCTAACTTGGCCTAACTTCAAAGCCTATAAAAGCAACCTTTCGGAGGACTTAAGAGAGAAGAGGAAGAAAACACCAGATTGAAAGCTGAGAGTCAAGTCACAAAATTATTGAAGCTGAGAAGATTTTGAAGGATTCAAGAAGACTTGGAAGATCAAGATTATAATTCTTGAGTTTATTCTTTTTGATTATTCTTTGTTTTCTTAGTTTCTTTTTATTGTTTAAATTTTATTCAATGATAATGTGTGACTTGATGGGGAACTAAATTGTTTATCTAAGATTATGATTGAACTCAATATGTAGTCTGAATTATTTATCTCTCTTTTACTTATGTTTGATAGATTTAAGTTGTTTATTTTATTCTGTTTTTAATGCTTCTAATTGCCTGATCACCAATTAGATTGAATTGGAAACCTAAGTTAAACCTTGATGAAAGAGATTTAGGTAGGCCTTGAATAAAATAGCGTATGATCGAAGACACTTAGTTGATTAGGTGGTTTGATTTGCATATAGGGTAGACATACACCTATAAGCCATACGTAGCCAAAATTAGAGCACAAACTTAATGAATCTTTCTTCAATTTAATTTGCATAGACATATAGTAAATTAATTGGGAGAGGTATTTTTATGAGAAACTCGACAGAGACTTGTAAATAATTTAGGACTCTAGGTTAGCAATTTAATCCATTAAACTAAGTTAAGAGAGAGAGACAATAATCAGATGAAGTATTGAGGGATATTATAATCTTAGGTTTGGTAGTTAAGTGAGTTTTATTTACTATTTGATTTTAGTTTTTTTAGTTTTAATTTTTATTTTTATTTTAATTGTTTGGATAAAATTAGGGTGTTATAATTTTAGTAGTTAACAGTAGGAATTAAACAATTCTTCGTGGGAACGATACTCTACTTCATTACTATATTACTTGTTAACGATATGTGCACTTGCGTGAGAAAATTCAACAACAAGTTTTTGGCGCCGCTGCCGAGGAATTGATTCTTAATTCTTTCTTGTTAATATTAATACCAAGCATTCCTAATCTTACTTCAAACTTTTCTTTTTATTTTCAGATACTTTTGATTGAGGTGATGAACTATCTATGGTCATCTGAATAGTTTGTGCCTATGAGGGTTGCTAGTGATTATGCATTAGATGCAATCAGTGTTTTAGCCAACCAAGTAGATGCTTTGACTCAGAAAATTAACGCTTGGGAAGATAATGCTTTTCAAAGTCCTTTTGTTACGTGTGAGTTTTGTGGAGATAGGCATTCAAGCGATTGTTGTCCAGCCTATTATGAATCAATGCAATTTTATGAAAGCTTCGATGGGCAACAAAATAAGTCAAACCCCAACAATTACAATTCAAGATGGAATCATGAAAATTTTTCATAAAGTAATGATCATGGTCCTACATATTCATAGCAACCTATTTTCCATAATGGTTTTCAGTCACAAGTTAGAGCTCCTATGCTAGAGAAAAAGCCTTCAATAGAGGATATATTCATGCAATTCATGACAAGGACTGGTGCCATTTTTCAAAGTCAGGCAGCATCAATCCAAAATCTTGAGACACAAGTGGGTCAATTAACTAATGCCATCAATAATAGACTTCAAGATAATGGAGATAAAGTAGATCAAAGAAATACTTCCAGCAATCAAATTCAAGATGAAGAAATTGAGCAAGAAGAGAATGTATCTACATCACCACAACTCAAGCCATATGTGCCTCCCATTATTTTTCTAGATACAATTGATAAGTTACCTAAAGAGGTTGTTGATATGGAAAATCCAAAGAAACTCCTTGAAACTTGTTTGGTTCACGATGCAACAATAAAGGACCAGAATGAAGAGCTCACAAATGTTACACATGTTTTGAAGGCTACACCAAAAGAGCATTGTCCAAGAAGAACTCAATTTGAGAAGTCGAGTAAAAATCAATCTATTCCACCATCTTGGGTTGAGCAAGTACCAAATCTTGAGTTAAAGGCACTACAACCTCATCTTATGAGGAGGCTACTTCATACCTCAAGCTTTCTCCATACAAACTCAAACCTCAACCAAAGTTAAGCTAGTGACTATAAAGAAGCGCTTCTTGAGAGGCAACCCAAGCACTTTAAGTCACTTTCTTTTATTTTATTTTTATTTATTTAATTATTAAATTATTAACATTCTCTTTTATTTTTATAAGTAAAAAAAAACAAAAACAAAGAAAAGGAAAAGAGAGAGAAATTTAAAAAAAAAAATAAAAAATTTTGGGAAAGGGGGTAAGTCGCGGCTCCAGAAAGGGGAGGTCGCGGCCTAGAGAACCCCCCCTCAACAGGGGCCGCGGCAGCCCCCAAGCGAGGTCACGACCTCACGACAATTACCCACGAAGGCCGCAACGCCCACCAATGGGAGGCTGCAGCCCCGTGTTTTTGGGCTACCAACGTTGGGCAACCCCCCATAAAAAAAAAAAGAGAGAGCCCATTACCCAATAAAACTCCTCGTTTCTTTTCAGTTAATTTTTTTATTTCTACATTAACATTTTTTTTTGTAGTAAAAAAAATCCTCCTAAAAATTGAGAATGAGAAAGATGACAATAAGGAGGAAAAGGATTAGAGCTTCTACAAAAATTCATCCAATCATCAGGGGAGTATTCTTTACCTTTTCTTTATTTTTTCTAACATTGAGGTCAATGTTTAGTTTAAGTTTGGGGGGTGAATTTATTTTTCTGATGGTGAATATTTTGTGAAGTTTTAAATTTAATTTTATGTGCATGTTTATCTAGACTTATAAATAATTTAGGATTTGTTGGTAAAAGAATTTAATTTTTGTAGAATTTTACAAATCAAGAGTAAAATTGTGCTAATTTTTTTTGAATGATTTTTTTATCCAATGAAGATAACTAGTTGTCTTAAATTCTGAACTTTTGGTGAATAAGGTTTTTGTTTGGATTCATGCTAAATTCTTTTGTTAAATATCATTGTTAGGATGTGATTTCCATAATTTTGAGCACTATATCTTTTACTATGAATTATAATGAATATTTAGAGAAGGTTTATATTGATGAGAATTTTAGATTATGTCATGAATTCTAGAATTTACTTGATTTTCTCTCAAGGCGAAATCCTAGGCAATACTTAGTTAGGGAGATGATCTAGGTCATATTTGGACCGTTTGAGCCTAAAAAGCCAACCTGGTTAAATTTTTATCCTTAGTATACCCTTTTTGAGCCTAATTTCCTTTTCTTTGTTTAACTACATAATATTGAGCTTAGCTTTAAAATTAAATTTCCAATTTTGCAACCCTCACTCCTAAGCATGTATATTGTTTTAGGAAATATAAATTGAGCTAAATGTTGAAAAAGGTGGAATGGTGATGTTGATATGAAAAAAAAAGTTCAAAATATGAGAAAAAAAATAACCCCACTACCTACAAAACAAAGAAAATAAGTTTGGGGGTGTGAAATTGTGAAAAAAAAAAGTGTTGGATGAAAGAAAAAGTTCAAATGTGGAAGAAAAGGTGTACTAGGAGAAGAAAAATAGAGCTCTGTATATAGGTCATAGAAAAATTATGTGCTTAGGGTGATTTGAGCCACATTAATATCCTTTATCATACCTTGACCCTAGCCATACATTACAAGCTTTATAAAGTCCAATTGATCCCTAGCTTTGTATTGGTCTACATTAGTGGAGAGAGAGATGAAAAGTAAATATATGGAAATCTAGTACTAATTTGAAATTTGTGTTGGTATAAACTCATCCGGATATCATGATATTCTTGGTAAAACATTTCACACACACGCGAAAATCCATTCGAGAATGTGCTTGCATTAGAGTTGAAACATGAATTTGAATGAGACTTATATTTTTCCTTAGATTAATGATTTATAGATATAATTTTAAGGAAATTATAAAGAATCATTGAGTTGGTGCATTTTATCTCTAGTAGTAGTAGTAATAACTATATTTAGTTTTCTTTAACTGAATTTGATTTTCATAAGTTCGGTTCTTTTCTATGTTTTGCTCGAGGACTAGCAAAATCTTAAGTTTGGGGGTGTGATAACTCTATGATTTAGAGTTATTTGGGCTTAATTTTAATAATAATTTGGCTAGGTTTTTGCAGTAATGCATAGAAATTAGTAGATTTTATTTAATTATTTTAGGTGAGTCAATCTAATCTTGGTTAATTTTATATTTAATTTGGTGTTAATGTGGTTCAAATAGGTTGTTATTGATTTAATTGTGCTTTTGTAGGTGTTTGGAAGAAGAATTTTAGTAAAAAGAGAGCAATTTCGATGTGCAAACTTGCACTGCATATATTTTGGTATTTTGGCCATAACATTCTCTACAGAACTCCAAATGAAGCAATTCTTAGACCATTGGAAATATAAGAGAAAAATATACAACTTTTATGTTTATCACTTTACTCAGTTCGGTATGTATGATGGTCAAAAAGATTTGAAGCATTCATATTGAACATAGACATTGCATTCTTAATCTTGGAGTGTTTTATGATCATCAAAAATAAGAGATAGAGAATGTTGACTCTATATGTTTTTGATGATAGCAAAATATTTTCATTCATTTGTGTCTAACATTTCTATCTAAATGTGCAGGACAAAAAGTCATATGGAAATAATAAATCAACCTTTCAAATGTATATATCAAGAATCATGAAAATGAAGAAAGATGATTGATCAACTAAGAGAAAGGTCTTTGGCTAGATAATGAAGAATGTTGGTTGACTAAAATTTAAATTGGAGAAACGGTGGGCTAAAGAATATTGAGAAATAGAACCAACTTAGTCAACCAAGAAAAGGGTTAGTCGACTAAGAAGCTACTACCAAAATTTGGACTTCAAGACAGAACCAACTTAGTTGACCAAGAAATGGGTTAGTCGACTAAGTGCACACTGCCAGAACTGTCAGATACAGGGAACAAAAAATAGAGATGACTTAGTTGACAAAGATATCGGTTAGTCGACTAAGAGCATTCTGCCTGCAAATTTGAAATCTGCACTAAAAGATAGAGTAACGGCTAGAACTAACTCCCAACTGTCTCCAACGGCTAGAAACTATCCAACTACCATCAGAGATGTTTCTCCAAGTGTAAAGGGGTCTCCTAATAGTTAGAAATAGTTTTTAAGAAGTGTTAAAGAGATTTGAGTCACATAAGAGCTGAAAAACCAAAAAATCTCTCTTGTACCTTGCTCACCTAAACGCCCATTCTTTGTACTTGTATTCTACACTCAACTTTGTACCATTTAGATCAACTTGTGATCATAGGTACTTTATTTTACTTCTCTTCGTGTATTCTTATTCATTTCTTTGTACTTTCTTTTTCATTTACTCTAAGTGGTTGTTTCAAGCAAGGTTTGCTTGAAAGTGTTAAGGTTCTAACTTAGCCTTTAAAAGTTAGGTGTTGGGTTTTAGTTTAGCCAATGAAAAACTAGTGTAAAAGGTTTTGGCTGAGTCTACTAAAAGCCATTATAAAGCTTGGTGAAAGATTGTGAATTTCACCAGTTCTGAGTGGATTTGTTGGGAAAATCCTTGGTTGGATAATCAAGGTAGTGGATGTAGGTCTTGGACCAAACCACTCTAAATTGTGCTGTCTTGTTTACTTTGTTTTTGTTTTTTTTTCTATCCTTCATTTGTCTTGCCCTTATCTAGACTTTGAGACAATATTTGAAAGAGCCAATTTATGCTATTCACCCCCCTCTAGCACATATTATTGGGACCAAGAAGTGGTATCAAAGCTAGTTTCATGTTTTTAAGGTTTAACACCCTTTGGGAGGATCCAAATGGCTATCCAAAAATTCATAGTTGCTGAGGGACAATCAACAAACAGACAACCTCTATTTGATGGCTCTAACTATCCTTGTTGGAGCACTAGGATGTCAATTTACCTTAGAGCTATAGATTATGAGATGTGGGATGTCATAACCGATGGTCCCTTCATTCCTTTAACACTAAATGTTGTAACCAATAAGTTAATTCCTAAGCCAAGGTCCAAGTGGACAGAAGCTGAAATAAGGAGAGTACAAACCAACTCTAAAGCCATGCATACTCTCATTTGTGCACTTGATTATAAAGAATATGATAAAGTGTTCATGTGCAAAAGTGCCAAAGAAATTTGGCAAAAATTAGAAAAGTTATATGGAGAAACGAATATGGAAAAGGAATTGGAAGACAACTCTTGTGAGGATCAATGCTCAACAAGCAACATGGCAAATGGAGACAAGGAATCAAGTGAAGATGCAAACAAAAATTGATTTGGAAAAAAAATGAAAATTTAGAAAAGGATTTTAAAGCTTACCAAAAGCAAATTGATTTTTTGGAAAAAGGAAATTTTGACGTGAAAATAAAATTTGAAGATTTATTAAATAAGAAAGTGGAAGAAAGATCAAACTTGTGCTTGATGGCCAGAGATGATGAATCTGAGGTGTCTTCTACTTCTTGTGATATTTCAATTAATGAGTTGCAAGATGAATATGAATGTCTCTATGATGAGTTTGAAAAGCTTGCATCAAAATATAAAACTTCAAAAAGAAAAGTTGCATCTCTTGAAAATGATTTGGAAAAGATAAGACATGATTTCAACTCTGTTTTTGAGCAAAGAAATTTTCTGCAAATTGAATTAGAACAATCAAAAACAGATTTTGAAAATCTACAATTGGAGTTGAAAAACAGAACAGATGCTTTACAAGCTGCAATTGCTGAAAATACTGCTCTTAAGAATTTAAGAAAAAAATAATCAAGAAAGAGCACAAATTTCATAAGAAATGGTAATGATTTCTCCTCTAGATGCTTTGTATGTGATAGAACTAGACATTTATCCTATGATTGCTTTAGGAAATGAAATGTGCAGAAAATTAGAAAAATTTGGGTTCCAAAAGGAACTTTATGCAACGAGACTAACTTTTAAGGATCCAAAGCAATTTGGATACCAAAGATCAAATGAAAAATGTCTCTTGTAGGAGTGCTAGAGCAAGGAGAAACAATTCTTGAAGAGTGAGTGCTCTTGAGTCACACATAAAGGAAAATGGGTGATATCTATGCTAAAACTCTTTTGTTTGTTTAAACGAGATTTTTGATTGCTTATTTATTGAATGTTTCATTGATTTAGCTTGATTTCTAAAATTGTTTGCTCTTCTTAATTGAAAACTTTGGTTGCCTATTCTTGCTTGAATATTAAGTGCAAAATTCTTTGAGCTTTATTGATAAATCTTGGCTATGCAACTTGATTTGATATGATACATGCTATAAGTTGGCAGGAAGTATGAATCTAAAGATGGAGTATGTACTTATATTTGATCTTGAATATGTCATCATCCTTATTTTGAGAAAATTGTTTTACTAAGATTGATTGATTATGGAAAATTGTTTCTATAAAATTTCCTCATGATTTATGACATTGTTTCTCTACTACTTCTTTGAGGAAAAAGATTTTTACGCATAATTTTGAAATATAAAAGTTTCGATAATGTGATAGATATATGAGCATACTTAATGACTTACACTCACATTTATTCAAGTAGCCTAAAACAAGGAAAATTGAGTTAAAAAAAATTGTCCTTGATTTCCTTGTGCCTAACATAAGTCGACCATTTGAACAATCTTGATTTACATTCTAGAACTTGTTTGAATAGTTCAAGATGGTTGATAATGAGCTTGAAAGTTTTGACTACTTGAATTGGCACTTTTAAAGCAAAATGAGTTTATATGAGAAAATGTTGCCATCCTTTAAGTTTAGAATGATATATGAATTGAACAAGTTTGCTTCATAATGAAAAATACTTATGACTTGTTCTTATTGGATGTGCATATTTGCTTGTAAGCTTGAATGGTCACAAGGGCATTTTTGGAACATAATTGTGAGATATTTGCAAATGACCCTTGACATGCATATACATGATTCATTATGCCCATTACATATTTCATAAATCATTTAGAGCATAATGAAACAAATTGAGTGACATTGAGCTCATGATTTTTCACAAAGCAAGTATAATCTTCAATGTTTCAAGTTAAAAAGTTTACAAAGAAAGATTAAATATTTATCAATTGATTTTCTTGCAAAATCTTTTTATTCTCTTTGATTGAAATTAATTCTTTATTGTTAATGACATAGCATGATTGAGCAAACTTGATTTTATATATTTATATAAATTGCACAAATTCGATGTTGCTTGGTATTTCTCTTATGATTGGTAAAATTGATTGAAAGGGAATTCTTAAGCAAGATTTTGAGTGTGATAATTTAACACTGATGGAATTTTTTAAGCAAAAGAACATATCTATTTGCAATGTTTGGCATCCTTGAGATTATAATGATTTCAATGATATATAACTTGAACAAGCATACCTTCTGTTGAAAATGCCATTATATCTTGTTCTTGTTACAAATGATTGCTTGAATAACCTCAAGGGCATTTTTGTCCATATGCTGGAAAATTGTAGAAAGTGCTAAATTTGATGCTTATTATGCTTAAAAATTGTTTAAATACTTGTTATACATGTTATAAGTCATAGTCATGCATCATGATGTAAATTGAATATGTTTAAGCATATTAAAGGCATGATTCTTCAAATGAGCGTTTCAACTTTTTAGCACTTGTGAACAATGAGCAATAAAAGCCAAAATTTGAGTTCACGTGTTTTTCTTGAAGAATCTTTGATCATACATCTCTAAAATGATGTTTTAACATGGTTGAAATGAAATTCTAAATTGTTCTCACATAAATCCATGTTTTGAGATCATTATACCTTAGAATATTGCATGTTTTGCACCTTTCTTTGGATTTTCAATATGCAGGAATCAAGCATAATTGACTCTTTAGCATTACTAGTTGACTATTGTAGAACAAAATGCAAACAATGCTACTGGACCCAAGGGATATGTAGTTGACTCTTGAGTGCTCTAAAACCAAAATGGACAGGTTTTGAGTTCCAAAATGTCTTTTTACTTTACATCTTGTCCATTACAATATTTTCTTCCTTATATTTTGTCACGACCCGGTACTCCCCTCGAGCCCGTGACAACCGCGACGGTGTCCCGATAGACACTTATTGCCCGGAATGTCAACCCGAAACCCCGCAAGGCTTTACTATCAGTTTCTCTGTTCCCTTGTGAGCAACCATTGTCAAATATCGTGTTCTAAAATATTTTAAGCTGTTTCCAACTTTAAACAAATAAAATATTAATTTTTCATCTCACAAGGGTATTTTGGTCATTTTTCTCAAAAATTTTAAAACTAGCTAAAATATAATATACAAGTACAAAACACACAATTCATATTCAAAATGAGTTTAAAAGTCTAAAATCTTCATTTAAAACGAAATTATGGTTATTTGAATATAATAAGAAAATAAAAGAAATATTAAGTAAAATATTCTATTTTCTTATAAAACAATATTTATAGAGTTATACGTGAATAATTTTTATAACGTAAAAGCTAAATAAATTTATACATACTTAAATACAGTAAGCCAAAATATTTAATTTAATTTACAATAACAAGAGTGCCCCCGAATAAACAAAAGTAAAGAGGACTGTGAACCTACGGTTTGGAAAATGCAGATCCCACTGTAGTCCTCGATGAGATCAGCTATATACAGTCTATACTGAACCTGAAATGGGTGGAAAGGAGGGTGGTGAGATTATAAAATCCCAATGAGTAAACAAACATCATCATAAACATCTAGAGTTGAGTACATGGAGACAATAAAATAAATCATCATAAACTGGGTTATAGCATTAGAACACATTTTGTTCAAAACACGTAAAGAGGCTTATGAATCTCATAAAAATCTAGGCTTGTGCCATAAATCCATTCTCGGGGACACCTTGGCCGAGGCATCCTACCGAGACTGCCAAGGCTATTAAAATTCACATTTCACATAAATCATGTTTTTGTTTTGAAAACATAGCCGTTCCTTGGCGTTGGTTGAGTTCCCCCTCACGTGGTGGTTTAGCGTGAAGTGAACCCTAAACTTTACCCCAGGAGATACCCTACGCGCCTCTCCGTTCGAGGTAAGAATATAATGGGGTTTACCGTGCCCCTCTAAAAGGCTGGTCCACAGAAACCCCCTACTGCAGTGATTAATTAATATATAATCCACCATATAATAAAACTCAATAACATGATATGTCAATTTTGTAATTCGTAGTTTTTCAAGGTAACCAAACAATTCGCATTTCAATACAATTGCCAACTAGCCAATCATGCTCGATTTATCATAAGCCAGTTAATTTAAACAATCAAATTGCCACAATTAACAGTCTCCGTGTACTCTATTTTTCAAAATCACTATTAATTTCAAAACAATTTATAATTTAATTTCATTGAAACTCATTTATTCATAAAACATGAAAATTTATCTTTTTAAATTCCTTTTTCCATAGAATTCATGAAAGCATTTAAAAACCACCCTAGATAATTAAAATGACAGTAAGTTTACTCACTATGTCTAGAATGCAGACTTTCGAAGCACTCTGTCTACTGGTCCTCGGATGCAATTTCCTTGCCTTTATCGGAGGACTCACCACCTTGACACAATACAAAATCGAGAGTTTCACCAAGTTGGTACTAAATCAAAATTAAACTAATTTAGATTACCAATGCATGATATGGAATGCAAAAATGCACTGGTAACTATCTAAACCCGGTATTGGCCTAATTCGTCTTATCACCCGATTAAATTCCTAACGGGTCCGTTTAAACTCCAATTTAATTCTTTTCAGTTTCTATACCTCAATTGCACCCAAATTAACCTAATGTCCCTCAGTGTGGCACAAATTATCAGTCCCAACAGCAAATTACGAAAATACCCCTAGTGGGTAAAAATTCATATTTTTGCTCCGAAAATTCCCATTATTTTTCTAGGCTCATAATTCATCATTCCTTAACCAATTCTCCTAGAATAAAATCAAACTCATCCTCACTCACTACATGGTAAATTCAGCCATTAATGGTTGGGGGAGAAAATAAATTCTTTTCTTGTTGTTTTGTTTCTAAATATGCTAAACTAACTAAAAACACTAACATAAATTAAAATCAAATAAATCCAACAACTTTCTCTCTCCTAACCCATTTTTTCAGAATTGAATTCATCATGAAAACATGTAATTTAATCATGGAAAATAAAGAGAAATGCTTGGGAATAAGAAAACTCAAGCTTAATAGAAAAAACTAACCTTTTTCACTTAATTTCCTTGAAAATTCACACTTTTTCTTTGATTTTCTCTCTCTAGGGTTTTGTTTTTGTTTTCTCTCTCTTCTTGCTCGTTTGGCCGGCCATGGGGTGGAAGATGGGCTGATTTTGTGCCTTTTAAAAAGGAAAATAATAAATTAATAAAGGCATGACACATGGCATCATGTCATTGGCCCGTTTTTAAAATTTTAAAAATTTAAACATTTTATCCCCACCACATGTTTAGTCAAGGGTCAAAGATGAAGACAAAGGAAGACCATGTGCTGGAAAAAATATCCTGGTGGTGGAAAATTACAATTTTGCCCCTGAGGTGGCAAAATTACCATTTTACCCCTATACTCCAAATTATACCGAAATTAAAATTTTTCACTTCTAAACCTCAAATCATACTTCAATAAGTCAAATTATACTCTAATAAGTCAAATGGGGTCAAAAAAATCTTTTCTAAAATTCCCATTTTGTCCCCAAGTGGCAAATGACCATTTTGCCCCTAGTTAGGAAAAATTCCGATTTGACTCCAAATTGATCCTCAAACTCCAAATTACCATTTTAAGTCATCCATGAACTGTGAAACTCTTAATCTCACCTTAAAATTCCTATTTGATATACTTCGAGGATTAAATAAATTTTGTTGTACCTCTAGGTACAATACCGACTTTTGTAAATTTTTCGGGACTCTCCTAGCATGCAATCATGCTATCATCACATGTATGTCATGAATAGTATTTTATAAGGTCGGGCTTTACATATTTTGTTTTTCAAAGATGATTCTTAACTTTTAAAAACATGCAACATGAATACTCTCATGATCATTTGGTGCAAGTCATGTTCTTGAAATTGCAAAACTTACTGAAAAATGGGAAATCTTTTTTGATGAAATAAATCTATCTATTCCCAAGCATGACACTCATATTGATTCCATAAATTCTCATGTAGTTGCAATGACAAAATAGAAATATGAGAAATTATTCATCAATTTTTAAATTTGTTAATTCGATTGGATTTTCATGTGCTTATATTAAAAATATCTTCTCATGAAAATTGAAATGTTCAAATGCTAATCTAGGAACAATTCTTGAAATATATTTTACGTTTGTGCTTAAATGATTGTTTCAAAATTGATTTCTTGATTATGCATACAAATTTGATTAAGATGAACTCATCAAACTTAATGAAAATATTATTGGTTCATTTACTATATTAGTCAAGACACATCCTTATATGATTTTTCTTTATGCTTGACCTTAAGGTTTGAAGTCTAAAACTTGACTTGAGCTATACATTTGAACATGAATATAATTGTCAAGTTTGATCATGGCATATATTGTGAGTTGACATAGTTGAAATTTATTTTGAATATGCATTTAAATGTTAACTATGTCTTCATTGAGCCTTAACGTTTACATGATCTAAAGATTTTGTGTGCATCCAACTTTAGCTTACAGGTCACCATAAACAACTTGACATGTCAAATAGAATATGGCCTATAGCTTTAGTTAGCAATGAATGCCTAATGTGCTTTGATTAAATATCTCTTTTTTTGAATCTTGATAATTGGTATTCATTGATGATTGAATGTTCACTTTGAATATATTCATGAGTTGAGTGCTTTACTTTCAATATTCTATAACAATTTATATCACCCTTGAATCATGAATTATTGAGAAATTGTATGTACTTTGAACTTCAATGGTTGCATATTTTTTCAATGGGTATATGTCTATATTGAACTCATGCTTGCATTTTGATGAACGAAATTGGAATCATGATTAAGGAAGATAGCCATGTTATTTCTTGTAATCATGTTTGTGCTTATTTGATCATAACTTTCATACATGATTGCAATAAATGCAAAATGCTTTAGTCATGCTTCATTAATAATGATATGCCTTTTGTGAAAGTTCTCCTTGAATTGACAATTTCATATATAATATGGAGAATACATCTTGCAATGTTTGCTTCAAAATGATTTGGATGAATGACCGCTTGAAATTGATTGGGAAGAATACTCACTAAAAATGCTTAATGATGATATTTTTTAATTTCTCCTTAAGTTGCTATTTTCATTTATGAATTAGGGAATTTCTTGGAAATGCTTGATTGATATTACTTGGCTGATTGATATTGGGAATAAATAATGAATGTTTGATGATGATTAATAATACTTGATGATAATTGAGAATAGTGCTTGAAGACTAATGATACCTTAGACATGCCTAAGAACTACTTAGCAAATACTTCTTGAAAATATGAGTATGTGATGCATATGTTGAACATCTATTCAAATGCTCATACTTTTTTGGTTCCATGAATACTTGAGTATTAGGGAAATAAATTGAATATCCATATGAATGCTCATTTATTCTAGGCTCATGATTTCTCTCCTAATATTTGATATATTGAGGATCTTTAACAATTTGTATTGAGCTTATGATTTCTTAAGAGGGAGTCAACCATTGTCATTGATATCATAACAAATTAAGATCTTCAACAACAAGGTTTGGTGAGAATTCAACATTTGGTATTCTTCGCTACCAGTAACATATTTCTAAACACCAAAATAGATATTGTGCCTTATATTGCTTCTCATTTAAATTTGAATGTTGAAATGCATAATTGGTATCAAGCCTTAAGTTTTTTCAATTAGTGTCTAGCTTTAAAATTAGCATCGAGCTTTATAATTGTCTTTTCTCTCTTGAGCTTTAAATTGATCATATCTTTCTTAAATGTTTTAAGCCTTGAAGTTGATATGCTTGGAATGCTTAATGATAAGGGAAGTCTTTACTAGTGCTTTACCAATTGATATAATGAGCTTTAAAAAGATTCCATCTCTCATAATTGATATTGTGCTTTTATAAAGGGGGGGATTTTACTTATATCTATCAATTGGTATATTGAGCTTTAATACTTGGTATTGGAGTTGAAATATGGCTTATGTGCTTATTGAACATCTTTATGATTATTTTTCTTGAACTGCATAATTATTATGTCCACATTTTGATTACAGGTATTTATACATGCGGCTTTGTTATTTATGATTCTTTTGATGAATTAATAGTTGAATGTGCTTAATGGGTATATTTCTTAATGACTTGGTTGAAGATATTAAGTGCATATATATGATGACTTGGAGACTTTATGGTTACATATTCATGGTCTTAACGCTTATATTCTTGATGGATTTTGCTAACCATTATTTCTTGAGCTTAAGTGTTTAATACTCACTCTTCTTAACCTTTTTGATATAACAAAAAGGGAGAGAAGGTTTATGAGCAAATTTAATTTTATGCATATGTTGAGGGGGAGATTTTAAAATCATTTCAAATGCAAATTATGCTCATAGTTTTGTCATATCAAAAAGGGGGACATTGTTAGCTTTAAAATTATTATAGTTTTGATTATGACAAAATGATCAAATTTGCTTGAGCATTATTTGAGTAATTCTTGACAAATTCTTGAAATGATTTAACTCCCATACACTTGTTCTTACATTGACACAAGCTTGACTCTTGAAGTTATTGAACTATATCTATAAGCTTGTATGACTTAGGTGTATGAGTGTTTATGATTCTCATTCATTAAAGTTTGATTTAAAGATTAAAGGAAAATCTTGATGCACTCATTAAGGAGGAGTTTTGAATATCTTGTTTAATGATGAAAAAGAAAAAGGAGAGAAGAAAGACTAAATCAAATAGAGTTAAATAGGTCTTCATGTTTAATTTATGTGTGTGATGCTCAATTTTGGTTTTGTTGAATATTATGTAAAGAAAAGTAGATGCATTGACTAAGGGGGAGCAACTCATTATGCATAAAGATTTGAAACATTCATATTGAACATAGACATTGCATTCTTAATCTTGGACTGTTTTGTGATCATAAAAAATAAATGATAGAGAATGTTGACTCTATATGTTTTTGATGATAGCAAAATATTCCCATTCATTTGTGTCTAACATTTCTATCTAAGTGTGTAGCACAAAAAGTCATATGGAAATAATAAATCAACCTTTCAAATGTATATATCAAGAATCATGAAAATGAGGAAAGATGATTGATCAACTAAGAGGAAGGTCTTTGGTTAGATAATGAAGAATGTTAGTTGACTAAAATTTAAATTGGAAAAATGGCAAGCTGAAGAATATTGAGAAATAGAACTAACTTAGTCAACTAAGATAAGGGTTAGTCGACTAAGAAGTTACTGCCAAAATCTGGACTTCAAGACAGAACCAACTTAGTTGACCAAGAAATGGGTTAGTCAACTAAGTGCACACTGCCAGAACTACCAGATACAGGGAGCAAAAAACAGAGACGACTTAGTCGACTAAGATATCGATTAGTCGACTAAGAGCATTATGCTTGTAAGTTTAAAATCTACACTAAAAGACAGAGTAACGGCTTGACCGACTGGCAACTGTCTCCAACGGCTAAAAAACTATCAAACTACCATCAGAGATGTTTCTTCAAGTATAAAAGGGTCTCCCAACAGTTAGAAATAGTTTTTAAGAAGTGTTAAAGAGATTTGAGTCACATAAGAGCTGAAAAACCAAAAATCTCTCTTGTACCTTGCTGCACCTAAATGCCCATTCTTTATACTTGTATTTTGCACTCAACCTTGTACCATTTAGATCAACTTGTGATCATAGGTACTTTCTTTTACTTCTTTTCTTGTATTCTTAAAGTGAGGGATTCACTCTAAGTGGTTATTTCAAGCAAGGTTTGCTTGAAAGTGTTAAGGTTCTGACTTAGCCTTTAAAAGTTAGGTGTTGAGTTTTAGTTTAGCTCGTGAAAAACTAGTGGAAAAGGTTTTGGCTAAGCCTGCTAAAAGCCATTGTAAAGCTTAGTGAAAGCTTGTGAATTTCACCGTTTCTTAGTGGATTTGTTGGGAAAATCCTTGATTGGATAATCAAGGTAGTGGATGTAGGTCTTGGACCGAGCCACTCTAAATTGTGCTATCTTGTTTACTCTGTTTTTGTTTTATTTTCTATCCTTCATTTGTCTTGCCCTTATCTAGACTTTGAGACAATATTTAAAAGAGCCAATTTGTGCTATTCACCCCCTCTAGCACATATTATTGGGACCAACAGCATATTCTCTAAATAGTTTCTGATAATTCTATTATTGAGATGAGGCATCAATAATGCTTAAAGATCAGCACATGCTATGTTCTTTATTTGTGAAGTTAGCAACTAGTCTCATAGGTTGAAGTATGGAGAAACTTGGAACTAGGATTGTGGGTGCTCGCTTAGGAAAGCAAGTTCATGGAACATGACCCAACATACGAAGTGCATTTGGTATCTCACTTTAGTGTCTATGCAATACTTCTTTTGTGACAGTCATGTAAATACTCCTTAGACTTGAGACACTAGGTTGTCTTATATGTAGAGTGTTATGCTTTGATTTCATCCCTATGAGTGCCTAACCAAGGATGCCAAATCAGGATGTTTTTGAGTATAGCATGAAGCATGTGAAGCCAAATGAGTGGTCAAGATAGAAATCATCACCCCAAGTAAGTAAGGGGATATATCTTAACAATTCTTAATTGATGTTAGTTTATTGAAGTCCTTACCCAAGGCTACTTGGAGATTATGGAAAAGAATTTCGTAAGTCTCTATTAAACTAATAATCTAAACTCAATAACGATATGGAGATCTTTGAGAGTAAACACTGCACTATGCTCTTATCATCTTTCGGATATACGATGAGGGAATGAATTACATTGAGAGACTAATCACTGAAAGGTTAAATTAAACCATCTTGACGCTTTTTAACATTTGGGTGGCCATGATGCATTGTTAGATGTCAATCTTGGTCTATGGAATTAAATTAATTAAGATTATAATTTAATTCCATTGTCAACATGTTGGAATCCTAATGGGTCACACACAAAAGGTGATTATTGAGATTAAATTAGGAATGCTGATTAAGTTGGTCTTAATCAATTAAAGACTTCTAAGCTTTTAGACTTAATCGATTAATTATGGACTTAATCGATTAAGAACATATATGCATTTATTGTTATCGATTAATGTAATCATTATTTTATTAATGATTTATAAGTTTTTAAGGACTTAATTAAAGTTGTTTAATTAAGTTATTGGATTAATTTGTAATTACATAAAAGTTATGTAATTAACCTAATTAGGGCTGAAATTAATCCAAGTATATAAACCTTGCTACAAGCCTAATTTCTGAAAGAGAAAAAAAATGAAAATCTAGCCAGCTAGTGTGTGTCGCCCACGATGAGTATAAAGGAGAAAATTAGTTTTCTTTTTGACTATTTGACATAAAGGTTTTTTTCTTTAGTGAAACGTGTTATGAACACTGCTTTGCAAGCACATTGCAAGGCTTAGCAATCCCACCCTAACATAAGGTTTCTCATAATCATCGTGTGGACTTTATTAGAGGCTAGACAAGAACCTCTTTGATAGCTTTGGTTTGCTACAACCAAGCTAAGTGTGAGGTCAATGACAAGGGCTATTCAAGGCTTTAGATAAGGAATCTGGCTTTCTTTAGCAATGAAGGTAATGATCTATGATAATATGTTTGACATATGAATGCTTGATGACAATCTAGAGACCTTTGAAGATGACCTTGGGTGGTAAGCCCGGTATGGTATGTTTTATTTGTTTCAGCTGCGTAATTTTATTTTCAATTACATTGTGATGCATGGTTAGCCTATCCCAACATAATGATATTATGGTAAGAGGCTTGCTTGGGCCTAGTGGGTTATGCTCATTTCAGTCCATGCGCCGGTCATGGTCCCTCTAGGAAATAGGATGTGACATAAGAATCTAACCAATTAAATTGAAAAGTAATTAGTAAAAATGTTTTATCTTACTTTAATAATGTTTCCCCAAGATTAGATTAGCTCTATATGGCTCCAAGAATCCATTTGTGGCTTAGGGTTTTAAATGGGTAAAGTGAGAAAACATAAATCATCAAAACCTAGTTTTTAGGAGTGAAATCGTTACCTTTCGAACCTAGAATCCAAGATTTATTGATGAGATTTGAAGGTTTTAGAGGGTGTGAAGTTTGAGAGAAAATGGGTGGAGGAATGGAGAGTTAAGACAAAATAAAGGAAATTTTGGTTTTGGGGCTTTTAAGCCCGTTTTAAGCTGATTTGGTAGCCTAGGATCGAATAAAGTGGGCCTATAGTCGATCTTGGATCAGAATGTCTGACTTATCCTGCTTTTTACTTCATAGGATCGACCCTCTATGCATTAGGTTCAACTTCTTTTGTCCATATTTGTAAAATTTATTCATTTTAAAGCCTAAATCCATTATAAATCTCTTCCACAACCTCAAACCATTTATATATGACTTAAATCTTTACTCAAAAACTCAAACATAAGATGAAAACTCCAATCTAAGCATCAAATCTTTGGATTCCTCAAATATGTTCATAGAATTGTTGCCGAAGTATCATAAGGAATGCTTCCTACACTTAACACATCCACATATCATCAAAGAATTCTCCTAATATACAACAAATTTCAAAATCATTCTCTCTACAATATAGTTCATACACATATTCCACAAGCACACACAACGAGGTTCAAATTTACTTTTTAATAACTTAGCCCCTATCACAGATAGACCATATCAAAAGTCAAGGATGTTATAGGTTATTTGTAAAACCCAACCCTATAAATACATGTCATGACATACATGCACTGAGTAGCATGTTATTATGCTAGGAAAGCACATAAGAAAAGACGAAACCCGATATCGTACCTAACGGTACACTTGAGTTGATTTAACCTCGAACTAGTTCAAATAGGAATTGTAGGATGAAATTTAATATTTTATAGTCCAGGAATGACAAAAATGATTGTTCGGAGTTCGAGGGTTCATTTGGGGTAAAATTGGAAATTTTGATGTTCAAGGGCAAAATCGTTATTTTGCCACCTAAGATAATAATTTGATCATGGAGTGAAATTTTTGACCAAGATTAACTATTTGGAGTATAATTTAATGATAGGAAGTGAAAAAGTTTAATTCTGGTGATTTTTGGAGTGTAGGGGCAAAATCGTAATTTTGCCACCCACGGACAAAATTTGAGATTTTGAGAGAATTTAGATCAAATTTGATAAATTGGAGAATGGACTGAGTATAAGGGGTGAAAAATATGTCTATGGGCAATTTTTCAATTTTTGGGGCAAAAATGTAATTTTTGACTTTTACGGGGGCAAAAGTGTAAATTTCAAAAAATTACTCCACCGAGACTTTGGATGAGTCTGAGAATTTTATCTAAGCTATGGATATGTGGGACAAGTGTATGGTGAAAATTTGGAAACAAATGGATGAAATTTTAAAGATGGGCCAATGGGAAAGTGACACATGGCATTTTTTAATGAAATAATATTATTTTAATGAAAAGTCAGCCATTTAAACCCAAATTTTGAGTGCTGGCCGGCCATAAGGAAGAACAAGAGAGGAAATAGAGAGGAAAGGAAGAAAAAAAGAAAAACCAAAGAGAAACAAGAAAATTCAAAGGGAAATTCGCGGTTTTCGACCGTTTACGCGTCTAACGGTAAGATTTTTCGATTTTAGCTTGATTTCTACCTTTCCTATGCCTTTATTTCCATTTAGCATGCTTGAGGAGAGAGATCAAAAAGTGATATCAAGGGCCGGACAAAATTTTAGGAGAGAGAAATTGAAATTTTTAGGTTTTGATTTTTAGTTAAATTGATAGTTTTAGTTAGTTAAATGTGTTTAGAAATTAAATTGGGCAAGAAATCAGTAAATTTTCACAATACCCACTCTTGGCTGGATGCTCAATGCTGTACAATGATGATGAATTGATTTTATTCTAAGGAAAATGAAGAGAAAATGATGAAAAACGATTAAACGTGATAGAAAAACAAAGTAGAAAATTAACCGACTTAATGTCCCATTTTTGGCCGAATTTTCCAAGGAAGGGAGTGAGCTGATTTTGTTGTTTTTAGAAGGTTATTGGCTGATATTTAATGGTTAGAAATGTTGGAGAGAGAATGGGATGATTTAGAGCTAAAATGGAGCGCGTTAGCAATTTATCGGGCAAAGTGCCAAAAATAGGTTAATACCGCATTTAAGCCGTTTTAGGCTATTACATTTCATACCATGCATTAGTATAGGATTTAAGTTAATTATATAGTGATTTAGCATCAATGTGATGAATTGTGTAAATTTTTGTAATGTGTCTAGGAGGAGAGCCTTCCGGAAAAGGCAAAGAAGTCGTACCCGACGAGTAGTGATCGGGGCACTTAGAAAGCTTTTAGTTTGTACAAACGGTGAGTAAACTTATTATTATTGTAAATTATCTAGAGTTTATTTTTAAATGCCCTTTATGTATTTTATGAAATGAGAATGAGATTAAAACGGGATTTTTGATGTTTTAGGAATAAATGTGACAAATAAAAATATATTGTATTGATTATGAAATTGAGTAATTTGAGGCTACAAATTGACTTGAAAAAAATATATTTTCCTAGGAATGGCTTATGAGAAATGAGTATATGTGGCTATATTTTGTGAATGCATTGGGAAATTTATGTAAGTTGTTTTACTATGCAGGCTGGATAAATAAATAAAAGCCACGTTATACTGTCGAAATTTTATTAAAATTGGTGGGTTAGTCACTGTAGTGACTGGTTTCCGTGGACTGCCTATTAGAGGGGCACGGTAAACTCAGTTATATAGTTACTCCGGTTGTAGAGGCGAGGAGGGTAACTCCCGGGGTAGTATTAGAGCTCACTTCACGTCGAACCCCCACGTGAATGTGTAACTCGGCCAACGCCAAGGAACGACTGGTTTTTAAAAATAAAAATGTGTTTCACGTGTGAATATTTTAACACCCTTGGTGGACTCGGTTAGATGCCTCGGCCAAGGTATCCCCGAGGATTAGTTTTGGCTTGAGCCTTATTTTAATAAAAGACATAAGCCTTTACAACTGTTTTGGTAAATTACAAATATTTTATGGTTTAAGAAACAAATTGAAAACATTATGAAATGTGTTGAAATTTGTTGTTTAAACTTGCCTCCATTTTACTCGCCTTTAGATATTTATGATAATGTCTGTTTACTCATTGGGATTGCAAAATCTCACCCAACTCCTTTCCACCCATTTCATGTTCAGTATAGACTGTAGATAGCTGATCTCATCGAGGACTACCATTGGATCTGCATTTTCCAAACTGTAGGTTCACAGTCCTCTTTACTTTTGTTTATTCGGGGGCCCTCTTGTTATTGTAAATTAAATTAAATATTTTGGCTTACTGTATTTCAGTATGTATAAATTTATTTAGCTTTTACGCTATAAATATTATTCACGTATAACTCTATAAATATTGTTTTATAAGAAAATAGAATATTTCCCTTAATATTTCTTTTATTTTCTTATTATATTCAAATAACCGTAATTTCGTTTTAAATGAAGATTTTAGACTTTTAAACTCATTTTGAATATGAATTATGTATTTTGTACTTGCAGATTAAGTTTTAGCCACTTTTGAAAATTTTGAGAAAAAATGACCAAAATACCCCTGTGTGGCGAAAATTTTATTTTGATTGTTTTTGATCTAAAATAGTAAATATTCTCTAAAAACTAGATATTTAACAATCATTGCTCACAGGAAAGGAAAGAAACTGATATGTAAGCCTTGCGGGGTTCCGGTTGGCATTCCGGATAATGAGTGTCAATCGGGACGTCGCGGCGATTGTCATGGGCCTGAGGGAGGTTCCGGGTCGTGACATTATTAGTGTAATTCATTCCTTAATCATATATCTCGAAGATGATAAAAGTTTGGTGCAGTGTCTACTCTTATTGGCCTCCATATTTGTTCTTGTAGTTACATCATTATTTTTATGGAGACTTATGAAACTCATTTCTTAATCTCCTAATAACCTTGGCCAAGGATTTGATTAAGCTAATGTCAACCAAGAACTAATGAGATATTTCCCCTTGAATCACTTGAAGTGATGATTCCTATCTTAACCAATCATTTGCCTTCATATGCTTCGTACTATACCTAAAAACATCATATTTTGACATCCTTGGTGAAGCCCTCGTAGGGATGAAATTAAAGCATAGTAGTCCATATACAAGACAACTTCATGTCTGAAATCTAGGGAGTGGTTACACAACTAGCACATGAGAAGTATTGCATAGACACTTGAGTATGGTACCAAATGCACTTCTCATGGTGAGTCATGTTTAGTGAACTCCATCTCCCATAGCAAGCACCCACATGTTAGTTCTAAATTTCTCTATACTTCGACCTATGAGAACGGTTGCTTACTTTACAAGCAAGGAACATAACATGTGTCGATTTTTTAGCATTATTGATGTCTTGTCTCAATAATACAATGATAAGGAACTTTTACGAACAATGCTTTGATGCATAAGGATCTCATAATTGTATCCCAATACAATTCCTTTGCAAGGCATATATAGTTCCATGGGCTTTATCTATATAAGTACAAAAAGTAATTAAATCACAAAATTTTGGACAAAGAACTACCTCATAATTATTATAAATTAATGAAATGTCATACATGAATAACTCAAAATGTAATTCCGATACAACCAGAGAGTGGCTTGCAATGTTTATACTAACAGTATCTTCATATTTAACATGGTTAAGGAGCACTTTCATTTGGTCTACGAATTTTCCTAATAGAGCTATTGTAGGCTAGTTAATAGTAAATTCATGTTGAGTGTAACAACCATTGTTTAATTCTTCTAAGCTCCTAACTTAGTGAGCCTTTATGGGAGGTCTCACTTCATAATCCACCTAAAAAGACTTAACCTTTCGAAGACGTAGTCTGTCATGATCTAGATTCATGCCCTCTTGTAGGGAGTGACATGTTTCACATGCAAATGAGCCAACAATACAGACCATGGATGTTGTCGATTTTGTACATGCAAGTATACGTATCAAACAAGTAATATAGACAGTAAGTCCAAAATCGTATCCCATAGGGATTTGCTCCTAATTCTTCACTAAGTACTAAAATTATGACAAATTAATCTTATTCAAGCAACTTCATGTTTTAGAAAAATTATTAAAACTAAATTAAAGCAATAAATAAATTAATTAACAAAAATTAAAAATTCACTTGAGAAAGACAATATATTAAAATCTAGGATTATGGGTTTATTCAACACTTCATTTGATGCTAGCTTTTCTTGTTATTTATCTTTCCTATGTGGTTTTGCTAACTTAGAATCCAAAGCTATGGACAAGTCTTCGTCGAGTTGTCTGTACAAATACCTAACTTAATTATTTCACTATATGTCTATAGGAATCAATTAAATTAAGTTCATTAAGCAAGTGTCCTAATATGGCTATGTATGGCAATTGTAGTATGTCTACCCAAATCGCAAATCGGATCACCTAAATGTTGTGAACATATATTATTCAAACCTTAGTTCAATCTAAAATCTCTCTGTTGAATCCTAATTAGTTTCACAAATCAGTTAATTGTTGGCCAAACAATCAAAAGCATTAAGAACAGATTGAAATAAGCAAAACTACACTCATTCATGATAAATAAAAGAGAAACTAATATTCAAAGTACTTGTTGAAATCCACTACAATCCTAAAAAGATAATTTAGCTTATAATATGTAATAAAAAGAATATCCAAAGAAATTTAGCTATGAATCCAAGTCAAAGAAAATAAAAGAAACACAAATGTAGAGAAAGAAACTAAGTGTTGAAGCTTTGCAATCTCAATTCTTTCTCAAGTTCTCTTGTTTTTTTGCTTTGTTCTTGGCTTCAAATCTCCAAAATAGTTGCTTGCTGCCTTTTCCTTAAAACCTCTAAAAATTGTCCTTTAAATAGGCTCCAAGTAACCTAATTTCAAAAATCCCATCAAAATTTTATTTTTGGAAAATCGCCCAACACCGCAGCCTTGATTTCTTGGAGCCTCAAAGCTGGTTTCTTGCTATAGTAGCATGTGGCACTCTTCTTCTAGTGCTGCAGCGTTGAGCTCTTGGGAAAATTGTATGGTGAGTGTAACACCTCGTACCCTTGAATAAAAGTCAATACAACCTTATTAATAGGACAAGGGTCAATTGATGCTAATTTAAGTGTGAAAGAGCAGAGACGGTGGAAAGGAATATTTTAGAATAAAATATTCCATACACGAGCGAATAATAATAAAATATTAATATTTTATCGAGGATGAATTAACGAGTTAAAAGGCGATTTGGAAGTGAACCAAGACAAAGTGAGACACTTTGGGACCCGAGGCGACAAGTGGAGAATTTTGTAGTAAAATAATATTTTATTAATAAAATAATATTAAAATATTAATATTTTATCTATTATTAAAATTGTCACGACCCAAATATCGGGCCATGACCGGCGCAAGGGCCCAATGGGCACTGCCCAGTAAGCCCAAGCAAGCCTATTTATGAAATTCTATTTCATCATTCCCACAATCATTTCAACTATAAATCTTTATTCTCAAATATATGTATTTCGATAATAAACAAGGCAACCAAATATTTATATTTGTACTAATCCAAAATATTGTCATTCATTGCCATCTCATAATGGCATCATCATCTCACATATACATCTATTGTTTGTAGCCTAAATCTTAGCGATTTACATCGAGTGTAAATACACATGTAAAAGTCTTGACTACCAGCGGAGTGACTTGGGTGAGAGCACAGCTACCGAATGCCATATACCTACCAAAGGGTGAATACGAAAGGTCTCCTTAATCTCAATCCCCACTAGCTATGGATCTAAAAACATGCAATTTAAAAGAGTGAATGTAAACTCAACAAGTGAACATAAGAAGGGAACAAGCAACGACAAGGAATGTTTTAGAAAACATGATGATGCACTTACGATAAACCATGTTATTTAGTCTAATTTTTTTGGTTAAAACCCCTCATTTCAAACTTTGAATGTTTAATCCCTTAATGTTACAAGATCCATGATGAACCATAAAGTTGAATAGAATGAAAATTTTAGCAATGACCAAGCAAGACAGAGGGTTTTCTCACTGCAGCGAAAAAGTATTCTCGGTTTGCATATGCTTCGATTTTTCAAACATATCTCCCACTACAGAAGTCCAATTGACATGATTTTTAGGTCATTAGAAAGCTAAGAGGTTGGACTACAACTTTACCACTTTGCCTAGTTTTGATCAGAAAGTGGTCAAAATCTTTACCAAAGTGAAAGCACTGTACCAGAATTTTGGAACCACTTGAGAGTTTCTTACTACAGCGAGATTCATTTTCGCTGCAGCGAAATTCCTCGCTGTGATGAGAATCCATTCTCGTTGTAGTGAAATTCAGAGCATGGATTAAGGCTACCTATCAGAGAGTTTCTCGTTGCAGTGAGAAATAGAGCAATTTAGTTGAAAGGGTTTTGTTACATCAAAAAGCCATTTTCTTGCTGAAATGAAAAGCAATTTGGGAGCAATTAACAATGCCAACATACAACACAATCACAAATATTTTCATAAACTTTCTATAACATATATATACATACATCATCATGCATACCATCCCGCCACACTCAGTTCATGTGCACTCCCTACACGCACAATGCAATATCATCATCTTATGCACTCCCTACTTGCACATAACCGAGTCATCATCAACTCATGTGCACTCCCACACCGCACATAGCTGGGTCATCATTAGCTCATGTACACTCCTACACCACACATAGCTGGGTAATCATTATCACACAAAAGGAGCATCCAAAGCATAATATACATATCAATATAATGTGATAACGAATGAACTATTCATATTGCATATTTCACAAGATAGAAACATTTCATCAAGCGCTTGTTCCCTAAGTATATTTTTAAAGCAAAAACAAATGAAACTTTCAAATGATTTATTTAAACATGTAGGCACTTCCCAAAACATTTTGAAATGCAAGTTCACTCACCGATATTTGTTAAATCTTTACCTAACTCCAACTTCCTCTAATGGACCAAATGGGGTAGTGGGACTTCGTTGGAACCTATCATCACAATAGCATCACGATTAACTGAATTCACATAACTATAAATTCTAAAAGCTATCTCCTAACTAGCTTCCAATTGTCATTAAGTGGCTAATTATTTTCACTATCCTAATCACTCTAAAATGAATAAACAACCTCAATTACAAAACACTCACAAGTTTAATCACTAGCCATTCTTAACACTTAAAAATCAACTCTACTTACTACTCACCTTGGTAGCTTTATAATTGAATCCCTTTCTAAGAGTTTTCAAGTTATTGTAAAAGCTCTCTCTTTCTCTCTCTAAAACACCTAGCTAGTGAGAGAAAGTATAGGAGTAAGACTTTTGAGGGTTTTTAAGGTGAAAGAGTAAAAGAGTATGAAAAACCCTATGACAAGGTGTGTAAAAGCATGAATTTGAGGTTAACTTGCGTGACCCCTACCGATGAAACTCTAACGTCCAGACCCAAAAGGCCTGCCTTAAGAGGAAGTAACAGTACCTCTACCTCTTGATCCGTTAGCCTCTCGATCAAATGAGGCGGCTACTAAAGGAGCAGAGGAGGCTGGTTGGGGGAAATCACGAGTAGAACCTTGGGATTGATGAGCCATCGAGTAATTCGTTTTAATATGTCCAGGTTGACCGCACAAGAAACAAACTCTTGTGGCACGAAGGCATCTTCCTCTATGCCGTCCCCCACAAGCATCACAACGATGGATAACTTGACTATCTTACCTCGAATCTTGCTACCTCCCAACACTAGCACTAGGCGAGTCACTCCCCTGTTGGGGTAATCGTGAGTCCCTCTATGGGCCCTGACTACCAAAGGATGAAATCTACCACTGAAGTCTATGCGACCTTGATAGCCCTCTATCTTGGCCCTCTTTGCTTTATCCCTCGCAGCCTTACTCTCACTGGTCCTCATCTCAATCCGCTGAGCGCAATCCACTACTGCGAAGTAGGTATTGAAATCTCAAGATGCCACAGCCCTAAACATTGGCTCCACTAGCCTATCCACAAACCTTTGAATCTTTATCTTCTCAGTAGAAACCAGATAGGGTGCATACTGAGCCAGCTGCATGAATTTGATGTCGTATTCAGGCACCGTCATACTTGGGGTCTGTACTAATGCCTTAAACTCCCTAGCTCGTGCATTACGTACACTGAGTGGTAAGAATTGATCTAAGAAGGTTGTACTGAACTCCTTCCAAGTCAAAGGTGTTGCATCCCCTAACCTACCTCTACGCAAGGAGCCATACCACTCTTGTGTCACGTCCTCTAATCGAAAGGTGACTAGCTCGACTGATCTAGTATTAGATCATCCCAAGGCCTCATAAATTTTCTCCATCTTATCTAAGAAAATCTAGGGTTTCTCCGATGCATCAGACCCTTAAAATGACGGAAGCTTAAGCTTTAGGAAATTAGGAAGGAAAATCTTTACATGACCCCTCTAAACCTCAAGATGTTGGTGATCAACCTGCCCTTGGGAACTAGGGAATTCTTGAACTGCAGGTCTCCCCTCCACTATCCTCTGTATATCATCCATACGGGGTTGCCATCATCTCTATAACCCGATTAACTCCCTGTAGGTTTGTCGGCAAGTCCTCGATGGTGATGCCCCTAGTTGGTTGTCTATCCGTATTACTCAAAGATTGTCCCTCCTCTTGTCTACTCACAAGCGTATTTACCCTCATCGGCCTAGTGGCCTCGCCATATCTACCATGCCTTCTAAGGGTGGATGCCCATGGCTTATCTGTCATCTCATTAGGAGCATCTTGCTCCCCCATCAGTCTTGAGGTGGCTCGTGTCTTAAGCGGCTCATGTCTTAGGCGACATTCTTACATAGACAAGAGCAAACACATGTCATTAAACACACTTTGCAATTATAATCATATCTAAGGAAAAAGGTGGTTTCTAAGATAGGGAATCTATACGGTCCTTTAGTTGTAAAATGCGTCGCGGTTCACACTACACAACCAAAGTTTTCACATAACTCGACACTTTGTTGGACCAACAAAAGGAAGTCCTAGGTCCTAAACAACCCAGGGCTTTGATACCAAGTTTGTCACGACCCAAATTCTAGGCCATGACCGGCACAAAGGCCTAATGGGCTAGCCCACTAAGCCTAAGCAAGCTTATTTTTGAAATTCTATTTCATCATTCCCACCATCATTTCTAACCATAAATATTTATTCTCAACTTTACGTATTTCGATAATAAACAAGGTAACCAAATATTTATATTTGTACTAATCCAAAATATTGTCATTCATTGCCATCTCATAATGGCATCATCATATCACATATACATCTATTATTTATAACCTAAATCTTAGCGATTTACATCGAGTGTAAATACACATGTAAATTTCTTGACGACCAGCGGGAGTGACTTGGGTGAGGGCACAACTACCGAATGCCATATACCTACCAAGGGGTGAGTACGAGAGGTCTCCTTAATTTTGGTCCCCACTAGCTACGAATCTGAAAACATGCAATTTAAAAGAGTGAGTATAAACTCAGTGAGTGAACATAAGAAGAGAACAAGCAATGATAAGGAATGTTTTAGAAAACATGATGCACTTACAATAAACCATGCAATTTAGTCTAATTTTTTTGGTTCAAACCCCTCATTTCAAACTTTGAATGTTTAATGCCTTAATGTTACAAGATCCATGATGAACCATAAAGTTGAATATAATGAAAATTTCAGCAATGACCAAGCAAGACAAACAAACAGAAGGTTTTCTCGCTACAGCGAAAAGGCATTCTTGATTTGCAAATGCTTCGGTTTTTCAAGTATATCTCCCACTACAGAAGTCCAATTGACATGATTTTAGATCATTAGAAAGCTAAGAGGTTGGGCTACAACTTTGATGTGTACCACTTTGCCCAGTTCTAATTGAAACATGGTCAAAATCTTTGTCAAAGTGAAAATACTGGAGTAAAATTTTGGAACCACCCGAGAGTTTCTCGCTACAGCGAGATTCATTTTCGCTGTAGCGAGAATTCATTCTTGCTGCAGTGAAATTCAGAGCATGGATTAAGGCTGCCTATCCAAGAGTTTCTCGCTGCTACGAAAATGAATCTCGTTTCAGCGAGAAATAGAGCAATTTAGTTGAAGGGGTCTTGTTACATTAAAAAGCCATTTTCTTGCTGAAATGAAAAGCAATTTGGGATCAATTAACAATGCCAACATACAACACAATCACAAATATTTTCATAAACTTTCTATAACATATATCACCATGCATACCATCCCGCCATACTCAACTCATGTGCACTCCCTACACGCATAATGCAATATCATCATCTTATGCACTCCCTACTCGCACATAGCTGGGTCATCATCAGCTCATGTGCATTCTCACACCGTACATAGTTGGGTCATCATCAGCTAATGTGCACTCCCACACCTCACATAGTCGGGTCATCATCAGCTCATGTGCACTCCCACACCGCACATAGCTAGGTCATCATTATCACACAAAAGGAGCATCCAAAGCATAATATACATATCAATATAATGTGATAATGCATGAACTATTCATACTACACATTTCACAAGATAGAAACATTTCATCAAGGGCTTGTTCCCCAAGTATATTTTTAAAGCAAAAACAAATGAAACTTTCAAATGATTTATTTAAACATGTAGGCACTTCCCAAAACATTTTGAAATACAAGTTCACTCACCGGTATTTGTTAAATCTTTACCCAACTCCAAGTTCCTCTAATGGTCTAAATGGGGTGGTGGGGCTTCGTTGGAACCTATCATCACAATAGCATCACAATTAACTGAATTCACATAACTATAAATTCTAAAAGCTATCTCCTAACTAGCTACCAATTGCCATTAAGTGGCTATCTATTTTCACTATCCTAATCACGCTAAAATGAATAAACAACCTAAACTACAAAACACTCACAAGTCTAATCGCTAGCCATTCTCAACACTTAAAAATCAACTCTACTTCACTACTCACCTTGGTAGCAATATAATTGAATCCCTTTCTAAGAGTTTTCAAGTTATTGTAGAAGCTCTTTTTTTCTCTCCCTAAAACACCTAGCTAGCGAGAGAAAGTATAGGAGTAATACTTTTAAGGGTTTTTAAGGTGAAAGAGTAAAAGGGTATGAAAAACCCTATAACAAGGTGTGTAAAAGTATGAAATTTGAGGTTAACTTGAGAGGGTGATGGAAGCTTTGAGAGAAGCTTTCATGCAGAATGAAAGAAATGTGAGTTGGGATGAGAAGAAGAAGAAGCTACTGGAAAAATGATATTTATAGCTAAAGCTTATCCAAACTCTACTTAAATTAAAAAAAAGCCCTTGACAAGTTGGCTTGTTCTCATCCAATCTTTTGTGCAATCTTTTTACTCTTTTGACATTGGGATAAAGTCCATAATAGTTTAGAAATACTCGGGTTCACGAAAACTTAAAATTTTTCACTCGAGATGAAAAATGACCATTTCGCCCCTACCTTGGAAATCATCATTATTTCTATTTCCTTCATCATTTTATCCTTATTTTCATCATTCATTTATGCCTTAGGCCTACTTAGGTCTTAATATTGTTTGAAACCTACTTTTGGGAGCTCACTAAGAAAAATGATGAAATTACCCCTAGTTTGTTTTATCGCGTCTACTTCTAATTACATGTCAATTGAGGTCGAGGTCTCATAGAAATTAATCATGAAGGAGGACTATATAGCTGATCTAAATGGGGGAGAAGAAGTACGAAAGAATTTTGAAGAAAAATGATGTTAGTGGGGCTCACGTGCCTTCATTAAATAAAGGAAGAGAGGCTAAGTATATATTTAAATATTATGGTGACACCTTGGTGAAGTGTCAATTTGATATTTTATTTGTACAAGTGTAATGGAAGAAAAATAGGAGGAAATTGGAATTAAAGGAATGATAGAGGGACCTAAATGGAAAGAATAAGAAGTTGAGGGGTGGAATTACAAATAACGAAACGTAAAAGGGTGAAGCTATAATTATGAACAAGTTGAAGGATAAAATTGTAGTTTACGAAATGTTTGAAGGACCAAATTGAAAAGGATGAAAGTTTGGAGCGTCAAATGGTAAATAAGGAAAAATTAGAGGACTTATGTGTAATTTCAACATTTGAAGTTAAATGGGAATTAACTAACAAAGGAAAATTAGTTTATGTGGGAGGATGGAATATGCATGTAACAAATACTATTACATGTAAAGATATGCATGCAAGGATGTACTTGTAGTGGGAAACATGTGGGATCCCCACCATATGACAAACAAAAAGGCACAAGACAGAATGAATAAGATAACACATGCATATGGATTTTTAAGTTAAAAGAATGCATAGAAAATTTATGCATGATGGACACTTGGTGACAATTAGACTAAAAGAAGAGAAAATATAGTTCTCTGTAATGTCATTGGTCAAGAAGGAGGCCAAATGGAAATTAAGGTGGGAAAGTTGCATGAAAGACCATTGGGCACAAATAAGGTGGGATTAAGTGGAAATGAATTAAATAATGGATATGGATAGTAAAAGAGGATTTCTAACCAATGTGGAAGAAAAGAAATAGGATGCGTGAAACCTATTGGTTGACAAAATGGCCAAATGAAAATAAAAGGTAAATGTGTGCATGTAATTTGATTAGTTAAATGGGTGGCCATATAAATACCAAGTTTCAAGGAGTAAAAGAAATGTGAATTGGACTTGGTGAAGCTTGAGAGAACCGAGCATTGAGAGAGGAAAAGAAAGACGAAGGTGTTTTTGAGAACTCCACCCGAGAGGAAGAAAAGAAAAAGAAAAGAGAGGAAAGTGGGGAAGACTCAAGTTGTGAAGATTCAAGGAAACCGTGAGTTCCTTACTCTTCATTGTTGAGTTTTGCATCTCATCACCTAAAAAAAAAAGAATCTTCAACATGCAAGAGAGGAACTAATATGTTGAGCATGAGGAGAGAGGAAAGCTTAGTTCCAAAGTTTCAAGAGAAACAAGGGTAAGCATTGTGGTTTTAATTTGATTATGTGTTGATAATCAGATGGTAATCATAAAACATGTTTTGTGATAGCAAGATCTTCAAAGAATCAAAGGACCGGATGCATGCATGTTGATTGTACACGGGGTATATAGTGATTTGAGACAAAGAAATAATGGGTAAGTGTTCTTAACCTTGAGTTTCATGAATGGAAAGAAAAATAGAACATTTGTTGATGATTTATGTTTGTGGCAGCAATGGTGAATGATGTTATGAGGAGAAATTGAATTGCATGTAGAGTTCAAAATGATTTGGAAGGTAAGCATGCAATGTGGGTATGTTATGGCACATTAGATTCAACTAGTTGAAAATTAGTGGTTGCATGTGAGAGCATTTATAAGAATAAAGATGAACAATGTGGATATTGATTAAGGATTATTGGTTAAGATGCTACCTATATATAATTATGCATATGCATGAAATTAGAAATAATGTGTGAGGTTGGGTATAGTGAAAAATAATTATTTGAAATGTAAAGAGTTCTTGAAAATGAAAGGAACTAAGCATGTGGTACATAGAGCAGCAAATGTGAGTTGAATTGGAATGATAAATACTAATTATATTAAGCTTGATTTATTGCTACGAAGTGTGCAAGTGGAAAAGGATTATCATAGTGATTGATTAGAGAAAGAGAGGGGTGACCGGCAAGCTAATTTAATTTGAAACATAACCGAATAAGTGGCGAAGTAATATCTTGCCATCGTAAAGTGAGTAAGGGGTGTCTATTTCAAAAGATTCCATACTATTAATGTTATATGTATAGTAACTTGTCAATGATTATTCAATGCCTTTGTGGAAAGCATGAGTTGCTAGGAAATGATAAGTGATTTGAATACATGATTTGGAACAATTTATACACTGTTTTTATGGAAAGCATGAGCTGGTAGAAATCATAGGCAATTGTAGATGCAAATTGATTTGGAAGTTGTTTGTGTAGACTATATATATATACACATATATGTAAAGTGTTTTAGAAACTGAGAAACAAGCCCTTTTGTAATGTTTTGAATCAAAATTGTGCCTTGAATCTTTGTGAAGTGTGCATAGTTGATTGCACTTGATAAATGGCTTAAATTTGATTTCTTGTGAGCTGGTTTTAGTTCGAACCTTATGCAAAAGTTTACACCATGCATTTTAATGTGAAAAGAAACTTTGAAATGTTACCGAACTTTGTTTTCAAAGGATTTAAACAAAATTTTTGAAAACCTTGATTTGGTTTTGAAAGTGGTTTTGACAAACCAAGAGCATCGAGAGTAGGCCGAATGTCACGTTGGGATAGTGTGACCCTTGTGCACAAGTGAGCTTTAGCTAGAGAACCTTTGAGTCACCGACGAGTTGTTACATGTGGCTAGGCCACGGTCTGTGATTATATTTGGCAAGGCCACGGGTTGCTATATGTGGCAAGGCCATGAGTTGATATACGTGGTTGGGACCACATGATTTATCTGATGTCAGCCAACATCGTCGAGATTGCCATGGTTGTGGGAATCCAGTGGAGGGGAGCCTCTCGGATTGTTATTACATGGAAAAGGGTCCACAGGTTGATTATCTATTATTACCTATTCGAGAGCCTTGAGAGCTTTTTGACTCATACTCTTTTTCATGGTGGAGAGATAATGTTTTTCTGCAACTCCTCTATTTGATTGAAAGCTTTCAGTGCTTTATATGTTGATCATGAGTTGATATATGTGGATGTACATGATTATTTTTACATGCCACATATTTTGGGAACATGCGTGCTTTTATACGGCTATTGTATTTTTGAACGAAATAGATGATTTCAATGATTGAAATTTATTTTACTACGCTTTCTTTTCGGCATTGTTTGCCAAGGAGAGTATTACACTATGATTTTATGGCATTATTTTTTACAAAGCAAAAATACCTTACTTGTTATTTGGTTTTATAAGATTATCATTTTATACTCTGGTTTTAATCTTCAAATTATCTGCTCTAAGCTTGTTTCCCATCTACACCCTGCTCACGGGGTCGATGATCACTGAGTTTGTGAGACTCAACCCCCTTTATCTCCCCTTTTGCGAATAGTGATCGGTGTAGCGATCATTCATCGGCACATATTGTCCACCGCAGATAGGTCAAGGCATTTCATAGCACCTTATTTTGAGTCGTCCCATTGCTAGGGGCCGAGTCATTCATAGCATAATTTGTTTGTAAATAGTGTTAATGCAAATGTACATTTGGAGATTATAAACCTTGATGCATTTTTACAATTATGAGGAATATGAGTTAAGTCGGTTTGTTCGGCTTTTCATTTTAAGTATATCGAAAGAGTTATATTGTCACAGCCAAAAACCCAAGCCATGACCAGCGCATGGGCCCAATAGGCATAGCCCACCAGGCTTAAGCAAGGCTCTTTACGTAAACCCGTCAGTAATCTAGCTATCACTTTTTTTATTCTTTAGGATCTAAAATTGGTAATTTCTAGTAACATTCTCTTCAAAATTTAAGTCATAAAAACCAAGTACATTCAAAGTTCACAACAAATCTCACAATTTACATTAAACCATCACATATAAACATACAACAGACCCTTGACAACCAGCGGAGTGACTCTGGGTGTGGGTGCTATCATTGAGAGTCGTAATGAACCTACTGAAAGATGAATAGGAGGGAGCACCTCAACCTAGGATCCAACTACCTTTAATCATAAAAACTAAAACATGAAGTTGAAAAAGGTGAGTATAAACCTAGTGAGTGAACATAGGAAGGGAACAAGCAAATATTACCGAAGATCTTTAGAAAACACAATGCACTTGTATTGAAACCATGCAATTTGTATATCATAAACAAACTCGATGCCATGTTGACTTTTAAATAATTTGAAACATTTAGGAAATTCAACTTTCAACATTCAATGCAATCACATTTCAAACATGCATGAAACACATCAAGGTCAATCCCGACCAGACAACATGGCTCAATGCATACAACTACCATCCTCAACTCAGCTCATGTGCACTCTCACACCATACATAGCTAATATCCTCATGTGCACTCCCACACCGCACATGGAAAATATCATCATCATGTGCTCTCCCACACCGCACATGGCATATATCATCATCATGTGCTCTCCCACATCGCACACTACCGGCACCGTCATGTGCACTCCTACACCACACACGCACAGCTATAATTATCATTCAACATTACATTTCCATGCATGGCACACATAACAACATGTAACAAGAATCTTTGCATAACAATACATCTTATTCCACTATTCAATTGGCAATTCAACATAATATTTCAAATACGTAATTCGCCACATTTTATGTTTAAAAACATAGAAGTATCACTTGTGAAAAGCTTATTCCCGTGCATAAATTTTAAAAATGTCAACCAAGGGTATGCTAGCATTTCATTCAACACAACTGCATTTGTTCAAAACCTTTTAAGTGCAAGTTCACTCACCTTACAAAATTAGCACCAACAAGGTCTTAATCCAAGTAAGTCTTGAAGTAGCATTAAGACCTATATTTACCAATAAAGCATAACAATCTCAATTATGTCATAAATTGAATTTAATAATTCTAATAAATTTACACTAGACAATCTACACTCTAATCTAACATTTAACCTAAAATTCTAGTATAATTCACAAACCCATTAGACCAACTATTCCAATTTAAAGTTTCTTTACCTGGATGAGCTTGGAGGTATACAGATCAATGAAAACTTAATATTTCCAAGAAAAGAAATTTGAAGAAAATTAGGAAACAAAATTTGAAAATATATATAAACCCATAAATTTCAAAATCCAAGAGTAGAAAATATATACCTTTTGGCTTTAAACGCAAATCCGAAGCTAAAAAGCTTAGGTAGTGATGAAAGTGGAGTATAATAGAAAAATGAAGAAAAGAAAAGAAGAAAAAAGAAAATTTTCTTTTCTTTCTCCCAAAGCCTGTTTGTCATGAAAATGGGGTGGAAAATGGTGGATTGATGAACAAGGAGAAGATAGAAGAATCAAGAATCAAGAAAAGAAAAAAAAGGGAAAAGAAAGAAATAAATAAAAGAAAAGAGATCAATTTTTGTTGCAAGGGAGAAAATGGCGTTGGGTTGGAGGAGAAGAAGAAAATGACTTATGGAGAAGATAAGAACCGGCCATGGATAAGAAGGAAAAGAGTCAAAGCTTCCAAAGGAAGCTTTGACTAAGCTCATGGAAAAATTACCGTTTTGCCCTCTAAGTTTCTCTTTTTTTTAAATTAGTCCTCCCGACAATCTTTTAATTGCAATTTCCTTCTATTTTTCTTCCTTTACATGTGTGCAAACAAAATATAAGGTTTGCACTTCAACGTGGTATCACCATAATTTTTAAATATTTACTTACCTGCTCTGACTCTATTTAATAAAGACACGCGGGCACAACTATCGTCATTTTTCTTTGAAATTCTTTCTTATTTCTTCTCCCCCACTTAGATTAGCTATATACTCTTTCTTCATGATTAATTTCAACCACAACTAAGATATTAATATTTTAATATATTTTATTAATAAAATATTATTTATTTTAAAATTCTCTACTAGCCTTTTAGGGCTCCAAAACATCTTATTTTGCCCCGGTTCACTTCTAGATCACCTTTTAACTCAGTAATTCACCCTTAATATTATTATTTTATTTTGATTTCCTCGCGTGCAAGATAGTTTATTTTAAAATACTCATTTCACCTGTTTTTGCTCTTTGGCGCTTAAATCAGCATCCATTGACCCTTTGTCTCATTGATAAGGTCATATTGACTTCTGTTCGAGGGTACGGGGGGTCACATATATGGTGCAAAGTGATTACATAAATTGGTGGATTGATTATAACGTATTAACAAGAGTTTCAAATAAGGCTTGTTCAGGACTTGGCGAGTTCTTTCGCAAGTTCAGAACATCGGTAGTTATCAAGGGACGGGTCATTACAGACTTGGCATCAGAGCCCTAGGTTCAGTTAAGTCCTAGATTTCCTATGTCTGTTAGTGGAGTTGTTAGAATTAGTGTAAAGTCCTGTCCTTGGATTGTGGGTGCGCAACATGAATTAAGGGAAGGAGGTTGTCACAGCCCAAATTTCGGGCTATGACCAATGCATGGGCTCAGTAGGCATAGCCCACTAGGCCCAAGCAAGCCTCTTTATGAGATCTTATTCCTCATTCCATCCATCATTTTTAAAACCATGTATTGTAATTCTTAATGATGAATGTTTCAGTAATATTTTATAGCAACAGAATATTCATATTTGTATTATCTCAAAGTACTATCATTCATTGCCATCTCAGAAGGGCATCATCATCAATCCAAGATATACATACTTCATTTATAACATGACTCTTAGTAGTTTTGTCATGACCCGGTACTCCCTTCAAGCTCGTGACATCCGCCGCAATGTCTCGATAAACATTCATTACCCGGAATGTCAACCGAAAC
The DNA here is from genome assembly GCF_053813885.1 of Theobroma cacao. Lineage (NCBI taxonomy): Eukaryota > Viridiplantae > Streptophyta > Magnoliopsida > Malvales > Malvaceae > Theobroma > Theobroma cacao. The sequence goes on along the minus strand of NC_142639.1, from coordinate 29,936,564 downwards.
CTCGCAAGGCTCTCGCATCAGTTTTATATCTCCATTATGAGAAATAGTTACTAAATATCATGTTTTAAAAGAATATAGGCTAGTTTCAAATCAAAACGATCAAAAAGTAATTTCTACCACACAGGGGTATTTTGGTCATGTTCACCAAAAAATTTTCGAATCCTGGTAAAAATATGATATACGAGTAATAAGCATCCATTTCATGTCTAAAAATAAGTTTCGTTGTCTAATTCATCAATTTAAAGTGAAATTATAGCTATTCAAATTAAATAAAAATATTAAATAAAATATTCCATTTTCTTATAAAACAATATTTATAGAACTCTGCATAAATAATTTTTATAGCGTAAAAGCAAAATAAATTCATACATACAGTGGCATACGCAGCTAGGTATACAAAATATTCTACAATGACATGTGGGCTCCCAAAATAAACAAATTTGTACAAGAAGGTAGACCTTCGATTTCTGAGGATGTAAATTCAAAAGTAGATCCTCGACGAAATCAGCTATCTACAGATTATCCTGAGCTTGAAATGGGTGAAAATGAGGGGTGAGTTTTTATAAACCTAGTGAGTAAGAAAATTTCATCTAAAACATCTAAAGCCGAGTAATTGGAGACAATTTAAAATATCTAATCATAATATGATTCATAACATCAAATCTCTTTTCAACCCATGTAAATCAATTTCATTTCATCAAAATCAACAAGGCTTATGATTCTCGTAAAAACTTGGCTCGTGCCAAAAACTTGCACTCGGTGCCACCTTGCACCTAGGTATCCAACCGAGTCCACCAAGGTTGTTAAAATAACATATGAGTATAAAACTCATTTTTTTAAAAGCACAGCCATTCATTGACGTTGGCTGAGTTTCACCTTCACGTGGTGGTTCGGCGTGAAGTGAACTCTAACGTTACCTTAAGAGATACCCTCCGCGCCTCCCATACTAAGGTAAAATATAACGGAGTTTACCGTGCCCCTCTAATAGGCTGGTCCACAGAAACCCGCCCACTGTAGTAAGCTAATCAATTATCTCAGCAAATCAATAAAAATTTCGGCAATATGACATGGCTAATATGATATTTCCCAGCCTGTATCACGGCAAAACAAAATAGTTTATATATTCCACACAAAACACAAATCCAGCTATTCATGCCATCACATTGTTAGAAGCCACCAATTCAAACCATATATCAAAACACGAGTATATAGTCTCCACCTACTCAATTTCCAAAACCAGTATTCAATTTCAAAACACGTTATAAAACTCATTTTATTTAACCAACACTTCAATTTTAAAACATAATAATTTTCCATTTAAACTCATTATTCTTTAAAACATAAAAACGAGTAGAAGCAACTTTAGATAGTTAAGATGAAAGTCTGATTACTCACAATAGTAGGAGTTTAGAGTACTCCTATTATTGGTCCTTGGGTACGATATCTTTACCCTTATCAGAGGGCTCACCACCTATACATAATACACGGCACGTAATTCAATATATTTGTGTCAAACCGTCGTAAGACTATTTCAGTCTCTATATGAATGCATGAAATGGAATGAGAATTGTTCAAATAATCACTTAAAGATGGTGTTCTAAGTGGGTTCAATTATGATTGGACTGAACTTGTATTCGACCTAACTCGAGCTATACACTGTTGAATTAACCAAAACATCCGATTCAACTTCAAATATATTCATTACACTTTCAATATTCCAAATACACCAAAGTACCTCAATAAGCTTGATTGTAAGTTAATTCATTGTAATCGAAATTCATTTCGATTTTGGACTAACTTGCTAATCAGTGTCAACACAATCCAATAAATCCATCTATATCATTAGGAATCAAATCCAAGTCCATTTACTATGATTTTCTCATTATTGTTCAAATCATTTACTAAAGGAACCATACATTTACATAACCGTTTTCAATATCTGGCACCACAATTCATCAAATACAAGCTAAATAACATGAGATAAACAAGATTCATCATCAATGTGTCCTTTAGTAAATTCGGCCAAGTAGGGTTTGATGAAGAACATGTGGTTTTCAGGCTTGTTTTTCACACCGAGTATCACAAAACAACTAAAAACTCTTATATAGCATGAAATCTAACAAAACCCGTGATCAAAACCTCCCCCCCTAGGTTCGGCCAGCAAACTTTCCTTCATGAAATCTTGAGTTTCAACTATGGAAAATGAAAAAGAGAGCATATGAAGGGTAGATCTTAAGGTAAAATTGAAAAATCTTACCTTTGATTGCTTTGTCCTTTGAAATTCCACAAATTTCTCTTCAATTTTCCTCTTTAGGGTTTGTTTCCATTCTTTTCTCTTTGTTCTTTGCTTTGGCTGGCCAAGAGAGAGTGATTTGGGAGGAGTGTGTGCTGGTTTTTAAAGGGAATTATAAAAGGATTAAAATTTGCCACGTGTCACCATGTAATTGGTGCATGCTTAATACTTAACAATTAAGCATTTTCTCACTACCACAAAATTATTCATGGGCCAAAATGATGATGGGTGAAGTTCATGGTCTGGACAAATGTCATGGTGGTGCAAAATTTCAAAAACTCCAATTACGTCATCGTGAACACGTAAAATGACTGTTTTGCCCTTAAACTCGAAAAATGTCGGAATTGAAAATTTCACTCCACAATTTCAAATTATGCTCCAAATAGTCAAAGTTGGTCAAAAATCTCGTCCAACATTGGAATTTTGCCCTTGGGTGGCAAAATGACTATTTTGCCCCTACGTTATGAAAATTCTCGATTGGACTCTAAATCAATCCTTGAATTTCGAATCATCATATTAAGACATTTTAAGGTTCAATACCTCTCAAATGCATCTTAAAATCTCTATTTGGACTAATTCGAGGCTTTAATCAACTTAATTGTACCACTATATACAATACCGACTTTTAACGATTTTTCGATACATTCACTTATGCAAATATTCTATCAAGCACATGAATGACATGACAAGTATATAATAGAGTAGGGCTTGACAGCACAGCCCCCTTAAAATAAAATTTTGACCTCAAAATTTCACTTACCGGACTCGGAGAAAAGATGCGAGCATTGGTTTCTCATCTGGTGCTCAACTTCCCATGTCATCTCCTCCATCCAAGTATTTTTCCACAACACCTTAACCATTGGAATGTTCTTATTCCTCAACACTCGATCCTTTCGGTCTAAAATACGTACAGGTTACACCTCAAACTTGAAATCTTCTTGTAACTCAATCGGAGGTGCCTCAAGGAGGGATCAAGTACATACTTCTTCAACATTGAGACGTGGAAGACATTGTGAATCTGATCCAACTCTAGGGGTAATTCTAGTCTATATTGTTATTGGCCCAATCCTTTCAATGATACGAAAAGGTCTAATGTATCTCGGATTGAGCTTTTCCTGATTTGTAAATCGAATCACACCTTTCATTATCCAACAAGATACCACAATTTACCATAATAGTAAAATCGAAAAATGTCACGACCCGGTGCTCCCTTCGGGCCCGTGACAACTGCCGCGATATCTTGATAGACATTCATTACCCGAAATGCCAACCGAAACCTCGCAAGGCATAATATCAGTTTTCACACCTCCCTTGTGAGCAATAATTACTAAATATCATATTTTAAAAGATTATAAGTTATTTCCAAATAAAAACAAAAAAAAAATAGAAAAATATTTTCTGTCTCACAAGGACATTTTGGTCATTTTTCCCAAAATTTTTTGAAACTTGCTGAAAATATAACACATGGGGAAAAATACACATTTCATAACTAAAAACAAGTTTTTATGTCTAAAACATTCATTTAGAGTGAAATCGTAACTAGTAGAAAAAAAACAATATTGAATAAAATATTCCATTTTCTTATAAAACAATATTTATAAAAAGCTACGTGAATAATTTTTACAATGTAAAAGCAAAATAAATTCATATATACGGTAACACAGATAACCAAAGTATGTAATTTAACTTACAATGACGTGTGGGTCCCCGAATGACCAAAGGTAGCAAAGGCTGTGGACCTACAATTTTTGAAAAAGGCGAGTCCAATAATAACCCTCGACTTAATCAGCTATTTACTAACTGTCCTAAGCCTAGAATAAGTGGAAAGGAGGGTGGTGAGTTTATATAAACTCAGTGAGTAAGCAAACATCATCTAAAATATCTAAAGTCGAGTAAATGGAGACAACTTAAAATAGTTCATCGTACTATGATTCATAACGTTTCAAACTCATTTCAACTAAATAAAATAAATTCATTTCACTCAAACAATCAACATGGCTTATGAATTTCTTAAAAACTTGGCTCATGTCAAAACTCATTCTCGAGGATACCTTGATCAGAGGAATCCAATCGAGTCCGCCAAGGCTGTTAAAGAAAAGACATATATCCATAAATCATATTTGTACATTTTAAAACATAGCAGTTCCTTGGCGTTGGCTGAGTTCACCCTCACGTGGTGGTTCGACATGAAGTGAACTCTAAACCTTTACCTTAGGAGATACCCTCCACGCCTCTCGTACCAAGGTAAAATATAACAGGGTTTACCATGCCCCTCTCTAATAGGCTGGTCCACTGAAACCCGCCATTGCAGTGACTAATCAATATCCCACCAAATCAATAAAAGTTTCGACAGCATGACATGACAATTATATTACTACCCAATCTGTTAAGGCAAAACAAACAGTTCATACAATTTCAACACAATTTCCAATTCAACCAGTCATGCCAATATCACCATAAGCCATTCAATTCAAACCATAAATTTACAACACAAACAAACAGTCTCTAATTACTCAAATTCTAAAATCATCATCCAATTTCAAAATGATTTATAAAACTCCTTTCATTTAATCACATTTTACTTATAAAACATAAGGATTTACCATTTAAACTCATTTTTGTATAAAATCACAAAAATGAATAAAAACTACTTTAGATAATTAAGACGATAATAAGGTTACTCACAAAATATCGAGAATCGAGGTACTCCTAATCTCGGTCTTCGGGTACAATCTCCTTACCCTTATCGAAAGTTTCACCACCTAGACATAATGCACAACAAGCAATTTACTATATTTATGCTAAACCGTTATAAAACTAATTTAGGCTCTATATGAATGCATGAAATGGGACGTGAAATGTTCGGATTATTATCTAAATACGGTGTTCTACGTAGGTTCAATTGTGTATGGGGCTGAAATGGTATTGACCTAATTCACACTATACGTCGGTTAATTGGCCAAAATATCCAGTTCAACTCCAAATAAATTCATTTCACTTCCGATACTCCAAATCATCAAATATAAGCTAGATAACATGAATTATAGCAAAATCATCCTCAACATTTTCTCTTGGAAAAATTCAGCCATGGAGGGTTCATGAATAATATGTGGTTTTTCATGCTTGATTTTTACATTTTACATCATAAAACAACTAAAAATACCTAAATAGCATGAAATTCATCAAAGTCCATTTTCCAATTTCTCTCTTGAAAAATTCAGCCAATGGGTGTGGGTGAAGGGCATGAAATTTCTTGCTTGTTTTCCATGCTAAACATCACCAAACAACTAAAAACACTAGAATAACATGAAATCTAGCTAAATCCAAGATCAAAACCCCTCACCCCATGTCCGGCCAGCAAAGGTATCTTCATGCAAACTTGATTCTCAACCATGAAAAATGAAAAAGAATGCATAGGAAAGGTAGATCACAAGCTAAAATCAAGAAATTTTACCTTTACTTGCTTAATTCCTTGAAATCCACCAATTTTCCCTTAAATTTTTGCTCACTAGGGTTTGTTCTCTTTTTTTTTCTCTTTCTTCTTGTTTTAGCCGACCATGAAGAATGAAATAAGAGAGGTGTGTGTTGGGTTTTTTTTTTAAAGGAAATATTAAAATAACTAAAGCTTGCCATGTGTCACCTTTTAATTAGTCCATTTTTTAACTTAATAATTAAGCATTCTCCCACCACCACATAAAATATCTCAATTACCCAAAGTATAATAGGTAAAATTCAAGGGCTTGACAAGTGTCATGGTGGTGCAAATTTTCAAAAATTCCAATTTTGCCCCCTTAGACACTTAAAATGACCGTTTTGCCCTTATGCTTGGAAAAATGTCGAAATTAAAATTTTTCACTTATCAAGCTCAAATTATGTTCCAATAGTCAAACTTGATCAAAATTTCATCCACCATTCCAATTTTGCCCTCGGGTGGCAAAATGACCATTTTACCTATACGTTATGAAAATTCAAATTTAACTCTAAATCAATTCCCGAACTCCAAATCACCATATAAAGTCATTTTAAGGTTCAATAACTCTTGAATGCATCTTAAAATCTCTATTTGGACTAGTTCGAGGCTTAAATCAACTTAATTGTACCATTAGGTACAATATCGTCTTTTAACGATTTATGAGGCATTCAATTATGCAGACATTCTATCAAGTACATATAGAATATGGAAAATATATTATAGAGCTGGGCTTGACAAATAAAACTTAATATCTCAAGGTATTAAAATCATTACCTTTCCAAGGAGAAGCCTTAAGAAAAACTCTATCATCAATCTCAAATTCTAGATCTTTTCTCCGTTTGTCAGAGTAACTTTTCTGTCTGTCTTGAGTTGTCTTTAATCGTTCTCAAATAACCTTGATTTTGTTATTAGTCAGATCAATCAACTCTACATTAAACAATTTCCTATCATCCATTTCATCCCAATAGAGTGGAGTTCGACACTTTCTTCCATACAGAGCCTCGTATGGGGCCATCCTGATACTAGACTGAAAACTGTTATTATACGTGAACTCCACCAACTGTAAGTGTCTGTCCCAACTCCCAGTAAAATCAATGACACAAGCCTGTAGCATATCCTCCAAAGTCTAAATAGTCCTTCCAGATTGACCATCTATCTGTGGATGAAAGGTAGTATTAAACGTCAAATTAGTTTCGAGAGCCTCTTGAAATTTTGGTCAAAATCAAAAAGTGAACCGAAGGTCTCGATCTAACACGATAGAAATTAGGACTCCATGTAATCTCACTATCTCATCTATATAAAGCTTAGCTAGTTTCTCAATGGAATACATGCTATGGATAGCCAAGAAATAGGCGGACTAAGTCAATCTATCCACAATCACCCAAATAGTATCCTTCCCACTTTGCGTCCGCAGTAAATCCAATACAAAGTCCATAGTCACGTGTTTCCACTTCCATTCCAGTATAGGTAGAAGCTGAAGAGTACCCGATGGTTTATGCTGTTCCACCTTGATCTGTTGGCATGTGAGACATTTCGTTGCAAACTCGACTATGCCTCCTTTCATACTTGGCCACCAGTAACTTTTATCATCGTATCATCTATACAACTCATTAAACATGTCGAATTCAAAACTCAAATCACCATGAATAATTCTTCACTTTAGTTGATCACATAATCATCTCTCTATATATATATATGTATGTCCATATGCATTTAAGTGCCATCATCCATCACTGTCGATAAGGACCCTCGTCAACTACGTTTGAATTAAATTCCCTCTATTCATTTTAATCCATAACTAAGGTTCAATATCATATTCTCATATCACATGTTTCCCCTTTTTACTTTTCTATTTTATTCCCATAGGTCAAATTTAATCCATGAATATTAGGGTATAATCAACTCCAAATTAGCCTTTTGGATGTATGAGTTACCATTTAATTTACATCTTACTATAAATTGTTTCTTATGTAATCCATACGGATTCTCATTGTGCCTATGCATAACTTCACATAATTTACATGCTTATACTATTTTCTTATCATTCTTAATCCTATGTATAAGCTCTATCATACCACGCATCCTTGCATCACATGCAATATCACAATTCCTAAAAGTCATCTTCGTTTCTCATTTACCTTGTATACTTCCATCATATATGTCCTTATTCATTTCCATATTAGTTAATCACTTAAGATTTAAATTCATTGAAGTTGTGTGCATTTCTTACATTTTGAATACTAGTTTCCCTCGTTAGGAAATTTTCATTAACTAACTTCATTATTAGGATTACGTTCAATCATCTTGTACTATTTCTTTACACCAATATACTCATACGTTCTCTTTAGCGTCTGCACAATCAACTCTGATATTTACAAACTTAATATAGATTTTACTTAGGTATCCCTTTACATCATCGCCAATATCTAATTTCAATTTCACATCGAGCGACCTCATAGCTTATGCTTTAACCATTAAGCTCCTTGACAATTCCAAGTTCCACATTTCCTTATCATATATATTAAATATTTTAAAGCACTACTAACCATTATTCTTGACAGTTGCATTTCGGTCTATTCGTTTCAAAACTCTTATACATTGCCAACATATAAGTCAACAAAGAAACTTTCCAATTCATTCATATCAATACCTTCCAAAACCTTAAAACTCCAATTAGCGAAGCTTAACATCAAGTCCAATGACCTTAATTCAACTCGTAAGTTTAACTTCCGGTCTTTCACCTCTTATTCCTACGTCCCAGATATGAGGTGTTTCTAGTGCGACAGCATGGTGGCTACTGAAGTTTACTTAATCAGCGCTATTCGTCTAAATTTAAGGTTACTATATTAATCATCCTCAACTGTTTGGTTTTCCTCCAAGCTTACGTTGCAATTTCCATAACCATTATATTCTCTTGTGCTTATCACAAATAATAGACCAAGCTAATATTTTCAAATTCATCTCATTCTTTAACACTTGTCAACATCCATTACCATGAGTAAGAATCCCTTTTTACTTTCCTTAATTTTGACATATCTCAAATTGTACACCACTTATCGTTGAAATCTTGACTTTACTCTCCAGTTTTTAACCAATTACATTTATAAAATGAATAATTTACTTAATTAATACATCTCACCTTTACGGTCATAAAATCAAAGTTTCTTAAGCTTAGGATGCAGAAACTTCCTTTTAGAGCACATCCGAAAATGAACATTTTCTAAATCCGTTACCTTTGAAGAAATCAAATTTAAGACTAATCATTTGCACCATAGTTTTCACATTAATCCAATTAGACTCTTAAATTGATCCTTACAATAATTTGTATACCAAGCTCCAATATAAATCTCCATATGGCATTTAAACTAGAATCAACCTTTTTAAGTCATTTAATTTCAAAAAACTAAATCCATATCTAGTCCTTTAATCCTTTGGCTCCACACTAGGCATAGTAAATTTCAAGCCCATCCTTAGAGTAGATCAATAGAGAATTCGAGTTCTCGATTAGGAGGTAGTCTTGGTAATTCATCTAAAAACACATCAGAGAACTCATTTACTATTGGGACATCCTCTAACTTAGGTTCCCCCTTTGATGTATCAATCACATGTGCTAAATAAGCCGGATACATTTTTTGCACTAGTTTTAAAGCTTTGATAGTCGAGATTACACAGGATGGTAATACTCGACTTTCCCCTGCAAATACAACTTCTACTCCTTCAAAACTCTGAAGTGCGACTTCCTTCTTGAAACAATTTACATTCATCCGATGTGCAGTCAACCAATCAATACCCAATATCAAATCAAAATCTTAGATTTCTAAGGGAATTAAGTCAGCTTTGAATTCTTCCTCACCAACTCTTATTCCACAGTCTCTATAACAGGTATTTCTAACCAATTGCTCTTCTAGAGGGGTATGAACTACAATTCCCTCCTCTAAAAGTGATAGGTTTCTATTAGAAAAGGGTGCGAATGTCGTGCTCACATAAGATCTATCTGAATCAGAATCAATTAAGACATAAGCATCTCTGTCAAATACAAACATGGTACCTGCACTACACTGGGTCGGACTCGTGCCTCTTCCTCTCCCGACTAATCTAGCGAGAGGTGGAAGTCCACTTCGAGGAGGCATAATAATTTATAAGAAGAACCATAACGAGTTTAGACAACCTTAGGTTCTATATGTAGATGCATGCATTCAACTCAATCTAACCTAACTTGAGGCCACATTAACACTGTAGTTTTTAAAATAATTTTAAAACCAAAAGCTCTGATACCATTAGAAATGTCACGACCCGGTACTCCCTTCGAGCTCGTGACATCCGCCACGATGCCTCGATAGACATTCATTACTCGAAATGTCAATCGAAACCTCGCAAGGCTCTTTCATCAGTTTTACATCTCCCCTGTGATCAATAGTTACTAAATATCATGTTTTAAAAGAATATAGACTATTTTCAAATCAAAACGATCAAAAAGTAATATCTGCCACATAGGGGTATTTTGGTCATTTTTACCCAAAAATTTTCGAATCTTGGTAAAAATATGATATACGAGTAATAAGCATCCATTTCATGTCTCAAAAAAAGTTTCGTTGTCTAATTCATCAATTTAAAGTGAAATTATAGCTATTCAAATTAAATAAAAATATTAAATAAAATATTCTATTTTCTTATAAAACAATATTTATAGAACTCTGCGTAAATAATTTTTGTAGCGTAAAAGCAAAATAAATTCATACATACAGTGGCACACGCAACCAGATATACAAAATATTCTACAATGACATGTGGGCTTCCAAAATAAACAAATATGTACAAGAAGGTAGACCTTCGGTTTCTAAGGATGTAAATTCAAAACTAGATCCTCGATGAAATCAGCTATCTATAGACTATCCTGAGCATGAAATGGGTGAAAAGGAGGGGTGAGTTTTTATAAACCCAGTGAGTAAGCAAATTTCATCTAAAATATCTAAAGTCGAGTAAATGGAGACAATTTAAAATATCTCATCATAATATGATTCATAACATCAAATCTCTTTTCAACCCATGTAAATCAATTTCATTTCATCAAAATCAACAAGGCTTAAGATTCTCGTAAAAACTTGGCTCGTGCCAAAAACTTGCACTTGGTGACACCTTGAGCTGAGGCATCCAACCGAGTCTGCCAAGGCTGTTAAAACAACATATGAGTATAAAACTCTTTTTTTTTTTTTTAAAGCACAGCCATTCCTTGGGGTTGGCTGAGTTTCACCTTCACGTGGTGGTTCGGCGTGAAGTGAACTCTAACGTTACCTTAGGAGATACCCTCTGCACCTCTTATACTAAGGTAAAATATAACGAGGTTTACCGTGCCCCTCTAATAGGTTGGTCCACAAAAACCTGCCCACTTGAGTAAGCTAATTAATTATCCCACCAAATCAATAAAAATTTCGACAATATGACATGGACAATTGATATTTCCTAGCCTGTATCATGGCAAAACAAAACAATTTATATATTCCACACAAAACACAAATCCAGCCATTCATGCTATCATATTGTCATAAGCCACCAATTCAAACCATATATCAAAACATGAGTATATAGTCTCCACTTACTCAATTTCCAAAACCAGTATTCAATTTCAAAACAAGTTATAAAACTCATTTCATTTAACCAACACTTCAATTTTAAAACATAATAATTTACCATTTAAACTCATTATTCTTTAAAACATAAAAACAAGTAGAAACAACTTTAGATAGTTAAGATGAAAGTCTGATTACTCACAATAGCAAGAGTTTGGAGTACTCCTATTCTTGGTCCTCAGGTATGATATCTTTACCCTTATCAGAGGGCTTACCACCTATACATAATACACAACACATAATTCAATATATTTGTGTCAAACCGTCATAAGACTATTTCAAGCTCTATATGAATGCATGAAATGGAATGAGAATTGTTCGAATAATCATTTAAAGACGGGGTTCTACGTGGGTTCAATTATGATAGGACTGAACTTGTATTCGACCTAACTCGAGCTATACACTGTTGAATTAACCAAAACATCCGATTCAACTTCAAACATATTCATTACACTTCCAATATTCCAAAAACACCAAAGTACCTCAATAAGCTTCATTGTAACTTAATTCATTGTAACCAAAATTCATTCCGATTCTGGACTAACTTGCTAATTAGTGTCAACACAATCCAATAAATCCATCTATATAATTAGAAATCAAATCCAAGTCCATTTGCTATGATTTTCTCATTATTGTGCAAATCGTTTACTAAAGGAACCATACGTTTACATAACCGTTTTCAATATCCGGCACCACAATTCATCGAATACAAGCTAAATAACATGAGATATAACAAGATTCATCATCAATGTGTCCTTTAGTAAATTCGTCCAAGGAGGCTTTGAAGAAGAACATGTGGTTTTCATGCGTGTTTTTCACACCAAGTATCACAAAACAACTAAAAACCAGTAAATAGCATGAAATCTAACAAAACCCGTGATCAAAACCTCCCCCCCTAGGTTCGGCCAGCAAACTTGCCTTCATGAAATCTTGAGTTTCAACTATGGAAAATGAAAAGGAAAGCGTGGGAAAGGTAGATCTTAAGCTTAAATTGAAAAATCTTACCTTTGATTGCTTTGTCCTTTGAAATTCCATAAATTTCTGTTGAATTTTCCTCTCTAGGGTTTGTTTCCATTCTTTTCTCTTTGTTCTTTGCTTTGGCAAGCCAAGAGAGAGTGATTTGCGAGGAGTATGTGCTGGTTTTTAAAGGGAATTATAAAAGGATTAAAATTTGCCACGTGTCACCATGTAATTGGTGCATGCTTAATACTTAACAATTAAGCATTCTCTCACCACCACAAAATTAGTCATTGGCCAAAATGATGATGGATGAAGTTCATGGGCTGGACAAGTGTCATGGTGGTGCAAAATTTCTAAAATTCCAATTCCATCCGTACGGACACGTAAAATGACCGTTTTACCTTTATACTCGAAAAATGTCGGAATTGAAAATTTCACTCCACAATTTCAAATTATGCTCCAAATAGTCAAACTTGGTCAAAAATCTCGTCCATCATTCCAATTTTACCCTTGGGTGGCAAAATGACCATTTTGCCGCTATGCTATGAAAATTCCTAATTGGACTCCAAATCAATCCTCGAATTTCAAATCATCATATTAAGACATTTAAGGTTCAATATCTCTCAAATGCATCTTAAAATCTCTATTTGGACTAATTCGAGGCTTTAATCAACTTAATTGTATCACTAGGTACAATACCGACTTTTAATGATTTTTCGATACATTCACTTATGCAAACATTCTATCAAGCACATGAATGACATGACAAGTATATAATAGAGTAGGGCTTGACAAGTTTACATTACATATACGTGTACACAGACAAAAGACTCTCAACCATTAGCGAAGTGACTTTAAATGAAGGTACCACTATTGATATGCCATAGTACCTACCAAGAAGACGAGCATATGTGGACACTCAATCTAGGTACCAACTGCCTCCAAATCTGAAAACATGAAGGTTAAAAACATGAGTATAAAATTCAGTGAGTGAACATAAGAACGGAACAAGCAATCGATAAGGAGAACTTGGAAATCATGATGTACTTTTGCAAAAATAATGCAATTGATTTAATTTCTTACTAAAAACCCCTCATTTCAAACTTTGATTAATAACCTCATAGTGTTGCAAAAACCCATGATCAATCCATGAAGTTAAATGGGTGAAAAATATGTCAAAATCAAGCAAGGTAGCAAGCATGATAGAAAGTTTCTCGCTGCAATGAGAAACATTCTTGGTTTGCATATGTTTTGGTTTTTCAATCATATCTCCCACTAAAAAAGTCCAATTGATATGATTTTTGAACCATTAGAAAGGAAAGATTCTGGGATACAACTTTTATCTTTACTAGTTTTCCCAGTTCTGACTAGAAAGTGGTCAAAATCTGTGTCAAATTGAAGGCACTACACCAAAAAATTTAGAACCACCCGAGAGTTTCTTGCTACAGCGAGAATCAATCTTGCTTTCTATTTTGATGGAGAGACAATGTTTTTCCGCAACTCTTGTATTTGATTGAAAGCTTTCAGCACTTTTTATGTTGATCATGAGTTGATATATGTGGATGTACACGATTATTTTTACACGCCGTACATTTTTGGAACATGCGTGCTTTTATACAGCTATCGTATTTTTGAACGAAATAGATGATTTTGATTATTGAAATTTATTTTACTACGCTTTGTTTTCAGCATTGTTTGCCAAGGAAAGTATTGCACTATGATTTACAGCATTATTTTTACAGGGCACAAATACCTTACTTGTTATTTGGTTTTATAAGGTTATCATTTTATACTCCTATTTTAACCTTCAAATTATCTACTCTATGCTTGTTTCCCATCTACGCCTTGCTCATGGAGTCAATGATCATTGAGTTTGTGAGACTTACCCTCCCTTATCTCCCTTTTTGTAGATAGTGATTGGTATGGTGTGCATTCATCTGCATATATTGTTCACTGCGGATTGGTAAAGGCATCTCATAGCACCTTATTCCGAGTCGCTCCACTACTAGAGGTCGAGTCGTTCATAGCTTAATTTGTTTATAAATAGTGTTAATGCAAATGTACATTTGAAGATTATAAACCTTGATGTATTTTTTACAATTATGAGGAATAAAAGTTAAGTAGATTTGTCCCTTTTTTTGTTTGAAGTATATTGCAAAGAGTTATACGGTGCAAAGTGATTTCATAAATTGGTGGATTGATTATAACGTCTTAACAAGAGTTTCAAATAAGGCTTGTTCAGAACTTGGTGGGTTATCTCGCAAGTCTTGGACACTGATAGCGATCAAGGAACGGGTCATTACAATGAGCTTCCTTTCACTAGCGCTGCAGCCTTTTTCTCCCCATGCTACGGTGGTCTATCAAATTTAAACATGATTTTGACTTTGATCTGGTCCGAACTGGGAAAAATGGTAAACATAAAAGTTGTATCCCTATATCTTAACTTTCCAATGGCATAATAATCATTCAATTTGACTCCTTGATTGAAAGATATACTCCAAATACTACATCATATTCAGTCCATGCATACTACTGTAGTGCTCCAACTTAGACAAATATTTTGACCATGATTAAATCAGAACTGGGAAATGTAGTCAACATAAAAGTTATAGCCCTTATTCTTAATATTCTAGTGGTCAAAGAATCACTTCATTTGGAGTTATGTAGAGAAAGATATGGTCAAAATACCATAACATATATGAAAGAAACCATCACCTTACTTGCATGGATTTTCATCAAATGAACATTTTTCATCAAATTTCCTACCAAAGCAATAAAAGAAACTAGCAATAACTACTCTTAAAGTAATTTAAAAGAAAATAACATAAAATTGAACTAAAATAACTTAAATTAACTACTCAACATACAATCAAACTTAAACTAAAAAAACACTTAAAATGCTACAATCTGAACCTAAAATCTTAAAAATCTAGCTACTTAAGCCTCCAAAATGTGTCAAAATAACTCTATATAATAGAGTTATTAGTGAGCTCTAAGATTACCATCATCCTTTCCCACTCAATATTTTTATATTTAGGGTTTTCATTAACTGTTTGCCAGATTTTCTAGATGCATATTTAGAATACCCTAAGTAAAACTATGGCCTTGGTTATTGTTTCCAACTAAACACTTTTAGTATATAACTAAGTCCATATTACCATCTTGTCTAGATGTGATTTATTTTCCTATATTCATTATGTATCTCATAGCATAAAACTCTTTTTAAACAAAAATACATAATGTATGCATGGCATAGCTTAAGAGAGGTTGGCATCTTAATTCTAGATGACATGTTTTCAAGCATACAAATAATATCTTATATCATTCATACATATAAATGTATATAATAATAAGCCACATTAATGTCCATCTTACAAAAAAAAAAAAAACTACAACTTTAATTCTCTTCAGTCTTGCTTGCTTCCACTACTTGTTTGGATCTCATTCATTTAGTACACTTTTGATTAATGGATCACAAGCTTTTCTCTAGTTCTTAATCCAACTTGAAAATAATTTCTATTTTGTGAAATTAATTAATTTCACTAATTAATACCAAAATAAAAATTATTTTTCAATCCAAGACTAAAAATTTAAGTTCTTAAAATTAAGATTTTTAAAGAAAAATTAATATTTTTAAAGAAAAGTAAAATACTAATATTCAAAAAATTTATTTAAATAAATAAAATTTGGGACAGCCTTTGTGTGTTGCCTAGTAACACACAACAGTGCACTGTGTGCTGCCCAGTAGCACACAATAGTGTGCTTTGTGTTGTCCAGTAGCACACAACAGGGTGATTGTTGCACAGCAGCACACCCAATCCCTATTTTTTTTATTTATTTAACCATAAAAAAACTAATAGGAAGAAAATATTTGTCATAAAACTAGAATTTTAATGTAAGAAAACTCTTTTTCTTCAAAAAAAATTTCTGATAAAAGAAAAACTCCTTTTTCTTAAAAAAATATTAATAGCCATATACAAATAAAAAGGCTAAATATTGCCAAATTGCCTTTTTCCTTTTGGCTTTCATTTTCTTTCTCCATGGACGTATCAAATACATCCAGAAATATTAAAATTACATGGCTTTTCCTAGTTACACAAATCTAAGAAAAAGAAATTAGAAAAATGAAGAAGGAACATGGCGATGATAGGCCACCCTTATTGTTACCTAGCCAAAAGAAAAGGTTACAAGTAAAATCTTTTAAGACAATTAATATGACAAAAACCTTCAATCATGCATCATTTCATACAACCATACATTGATCACATCAAGATAGTTCAATACATGCAAAGGTGCCAACTATGCATAATACATACAGGAAACAAAACTGCTATAAACATGGCTCTAATGCCATTTGATTGAGTTAGATCTAAGTGCATTGATGTGTTTGTGTAAAGCATGGATTTGAAAAAATTTCTTTTATAAAGGAAGCAAGCAATCCAATTACACAAGTGGAAAAATACATTATTCGTATTGCAAGTGACATAATCATATAAAAAGAATAAGAATCTATTAAAGTAAGATAAACGTACCTTTTATTTCAAGATTATTATTTTCGAACACGTAGTGAATTGTAGAAAATTCACTACCACACCAATGATTGATTTCTCAACCAAACAAACTTGCTACTTATTCTTCAAGAATGCTTTCAACTTGAACCTTGAGGGGACAAAGTGTGGAACACTAGACTATAAGATGGCAACCGATTTTGTCTCTTTTTCTTCCTAAAAATTAATGGCTATTTTTCTTTCAAGAAATCGGCCAATAATGGAAGAAGGGAAGAGAGGTGTAGTAAAGTTAGAGGAAGAAGAGAGAAATGGTGGCAGAAGCTTTTCAACAAAGATACGCTTTTATCTTTTCTTCCAATCTCTACTCCTTTTATTAAAACTCTAGCCTAAAAGGGTTAATCAAAATCAAATACCTTTTGAATCAATCTTGACCATCCATTTAAAGTTATGGATACATCAAACATGCTCCATAATTATCAAAATTAAAATTGAAGAATAAATAATTTAATTCTTTAATATCATTTAGAGTTCTTAATAAAATAAAACTCTTTGTTGAATAATAACTCTTATTTTATTATTATCCATCTTTTTTTAAAAAGAATTAATAATAAACAAAAGAGTCATAGTCGAACATGGAGTCTCTTTTTATCAACATAGATGTCTAGATTCATTTTGCAAGAATCCTCTTAACATTATCTTAATTTAAGACAACTCTATTAAGACAAAACATATTATCTTCTCTAAATTGAGACAAACATGTTTTCTTGTCTAGATTAGGACAAAATATATTTTTCTTGTCTTAAATTAAGACAAACATGTTTTCTTGTCTAAATTAAGAAAAAATATGTTTTCTTGTATAAATTAAGACAAACATGTTTTGCTTGTCTAAATTAAGACAAAACATATTTTTCTTGTCTTAAATTAAGACAAACATGTATTCTTGTCTAAATCAAGACAACATATTTTCTTGTCTCAATTAAGATAAACACGTAAAACTGCCATTTTTGTACACAAATTTAATTAATCATATAAAACATGCATTCCAACTTAAACAAGTTGAATTCTACGAAGCTAAGTGGGTAATTTATTTGGATACAGATATTCCAAGCTCCAATAAACTTAGAATTATTCTTAATAATCTTCAGATAATTCTAGCTTTTTAACCATGAAATTGCTCCACCTTGGATTCATGGTTGCACTCTTAGATTAACTATAATTATGAGAAATGATTCAATACTTGATATTCATTATTATTTGTCCAATTGCAAACCTTATATTGTGAAGCCTCATAATCATCCAATGACAAAAAATGAAATTACTATTTTACCCTTTATGTCATTTTTGTCCTTTAATCTCAAATCTCAGATTTCATCCAACTAGTGATCCCATACTTTAAATTTAATCTTTTAAGTATAAAGATGTTATGAGTATCTAATTCATCAATCCACTAGGCTTAGATTAATCACTAATCTTCCTGAAATCACTAGAAGTGATGTTAATGTAATGAACTCCACGATTTGGATATATGTTCCCGGATGTTCATCTTAATTATAATGCTGACATACGGAGTCTACATCAATTCTTTATGATGATCATGCCCATGGTGTATGAAAGATTATAAGGAGATAAAACACGAGTCCACTATCCATTAGGATTTCGGTTCTACTATAAGCAAATGCATAAATGCGGGATCAAGATTTAAGTAACGATTAAACTTAAATTTGATTCTCACATGATTCTAGTTCATGCCATAGTGTCATTACTCGAAGTCAACCATTTCCTTGAAGTGAATCACATTCATTTCGTTGGAAGTAATCTAGACACTACAACCTTAACATAATAAAATGACTAGCTTTATGATATGGCTGTGAACAATTTTTAGATTCAATTAAAATGTACATGTGTCTTATGTATGACTCTTTATACAAATGTATTTTAATATCTTAATAGAATCATGATACCTTAATAACTAGATAATGAGCTTACTTAAAACAAACTCTTCATTTTATTACCAAAATGTACTTTCATTACAAATAAAATAAATAGAATTAATCATGAGAATATACTTGCTTTTTAGGGTACCATATTCTCAAATTCCTAACAAGTAATTCTTGAAGAATAAGTGATAAGGTTGTTTGGTTGAGAAATCAATACTTGGTGCGGTCGTGAATTTACTATAATTCATTAGAAGGCAATATTCAAGTTTCTCACAAGAAAAAGGTATAATTTCTTATATATCTTGATTCTTGAATTTTTTAACGTGATTAAATTGATTTGTTTAAATGTATCATGTGTAGTTCCACTAATGTATTTGGATTAATTTCTCTTGTAATTAGAAAATTCTTGAAATCCATAGTTTACACAAGCACATGCATGCACAATGATTCAGCTCCAACAATGCCAAGTTAAAATCTTTAAAGCCTATACACACTCGAATTATTCCATTATTCTTCTTCACAGGAACTACATTTGCTAACCAAGTAGGAGAATTTATATATTTAATGGATCCAACCTTGAGAAGTTTGTTAATCTTTTTCTTTATGTCGCTTTCTATCTCATGGCGAAATACACGAGCATGTTGCTTCACTAGCTTACTTTGCTGAGAATTGTATAACTCATGTGTAACACCCTGTACCCTTGTATAGAAGCCAATACGACCTTATTGACAAGACGAAGGGTCAATTGACGTAAATTTAAGTGCCAAAGAGCAAAGAAGAGTGGAAAAAAATATTTTGGAATAAAATATTCCATATACGAAAAAATAATTATAAAACAATAATATTTTATCGAGGATGAATTAGCAAGTTAAAAGGTGATTTGAAAGTGAACAGGGGTAAAGTGAGATACTTTGGGACCCAAGGAGACAAGTGGAGAATTTTGAAGTAAAATAATATTTTATTAATAAAATAATATTAAAATATTAATATTTTATCTATTGTGAAAATTAGTCACGAAGGAGGACTATATGACTAATCTAAGTGAGGGAGAAGAAGTAAGAAACAATTTAGAAGAACAACGACGTAAGTAGGGCTCGCGTGCCTTTATTTAATAAATCAAGAAAGGGTAAGTATATATTTAAATATTATGGTGACACTTTGGTGAAGTGTAAATTTGATATTTTATTTGTATAAGTGTAAAGGAAGAAAGGTAAAAGGAAATTAGAATTGAAGAAATGTTTGAAGGACCAAATTGTAAAGGATGAAAAGTTTGGAAGGTCGAATGGTAAATAAGGAAAAGTTTGATAACTTGTGTGCAATTTTCAACAATTGAAGTTGAATGGAAATTAACTAATCAAGGAAAATTAGATTGTGTGGGAGGAAGGAATATGCATGTAAAAAATACTATTACACGCAAAGATATGCATGCAAGGATGTACTTATAGTGGGGAACATGTGGGACCCCCACCATATGACAAACAAAAAGGCATAAGGCAAAATGAATAAGATAACACATGCATGTGGGTTTTTAAGTTAGAAGAATGCATGGAGGATTTATGCATGATGGACACTTGGCGACAATTAGACTAAAAAAAGAGAAATATAGTTGCATGTAATGTCTGTAACAACCATCTTCCCAATTGTTACCGGCGTTTGAGACTTGCGAAAGAACTCGCCATGTCCCGAACAAGCCTTATTAAAAACTCTCGTTAATTCATTATATTCGTTCACCAATCTATGTAATCCCTTGTACCGCATAACTCTTTGCAATATGGTATTGAACAATAGTCATAATAAATCAACTCAACCTTTATTTCGCATAATTGTAAAACTACATCCAAATGTATAATTTCTAACAGTACAATTGCATTGAGACTAGTGTCTATTTACAGAAACAAATGCACTACGAACGACTCAACCTCTAGGAGCGGAGCAACTCGAAATAAAGTACTATGAGATTCCTTTACCTATCGGTAGACCATAAGTGCCGATGATTGCATGCTAGGCCGATCACTATCTAAAATAGGGAGATAAGGGGGTGAGTCTCATAGACTCAGTGATCATTGGCTCCGTGAGTAAGGCGTAGATGGGAAAAAAGCCAAAGATAGAAAATTTGAACATTAAAAACATATTAATATATAAACCATTTAAAAGCAAATGGGACATTTGTGCCTTACATATAAAACCTAGAATTTTAATGCAAAGTAATCATTTAATAATCATTGTATCAAAGCTAGTGTGAGTGAAAGACTTTTATCATCGAAATCATTTAATGTCCTTTACTTAAAATCAGACTAACATAAGCACGCATGCTCCCTTGAAATCAAACAATATCAAAGCTTTTACACAAGCTTGTAAACTATCTCATCCTCGAGGAATTAAATACAAAGTCATCGTATAAATAAGGGAGCTACGAAAAACTTGTAATTCTCACCATGCGAAAGAATACATGTTTGAAAACCCAAAGAGATATCACTCTCGAGTAGGTAATCATAAATATCAACCCGTGGACCCGCTTCCACGTAATAACATTTGGGAGCCCCGCTCCACTAGATTCCCATAGCCATGGTAGTCTTGAAGATGTTTGTGACACCCAGTACCCTCGTATTGTGAAACCTCAACCTTCATAGACTCGTAACTAGAAGTAGAAGCGATAACACGAACCAAGGGTAATTTCGTCATTTCTCATGGTGAGCTCCTAGAAGTAGTTTTCTAATGTTATTACGCTTTAAGTAAGCCTAAGGAATAAATGAATGATGGAAAAATTAATGAAGAAGATAGAAACACTGATAATTTCCATAGTAGGGGCAAAATGGTTATTTTACATCTCGGGTATAAATTTTTACGTTTCTGTGAACCCGAGTATTTTTAGAATATTATAGACTTTATCTTAGTGTCAAAAGAGTAAAAAGGTTGCACAAAGGATGGGAGGAAGACAAAGTGACTTTATTGAGGGCATTTTGGTAAATTGTATGAAACTTGGATAACCTTTAAGCATAAATATCTCATTCCTCCAACAGCTTCCTTATTTTCCAGCAGCTTCTTCTTCTTCTTCCTCCCATTTCACGTTTCTTTCATCCTCCATCAAAGCTTCTCTCAAAGCTTTCATCACCCTCTCAAACTAACCTTAAATTTCATGTTTTTGCCCACTCCTTCATAGGGTTTTTCATGCTCTTCCACTTTTACACCTCAACAACCTTCCAAAGTCTTTCTTTAGTACATTCACTCACTAGCTGGATGTGTAGAGAGAGAGAGAGAGAGAATGAGTGATTTCCCTTATTAGCTTGAAGAATTTTGAAGGAGAATTCAATTACAAAAACCATCAAGGTGAGTATGAGTTAGGGTTAATCTTTTTAGTTGTTGACAATGTCTAGTAATTAGATTTGTGAGTGTTTTATTGTTGAGGTGGTTTTGTAACAACCAATTTCGAGCCATGACCTGCATGGGCTCAGTGGGCATAGCCCACTAGACCCAAGCAAGCCTCTTTATGAGATCCTGTTCCTCATTCCATCCATCATCTTTAAAACCATGTGTTGTAATTCTCAACGATGAATGTTTCAGTAATATTTTATAGCAACCGAATATTCATATTTGTATTATCTCAAAGTACTGTCATTCATTGTCATCTCATAAAGGCATCATCATCAATCCAACATATACATACTTCATTTATAACATGACTCTTAGTAGTTTACATTACATATACGTGTACATAGACAAAAGACTCTCCATCGTCAACGGAGTGACTTAGAGTGAAGGTATAGCTACTGAGATGCCATAATATCTACTAAGAAGATGAGCATACGTGGACACTCAATCTAGGTCCCAACTGCCTCTGAATCTGAAAACATGAAGGTTAAAAATGTGAGTATAAAACTCAGTGAGTGAACATAAGAAGGGAACAAGCAATCGATAAGGAGAACTTGGAAATCATGATGCACTTGTTTCAAAAACAATGCAATTGATTTAATTTCTTACTAAAAACCCCTCATTTCAAACATTGATTAATAACCTCATAGTGTTGAAAAAACCCATGATCAATCCATGAAGTTAAATGGGTGAAAAATATGTCAAAATCAAGCAAGGTAGCAAGCATGACAGCAAGTTTCTCGCTGCAGCGAGAAACAGTCTTAGTTTGCATATGTTTTGGTTTTTCAAGCATATCTCCCACTACAGAGTCTAATTGACATGATTTTTGGACCATTAGAAAGCTAAGAAGTTAGGCTACATCTTTTATGTTTACCACTTTGCCCAGTTCTGACCGAAAGGTTGTCAAAATTGCTGTTAAACTAGAAGCACTGCACTAGAATTTTTTGACCACCCAAGACTTTCTCGCTGCAGCTAGAATTCTTTTTCGCTGCAGCGAGAAATAGGGCTGGTTTGTGCCCCCACTACCCAAGAGTTTCTCGTTGCATTGAGATTCAGGGTAGATGACAATTAAGGGATTTTCACATGCCACAAAATCCATCCCTACCATATTGCACATCAACGTGAACACATCGACAATAATCAAGTTTCTCATTATTCATTTCAATCACATATTATAATCATAAACTTTCTATCACATATACATCTATAAACATATATAAACACGTACACCACCCCACTATCGTCATGTGCACTCCCTACTCGCACATAGTCGGGTCATCATTGGTTTATGCGCACTCCTTACTCACACACAGCTGGGTCATCATCAGCTCATGTGCACTCCCACATCACACATAGCTAGGTCATCATTAACACAAAGGAGCATCCAAAGCATAATACACATATCAATATAATGTGATAACGCATGAACTATTCATATTACACATTTCATCAAGGGCTTGTTCCCCAAGTATATTTTTGAAGCAAAAACAAATGAAACTTTCAAATGATTTATTTAAACATGTGGACACTCCCCAAAACATTTTTTTTGAAATGCAAGTTCACTCATCAGTATTTGTTGAATCTTTACTCGACTCCAACTTCGACTATAGCTCCAAATGAAGATGTGAGGTCTTGTTGGAACCTATCACACACCAACATCACAACCAACCCAATTTGCATAAATACAATTCTAAAAGTCATTTCTTAAATCAAGTTCTACTAGTCATCCCTAACTAGCTTCCAACTACTATTAAATGGTTATCTATTCTCTCTACTCTAGTAACTCTAGAAATAAATAAACAAACCTCAATAATAAAACAACTCACAACTCCAATTACTAGCCATTATCAACAACTAAAGAAATTCAACCCTAACTTATACTCACCTTGATGGTTTTTGTAGTTGAATTCTCTTTCAAAATTCTTCAAACTAATAAGGGAAATCACACACACTCTCTCTACATGTCCAGCTAGTGAGAGGAAGATGGAAGTAAGACTTTTTAAGGGTTTTAAGGTGAGAGAGTGAAAGAGCACAAAAGGTTCTATGAAAAAGTGCTCAAAAGCATGAAAATTGAAGCTAGAGAGAGAAAGAGAGAGAGAGAGAGAGAGAGAGAGAGAGAGTTATGGAAGCTTTAAGGGAGGCTTCCATGGAAGATGAAGAAATGTGAGATGAAGAAGGAGAAGAACAAGAAGCTGCTAGAGAAGTGAGGAAACTACTAGAGAAATGAGATATTTATAACCTAAGCTTATCCAAACTTCACTTAAATTATGAAAATGCCCTTAACAAGTTGGCTTTGTCTTCCTCCAATCCTTTATGCAATCCTTTCACTCTTTTGACACTAAGATAAAGCCCATAATAGTCTAGAAATACTCGGGTTCACGAAAACTTAAAAATTTCGAGTCGAGATGAAAAAATGACCATTTTACCCCTACA
Organism: Theobroma cacao; assembly: GCF_053813885.1. Lineage (NCBI taxonomy): Eukaryota > Viridiplantae > Streptophyta > Magnoliopsida > Malvales > Malvaceae > Theobroma > Theobroma cacao. Next base: position 29,911,965 of record NC_142639.1, on the reverse strand, counting down.
GTGGAAATCATCATTATTTCTATTTCCTTCATCATTTTATCCTTATTTTGATCATTCATTTATGTCTTAGGCCTACATAGGCCTTAATAATATTAGAAAACCCACTTTTAGGAGCTTATCAGGAAAATGACCAAACTACCCCTACTCCAAATCATAGGGTCTACCTCCGCTACATGTTTGTGAAGGTCGAGGTCTCATAGGTTTATTCAATTTTAGTGTGATTAGAGTAGTTTAAATAATAGCCATTTAATAGTAGTTGGAAGCTAGTTAGGGATGACTAGTAGAACTTGATTTAAGAAATAGCTTTTGGAATGGTATTAATGCCAAGTTGGGTTGATGGCGATGTTGTTGCGTGTGATAGGTTCCAACAAAACCCCACACCTCCATTTGGAACATTAGTCGAAGTTAGAGCCCACCAAAACATCAACAAAGACTGGTGAGTGAACTTGCATTAAAATGTTTTGGGGTAAATGTCTAAATGTTTGCGTGAATTACTTCAAAGCTTTTAATTATCTTTTTATTTAAAATGTAGACAAGAACAAGCTTTTAATGAAACATTTTGCAATGTGAAATGTGACTGTTATGAGTCCACGTACTTCTTTATTTCGTTGGTATACATATATATGTGTTGTGCCTTGATAGATAGATAATATCGTGTAACAAATATGACTGTGCGTGTGTGGTGTGGGAGAGAACATGCCGATAATGATGTGGGTGGGAGTGCATGTGATGATATTGAAATGTGACAGTAGGGTGTGCACATGATGGTGATATTGGCTTGTGCGTGTAGGGAGTGCACATGAGCTGATTATGGTTGGATGGTATGCATGATGATGTATGTATATACATATATATATATGTTATAGAAAGTTTATGAAACTAATCGTGATTGTGTTGTATGTTGGCATTGTTAATTCCTCCCAAATTGCTTTTCATTTCAACAAGAAAATGGCTTTTGATAGAACAAGACCCCTTTTAACTAAATTGCTCTGTTTCTTGCTGCAGTGAGATTCATACTCACTGTAGCAAGAAACTCTCATGTTGGTGGGGGGTTACACTGGCCTAGTTCTCGTTGCAGCGAGAAACTCTTGGGTGGTTCCAAGATTCTAGTGCACTATTTTCAATTCGACTAAGATTTTGACCACCTTCCGGTCAGAACTGGGTAAAGTGGTAAACATCAAAGTTGTATCAAAACCTTTTGGCTTTCTAATGACACAAAAATCATATCAATTGGACTTCTGTAGTGGAAGTTATACTTGAAAAACCAAAGTATATGCAAACCAAGACTACCTTTTCACTATAGCGAGAAAACCCTCTGTTTGCTTGTCTTGCTTGGTCATTGCTGAAATTTTCATTCTTTCAACTTCATTGTTTATTATGGATCTTTTAACATTAAGAGCTTAAACATTCAAAGTTTGGAATGAGGGGTTTAAAATAAAAACTTAGACTAAATTGCATGGTTTTATCGTAAGTGCATCATGTTTTCTAAAACATTCCTTATCATTGCTTGTTCCCTTCTTATGTTCACTCACTAAGTTTGTACTTACTTTTTTAAATTGCATGTTTTTCATATCCATAGCTAGTTGGGATCGAGATTAGGTAGACCACTCGTATTCACCCCTTGGTAGGTATATGGCATTTGGTAGCAGTGCCCTCACCTAAGTCATTACGCTGATCATCAAGAATTTTGCATGTGGATTTACACTCGATGTAAATCGCAAAGATTTAGGCTACAAACAATAGATGTATATGTGCTATGATGATGCCATTATGAGATGGCAATGAATGACAGTATTTTGGATTAGGACCAATATAAATATTTGGTTGCCTTGTTTATTATCGAAATACATATAGTTGAGAATAAAGATTGTGGTTAGAAATGCTGGTGGAAATGATGAAATAGAATTTCGTAAATAGGCTTGCTTGGGCTTAGTGGGTTGTGCCCATTGGGCCCTTGCGCTGGTCATGGCTCGAAAATTGGGTCGTGACAATGTTGGCCGACATCGAAAAAATCATGTGGTTGCAACCATGAATGTTAACTTGTGGCCTAGCCACATATATCAACCCGTGGCCTTGCTGCGTATATATTGTTAGTGTAAGCCCTGCAAGCTAATCGATTTTGTGCTTGTGACACACTATATTAATTAGTCATATTTCATGTTAAATATATTATGGATATTTTATATAATGTATGAGGTATTTCTTTATCCATGAGTTTGTTTATAAGGAGTTATGAGATACTTATGTAGATAAAGTCCTTGGAACATAATGGCCTTGCAAAGAAATGATAAAGGTTATAATTATGAGATTCTTATGCATCAAAGCCTTGTTCCTAAATATGTTCCTGGTCATTGTATTGTCAAGAATAAGGGCATTGACAATGTTCTTGGTCACTTCCTTTTTCTATTTTTTTATTTTCCTTTAATCACATGTCATGCCATGCAATTTCCTTTCTTTGTTATTAATGCCACTTTCCATTGGTGGCTTGTTCATGCAATGTTTCCTTATCCATTCCTTTATCCTTTGGTTAGATTGCCTTGCCCATGTATTGGTTTATATGGTATTTTATTCTTTTATTTCATTTGCATTTCATTTCACATTTATTTCTATGCAGTTCATTTTCATTTCCTTTTAATGCCACCTTATCACCCAATAATATTTCTTACACATTTCCTTTGCCAATAACCTTTTCCATCCCATAAACCAATAAGGCTGCATGCATTTTCCCACTCTTGAATCCTATTTGACCTCCCTCAAATTTAATAGGATTTCATGCAACTAAATTATTCTTTCTTTTTCTTATTAAATCAAATCAAATATAATGATTATACCTTTTTCTTTAAATACCATGGCCTATCTTTGCCAAACCATGGTTTTCTTTCAAGTAAATACTCTTTGTTCTTTTTCTCTTTGTCATCCTTCACATGGTGGGGTCCCATATGTCCCCCACTAAGCTTTATCCTTTTTACATGCAGTCATTTGCATGTAATAGTAACTTCACATGCAAATTTCATCAACCTAAGTAATCTCACTTGCATTTCACTTGCATCCTACTTAAATTTCATCTTGCTTTTCTTAATACAAATATATGCATCAAATATTCTCTTAACTTTTCATTATTTACAATTTCACCTGTGAGACCTTGACCTTTATAGACTCGTAGATAGAAATATATGCGATATCTCTAATCAAGGGTAATTTCATCATTTTCTCAATAAGCCCATAAAAGTAAGTTTTAAACAATATTATGGCTTAAGTAGGCATAAAGCATAAATGAATGATGAAAATATGGGTGAAATGACAAGGAAATAAAAATTTTGATGATTTTCATGTTTTAGGGGCAAAATGGTAATTTTGTCACCCGAGGACAAAATGGGAATTTTGGAATTTTACACCACCTGACACTTGTCATACCCATGGATTTCAGCCATTAACATTTTACATTGTGGATAATTGAAACATTTTATGTGGTGGAGAGAGATTGCTTAATGGATAAGTATTACACATGGACCAATGGAAACATACCGTGTGTCAAGCTTGGATTATTCTAGAATTTCGTTGTAAAATCTATTTAAAACTCTCTTAGTCTCACCCATATGGCTGGCCAAAGCATGAAGTGAAGAGGAAAGGAAAGAACACAAACCCTAGCTGGGAAAATTGAAGAAAAAAGGTGGGATTTCAAGGATTAAGCTAATTTGTGGAGGGGCATTTTAGTAATTTCCAAGGGAGTGGATAAGCTTGGGCCATAAATATGCTCTCATTCTAGCAACTTCTTGGGATTTCTAGTAGCTTCTTCTTCTTGTTCTCTTCCCTCTCAAGTTTTTTCAATTTTTCCATGGAAGCTTGATGTGAAGCTTTCATAACTTTCTCTCTCTAGTTCTAATTTTCATACCTTGGTGCCCTTTTGACTAGAACCCTTGTATTCTTCCACTCTTTCACTTTAAAACCCTTGAAAATGATGAAAATCTTGTTTCCATAATTTCTCAGTAGTTAGGTGTTTTAGGGAGAGAAAGAGGAAGCTTTATTAATAGCTTGAGAGCTTTTGGAAAGAAGTTCAAAGTTACAAAGCTATCAAGGTGAGTATTAAACTAGTATTGGGTTTTAAGTGTTGAGAATGACTAGAGATTTGATTTGTGAATATTTTGTAGTTCAGATTGTTAATTCACTTTGGAGTGATAGGAAAGTGAAAATGGATGGCCATTTAAATGGCAATTGAAAGCTAGCTAAAAGATAGCTTTTAGGGTTTATAGTTTGTAAATTGACATTATGGAAATGTTAGTTTGATGGTAGGTGCTAACGAAGCCGCATCACCCCAATTGGATCATTAGGGGGATTAAGAGTCGGCTAAAGGCTCAATGAATACCGATTAGTGGACTTGCATTTCAAACTTGTTATGGGGAATATGAAAGATTCTATCCAACTTGTCTTAGAAAATGTACCTTGGGAACAAGCTTTTAGCAAAATGATTTTATATTGTGAAAATGTGTTATACAATGGTTTATGTGTTATCACAATATGATAAAATGCATGATATGCATTGGATGCTTCTTTGCATGTTGATGTGGACCCAGCTATGTGTGAGTAGGAGTGCACATAAGTCATTGCTGACCCGGCTATGTGCGAGTGGGAGTGCACATAAGCCGTTCTTGACCCTGCTATGTGCGAGTGGGAATGCACATAAGTCGTTACTGACCCGGCTATCTGTGAGTGGGAGTGCACATAAGCCATTGCTGACCCAGCTATGTGTGAGTGGGAGTGCACATAAGTCGTTGTTGACACAGCTATGTGCGAGTGGGAATGCACATAAGCTGTTGCTGACCCGGCTATATGCGAGTGGGAGTACGCATAAGCCGTTGCATATGAGATGATGATGATGGGAGGGTATATGTGATGATTGATATATGTATATATATATACATATATGGTAAATGGTTGTAAATGCAAATATGTGAGCATTGGATTTGTTGAAATTCGAGAGTTTACATGTGTTACATGTTGCTATTGTTAATTTAGCAGGATGACTTGTTTTAAAGGAAAATGAGACTTTTTCCTTGATGTTCTGACTCTCGCTGCAGCGAGAAACTCTTGGGTTTGAGGGCCTTCACCAGACCTGGTTCTCGCTGCAGCGAGAATGAAGTTCACTGCAGTGAGAAACTTTCTGTCCATTTTGGCTAACTTGTGGGTTTTGCTATATTTTTCGATTCTTTGGTACCATAGTTGAGTATGGATCTTTTAAGTGATTTACTCATGAGGGGTTTACATGAGGGGTTCTACTAAGAACTAGAAGAAATTGCATTGTTTTGAGAAAATGATTGCATCATGATTTCAATAAACATTCCTTATGGTATGCTTGTTCCCTTCTTGTTCACTCACTGAGTTTATGCTCACCATTTTCAACTTCATGTTTTCAAATTAAGAGACAGTCGATAATTAAGACGAGGTGTCCTCGTGGGCTTGTATCCATCTTTTGGTAGGTGTCTCGGCATTCAGTAACTGTACATTCGTCCGAGTCTCTTCACTGGACATCGAGTCTCCTTTTGTTGTGTATAAATGAACCTAATGTGAATTATTAAGATACATGTGTAGACAATGTATATACACTTGTTTGGTATGCCAATATGAAGTGACAATGCTTAATATTATTTTTTATTCTAAGTTATGATATATGACTTAGTAATTTTATGATGGAATGATGAACATGTAAGATTAATAGGCTTGCTTGGGCTCAATGGACGTAGTCCATTGAGCCCATGCATCGGTCATGACCCGAAATTTTTGCTGCAGCTGAAATGGTTAAAGGCGTTCCCTTCGGGGGAAATAAAAGCTCTCGGGTTCGAATCCTTGGTATGTAGTTGCAGTTGGGACGTACCGCAAGGAACAGGAGACGGAATAATACCTTGGAGTGGGCCCCGGATGGAGAGGCCACATGGGTGGGCCCCAAGGGGGATGTCAAACCACCCTCAACTTCTTATTCTTTTTAATTGGGTCCTCCCATCATTCCTTTATTTCAATTCTCTTTTATTTTTCTTCCTTTACACTTGTACAAATAAAATATCAAATTTAGATTGCACCAAAGTGTCACCATAATATTTATATATATACACTTACTTTTCCTTACTTAATTAACGACGGCACTTGGGCCCCACTAAAGCTTCCTTTCTTCAAAATATTTTTTACTTCCACTCCCCCACTTAGACAAATTGCAGAAATCACACTTCCTTCGTGCAATATATCCAATTTGACATTGGTATTATTTTATTATTATTTTATCCTTTCACCCTTCAACACTCTTAAACACTTTAATTAATCGCAATTGGTATCCAATAGGCTCTATTAGCCACCATATCAAAGTACAGGGTGTTATAGTCTCCCCCACTTAAAACGAATTTATCCTCGAATTTAAATCAACGTAGGGTGAATAATCAAAATTCTAAAATTTTGCCACATCACTTTCGTTAGGCAATTTTGACATAGGATTTTGGTTTACGCATTATACCGACTTCCACTATTTATAAAAAACTCAACAATGTCATAATACATACAATTATGTGTACTACACTTCTTGAATCAAAACAATATTATTCTTCTTCTCATAAAAAGAATTCAAATATGTCATTAATTCTAATTACACCTCAATCAAATCAACCTTAAATCATCAATCATGGATATTTACATAATCACCCATAATTCCTCTACCTTGATCTTTTATCAAACCTTCCAACATTCAAGCATTTATTGCACCATTGACTATGGGTCTAATTTGACAACCAATCTCTATTTCATTTGACATACTTCCATACAAATTCCATTCAAGCATTTCATAATACATAAGGATTAAAACACGCTTTATTTATTTCATATATATTTAGCATCACGATGATTCAAATCTGGTAACCATTAGTAACCATATTCCCAAAAACAAAACTCCAGTAATTTCATGATCGAGCATTTACTAGGTAAATTTCAACTTATACCAAGTCCCAACAAGCTTCACAACCCTTGTCTTACCTTACTATCACAATGCATTTCAATAAATAACAACATTCTGTGCACATCCTTATGGTCTTAACCAATCTCTTTAATCAATAGCTCAACCTCTTAAGGTTAAAATTGCTCAAAATTTTCCTCTAAAGTTCTTTTCCAAGTCTTATCTTGATTACTAACCATCTTTATAAATCCATAGTCATGGCTAATTTACCAATCATATGCCACATACAAACATATTTAACTTGAGATTCCTCGAAGTTATTTCAAATGTTAAACCTCACGGCCTCATTAGTTCATCAATCTGAAGATAAAACTAGACACTTATTTTTTCTTAGGTGCTCTTTAAAATCAAAGAATCATCTATTAAAACTTTTCTAAAGCTAGAATCTTTTATCCTTTTTACCTTAGAAAATTAAATCCATAATTAATCATTCCCAATCATGGGGATCATGCCAAACAAGGCAGATTTTAAACTTTTTGTCATAGCCCAAAACTTGGACCGTGATCGGCGCATGGGCCCAATAGGCATAGCCCACCAGGCCCAAGCAAGCCTCTCTATGTAAACCCATCAGTAGTCCATCTATCACTTCTTTTTCTTTAGGATCTAAGACTTGTGATTTCTAATAACAATCTCTTCAAATTTAAATCGTGAAAATCAAGCACATACAAAGTTCACAACAAATCTCACAATTTACATTAAACCATCACATATAAACATAGAACCGACCCTTGACAACCAGCGGAGTGATGCTGGGCGTGGGTGCTATCATTGAGAGTCATAGTGAACCTACCAAAAGATGAATAGAAGGGAGCACTTCGACTTAGGATCCAACTACCTTTGATCTTGAAAACTAAAACATGAAGTTGAAAAGAATGAGTATAAACTTAGTGAGTGAACATAGGAAAGGAGCAAGCAAACGATACGAAAGATTTTTATTGAAAACACGATGCACTTGAATTGAAACCATGCAATTTGTATATCATAAACAAAACTCGATGCCATGCTATTTTTTAACTCATTTTGAAAACATTTAAGAATACCAACTTTCAATATACAATTCACTCACATTACATTTTCCAAAAATCTCTACTCTATAGGACAGGCGCACATGCATGTAAAATTCACATATACATTATGTATATATAAATATGTAGAGAATTCAAACATACACCAGGGTCATCCCCACACTAGTCACCATGGCTCCGCACATACACCCGCCAACCTCAACTTAGCTCATGTGCACTCCCACATCGTACATAGCTAATATCCTCATGTGCGCTCCCACACCACACATGGAATATATCATCATCATGTGCTCTCCCACACAGCACATGGCATATATCATCATCATGTGCTCTCCCACACCGCACATGGCATATATCATCGGCGTGTGCTCTCCCACATCGCACACTACCGACACCGTCATTTGCACTCCCACACCGCACATGCACGGTTATAATTTTCATTCAACATTACATTTCAACGCATGGCACACATAACAACATGTAACAAGAATCTTTGCATAACAATACATCACATGCCACAAATCAATTAGCAATTCAACATAATATTTCAAATACGTAATTCATCACATTATACATTTAAAAACATAGAAGTATCACTTGTGAAAAGCTTGTTCCCATGCATAAATTTGAAAAAAGTCAACCAAGGATATTCTAGCATTTCATTCAACACATATGCATTTGTTTAAAACATTTTAAATGCAAGTTCACTCACCTTACGATAGCAGGATACTATATCACTATTAATTCGAAGGCGTATCTAGCTATTTCTACTTGTCAGTCGCTTGTTATTTCCTCCGGCACGCCACCACAGGACACTATCTTTATTTTTGCACTTCCTAGCAACAATCCAAATTCAATATCTTTAGTATATATCATTTCTACTTCTCTTTTTCATTCAATTGTGAATCCTTATTCAACTAACTTATATCTTGACACATTTTTTACAAAAGTTGTCTTTATCCTTTGCTTGCGTAATTCTTTAGATTATAAATATCGACAACTTATTTATGAATCTAGCACATATATTAATCTTTTCTAAGGATATTTATCAAGTTCAACCATCATTTCCACACCAATAACCTAGCATATGGCAGCAACTATAAATTTACTTCCATCAAGCATTTTCTAAGTCCACATGCACCACAATTTACTTTTACATGCTGCCATAAGCACAAACAATCAATACATATCTCATTTTTCCTTTTTACTTGTGATTTAGAGGTTAGAATGCTTACCAATCACTTAATCTAGCTCAAAATCATCACGCATTCCAAGATTCTTCCACATGCATGCCTCGGGTTCTTTGGATCTTTATTGATCCTTGCTACCACAAACAAAACCTCACATAATAATTGGTTCAAACTACATGCTTTCAAACAAAACATCAATTTCTACCTTCCTTACCTTGAAATCCACAAGGCAAACCACCAAAATCTTTTCAAACCTCAACAATAGTGTGTGGGTGGGGAGCGAAACCTCTCGATTTTCTCTATTTTCCTCCAAGGCCGAGCCTCTTCTAAACTTTTCTGTTCCTTTTTCCTTTCTTTCTTTCCTCTCTTCTTTCTTCTTTTCTCTCTCCTAAGGTTCAGTTGGGATGAAAAATAAGGTTGAGAGTTGTGGGTTGGGTGAATAAAAGGGTAAGAGAATGGAAAAGTAGGAAAAGAAAAGAAAAGAGAAGAAAAAACTTGATTTTTATGGTGAAGAAAGAAGATCACATTGGGAGGAAAAAGAAGAAGAAGAAAATGCCTTATAGAGAAGATAAGGATCAGCCATGGATAAGGAAGAAAAGAGTCAAAGCTTCCAAAGGAAGCTTTGACCAAGCTCATGGAAAAATTATCATTTTGTCCTCTAAGTTTCTTCCTTTTTTAATTTAGTCCTCCCAACAATGTTTTAATTCCAATTTCCTTCTATTTTTCTTCCTTTACATTGTGCAAACATAATATAAAGCTTGCACTTCAATGCGGTATCACAATAATATTTAAATATATACTTACCCGTGCTAGTTTTATTTAATAAAGACACGTGGGCCCCACTAACATCGTTTTTTTTTTAAATTCCCTCATTCTTCTTCTCCCCTACTTAGATTGACCATATACTCCTCCTTCATGACTAATTTCGATATCAAATAAAATATTGATATTTTAATATTATTTTATTAATAAAATATTATTTTATTCCAAGATTTTCCACTTATCTCCTTAGAACCCAAAATGTCTTCTTATGCCCTGATTCACTTCCAAATCACTTTTTATCTATCTAATTCACCCTCAATAAAAAAATTATTATTTAATTATTATTTTATCGTGTGCAAAATATTTTACTCTAGAATATTCCTTTCACCTGCCACCGCTCTTTGACACTTAAATCCACGTCAATTAGCCCTTTGTCTTATCGATATGGTTATGTTGACTACTATACGGGGATATAAGGTATCACACTTTTCTTACACAAATTCAAATGCACAGCTTTCATGCATAAGTTATAAATTTTTCCCAAACCTCCATGTATCGAAACTCTTTATTGGAGTATACTAGAATTGATATGTTCTTTTCCATTGGCCCTTAGGAAATTAAATCCATGGCATATTTCTCTATTTATGTACTTCATAATAGGCTAACAAATTCTAGCTTACAATTAAACTAGTTCGTGTGCCGAGCCTCTCAGGCTATATCAAATATACCAAGCTTGATCACAAAAAGATATAACTTTATGAAAGAATAGCAGAAATGTGAACACTTACCTTTAAGCTAACAATATTATTATTGACTTGTTTGGTGCCAAAATCGCCAATGGATCATCTTAGTAATCTTCTAGTGCTATAACCACTGATAGAATATCATATCGAATGGAATTATACCCAACTCCATATGAGTTTTTATGCCAATATGCAACATATATATTCATATATATTTTCAAAAATTTCAACATCAAGTAGTCTTAGGCATAACAAGCTCAATAAGCCATTTGTAATACTTAAATAACTGACAAATCAAGTTTAGGACCATTTCCTCTTATGGTTGATCAGATCACGCTCACCATCTTGTGATGAATACACAAAGCTGATTTTGATACTCTATTCTCATACAGAAGTCAATTGCTAATTGGCACCATCCCTAGACACCATGTGTCTTAAAAGTCGATTTTTACTTAGCCAAATTTCATATTCTAGTATCATGCCTCTAGGTCATGGCTTATTACCAAAGTCTTTACTCGTACATAAGCACTTGAAATCTCAAATCATCATCTCTTTTCTAAGTAGATCATTACAAATTCTATGGTGTATTTCTACTCCTCGACCAAGGGTAATATCAACTAACTAGACCATATCATCATCGGGTTTGCATAATGGCAAGATAATCATTGCCTCAAACCAACATTTCCAAGCATTATTATACTTGTAGCATATCAAAATACTATGTGACATATCAGTCATGAGTCCCAACATCACTATATAGCCATCAGCTCCTTGAGTTATAAGGTTTTCTCATTATGAGGAATATCTTGAATTATCTCACCAGGGTGTTCACACAAAGTGGATACTAATCCACAACATGTAATCTAATGCCTAAAGCAGTGAACACAATCTCATCGTTAGAGTTCTACACTATATCATGCTATACAAAGCATATTTTTATGACTACAACAATGCAATTCTAAGGTTCCACCCTTATCTACCAATCATGCATCCCTTTATGAGCATATACTTATACATTGCTTGATTGCTCACAAGCCATTCATGGCCATCCAAATTCGACCTCTTACAGCAAGTAAAACTAGTATATTCTCTTATGTTTTTTCCATATACTTTCAAAACACTTAAACACATCCTTTAATAGAATTTCGCTGAAGACTTAAATAGTCAAAGGCTTATCTTCAAAGCCACTAATAACTTTAATAATTCAATGTATGCTCAATAGCATTTCAGCTCATTGGCCCCAATGGACATTATTTTCAAATCTCCCAAAGTGTCGTTGTCCTTAATTCGGATCATATAACTAACTTAGTATATTTGCATTGATTATCCTTAAGCTTCTTAAGCTAATATAAAGTACTACTATGAGGATTTACAAATCTTATCATGTCACGATCCGAAACTCCCATCGAGCCCATGACAACCGTCACAACATCCTGATAGACATTCATTACCCGGAATGTCAATCGAAACCTCGCAAGGCTTAACATCAGTTTTTCTCACTTACTCTGTGAGTATTAGTCACTAAAATTATGTTTTGAGAGATTATAAACATTTTCCAAATCAAAACAATAGAAAAACAATTTTTTCCTCATAGAGGTATTTTGGTCATTTTTCCTCAAAAATCTCGAAATCTTCTAAAAATGTAATATGCGAGCACAAAACTTATAATTCATAATCAAAAATAAGTTTAAACATCTAAAACCTTCATTTGAAATGAAATTATGATTATTTGGATATAATGAAAATATTTAATAAAATATTCTATTTTCTTATAAAACAATTTTTATAGAGTTACATGTAAATAATTTTTGTAGCGTAAAAGCTAAATAAATTCATACGTACTATAACACAGATAACCAAAGTATAAAATTTAATTTATAGTGACACGGGGGCCCACGAAGGACCAAAAGTATCAAAAGAGGTAAACCTACAGTTTTTGAGGATGCAAGTCCAACTGTAGCCCTCAACGAAATGAGCTATCTACCAACTATTCTGAGCCTAAAATGGGTGGAAAAGAGGGTGGTGAGATTATATAATCCCAGTGAGTAAACAAATACCATCTAAAATATCTAATTTTAAGTAGATGGAGACAGATAAAATAATTTAACATACTGTAATTCATCACCTTTCAACTCATTTCAATCAAATAAAATCAATTCATATAAATCGAGTAATCAACATGGCTTATGAATTTCTTAAAACTTTGGCTTGTGCCAAAATCATTTTTATACCCAGTTATCAGGGATGCCTCGATTGAAGGCTATCCCAACCGAGTCCGCCAAGGTTGTTACAAAGTTATGTACGCATAAATTATGTTTTTATTTTGAAAACATAGTCATTCCTTGGCGTTGGCTGAGTTCACCCTCACGTGGTGGTTTGGCTTGAAGTGAACTCTAAAGTTATACCTCGGGAGTTACCCTACTCACCTCTCAAACCGAGGTAAAATATAACGAGATTTCGTGCCCCTCTAATAGGCTGGTCCACAGAAAACCCGTCCACTGTAGCAAGTTAAACCCACCATACAATAAAATTTGCAATAGCATAACATGGCAATTATTTTATTTTATTTTATAGCCTTTCAAGGCAAATCAACAATTTATACATTTCCAACACATTTATCAAATCAACCATTCATGCCAATATTGCCATAAGCCAATCAATTAGAATCATGAATTTACAACACACAAAAACAGTCTCCAATTACTCTTTTTTCAAACCATCATTCAATTTTAAAACAATTTTATGAAATCATTTCATTAAATCACATTTTGTTTATAAAAATGAAAAATTAATCATTTAATTCATTTTCCATAAAATTCACAAAATCGAATAAAACATACTTTAGATAATTAAGATGATGATAAGGTTACTCACTATTTCGGGAGTTGAATTCCAAGTACTCCGATTCTTGATCCTACTATCTCTTTACTTTTGCCAAAATGCTCACCACCTAGACATAATACACAATAAGTCATTTACTACTTTGTGCTAAATTGTTATAAAACCAATTCAGATTATTGTCTAAACACAGTGTTCTACACAAATTCAATTGTGTACCTAAATTAAACGGTATTGGCCTAATTCGATTTATCACTCAATTAATTTGCCAATACGTCCAATTCAACTCCAAATAAATTTCATTTTTCTCCCAATACACCAAATCATCAAACACAAGTTAAATAACTTGAAATTTGGCAAAATCATTTTCACTTTTTCCCTTGGGAATTTCGGCCATGGTGGGTGCATCAACACTATAATTTTTCCTACTTGATTCTCACACCATAAATTATCATTTCCTAACCAATTCACTTGAAATAAAATCAAAATCATCACCAATATTCCACATGGAGAATTCAGCCAATGATGGGTTATGGGAGAAAATGAATTTTTCTTGTTTGATTTTCATGCTACACATCACCAACTAACAAAAAACACTAGAATATCTTAAAATCTAACCAAAACAACCATCAAATCTTCTCTCTCTAAATTTGGTTAGCCATGAATCCTTCATGATATCTTGTGATTCAACCATGGAAAATGCAAAATAATGCATGGGAAAGGTAGAGCACAAGTCAAAATCAAGAAATTTTACCTTTGATTGCTTCATTACTTGAATTTTCACACTTTTCCCTTGAATTTTTCCACCTAGGGTTTGTGTTCTTCTTTTCTTCCTTTGTTCTTGCTTTGGCCGGCTATAATGAAGAGAAATGGGCAGATTTTGTGCTAATTTATAAGGAAAATAATGAATGGATGAGATTTTGATAAATGTCACCATTCCATTGGTCCATGTGTCATACTTAGCCATTAAGCAATCTCTCTCCACCACTTAAAGTTCCTCAATTATGCATGATAATATTGGGTAAAATCCACGTGCTGGACAAGTGTTGGGTAGTGCAAAGTTACAATTTTGTCCTTGGGTGACAAAATGACTATTTTACCCCTATGCTCGAAAAAATGCCGAAATTAAAATTTTTCATTTCTCAAACTCAAATTATGTTCTAAATAGTCAATATTGATCAAAAACTTCTTCCAACATTCCAATTTTTAACCTTGGGTGGCAAAATGACCATTTTGCCCCTAGGCCATGAAAATTCCAATTTGACTCCAAATCGGTCCTCAAACTCTGAATCACAATTTTAAGTCATTCTAAGGTTTTAAAATTCTCAATTTCATCTTAAAATCTCTATTTGGACTAGTTCGAGGCTTAATTCAACTTAATTGTACCATTTGGTACATTGCCGTCCTTTAAGGATTTTCGAGGTACCTAAGTAAGCAAACATGCATTCTTATGTAAGAATGGCATAATAAACATATTGTAGAGTCGGGCTTGACATATCTTGACTTAGTTGAAAGAAAAAAGATTAGTAACAAGACAAAGCCTATTATGTGGCATACTGAAAACCTATGAACATAAAGTGAGGTAAGAATAGATAGGTATACATTCAAATATCTTGGAGAATAACTGCACTCTTTTTGGATTGAATGTGCTTGAAAGGTTAATGAACAAATTAGTAATTAAGTGTTTCAGAAATGCATTGTAGTTTTGAAAAGGATGTACCAAACTATATGTGGCAAGAATGATAGTTGATATTACTTTGGAATATCCTATATGCATGATAAGGTAATGTGGTATTTGGAACTTGTTAAGGAGCCTAATGGCTAAACCACGAGTTATGTGGTCATATGTAGTGAGACATAAGCTTAAGGTGGGTATTTATAAGGAAATACTCAAGAGGAATCCTATTATAAATCTTGTGAAAACAAGCATTAAATGGTGTAGTTACAAAAAGGAAAGCTGTAAGTTGAAAGTGGATACTTGCAATGACATTGAGAAGTACTTAAGTAAAATCCTGTTTCAAGTTTAGCAATCACAAGCGTTGACTATGTAGATGCTAGAGGGAAAATAGTTATGTTATATTGGTATAAAGGAATATTACAAAACATGTGTCACGACCCAATTTCCCGGGCAATGACCGGCGCATGAGCTCAATGAGCATAGCTCACTAAGCCCAAGCAAGCCTATCCATTTACCTTTGCTTAACAAATTTATCATATCATGCATACACACACACCTTTTCTCGGGTGTGATCATAGCCAAAACACAATGGCATTATCGATAATAATATACATGCACTATACCAGTCATGTATTTAGCAATTTACATTGCATACACATATTCATATTGTTAGATTGTTTTCACAATACAAAAGGACCCATGACTTCCAGCGGAGACATTTACAATAAAAGGGATTACTATTGAATGCCAGACACATACCCAGGATATGCACTACGGGGACTCCTCGATCTAGGGTCCAACAGTCACCTGATCTGAAAACATGAATTTTTATAAAACGTGAGTACAATACTCAGTGAGTGAACAAGGAAGGGAACAAGCATACCATAAGGAATGTTTATTGAAATCATGATGCATTCGTTTTCTCAAAACCATGCAATTGTTTTAGCTCTTTAAACCCCTCATGTAAATCCCACATGAGTAAATCGCTTTACAAAAATCCATGCTCAACTATGGTACCAAAGAAATGGGAAATATGGCAAAAACCCACAAGTTAGCAAAATGGACAGAAAGTTTCTCGTTGTAGCGAACTTCATTCTCGCTGCAACGAGAACCAGAACATCAAGGAAAAAAAAAGTCTCCTTTTTCCCTTAAAACAAGTCATCCTACTAAAATAACAATAGCAACATGTAACACATGTAAACTTCCAAATTTCCACAAAACAAATACTTACATATTTACATTTACAACCATATACCCATCATCAACATGCACACCATCCCATCATCATCATCATGCACATCATCCCATTATCATCATCTCATATGCAACGGCTTATGCTATTGTCACTAGGGGGTGGGAGATCACGAAGCATCCCCCCCTTCACTCGGCAAGAGGTGCACTTCACTCCAAATCACGAAGCAACGGAGCAGTCCCTTCTCTCCTCCTCCAAGCTCTTGGGTCGAGAGTCATACCTCGCCACAGATCATACCTATCAAAGCACTCATAAGGTGGAAGATCACGAAGCATCCAGCCCTATAAGCTATGGGGGCAACAACGGCTTATGTGCACTCCCACTCACACATAGCCGGGTCAGCAATGACTTATATGCACTCCGACTCACACATAGCCGGGTCCGCAACGGCTTATGTGCACTCCTACTCGCACATAATCGGGTTCAAATCAACAGGTAAAGAAGCATCCAATGCATATTATCATATTGTGATAACACATAAACCATTGTATAGCACATTTTCACAATATAAAATCATTTTACTAAAAGCTTGTTCCCAAGGTACATTTTCTAAGACAAGTTGGATAGAATCTTTCATATTTCCCAAAACAAGTTTGAAATGCAAGTCCACTCACCGGTATCGAAAATCCAGATTCCGGGTGCACTCGGACTAATAGCCCTCAGGCGCAATTCCTTTGTCTTTTTCGGACGTCTCACCACCTTGACAAATAACAAAGTCAAGGAATTTACTATATTGTCCCTAAATTGATATAAATTAATTTAAATTACTAATACTTGATATGTAAATGCAAAAATATGTCTGATTACCGCTTAATCACGGTATCGATTAAATTCGACCGATCACCCGATTAATCGACGATTGTGTCCAAATCACCTCCAAATTAATTCATTTCTCCTCTAATACCTTAATTTACCACATACATTTAAATAAAGCCAAATTCAGCATTAGAACCCTCACAGTTCCTTATAGAAAATTTTGGTCATTTGGTGCACTAGCATCGAATTTTTTCTCTACATAACCGTTTCACCTTAATTCATCATTTTTCATGCCATTTTCCTTGAAATAAAAACAATCCCCCATTGATATTCAGCCCTCATGGTTCGGCCAACAAGGAACCCTAGAGAAATTGAATATTTCTTTTGTGTTTTTGTTCATAACCATGCTTAACTATCCCTAAACACTAACATAGTCTAAAATCAAATTATTCCAACAACAATTCCTCTTCCATACCCATTTTTCAGAATTGAATTCATCATGATAACTCAATATTCAACCATGGAAAACAAGAACAAAAGCATGGGTAAGCTAGGTATCAAGGAGAATTAAAGAAATTTTAACTTACCTAGCTTGTTTCCTTGATTTCTTCACTTTTTCTTTGAATTTTCACCTAGGTTTTCTTGTTTTTCCTTTTGTTCTTCCTTTTTTCTTGTTTCTGGATGCCTAGGCCGAATATGGTGAGGGAATTGGGGATTTAATGGGCTGATTTCTATAGAAAATAATAAAATAATCAAGCATGCCATGTGTCACATGCTTATTGGCCCAATTTTTAACTTTTTGACTTTTTCTTCTTAATTTTCCACCACAAATATTCTGGTATTTATCCAATCCTACCACATTTAAAATCCCTTGGTCTTGACAAGTGCTGGGGTGAAAAATTTACCGATTTGCCCCTGCGGCGAAAAAATTACTATTTTACCCTTTTACTCCGAAATGTACCGGAATCTCATTATTTCTACTTTTCAACCTAAAACAACACTAATATTGATCAATATTAACCAAATGGGGCAAAATTTGTTTAAAAAAATTTTCGTTTAGTCCTTTAGTGGCAAAATTACCATTTTGCCCTTGTGCTCCATAAATACCGAGAATCACAATTTTTCACTGCTAAACATCATTTTATACTCCAATAATCATAATTATATTTCATATAATTATTCTTGGTCAAATGTGATCAAATCTTGGCTAAAAATCTCAATTTTATCATCAAATGGTAAAATGACCGTTTTGTCCCTAATTGGTCAATTTTCTGATGGACTCCAAACTGGACCTTGAACTCCAAATCACTATTCTAAGCCATTCTGTTGGTTTTAAAATTTTCAAATTCCTCTTAGAATTTATATTTGAACTAGTTCAAGGCTCGATTTAACTTAGTTGTACCACTCGGGACAATACCGTCTTTTAATCGAGCTTGACAGGGTCTCACAACATGATTGAAGATAACCATGGTAATGAAGTCGGTTAATGAAAACCTCCAAATGTATTATGGAAATTAAAATTCGAAAATGTATGAGGCATGCATATTCAAATGAGCCTAAGTCTTAAGTGAATAATTAATATTGAAATGCAATAAGGATATAATATATATGTTAGAGGTATGAAAGATAATTACGAAATAAAGATGACTTTAGGAATGCTGGTATTGCGTAAGATGCAATGATCGAGTAAAGATGAATCTTGAAGGATCAATAAGATTGTAAAACATACTCGAATACTGGATTGTAATTTAATTAAAATGATATCTGGCAATTGAGAATATGATATTGAATCTTGGTTATGGATGGGAACAAATAAAGGGAAATTTAGTTCGAAAGCACTTGACATAAGGATCCCTACACATAATAAGGAATGTTGACATTTAAATGTGTGTGTACATACGTATATGTGGAGTTGATTATGTGACCAAATAAAGTGAAGAATTATTCTTAGTGATTTGAGATTTGAACTCAATATATTTGATGAGTTGTATAGACGATACCATGATAAGAGATCCCATCAGAAATTGAGCTATGTTGATATGAGAAATTTTGGAGCCATAGTCAAAGAATGGATATCAAGGAAATGTAATCTGTAACGTGGTTAGCCATACAAGATGGATTAATATGATTGAGATGTAAGGATTAATGAAGTGCAATATCATAGTTATGTTAAACTCTCCATGAGGCAATAGTGCAATGGATGGAGAATAAATGGTGATAGTATTACAAAGTGAGTAATTGGAGAAATTCAATAAGAAAGACAAAATTTGATTCTTGTCTATGATGATTGAAAGGTTCTAAGTCATAATAATATAGTACATTCAGAGACCTAAAGAATTAGAACTAATGAAAAGAATTTGACAGTAAATGAAAGGGCTTACAATTAGAGCTAAGTATCAGCAAGTGAGTTGCTTTACCATATAATGTAAATTGCATAAATATAAGATGAGCAGGAAATATGAAAAGACAATTGTGAAGGGTACTGTGTTTTGATTCAAGATGATAAAAGATATAATTTACGTTCCCTAACCTTGTAAAGTGTTCTAATTGAACTGAAAGTAAACAAGGTGGATAAATCAAAATTTCCTATGAAGAAGGAAATGAAATACGATATAGATTGAGATTAATGACCCAACGCTGACGGGAATTCGGGGATGAATTCTTTTTAAGTGGAAGAGACTGTAACAACCCATACCCTTGTATAGAAGCTAATATAACCTTATCAACAAGACGAAAGGTCAATTGATGTAAATTTAAGTGCCAAAGAACGGTGACGAGTGAATGGAATATTTTAGAATAAAATATTTTGTATGCAAGAAAATGATAATAAAATAATAATATTTTATGAAGGATGAATTAGCAAAGTTAAAAGGCAATTTGAAAGTGAATCAAAACAAAGTGAGACACTTTGAGACCTGAGGAGACAAATGGACAATTTTGAAATAAAATAATATTAAAATATTAATATTTTATCTATTATTGAAATTAATCATGAAGGGGGACTATATGACTAATCTAAGTGAGGAAGAAGAAGTAAGAAAGAATTTTAAAGAAAAACGACATTAGTGGGGCTCGCATGCCTTTATTAAATAAAGCAAGAGTAGGTAAATATATATTTAAATATTATGGTGACACCTTGGTGAAGTGTAAATTTGATATTTTATTTGTACAAGTGTAAAGGAAGAAAGATAGAAGGAAATTGGAATTGAAGAAATGTTTAAAGGACCAAATTGTAGAGGATGAAAAGTTTGAAGGGTTGAATGGTAAATAAGGAAAAGTTTGAGGACTTATGTGTAATTTCAACATTTGAAGTTAAATGGAAATTAACTAACCAAGGAAAATTAGATTGTGTGGGAGGATGGAATATGCATGTAACAAATAGTATTACATGCAAAGATATGCATGCAAGGATGGACTTGTAGTGGGGAACATGTGAGACCCCTACCATGTGACAAATGAAAAAGCATGAGACAAATGAATAAAATGACACATGCATGTGGATTTTTAAGTTAAAAGAATGCTTGGAGCACTTATGCATGATGGACACTTGGTGACAATTAGATTAAAAGAAAAGAAAATATAGTTGCATGTAATGTCATTGGCCAAGGAGGAGGCTAAATGGAAATTAAGGTGGGAAAGTTGCATGAAAGACCATTGGGTACAAATAAGGTGGGATTAAATGGAAATGAATTAAAGAATGGAAGGATAATGAAGGGTGGATATTTAACCAATGAAATGTAGAGAATATTGGTGCATGAAGAACCATTGGTTGGCAAAATGGCCAAATAAAAATAAAAAGGTGAATTGGTGTTGTGTTGAGATTGGTTAAATGGGTGGCCATATAAACACCAAGATTCAAGGGTGGAAGAGAAATGTGAATTAGCCTTGGTGAGACTTGAGAAAGCCGACCATTGAGAGAAGAAAAGAGAAAAGAGAGAGCTTTGAGAAACTCCACCTGAGAGGAAGAAAAGAGAAAGAAAAGAGAGAAACAAAAGGAGGGCTCAATTTTGGGAGAAGATCCAAAGAAACCATGAGGTTTCCTTCCATTATGTTGTGGAGTCTTGACATTTTACCACCCAAAGAATCTTCAACATTCAAGAGAGAAATCGTGGAGTGATGATGGAGGTGTAAAGCTTGGTTTCAAGATACAAGAGAAACAAGGTAAGGATTATGGTTTTAGCTTGAATGTTCTTTGAAAATGGGTTGGTAACCATGAGAAATGTTTTGTGGCAGCAAAGAGAAGCTTGATTGGAAAGGATTTAGTGACATGCAAGCCATCAAACTCTTGGATGCATGATGGATTCAAAGTGGAAGAGAAATGGTAAGCATGGTATTGTGTTTTAAGTCCTACAGTTGGTAAATTGATAAGGAAATAATTTGTGAATCATGTTGATAGCTTGATGATTAAAGCTTTGGAGGAATATTGGAGTGCATGTGCGGATCAAGCAACCTCAAAGGTAAAAATGAATAATGCTTTAAGTATAGTTGAGAGATTTTGAGAAAATGGCTATTGTTGTGTTGATTGGAATCTTGAAAGGCACATTGTGAGGAATAATGGTTGTTGAAAGAATCTAAAATGCATGAGCTAATTGGAAATGTTAAATTTGCTTGGTATGTTATTTGAAAGAAATAAGGAGGAATAATGTGGATGGAGGATTGAGAAATAAAGCATTGAAAGTTAGATAGACAATTATGCATGTAATCTTGGAAATAACTGAGTGAGATTGGAATGATTGTAGCTACCATATATGTGCTTAATTGAGAAAGAATGGTGATTCTAGCATGATGTGAGTTATTAAAATGATTATTAATGTTTGAATAAAAAAGAAAATGGAATGAGATATAAAAGCATATAACTAAGAATGTGGTACATAGGGTAGCAAATATGGGTTGAAATGGGAAAAATAAATACTAAGTATATTTAGCTTGGTTTATTGCTAGGATGTGTGCAAGTGGAAAAGGATTATCGTGGTGATTAACTAAAGGAGGAAACGGGTAACCGATAAGCTGATTTAAAACAAAACGTAACCGGATAAGTGGCGAAGTAGTATCTCACCATTGTAAGGTGAGTATGGGGTGTCTATTTCAAAAGTTCCATAAACTATATATAGATATATGTTTAATAAACGTTGTCGATTTTCTTTAAATGCAATTGTGGATAGCATGAGTTGTTAGCCTCGGTAGGCGATTTTTAAATGGATTTGTAATCAATTATACTATTTTTGTGGAAAGCACGAGTTGCTAGAAAATGATAAGTGACTTGAATACATAGTTTGCAATGATTTATACACTACTATTATGGAAAGCATGAGTTGGTAGAAATGATAGGTAATTGTGGATGAAAATTGATTTGGAAGTTGTTTGTGTAATATATATATATATATATATATATATATGTAAAGTGTTTTAGAAACTGAGGAGCAAGCCCTTTTGTAATGTTTTGCATCAAATTCGTGCCTTGTATCTTTGTGTGACGTGCATACTTAAATGGTTTAAACGCAAATTTTTAAGAGCCAATTTTAGTTCGATCTTTATTCAAATGTTTACACCATGCATTTTAATGTGAAAAGCAATTCGAAAGGTTATCAAACCTTGTTTTCAAATGATTTAAAGCAAAAGTCTCGAAAACCTTGATTTGGTTTTGAAAACAGTTTTGACAAACCAAAAGCATCAAGAGTACGCCAAATGTCACATCGAGATAGTGTAACCCTTATGCACAAGTAAGCTCCAGCTAGAGAACCTTTAGGTCACTTATGGGCTGTTAAACATGGCTAGGCCACGGTTTGTGATTATACGTTGCAAGGCCACGAGTTGTTATATGTGGCAAGGCCACAAGTTGATATACGTGGTTGCGACCACATGATTTCTCCAATGTCAGCCAACATCGTCGAGACTACCATGACTGGGGGAATCTGGTGGAGGGGGGCCTCCCGAATTATTATTATGTGGAAGAGGGTCCACGGATTGATTATTTATGATTACCTACTTGAAAGCCGTGAGAGTTTTTATACTCGTACTATTTTGCATGGTGGAGAGTTAATGTTTTTCCGTAGCTCCCTTATTTTATTGATAGCTTTTAGTGCTTTATAAGTTGATTATGAGTTGATATACGTGGATGTACACAATTATTTTTACATGCCACAAATTTTGAGAGCGTGCATGATTTTATATGACTATTGTGTTTTTAAAGGAAATAGATGATTTCGAGGATTGAAATTTATTTTGCTATGCTTTGTTTTCGACATTGTTTACCAAGGAAAGTATTGCACTACGATTTTACGGCATTATTTTTCAAGGCACAAATACCTTACTTGTTATTTGGCTTTATAAGGTTATCATTTTATATTATGGTTTTATTACTCAAATGATATGCTCTAAGCTTGTTTTCCATCTACGCCCTACTCATAGAGCTGATGATCACTGAGTCTGTGAGACTCACGTTTCCCTTATCTCTCTTTTTGCAGATAAGTAATCAGCCTAGCGTGCATTCATTGGCATCTATTGTCTATCGCAGATAGGTAAAGGCATCTCATAGCATTTTATCTCGAGTCGCTTCGCTACTACAGGTCACGTCATTTGTAATGTATTTTATTTTTGTAAATGGATACTATACTCAATATAAGATTACAATTGGAGATTTTAAACTATAATGTAATTTTACAATTATGGTGAGTAAAGGTTAATATGACTTATTACGACTTTTGTTCAAATCTTATTACAAAGTGTTATACGGTTCAAAGTAATTTCATAGATTGATGGCAAGAATATGAAGTAATAACTAAAGTTTCAATTAAGGCTTGTTCGGGACTTGGTGGGTTCTCCCGCAAGACTCGGTCCTTGTAGCAATAGAGGAGTGGTCACTACAGCAACATTATTACAGCTCTGGTGAAAATGAAAAAAATCTGGAGTATAAGATTCTAAACTGATCTAACAAGAAACAAAGATCAAGGAATATTTTCGGGGAGTGTTATGAAGATGGGTTACAAACTAAAAATGTGAGACCTTGTCAAGCTCGATTAAAAGACGGTATTGTACCGAGTGGTACAACTAAGTTAAATCGAGCCTTGAACTAGTTCAAATAAAAATTCTAAGAGGAATTTGAAAATTTTAAAACTCACAGAATGACTTAGAATAGTGATTCATAGTTCAAGGTCTAGTTTGGAGTCCATCAGGAAAATTGATCGATTAGGGACAAAATGGTCATTTTACCATTTGATGATAAAATGGATATTT